>NC_138773.1:180821424-181438924 GCF_965119305.1 Pelophylax lessonae | reverse complement strand
GACACTTCTCTGTCCAGGGGTCCAGTGCTCTCTTTACCTGAGCGCGTTCTTCACTGGGCTTTGCGTCAGCTTCATAAAGCGGAAGTAAAGTCCACTTTGTACCTTCAGGTACGCCTATAATAAGACTTACCTGTAAGTACAGTGAATATCTCCTAAACTTGCACTGTTTAGGAGATATTCACACGGGATGCAGCTGGTGACGTCACCGACGCATGCGCTCTGAAGGCATATCGTGCCGTACCTTCATATCACCATGCCGCAGCCCCGGCCATTCATACAGTCTGAGCCCGTGAACCTGGAGGGAAGACTGGGTGAAGATGTAAGTGTTGGGGAGCCGTGACAGTGCTCCAGGGGACGGCTCTGTGTGCAGCTAAATCCGTCATAATGTGCTAGTATGCGGTGTATATTAAAACATTATCACTAAAACTTGCAGGGGGCCAGAATTTTTTTTTCGGGGGCAGTTTACTACAGCTTTAACCAAGAGAAACCAGCTGGGAAACCTTGCAGCTTCACACTGCGCATGCATGAGCTGCACTTTATGAATGGTCCCACAGTCCTCTGGAACCTTTAAAGCGGAGTTCCGGCCTATTTTGCAACTTTAGTGATTCCTAAAGTGCTCACTAGGCTGATCAACAATTGGGCATTTTTTTCGGGGGTCCCTTACCTTATTTTCAGGGCATTTTTGATTGTGCTTCCTCCCTCTGTGGCCGCAGCCACTGACATCACTTCCGCCTTTGCATTGCATCCTGGGAGCTGTTTGTCATCACTCCCAGGAGGCTGGAATCAGGAAGAACTCCCAGAACACTCCCTGGAATCAGGAAGAAGGACACAGCAGATTACACTGCGGCTTCAGATTCCCACATCCAAGATGGCTGCACCCAGACAACGTTTTTAAAAGTAAGATTTTAACTAAAATCCTAAACCGTACACCTTGTAAGTATGAGAATAGCGGTTCTGTAAAGGACGATGGATTAGTATTATAGGGGTATTTTTAGTTAAAAAAGGCCGGAACTCTGCTTTAATGTGTCTCAAAAGGCTGCGGGCAAAAAAATGACTCGAACTGCCCCATCCACACACTCAATGTGGATGAGGGAATCTTCACCGCTGAGCCATTGAATTCTGACTGCAGGGATACTTTCCTGCCATCAGTATACACTGATCAGCACTAGGGATGGGCTCAGGCGTGTTCAGATTGTACCCACCAGGAAGCTGTCACTGCACACCGCCAATCATAGGCAGTGAGGCATTTCCCAACCCCCAGCTGCACATACACACGCTGGCTATGATTGGCTGTGTGCAGTGGCGGCTTTCTGGCTGGTACAATCTGAACACGCCTGAGCCCAACATTGATCAGCACTGCTGGCTATAGCATGCGGTGTTGATCGAGCAGGAAAAACCTGAGTGGTTGTACAGAAGTCCATCAATAGATCGACTTCAGTACAACCAAAATGCCCATCCTTTGATTGAAATTTGGTTGTCCCAGCTGAACGACTGGCTAAATTTCAATCCATGGATGGTCAGCTTTACCTGCTATAGCCAAATTAAGACCGCTATACATGGATGGAAT
Organism: Pelophylax lessonae; assembly: GCF_965119305.1. Lineage (NCBI taxonomy): Eukaryota > Metazoa > Chordata > Amphibia > Anura > Ranidae > Pelophylax > Pelophylax lessonae. The sequence continues at coordinate 181,437,357 of NC_138773.1, read as the reverse complement.
TTGCCATTTCAGCAGGGAGTGGCCGAATTTCGATCCATGTGTGGACTGGGTGGTTGTACAGAAGTCAATCTACTGTATTGATCTACTTCTGTACAAATGCCTGTTGGATTTTTGACACTCGATCAGCACCAGTAGCCGGAAACACTGAACAGTGTATTCTGACGGCAGAGAAGTCTCGAGGAAACCCTCATGCAATTCACATAAGTGTGAACCCATATGAACGCAATATGTTTTTTCATTGAGGTAGTTCAGAAAACTATACCACATTTTGGCCACTAGATGGAGTTGAGGATCATAGGAATTAATCTATTATAGTAATTACAGGGAACATTTGGCCAGCCTGCACAGAAGGGTGTGGTATTCTTCCGGTGACTATGTCAGGACCTGGATCACCTGCTGGTTGCACTGTGGTTCCCAGAGCTGAAGGGTGCAGTTCTGGTGACCACTAGTGAGTGTCTTCCAGCAGATCTCAGTAATTAGGCTACACTTGATGCTAGCTGCTGGGATAGTATACAACCCCTCCCCTGATTTGCATTAGTGCTGTGCCTGTTAGCTATATACCTGCTTGCTGATCCCTGCCTTATCCTGTTACCTGGTATCTCTGCTCCCCTTGTTCCCAGTCATTTCCTGTGTACGTCACCTTCCCTCCATTTGTCCATAGTGTATTATTATCTTACTCAGTCTGATTCCAGTTTCCAAAATACAGCTACACTGAACTAGTCATCCTTGCTGCTGCTGGATACCTGCACTCGGTATACCTTACAGAATGTTTTACATAGACCTCTAGCAGTACATTGATGTTTCCTCCAGCCCCCTAATTCAAGGTCTGTAACTTGGTAGGAACCTGCGGCTGGACTGCTGAAGTCTGTGCAATGAACCCATAATCCATGAATTGACAGTTTTTTTTGATCAAAATGGGTGCATTTATTATTATTTTATTTTTTTAAAGGTGAAGTTAGCCTTTAATGCCATCTGTGTCCCCATTGAAGAGATTTTTCCTCACTTCCTAGTGATTGGGGGGGGGGGGGTCAGTGAGACAGAAAAGTGGGTAAATCTCACTAATGGGGATAGTGAAAGCAAAACAATTTCCAGTACTGTAGGAAATTGGCTTCCTGTCCCAGTGACCCCTTGTCTCTCATTTTTTCAGAGTTGTCCTATGGCTGCGGTCAGAAGCTTCTAGTGTACATGACGCCTAAACCAGCTCAGGGAATGCTACTTACATTGAAAGAGAAGTGTTCCTTTGTGCTGGTGGTGAAATCTTTGTTCCTCTGCACCTGATACTTGAGCTGCTGGGCCTGTCACAGACACTTATCAGAAGTGCTCACTATGCCTGCCTCCTCCCCTCCATTTATAGGACCTGTACTATCACTTACACAATGAAAAATGCTCTTCGAATGGAGGACCGGTGGATGAATGAAAGGTCTGCCTCCTTCGTTCATAGAATGCCTTTCATTACAACAAGCAATAGTATTGCTTTGTTTTAGCCTGGGTATACACTTGTGCATTGCAGACACTGTATGTGATTCGCACAGGAATCGCACCGCATTCCTGTGCACATCGCATGCAATGTCTGTGCAGTGCAATTTGAGCCATACATATGTATGGCTCAAATTGCATCGTATCTGCACCAAAACGATGTAGGACCCTTTTTTTCCCCTGCACCTGAATCGCAGTGCATGGGTTTTCACACACTCACATTGCACTTCGTGATCTATTGCAAGGTGTCGTTAATCTAACATTGACATTCACAGCAGATCGCATTGTTGCCGTGCAATGCAACGTGGGAAACACACAAGTTTTGCTGCGTTTCCCACATCGCATCAGTGTGAACCAGGGCTAAATGGAGCACAGGCAAAGTAATAACGAGCATATCATTAATCTTTGAAGAGTATCTGTGACAGGTCAAGCAGCTAATGTTAACCCCCTCAGCAGCGGAAGATCACAGCTTCGGAGGTATTGGGGGGGGGGGGGTCTATAGATTTTACCGAAAACAACCACCGGCACAAGAGACAATCATCATTCAGTGTGAGTACCGTCCCCTGTGCTGCTATAAAAAAAAAGTACAAAATCAACTTAAGCTTTAATCTTACCTCTCTGCCAGGTGATGATTCCTAACTTTGCTGCAGAATTATCAACATCTGACACTTCAGGTGTGTTGGGTGCCTAGGCCTCCACCACCCACTGTTATTCCACGCACTGTCCCCTAACTTAAACACTTGCCGCCCTCCCATTGTCAAATGACGGCGGTGCAGTGCAGCTCTCATTCTGGGATGACGTAATATGACAACGCCCCAGAACGGCCATCCTCATGCGCCCGCGGGGGCGCCCAGCGCAGGGATTGCGTCTGCGCCATGAATCTAGGACATGGCGTGACCCCGATCTTGGTAAAGAGCCAATGCGCGCCTCTTTACCCATGTAATTGGCTGTGTCCAATCACAGCCGGTCACATGTAAATGTGGAAGTGCCGTTTATCCGCACTCCTCACCTCACACTGTCAGAGTGTGTGGCGAGGAGAGTCGATCAGTGGCTCCTCCTCAAAGGGGTGACCAGGACAGGTAATCGGGGCACTGATCATCAGTGTCCTGATTATAGTAAAGCTCCAGCAGTGCCCATCAGTGACCCCAATTAGTGCCCATTAGTAACTCCACTCAGTGCCCATCCATGCCTGCTCATCAGTGCTGCCCATCTGTGCCCATCAGTGTCACCTACCAGTGCCGCCTATTAGTGGCCATCAGTGCGGCATAATAGTGCCACCTAATCAGTGCCCGTAAGTGCAACCTATCAGTGCCGCTTCATCAGTGCACATCAGCGAAGGAGAAAAATTACTTATTTACAAAGTTTACTGACAGAAACTAAGAAAAAACTTTTTTTTTCAGAATTTTTCCTTTTTTTAGTAAAAAATAAAAAAGCCCAGCATTGATTTAATACCACTAAAAGAAAGCTTTATTTGTGTGAAAAAAATGATAACAATTTAATTTGGGTACAGCATTGCAAGACCGCGCAATTGTCATTCAAAGTGTGACAGTGCTAAAAGCTGAAAATTGGACTAGGCAGGAAGGGGGTGAAAGTGCCCAGTAGGCAAGTGGTTAATACAGGACATGCTAGTGACATGAAGGACAGCAGAAGGAAGCACAGCACACACAGGTGGACTAGGCCTGACACACCCGGAAGTTAGTTGGATGTAGAGGAAGCCACCAAAGTTCTTGAGCGAATTCTGGACTTGCCACCCTCTGGGAGAAGTATTAGGAGTCTTTTGCAGGGAGTTTTATTAGAGACAGAGTCACTTTAATTCTTAGGTACAGTATGTTTTATGAAAACAAAAGAATCCAAATAAAACCAGTCTATGTGTTTTTTTTCTTTTTTAAACATTGAATTAATTGTTTGAGGAGCATGCCAAACATTAAGGTTTTCTGATGCCTTTTGTTGATTCCTCAGTTACCTGTTGCTTTTCCTGTTGCAGTCATGAAAGAGTAATGTTGTGTGTAGTGATCGGTATAAATTATGCACCATCCAAGAAATCGCAAGCATAATAGGCACTGTATATGGGAGCAAATAAAGTGTAGAGTTGGCGCCCTCTACTGGGTATAGAATTTATTTTCTTCAAATGGAAATTTGTGTCTAGATGATTTTCCTTCCATTGAAGTGTATGATTGCAAAGCCCCAAAGAGGCAATTTCTATGTGAGAAGGAATCTGCTTTCGTGTAGATGCAGCAGAAAAGAAAAATTACAATGGGTAATGTTAGTTTCCATTTTCTTGATGCCACATTCATATCTAGCCAACAAAAGTGAACAGCGAGGGAAGGAATGATGGATGAAAGAAAACTTTTCAGTTGCAGACAAAGGGTATGGCAGATAAACTATCATGTCAAAATCAACAAGGTTCTGTTTGAAGTGTTCCATATAAGAGAAGGAGGTTGATTTCCCCTTCTAATGTCCTGAAGGAAATTCTTTCCGAAGTCATAGAATCTTTTGTAGCCTTCTTCTGCTTTCCCATAACTAGTGTGTGCAAAAATTCATCACAAAACCTACAGAGAAAGAGAGTTTTTTTTGCAGATTTCTTCTGCGAATTGGATAACAAAGGGGATCCATAACAGGATCCAGAGAAGGCTGATATCACAAATGTATCTGAACCCTCTAACATTATATAGGGACTCCAATGGGGAGATACAACTACTTTAACCACTTACCGCATATTGACGTATATTTACGTCGGCAGACTTTGCGGGGCTATACTGGGGTGATGCCTCTAGCTAGAGGCATCATCCCGGTACCGTGGTTAACAGCCAACGGTCAGCTTTCCGTCGGTAACGACCGATGCGGCCCGGGAGCCGCTTGATCGTTACCCGGGTGAGCGGGAGGGGACGTTCCCCCCCCCCCCCCCCCGCCGCCTTCGGTGACTTTGCTCGGGGCTCCCGTCCTACCGGGGGCCCGAGCACCCAGCCGGCACGTCCGCCGGCTGGATGGAGTCCCGATCAATGCAGGAAACGGCTTCGATCGGGTCTCCGATGACGTATCACGGAGGGGGTGTCCATGACGTCACTTCTGGGTTACTGTGCTGCAAAAAGCGGCAAATTTAAAAAACGGCTGTATGCAAAAAGGTATTACATGGAAGTGTAGTGGAGGGGTCTAGGGTCTTTTAGACCCTCGATCCCTCCATAAAGAGTACCTGTCACTACATATTGGTGTCACAAGGGATGTTTACATTGCTTGTGACAGCAATAAAAGTGATCAGATTTTTTTTTTAAAAAACCTGTAATAAAGTTAAAAAAAATAAATAAATAGGAAAAAAAAAAAAATGTAGTCGCCCCCGTCACCGTTAGCTCGCGCACAAAAAAAAAACGTATACGGAAGTCGAGCCGCGAATGAAATCACTGTTCAAACCACACATGTGAGGTATTGCCGCGATCGCCAGAGCGTGGGCAATAATTTAAAAAAAAGAGCTACACTCTAACTCTAAACTGGTAACCGTTAAATAAATTTAAAGCGTCGCCTATTGAGATCTCTATTGACTGTAGTTTGTCGCCATCCCACGGGGGGGGGGGGGGGGGGCGCAATTTTAAACCGTAACATGTTGGGTATCTATTTACTCGGCATGACATCATCTTTCACAATATACAAAAAAATGGGCTAACTTTACTGTTTAGTATTTTTTAAATGCAGTGAAATGTGATTTTTCAAAATTTTTCAAAAAAAATGGCGATTTAAAGACCGCTGCGCAAATACCGCGTTACAAAAAATATTGCAATGACCGACATTTTATTCTCCAGAGTCTTTGCTAAAAAAATATATATAATGTTTGGGGGTTCTAAGTAGTTTTCTAGGAAAAAATACTGGTTTTAACTTGTGAACAAAAAGTGTCCGAAATAGGGCTGGGGCTTAAGTGGTTAATTTACCAAATGCTGCAACTATTATAAAGCCAAATATTGATATGTTTCCCAATAGATTACACATGATTTGGAACTGTGCGTGAAACCTTGTTTATTTGCGTACCACCTAAAAAAAACAAAAAAAAAAACGGTATATTTGCCTAGAGGAGCTATTAAACACCCACTTAAAGCGGTAGTAAACTTTGCAAAAAAAATTAAAAATCTTCTCCCTGCTAGGTAATGTCATAATATACTAGTGTGTATTGCATACTAGCACAATATGAAAGACTTACTATGAAAGAAGCCCTCCAGTAGCGCGCTGTTACCACTGACCGGAGTTCACTGGATCTGGCTGTATAAATGGCTGGAGCCGCGATGACATCACTCCCGTCACTCCGTGCACGCGGGAGTCTTTTGCTGCGGCACAGAGCTCTGAAGGAACAGCACAAGTATGCCGTTCCTTCAGAGAGCATACGCTGGTGACGTCACCAGATGCAGCAAACACACTGAATATCTCCTAAATGGTGCACATTAGGAGATATTCCTTGCACATACAGGTAAGCCTTATTGAGTTAAGTTGAGAAAGGCTATCTAAAAGGTAATTCTGCACCGAAATTAAGTGCTCTGCTGCAGCCAGCTCAAGTACCATGAGTGGCACGCATTCCACATTTTAGAAACATGTTGTAGGAGAAATAAACAATTAGGGAATCCAGCTTTAAGAACAGTACGTTCACTATTGTCTTGTGATAGGGGTGGAAACTAACTTCTAAAAAGGAAGTATCACCCTAGCACATGGTAGAAGGCAGGGTGTAAGTAATTTACTAGTGTCTGCTTGTAACTGAAATATCAGATTTGGGTGTACTTGGCCTTGAAGTGAATAAGTGGACAGGCTATAAATATTAAAGTATTTACATTTTTTTTTTAATAATTGTATTGGTATTTTTATTCTTTCTATTAACACAGGAGACTAATATAATATGAAAAAAAGATAAGATTTGTAATTTTTGGATATTGTTCTCTAAGCAAAGTAAAAGAGGGCTTTAAAAAAAAACAAAAAAACAATTATACTCACCTAGATGGCTGTAGCATCGGTTCCAGCTGCAGCTGTTCCCCGCCACCTCCAAGACCGAGAACTGAGCGATCTTTGACCACTGATCGTTCAGTTCTCAGTCTTCAGTGAGCAGAGAGCCGGTGACTGTCGGCGACTCTCTGCTGTGCCCCTCCAGTGCTCATTGGAGTGCTGGGCTGTGGAGGGGGAGGGAGCGGCTGGCTCAGTCTCCCAGTGGCTCACTGAGATGCTGAGCCAGCTGCTGGTCCAGTCATCTGGGTGGATCACGACTGTAAATTCTGGATCTTTCCCCAGCCTGGACCGGCTGAGTGACATAACCTGACAGCATGCTATAGCATAAGCATAGCCAAAATAGCTTTAACTATACTTCTCCTTTTAACATATTCCATCATATATGTACAATCATACATACTAGTACCAGGCAAGTGCTGATAGATAAAGAAAGGTTAAAGCTGTTACTAATAACTTGTTTCATCATATGCGTTCCATTGTTCTGGATTATCATGTTGGTTGACCCCTCATTGTCATTATAGCAACTGAACTTATAACAAATAACAATAAACATAAAACTATGTAACATCGCAACTATGTTTTAGTCTCCTATTTACAGTGTAATGACGTGGGAGTGTGTAAATGAGTTTGGGGAGGGATAAAGGCTAGGGTATGGGTTTAATAAAAGGGGAATACCACGCTAGTGTCCCTAAAAAAAAGCAAGACATTTTTGTTAGCAAGAAGCCAGCACCACAAAGGACAAAATGTGTATACATATAAATAGCAATAAGTGCAGCGCTAATTATTAATAACACCCGTTATTTGATATAAATCAAATCACGAAGGTTGGAAATTCTTAAAGGAAAAACAGTATCAAAATGATCAAACTAGGATATCAGTGATACCTCTTACCTCCATATATATTTTGAATATACATATATAAGTGATAAATTCATAATGAAACAAACGAATAATCTCAGGAAATTGTACGTACACCGCAACCACATTATCGGCAGACCTCTGGTAATAAAAACCAGAACTGCGCTGCTCAGACCTTGATTTGGCTTCAGAATTGAGTCTTCCTGTGTCTTGCAAAATGATGCGGGCGCGTACGGGTCAAGCCTTGCTTTCACTGCAAGGCGTACGTACAACGCGACCACATCATCAGCAAATTTCTGGTAATGAAAACTGGAACTGCGTTGCTCAGACTTAAATTTGGCTTCAGAAGAGATGGCGTCCCAAGCCTCATTATAGAGTATGAGGCACCTGCGCATCTCTTCTCAATAAGGACTTCCTGTATAGACCCGGAACCAGATTAGTCAAGCCTTAATTTGGATGTCAAAGGAATAGCGTCTCAAGCCTCGATGCGAATAGCGAGGCGTATACAAAACACCATTCAGTGGGCAAGAACTTAAATCGAGATGACAGAAATAAACAGAAATAAACTTGTCCAACATAGGGTGAATAAGAATAAGACCGCACAAAGACAACACTCACATATCTGGCAATTATTATTCAAAGTTGTTTGTCCCGATGGGTCATATATTATTAAACAAATAATTAATACAATTCAATATATAAATTAAAAAAAAAATGATAATCAAATAATATAATAAATAAGGCCCTTCTGATAAATGCGTTAATATCCCGCTCAACGTTCATTCCGGACTGTTGAGTGGGATATTAATGCATTTATCAATGGGCCTAATTTATAAAAATCATTTGATTATCTTATTTTTTTAATTGTTCCAGTAAGCCCCCTATTTTGTTGGTGTTGGTGAAATTGTTTACTGTGGTGAATTTTATCATGGGTTTTGGAATCACCCGGTATCCACTTGGATCAAGATTTGAAAATTATGTTTCACATACTCAATTGGACTTTCTTATTTTTATGGACTGCACAATTTTCTGTGTTGATATAGCACATTTCGTTTGTTTTGTGGTATTATTTAGCTCACCTTTTACAATTTCTTAAAGGTTATTTATTTTATTATGAATTTATCACTTATACATGTATATTCAAAATATACTGTATATGGAGGTAAGCAGTATCACTGATATCCTAATTTGATCATTTTGATACTATTTTTTCTTTAAGAATTTCAAACCTTCGTGATTTCATTTATATTTATATATTTTTAATTTTATTTGTTGATCGAGCAGAAGCCAACGGAGGAACTGGTCGGTAGGGGCAGCAGACACTGGATGCTTGGTGAGGTGTATGAATATAGCAGTAACATTGATAACAGTCTAAAGATAGTAAAATACCTCAGTGCAATCACTATGGTGTGAGTGTAGTCATACCAAAATTGTTCAATGACAAATATATATATGAATATAAATGTGCAATTGCCTCAAACAAGATGTGTATCTGATTATACACCCAGATACTGCTGCATACACTCTGTGTGTTCCCACATGTGACAAGCAAATAATATATTAAATGTTGCTGCGCAGTATTAGATAAAATAAACAATTAATAAACAAATCATATATCCAAAAAACAAAACCAAAATCAACTGTGCAAGTCCATAATAATTATGGAATAAAAGTCCTTCAATTATCAATGTGTGTGTTCATTATTTCTTCCAATTGTGCCATAAATATTGTATTCTTTCTGCAACGTTTTTTGTGAATCACTCCAACTTGTGCAAAAACCATCACCAACATTCCAGTACTCTCACCTTGTGGCTTTACCCAATTAAAATCAGGTCTCATGCACTTGTGTTTTTTCCCTCTGCTGTTTGCAGATGTCATTCAATTCACCTCCATCCACAGGAATCCTTCAGTGGTTATATGTAGGTATTTAAAAAAAGGATATATATATAGTGCTCTCTATTTAAAGTATAACTAAAGGCAAAACTTTTTTTTTTCTTTTAGTCAGAAAGGCTGGCAACTCAGCGTGCTCTTGAATAAGGCTCCTTTCACACGGTGCGGACCGTTCTCTGCTCAGCGGGGATCGATCCGCCAATCCCCGCTGAGCAGGCGGATGACAGCTCAGTCTCCGCACTGTGTGCGGAGAGGTAGGTGTCAGAGCCCTGCTGCTCTATATGGGGGAATCGGATGAGAGCGGACTGCCTGTCTGCTCTCATCCAATCCCATCCGATCCCCTGAATGGATGGAAAATAGCGTTTCCATCCGTCCGGATTTCATGGACAGGATCGGATGCGGATGGCAGCCGGTGTCAGCGGAGGTGTCTCCGCTGACATCTGCTGCCCCATAGGGATGCATGGAGGATCCGATCAGATCCACCTAAAAAGCTGACAGGTGGATCTGATTGGATCGTTCGTGTGAAAGGGGCCTAAAAGTACTTTATTTGCTACATAGGTACAAAGTACGTTCTGACGCATTTTGGCTATGAAGCCTTCATTAAAGCATACAAAAGTAGTTTAAAAACTGATATTTATAGCATGACAAACCCTCTATACAGAGGGGCAGTAACATCATTAATTAGGAACAATTAATTAAAATCACATGGAGAAGAAACAACAGCACAGAAAAACCAAAAGGAATAAGATGTCACATGAGCACTAAAAGATATTTTATATATCATGCAAGACAATATAACAATGTATGGTTTTATCAAATAAAATTTGCTCAAAAATTCATGCTAAAAAAATATTTATGTCTATCCTATTGTTCAAACCATGTGGTTTCCTAGTGTTAGGGGTATGAATCCACCACATTGCACGTTTAAGTAGAATGGGATGGGTATCTCCTCCTCTTAAGGGTTTGACCTGTTCAACACTGAGAAATTATTATTTAAATTTGTCAATTTCTCATTGTTGAAATGGTTAAAAAAAACCTAAAGAGTTGCCAGGCTTTCTGACTAAGAATACTCATGGGAGTGGAACATCCTGGCTAGAGCACTGGACTTCAGTCTATGGAATTCTATACAAAGCAGTATAGCTAGGGTAACTTCTTTGCCAAAACCTTTTTTTTGGATAGAGGGGAGATAGATCAGATCACTTGTCAGTTTTTGCGGTCTGTGCCCCCGTTAAGGAGGTTCACTCTGTTTATTATTTATTTTAGCGTTGATAGCAAAGGTAAAAGAAAATCACAAATTTTGGGTTTTCCCCTGAAAAATAATAGAGGGGGAATCTTCCAATAGGGACACTAGTTCAGGACAGGCGGTCCGCTCTCATCCGATCCCCCATAGAGAGCAGCGGGGCTGTGACACCTCCCTCTCCGCACTGCAAGCGGAGACGGAGTTGTCATCCGCCGGCTCAGCGGGGATCGGCGAATCGATCCCCGCTGAGCAGCACGGATCCGCCTATGGAGGCGGACCGTGTGAAAGAGCCCTTAAAGTGTAAGTTCAACTTTACAGAAAATCGGTAAGGTGACCTTACACTGGATCCCACCCCCAGTCCTGCTGTATCCTGCAGTCAGACACCGGCAAGCTACTTTAGTGGTCCAGGGATTTGAAATCCCTGCTTCTTGCTCTCCTCTCCTCGCAGCTCATAGAAGGGGCTTGATGGATTCTGATTGGTCTGCGCCGTCCATGTTACAGTGCTGATAAATTGGAATGCCTCTTTTCTGTACATGCTGAGAGGTATGTGCACATTTGCTGGTACACATCAGATTACATGCAAGTTCTTTAGAAATGGATCAATCCCCTGAGGGGAATCTGTGACGCAACGTGTTGGGAGGGGCCTATGACCTCACGCTTTAAACAGGAAGTATGCAGGCACCATCTTTGCTGACCAATTTCTAATGCCTAATGGAGGGGGAGGTGTTCTGTAGTCCTAACACACTTTTGGTCCTTGGGTGACAATACTATTTTTTCCTAGATAAAACACAATGAGTGAGCTACTTTAGGATAGGAAGTGTGTTTTTCAGAGACCACATGTGTTATCTTATAGGTTGTATAGCTGATACTATAACTAATTGAAATGTGTTTGGAAGTTTGCAAACTCTTTAACAGCTTCCTGCTCTGTCTATAGTAAAATGACGGCCAGAAGCGAGCTTTGCCATTTTAAGTGGATATCCTATAATGTCCTCCCAGGATCGCTCCTCATGTGCGTCCCACGGAGCTGCGTTGCAGAGCGATCTGATGACAAATCAGTGCACTGATGCCCATCTAATGTGATCTCTGTGACCAATCACAACAGATCACATGACAATTCTACACAATAGATGCCTTCCATTTATGCCATTCATTGTGTTTTATTGTGATGATCTCTATGACTAGTCACAGTGAGGACATGGTACATACAGGGCCAATCACAGCCCATATATACCATGTGATTAGCTGTAGCTAATCACATTAGTGTACACTGAATAGTACACCCTATTACTATGGTAACACTGTATTGCTCTGGTCACAATTCTAAAAGAGAAAAAAATTTAATAAAAAAGAAAAAAGTATTTAAAATTTTGAAAAAATAAAATTGATATATATATATATATATATATATATATATATATTTTTTTTTTTTTTCCACATACTGTCACAAGTTAGTGTTCCTGGTCACCACCATGCCAGTTATATGATGATGCTATACTGCACTGGTGACAGTATGTAAAAAATAAATAAATACATTATGAGAAAAAATATATATTTATTTTTAATTTCTTCATTTTCCAAAGAATTGTGACAAAAAATTACAACTTCAAAAAACTTGCAATGCCTCCTACTAAATTACTAAAAAAAAATGGCGCCACCTAGTGGTGAATTATTATAGTACCTTTATAGAAGCAGCCATCAATATTCGTGAATGCCAGAATAATGTGAGAGTGTTTATATTTGAGGCCCCCAGGACCAAGCTCATCTATATTGGAACCTTCCTTTCTTAGAATAACCTTTTAAGCCTCCAGTGGCAATACCAGACCTGTAGAACTTCCTGATGATACAAACTGTGAAATGCATTGAGGTTAGTTACAGTGGCACTTCTGGTGACATCACATCCGACACGGTGTGACACAGTTGGAACGCACACCGGAACTGAGCGGCGTTCCAAGCCATACTCGAGCTGTACCAAGTAGTGCTGCTGTTTGACACTAGCATTTGTAAGTGCATATTTATTTGTATCTTTTAATCTCACACATTAAAGACATTATTGCGCGATTACCCGCCTAATATTTTTGGGGAATTCTTGGCATCACTCAATTCCTGCTGCAAACAAGAAAAACAAGCTTAATACTTCACTATAGCCCAGGGGGGGAAAACCACAGGTCTGGTGTTGGCACTGGAGGCTTACAAGGTTATCCTAAGAAAGGAATGTTCCAATATAAGTCAGCTGGGTCCTGGGGGCCATCAGAGGCCTGGTGAGTGGCTTGTTTGCACATGGGTGGAGGAGCACTGTTCACAAGCACCTTTATTTAAGGAAGATACGGAACACTTATCACTATTGGTGGTCTATGGAATCATTAATTCATCATAACGTGTATATATTATTTTTTTATTTCACTGTGTCATTTTATAGTTTTTTCACTAAACAGCTCCTCAAATATAAACAGCCTCTTACTAAATACCTTGGACTGTCTACTTGTACTTTCCAAAAAGGGTTCATTTGGTGGATATTTGTACTGTCCTGGCAGTAATGAGATCATCATGAGTCATGAGGCCATCGGTACATTAGGATTGATTGACTTTTTAGATATACACTGAAAAAAATTATAAACGCAACTCTTTTGTTTTTGCCCCCATTTTTAATGACCTGAACTGAAAGATCTAAGACTTTTCCTATGTACACAAAAGGCCTATTTCTCTCAAATATTGTTCACAAATCTGTCTAAATCTGTGTTGGTGAGCACTTCTTCTTTGCCAAGATAATCCATCCACTTCACAGGTGTGGCATATCAAGATGCTGATTAGACAGCATAATTATTGCACAGGTGTGCCTTAGGCTGGCCACAATAAAAGGCCACTCTAAGGGTCATTTCACACGAACGAGCCGATGAGATCCGCCTGTCAGTTTTTTAGGCGGACCAGATCAGATCCTCCATGCATCCCTATGGGGCAGCGGATGTCAGCGGAGACAACTCCACAGACACCCGCTGCTATCCGATTCCGATCCTATCTGTGAAATCCGGGCGGATGGAAGCCCTATTTTCCATCTGTCCAGCGGATCGGATGGGATCAAATGAGAATGGACAGGCGGTCCGTTCTCATCCGATTCCCCCATAGAGGACAGCGGGGATCTGACAGCTCCCTCTCCTCACACAGAGCGGAGACGGAGCTGTCATCCACCTGCTCATTGGGGATCGGCGGATTGATCCCCGCTGAGCAGCACAGAGTCCGCCGGTGGAGGCGGACCGTGTGAAAGGAGCCTAAAATGTGCAGTTTTATCACACAGCACAATGCCACAGATGTCACAAGTTTTGAGGGAGCGTGCAGTTGAGAGAGCTGTTGCCCGTGAATTGAATGTTAATTTCTCTACCATAAGCCGTCTCCAAAAGAGTTTCAGAGAATTTGGCAGTACATCCAACCGGCCTCACAACTGCAGACCACGTGTAACCACACCAGCCCAGGACGTCAACATCCAGCATCTTCACCTCCAAGATCGTCTGAGACCAGCCACCCGGACAGCTGCTGCAACAATCAGTTTGCATAACCATAGAATTTCTGCACAAACTGTCAGAAACTGACTCAGGGAAACTCATCTGCATACTCGTCCTCATCGGGGTCTTAACCTGACTGCAGTTCGTCATCGTAACCGACTTGAGTGGGCAAATGCTCACATTCGATGGCGTCTGGCACTTTGGAGAGGTGTTCTCTTCACGGATTAATCCCGGTTTTCACTATACATGGCAAATGGCAGACAGCGTGTATGGCGTTGTGTGGGTGAGCTGATGTCAATGTTGTGGATCGAGTGGCCCATGGTGGTGGTGGGGTTAAGGTATGGGCAGGCGTACGTTATGGACAACGAACACAGGTGCATTTTATTGATGGCATTTTTAATGCACAGAGATACCGTGACGTGATCCTGAGGCCCATTGTTGTGCCATTCATCCACGACCATCACCTGATGTTGCAGCATGACAATGCAGGGTCCCATTTTGCAAGGATCTGTACACAAAACCTGGAAGCTGAAAACATCCCAGTTCTTGCATGGCCAGCATACTCACTGGACATGTCACCCATTCAGCATGTTTGGGATGCTCTGGGTCGGCGTATATGACAGCGTGTTCCAGATCCTGCCTATAGCCAGCAGCTTCTCACAGCCATTGAAGAGGAGTGGACCAACATTCCACAGGCCACAATCAACAACCTGATCAACTCTATGCGAAGGAGATATGTTGCACTGCGTGAGGCAAATGGTGGTCACACCAGATGCTGACTGGTTTTCGGACTCCCCCAATACAGTAAAACTGCACATTTTAGAGTGGCCTTTATTGTGGCCAACCTAAGACACACCTGTGCAATAATCATGCTGTCTAATCAGCATATTGATATGCCACACCTGTGAGGTGTATGGATTATCTCATTAAAGGAGAAGGGCTCACTAACACAGATTTAGACAGATTTGTGAACAATATTTGAGAGAAATAGGCCTTCTGTTTATATAGAAAAAGTCTTAGATCTTTATGTTCAGCTCATGAAAAATGGGGGCAAAAACAAAAGTGTTGCATTTAAAATTTTGTTCAGTGTATATATATATATATATATATATATATACCATTGTTTGTGGACTCTATACCTTTCCTACAGACTAAATAATATACACTGATTTGGGTTATTATCACCAAAGGAATAATGCAGTATAAATGTTGGCCTAAATTTATGAAGAAAGATTTATTTGCAAAATGTTATTACAGAAACTAAAAAAAAACATGTTTTTTTTCAGAATTTTTTTGTCTTTTTTCATTTATTTAGCAAAAAATAACCCAGTAGTGATTAAATATCACCAAAAGAAAGCTCTATTTGTGTGAATAAAATAAACATTTTATTTGGGTACAGTGTTGCATGACTGCGCAATTGCCATTCAAAATGTGATAGCGCTGAAAGATGGCCTGGGCAGTAAGGCGGTGAAGGTGTCCGGTATTGAAGTGGTTAAATACTCGATAGAGAAACAAAGGTTTGATAGCATTATGTAGGTTATTAAGTATACTACAATTTTCACAGTATTTTAACATTAAATATTTTATCTTTTTTTGTTTGAATGTTTTTTCAAATGCAGAAAGAACCTATTAAGTAATAAAATATATCAGTAAAAATTGCCATGTATTTTTGTGTTTAAGGCTGATGTCCCTAAACAGATTACACACGATTTCACAACATATGGTAAGTACAACTTTGAAATCTAAGGTAATAATAGGTCCCCATATTATTAGTGTGCAGCCAAGTATTCCATAGTTATGGATTGTGAGTAAAGTACATAATTGGCTTTATTTATTTCTTAGCAGATGTTATGTTCTTTCATAAAATGTACAGGTTGATTGCCTGCCATTCTGACACTGGGGGGAGTTGCACATTATTTGGGTATTGATAAAGAAGTCCATCAACTACTTGAGAGATGTGTTGCTGATACTGTGATCTGACTGCCATTTTGTGATACTGTATAAGGATTTACATTAATGGATTAGTCCACCTAATCCATAGCTGTCTCTTTAGGCTGCTCTTCTGATATGGCCTACAGATATGTCTGTATCTCTTCATCTCCATTACATGTGGGGGGCAGGGCAATTGGTATTTTACAGAATATAATTAGGAAGGAAGATAATGTTTGGTACAGCTCACAAGAAGTGACAAGGACATGACATTTCTGGCAAGATCATCAGGTATTTTTTGTATTTGCTGAAAATGTTCTAAAAAAACCCAAAAAAAACAATGCAGCCACCACATCTAAGTAATGTAAGCTACATTATATTGCATTTTTGCTCTTGGGTTAAGTCATCCCAATGCCTAACGTAGTATGGTCCTTGTTCTCTGCTGCCGGCTCCAGAATGACCGATTCTCCAACCTCAGAGTTGTAGAGAGGGGTGTTGAGAGCACGTTGGGTTGGTGAGTGATAGGCTGCTGCAGCTGTCTTTTGATTAGCTGGGAGGAGGAGAGAGCAGGGGCGTGGCTTGCCAGGAATGGAACAGTAAATTCAATTTAAGATAGTCAGCTTGTTTTTAATAGTGCAGGCTCCAGGGCTGTTGTCCCACTTCTACCTTCTTTTTCTAGTAACTTAGTGACCTGGAAGAGGCATGCAGCCAGTGAAGTCTGAGTAGCAAGATTCCAGTTCTGCATGCCTGTTTCAGGTCAGTGAGCCACTAGGCCAGGGGTCTCCAAACTTTCTAAACAAATAGCCAGTTTACTGTCCTTCAGACTTTAGGGGGCCTGGAATGTGGCCATTGGAAGTAGAAAATGTCCTGGCATCAGTGGGAGTAAACAATGCCCCATCTTTGGTGTCAGAGGAATTGTGCCCTATCGTTTGTGTCGATGAGTAGGAAGAATCATGCCCCATCATTGGTGTCAATGGCAGAAACCGTGTCTCATCATTGGTGTTTTTAGGAGGAACTGTGCCCCTTCGTTGTTGTCATTGGGAGGAATTGTGCCCCTTTAGTGTCAGTGGGGGAATTAATACCCCATTGTTGGTTTCAGAGAATTAATTATTGTCCCACAGCACTATAATTTTTTCTTTAAACATGAATTCACTGATGGCAGTTCCTATATTTATATTATATTTTTTCTGTAAAGTCTTTAACTGCCTTTATTTCTAGATACTATTTGCCTTCATTATATAAGGTTTCCTTAACACAAACTTTTTTTTTTCTTTAGACCATGTCTAGCCATTCTCCATCAGAAGCAGAGGTCCTTCTAGCAAGGAGTGGATGTGCAGGAGTGATCACAATGAACAGACCAAAGGCTCTCAATGCCTTAAACTTTAACATGGCTCGCCATATTTATCAACAACTTAAAGTAAGTAAATGGCAGGCAATAAACTGAGGTGCATATTTTGCTTTTTGTAAAGAAAAGATTCCGCACTACGGATGTGGGGGAAAAAGGGCTGCAGCCTCCCTCGGATGTAACCAAAAGGTTATATCTAAGAGAATAATTCACATTAAGGGGTGAGGGAATATGGCGCTGCCTGGGATAGGATGTAGGGGAAAGTATGTACTCTGGGGGAAGTAGAGTAATAGTGAAATTGCTTTAGAAATATAATAAACAGATCTCATATATAGACAATCCCCTATGCAAATCTAACCAATCCAACTGATAAAAATAATAGAGTGCCTTAGATATATAGAGAGATCATATATAGCAGCCTGATATAGTCGTATGAGGAAACGCGTACAACGCTGTCACGTCACTTCCTGTTCCGGTTTCTCTGTGGAGCGAACGGCGTTCCTAACATCCGCATACCCTGCTGTTTTTACTACTGTTATACTGCTTTTAATATGTGAGTACACAACCTTTACTTTAATAAAAGTGATTTTGCAGTATTACGCTATGTGTCCCCCCTTGTTCATTTTATATGAGAGACACACCACTCGCTACTGGAGGATAGGCTGGGACTGTCTTAACCGGCTAGCTGAGGACCCCTACTCTGGAAATAGGAACCCAGGATTACCATCCATGACCACCTAGGACTGGGCACCCCAATACTGTACCCCTCAGTGTATATTCCCTGCCTAATAACCCTGTGTGGGGTTGGGATCTCTGGTGAGTGCATCTTATATTAGAGCAATCTTGTGCACTCAAACGCCACAGCATCACCCTCAAGTCCAGTCGGGCAGTACAGCATGAAGATTGATAGCCACCACAATATGGACTATTTATTGTGATTCATTCACCATTCTATATTGTATCTGAGTTCACCCACACTTGAATATTTCCTTTTGACTGTTTTCTCCAGTCATTGGATTTAATTAAATTCATATATTTTATTTACACACCACCAAGTTATTTTGGGATGTCAGTCATTACTTTTTTCCCTTGAATCATTTATTATTACCTACCATATCTAAGCACTGGGTCACTGTTACTGGGCTTTCAATTTGATACCCAGATTGTTGCACTATATATGCACAGTCACTTTATATCACAATGTTTCCTCTTTTGTACAATTCTGTGTCACCTAGTCACTTTACTGGGCACACACCCAGGTAGCCCAGACCGCTTCACTAGTCACTTTATTTTATATCGTCATATATTTTTTATGCTTGTGTGTTGGATTTGCACAATCAATGATTAGCTATATATGATCTCTCTATATTCTAAGGCACTCTATTATTTTTATCTGTTGGATTGGTTGGATTTGCATAGGGGATTGTCTATATATGAGATCTGTTTATTATATTTCTAAAGCAATTTCACTATTACTCTACTCCCCCCAGAGTACATACTTTCCCCTACATCCTATCCCAGGCAGCGCCATATTCCCTCACCCCTTAATATTATGCTTTTTGATGCGCTTTGTTGGTAGTGTTCAGTAGGGGTGCGCATCTACACTGGTCTCACGATTCGATTTGATTATGATTATCATGTGAACGTTGCGATTCGATTCGATTCCGCGATGCATCACGATTACTGCCCATGCCCAGCCCACTGCTCAATGATTTTCAAAACTTTTCATCAAAAAAAAAAAAAAATCAAGCAGTCAAAAATTAAAGAATCATTTTTATTTTCATCTGCTCTTAAAGGACACTTCCCTGGACCCTGGCCTGCATACATATAGCAAAGTCTGAACTGAACATAACAGAGACAGACAACAACACTATTTAGAAGTAACAGTAATATAGTATGGCATCAAACTGTAGAAGAGCATAAAAGAAAAGAAAATATTAATATAAATGTCTAAACCTTTTAAGGTACAACTAAAGGCAAAACTTTTATTTTTAATTTGGAGATCATATATTAGAACATCTGTCATTGTTTATTGCTGTCTATGTCCACGCTGGAGAGATTCACCCTCTCTATTTGGCCTGTGTTTTACCATTATTATTGAAAATAAAAATAAAAACCCCCAAATTTTGTGTTATTGGGATTTCCTCTCACTTTCAGTTTGGGACAGAAAGTGAAGGTAATTTTCCACAATGAGGCAATCATGGCAAAACCAAACCTTACAGATGTAATAATTAAATAACCTTCCCTTGCGCTATCCAATATGAAAAACAAGTTTTGCCTATAGTTCTACTTTAAAGCCAAGATAGCGGCCAGCCAGCCAGCCAGCCAAGCTTACCACCTATAATATTCTTGTCAAAATAGTCATCATAAATCCCCACAAAACAAGAAACAAATCCTTTATGTGAATACGCGTTGCGATAAATTCCAGATGTGCCGTAACTTGTCCTGTAAACAACTTCAAAACAGAGCACTTCCTGACTAGCAAACATCAAGGTGAACCTGAAACATAGTGCTGCAGAACTTCCAGGTTCACTGTGATGATTGTTTGCCCCTGCCACTTCCAGTCAACTCAAGTGAGTTGATGGCTGATAGAGGGGAGTTACTGTATATAAGCTCTCGAGTCGTCACTTAGTCACTTTACAGAAAACGTTACCTGTCCTGCAGTCTACCACGATTACACCTAACTGAAGCCAAGCCACTATTAGAGGAAGGAAAACCCTTGACAGAGTAAATTGCAACTGAAGCTTAAACCTTGAGTAAATCTTTATGGGATCAAAAATATACACACAACAATACCAAAAAAAAACCACACGATTGTCTGAATCAGAATCATGAGAAAGGTTTGGCACTGGTACAACTCAAAGTACATGAGGTTAGGTCAGGTTTGTGTGTATTTGTGATCCAGTAAAGATTTACTCAAGGTTTTAAGCTTCCATGTATGATTTATTCTTTCAAGGATGTTCCTTCCAGTACTGTGGCTGGCTTGCCTTCAGTTGTCTAGATACTTTTAGTATTTGTTTGGTTGAGGGAACCCCCTAGATAGACACTTTAGTGTGAAAATTCTAAATGGACCAGCTTTGAAAACAAGCCATTCTCCATCTCTAGTGCCAGAAAAGCTGTAAAAAAAATGTAAAATGTTCCAGGTTCACTGTGATGATGATTGTGTTTTCCCCTGCCACTGCCAGTCAACTAAACACAGTATGTGTTGATGAATTGATGCTAGAGCTGCGTTATAAGCTCTTGTCACGACACTCAGTCAATCACGTTACTTAATCCAAGCCAAGCCACCATTAGAGGAAGGAAAATCCTTGACAGAATAAATCGTCAACTGAAGCCTAACCTTGAGGAAATCCTTATGGGGGTCACATTCACAAACTCACAAATATAGTAATATTACACATACAAGTAACATCCAATACCGAAAAATTGGTGTATTATTTGTGCTCCAATAATAAAGATAAGATTTACTCGAGGTTTTAAGCTTCAATTTATGATTTTTTCTCTCAATGATTTTCCTTCTTCTAATGGGGGCACCGTGGCTTGGTGTCAGTTGTCTAGAAGGAAATAGTATTTATTTGATTGAGGGTTAAATAAACCCCTAGACACTTTCTAGTGTGAAATATGTGTGTATATATATATATATATATATATATATATCAATAAAAAGAAAAGAGAAGGCGCCTGGCCCTTTAAATAAAAGATTGTTGAACCTGCTGCCCTTTTAGTTGTAATAAAACAATAAATAGGTATATATCATAGGTAAAAAGGCGCTGGTAATCTTAATATATCACGTGTTATAAAAATTAATAAGTGATTTAAAGTGTAATATATGTGATTAAAAATTGCTACAAATATATATATGATCTACTATTGGTGCAATTAGCAAAGAAAAGTGCATACCAGTGCAATTTCAATTCAGAAGTGTTTGTGCTTCTCAAAGTAAATTAATCCACAAAGGTGTGGATCAGTGAACCAATAAATAGATATATAAAGAATTCCATACAAAAATCACGTAAGAATATGTAAAAATATAAATATATAAATGTGCTCCAAGTAGTGTTTAAAAGTCCAGGCAATAGCATGCAATCAAAATTGTGCTTGGTGGATTCTTATTAATCCCTTCACAGTGCTCCAGGTGCTGGGATGTGACAACCGTCAATTAAGAAGTGCTTGTGCTTCTCAAAGTAAATTAATCCACAAAGATGTGGATCAGTGAACCAATAAATAAATATATAAAGAATTCCATACAAAAATCACATAAGGATATATAAAAAAATCACATAAGAATATATAAAAAAGTATAAATATATAAATGTGCTCCAAGTAGTGTTTAAAAGTCCAAGCAATAGCATGCAATCAAAATTGTGCTTGGTGAATTCTTATTAATCCATTCACAGTGCTCCAGGTGCTGGGATGTGACAACCGTGGCCTCTTACCAGCTAGCAGCAGGTCACAAGGACCCCCAACGCCTGTGATCCCTTTATTGGGTGGATCAAACCTCTCCTCGATTGCTTGGATCTCTGGCTCCTATATTACTCGAGTTGGACCATGTAGTCCCCCCATACACATGCCTGAGGACGCTCGTTAAGCGAAATGCATTGTGGTCAATGCTAACCAGGAAGTAACACACAGAGGCATTCGGAACAGAGGCTGGGATACACATCCACCGCCGCAATACAAAGAAGGGGGAAAGGAGATACAGGGTGCTGCAGATCCCCGGAGAATATCTTCCTAAGACCCAAAAAAACGATTTTGTACTGCCGAATTGCCCAGTGCCAGGAGGGCACAACAAATAGTAAGAGGCTAATTGTCACCTTATAGTGTATGTTTTTTGGAGAATAAAACAGTATTTCACTATTGGAGGCTATTTGTTCTTCTATATCTTTATGTGTATGGGGGGACTACATGGTCCAACTCGAGTAATATAGGAGCCAGAGATCAAAGCAATCGAGGAGAGGTTTGATCCACCCAATAAAGGGATCACAGGCGTTGGGGGTCCTTGTGACCTGCTGCTAGCTGGTAAGAGGCCACGGTTGTCACATCCCAGCACCTGGAGCACTGTGAATGGATTAATAAGAATTCACCAAGCACAATTTTGATTGCATGCTATTGCTTGGACTTTTAAACACTACTTGGAGCACATTTATATATTTATACTTTTTTATATATTCTTATGTGATTTTTTTATATATCCTTATGTGATTTTTGTATGGAATTCTTTATATATTTATTTATTGGTTCACTGATCCACATCTTTGTGGATTAATTTACTTTGAGAAGCACAAGCACTTCTTAATTGATGGTTGTCACATCCCAGCACCTGGAGCACTGTGAAGGGATTAATAAGAATCCACCAAGCACAATTTTGATTGCATGCTATTGCCTGGACTTTTAAACACTACTTGGAGCACATTTATATATTTATATTTTTATATATTCTTATGTGATTTTTGTATGGAATTCTTTATATATCTATTTATTGGTTCACTGATCCACACCTTTGTGGATTAATTTACTTTGAGAAGCACAAACACTTCTGAATTGAAATTGCACTGGTATGCACTTTTCTTTGCTAATTGCACCAATAGTAGATCATATAAATATTTGTAGCAATTTTTAATCACATATATTACACTTTAAATCACTTATTAATTTTTATAACACGTGATATATTAAGATATATATATATATATATATATATATATAGTGGAATATGGACAATCTTCCAAAACAAACCATCTCAGTGCTATAAAGCTATAAAAACTGGCAGTGACTGGCAGTGGGCAGACCAGACGGCACTTCCTGGATGTGCCAAAAATCATAAAAAAAAAAAAACATGAATTACTGCAGTAAACAAGCAAATTGTCATTTGGCATCTGCATGGCGATAGCGTGGACCCGCCGTTGTTCATTGGGGTGCCTAGCTGAGGTCAGACAGGACTGCACGCATTGTAGTCCCATATGGGCTATTTCTTGTTTTCACCATCCACTTTTGGTAAAACTCCCTTTTTATACTATTCACCTATGCATTCTGAGTTGAGCACACTCTCTGTGTTTGCATGTTATTCAACATGGTACACATAGGTCTCTTTCCTATGTTTATCTCTTTACATTTCTGTTCACGGTTTTATTCTTTAATACTTTGTTTTATCTGCCCACTTGGCATTCACATTTTCCGGTTTCCTTCTTGGGCCAGTTTGGACACATTATCAGATTTTTCTTAACTTATAAATTACTAAATTATACTGATATCACTATACATTTATACTTTTTAGATCTTTTTGGTCACTATGTGTCTCCTCCAACATTCTCCGGATTATATCTGTGGGATCCGGTGTTTGCCTCGACTGGGTATTTTTCCCCTCTTGGGGGGATCTTTCATGCCACAGCCCGGGGTCAGACTTTGCTCAGGGCGTCTCTGCTCTCCCTTTCCAATATTGGACCTTTTTTAGATGAGTGACATCATGGATCAGCAACCTGATCATTTCCATCTAAGGTAGTTAATACGTTATACCTATCTCCAAATAGATTCAGATATCCAAAGAGAATTATGTATTCTAATACAAATTCATATTTTCAGATATATAATTTTCATTTAAGCTCCTGATGAATGGACGGTGGTCCATGAAACACGTCGAGCCTACAAGAAACTAAGATGTTTAAATGTATTGGATTTAATATTGAGAGATTGATAGTCCACAGATGTATTGTTGAATTACAGTGGGTACGGAAAGTATTCAGACCCCCTTAAATTTTTCACTCTTTGTTATATTGCAGCCATTTGCTAAAATCATTTAGGTTCATTCTTCTTCCTCATGAATGTACACATAGCACCCCATACTGACAGAAAAACACAGAATTGTTGACATTGTTGCAGATTTAGTAAAAAAGAAAAACTGAAATATCACATGGTCCTAAGTATTCAGACCCTTTGCTCAGTATTTAGTAGAAGCCCCCTTTTGATCTAATACAGCCAGGAGTCTTTTTGGGAAAGATGCAACAAGTCGTTCACACCTGGATTTGGGGATCCTCTGCCATTCCTCCTTGCAGATCCTCTTCAGTTCTGTCAGGTTGGATGGTAAATGTTGGTGGACAGCCATTTTTAGGTCTCTCCAGAGATGCTCAATTGGGTTTAAGTCAGGGCTCTGGCTGGGCCATTCAAGAACAGTCACGGAGTTGTTGTGAAGCCACTCCTTCGTTATTTTAGCTGTGTGCTTAGGGTCATTGTCTTGTTGGAAGGTAAACCTTCAGCCCAGTCTGAGGTCCAGAGTACTCTGGAGAAGGTTTTTGTCCAGGATATCCCTGTACTTGGCCGCATTCATCTTTCCCTCAATTGCAACCAGTCGTCCTGTCCCTGCAGCTGAAGAACACCCCCACAGCATGATGCTGCCACCACCATGCTTCACTGTTGGGACTGTATTGGACAGGTGATGAGCAGTGCCTGGTTTTCTCCACACATACCGCTTAGAATTAAGGCCAAAAAGTTCTATTTTGGTCTCATCAGACCAGAGAATCGTATTTCTCAATAAAACATAAAAGTGTAGCGCTAAAAATATTGATAATCACAAAAATGATGAAAAAGTGTCCAAATGAATGAAAACTAATAATCACAATAATGTGTATAAAAGAGAAAGTGTCCAAATGAATAAGTCCCAAAGAGAACGCTGGTGTAGGGTAAAAACATAGATCCGCATGCACAAGATTCCAAGGGGGGATTCTTCCCGTGACACCAAGGGTATGTGAAGGAGGGGAGCACCTCTGTGATGGGATATAGTAAGCAGCTTACCAGATTTCCATGGCTGCTCAACTTAATGAGTCAACCTCTCCCAGCTATTAATCAAAACCACTGAAGGTCAGATGTTACGTGGATACTTTTTCAATTTAAAGGAACCGCTTCTCAAGGTGCGTGGAAGGATCAATATAAGATTGGCACTCCTCAGTATTTTTCATCAATCATAGATGGATATGTGAAGAAAAGAAAGCGAGGCCCATAGCGTAATCCCGTATAAACTTGTAATCTTATTTATTAAAAATTATACTCACAATATATCATGAATTGATAGGCATATCAATGGCTAAGCAAGGGATGAAGGTGCGGCGTCCCGCAAAAAGTCCCAGGCAGCAAATGGTGAAGGCCGGCTAATTCGCCAGACGCAACGTCCACACGCCCCCTGGAATTAGCCGGCCTTCACCATTTGCTACCTGGGACTTTTTGCGGGACGCCGCACCTTCCCGCAAAAAGAGAGGCAGAGATGGGACTTTACAATATTTTTCCTTTTCCTCTTCTGCCTTGGCATAGGGGTCTTGGGTTCTATTGCACCTTCAGCGTCAGTGAAAGACTGTCCCAGCAAAGTCATGAGCAGCGATGTGGCCTTTCTTTTGGGAGGAGAATGTCTGTCCTTGATTGGTGTTTCTTCTTCCAGAGTTACTTTTCCCCTAGGCACTACATCCACATTTGTCCTTCTATTAGATGTAATCTGTGTTTGAACAAAAGAGAATAGAAATAGTATAGGAAGAGCACACACTGAACTACTGCCTGAGTGCGATTCATTCTGATGGGATGTGAAAACCGCACAGTGCACACAGTAGTCGAAGCAGTTTCCGCACCGCATCAGTGAAGTGGGACTTACACAACACTGTAGCTGAGCTACTAGCTGTCAGGGAGGAAACATGATGGAATTCAAATTACCTCCAAAGATGCAGCCTCCTCAGTCACTCCTCTGTATATCTCCAATCTCTCCTCCTCTGTGAGAATAAAAGGCAGTCCCTTAAAGGGAGGATCCAGTACAGAGGCTGTATGAAGCATCTTCTTCCCTGCCTCAGTGCTGTACCTCTTCAGGAGATCTGCTTTGATTGCATTCTTGATCTCATGGGTGTATCTCCCATGGTGTCTGTCATGCTTTGGAGCAGTTGTGCATTTAGAGGGGCAATGAGAGACACTGTTGGGTTGCGCTCTTCTGACATCAGCAAGGTTGCATCCTACATTGGCTTTAATGCACTCGCAGCGTCCTCTGCATTTGATACATCTGTTTCGTTGAGAGTGCAGAGATCAGACTCTCCTTTTCTGACTTCTGGAGACAGCAAGATGGCACAGACTGCAGGTTAGTGTTCTAAGATCCTCTTGACCATGTCATATGCACTGTTCCATCTTGTTGGCACATCAGTTATTAGCTTATGATTCTTCAGGCCCAGACATTTCTGTTTCTCTTTTAGACAGTGGCTTGCTCTAGTGCTGCGGTGAAAGAATGTGGATATTCGTCGCACTCTACCGGGAAGCCTGGAGAGCATGGCCCCTTTCAGTGTCCGCTGACATGCAAGATTGAGTGTATGGGCAAAAATTTTTCAATAGGAAATTTACCAGCTTAAGCGGCAACTATCATGTCCGCCGCATTGTCGGTCACAAGCACTACAGATTTATCGGACAGCTGCCATTCTTCCACGACATGAGACAGTAGCTCTGCCAGATGAGCACCCCTGTGAGACTCATAAATGGCTCTCGTTTTTAACACATGTGACAAGACCTGCCAGTCTTTAGTAAAGTAATGTGCTGTTATTGTAACATAGGACTCCATTGTGGCTGAAGTCCATGAATCACACGTTATTGCTACTCAACTGGCTTGGTTCTTTGAAGCAATTACCTGAGCTTTGGTTTCGTAGTAGAGTGGAGGTATAACGTTTTCTGTAAAGTGACTGTGTGACGGGATCTTATATCGTGGCTCTAGCGTCTTCAGCGGGTAGCGAAACATGGGGTTGTCCACAACAGAGTAAGGCTGTAGGTCCTTGGCGATGAAAGCTGCCACAGCTTTGGTTAATTTCTTCCCTTTTTCAGAGTTGGGTGGAAAAGTTGACAGTATGCCATAAATTCTTGACTGACCTGGGTCTATTTCCTTGGAAGTGGCACTGGTGGTGGTGACAGGTGTTAGCATCTCAGAGTAAAAACGGCTAACATGGTTTCTCAAGTTCCTAGTATTCCCTAGGTATTTCATTTTTGTGTGACAGGCTTTACACACATCGTGTGTCTTGTCCAACTCGCGCTTCCCTGTTTGTTCGTAAAATCCAAAATTTGCCCAGATGTTTGCTTTTCAAACGCTAGGTGCATTTTTTATCTCTCTCTCTTTTTCTCCTTCTGTCAATACCATACCACGTATGTCACGGAGATGGATGACGTAAGTTGTCAAACTCTGTCAGTGTTAAAAAAAAAAATATAACAAAAAACAGAGGCCACCATCACAGTTACTGCCAGTCAGCCACGCTTCCCTTCCCACCCAGAGATACAGAGACCCCTAATTGTCACTCCCTTCTCAGACCCCATAACACAGCCATCTCTCCAATCTTCAACCTGTAAAAACACAGAGTCAGAGAGAGTCTACAGACAGAGAGTGAGACGGTGACCTATATCCCCCTTTCTCATCGCAGACTGAGCCAGAGACCCCCCTTTCCACAGCAAACTGAGCCAGAGACCCCCCCACAACAAACTGAGCCAGACACCCCCCTTTCCACAGCAAACTGAGCCAGAGACCCCCCTGTCCACTGCAAACTGAGCCAAAGACCCCCTTTCCACAGCAAACTGAGCCAGAGACCCCCCCCCACAACACACTGAGCCAGAGACCCCCCTTTCCACAGCAAACTGAGCCAGAGACCCTCCTTTCCACAGCCAACTGAGCCAGAGACCCCCTTTCCACAACAAACTAAGCCAGAGACCCCCCTTTCCACAGCAAAATGAGCCAGAGACCCCCCTTTCCACAGCAAACTGAGCCAGAGACCCCCATTTCCACAGCAAACTGAGCCAGAGACCCCCCTTTCCACAGCAAACTGAGCCAGAGACCCCCCTTTCCAGTTTCCACAGCAAACTGAGCCAGAGACCCCCCTTTCCACAGCAGAATTAAACAGAAAGGCTGACCCCCCTTTCCACCGCATGCATTGCTTACAGAGCCCCCCCCCAGTTTCTACCGCTGACTGAGACAGAGGAGGAGAGGGAGGGCGTGGGGCGGCCGGGTGACGTAATTTCCTAATCGATGCGGCCATTGACCCAAATCGATGCCGAATTGCGAACGGTCGCATCGCGATACATCGATTAGCAGATTAAATTCAGCAGGCCTAACGTTCAGCATATTAATTATTTTTTTTGCATAAACAATCATATATTGCTAATGACAAAAACATCATATCAGTCTACAGTGAAATATATTGCATACTGTATGCACTTTTTTTGCATGTATTCCTTCTTATTAGCACCATGCTTTGAATTTTGTATCCAACATTGTTGATTTAATTTTTTGGGGTTACCTAACTTCCTTTGCTATTTTGTTCTAGCTTTGGGAAGAAGACCCAGACACATTTCTAGTAATAATTAAAGGCTCTGGAGGCAAGGCATTTTGTGCTGGAGGTGACATCCTTGGTAAGGGCTATTTGATTTAATTAGTACTGTAAGTTTCTGCTGTAAATGTTTTCTTCTTTTGTACAACCACAAAATCATAAGATTTACAGAGATGTCAACCCATGGAGAAGCTTACCAGGGTGACATAGTAGCAATAAAAAGAAAGAACAGAGGCGACTCTAAGTGTAAACCTTTTGAACATTTATTGTGGCATGTAGACATATATTCACTCAAATTTGGTTGTATGACAAAACGGCCTGTAAATAGAATGAAGAGCTGAGTCCCCTTGTGAGTCCTAGGCAGTGGGTCCAGTGCTTCTGGGCTGATGGACGAGCTTCTCCTCTTCTTACGCTGGTCGCTTTCTCCCTGGATGTGCCAGCTTCCGGGGAGAGGAGGTGAAAACGAGGCTTGAATCGCACCCCGGACGCGCCAGTGACATCACAATAATGTGACGCGTTTTGGAGCATGCACCGTATGACCTGGTGCGCTACTTTCTCAAGCTATGAATGGACTAGGGAAGACAAGAGAAGTCCCTTCATAGCAAGTAAAATAGGAAATTATGTACAGAATGAGGCCTTTTGAGGTACAACAAATAAATCAGAGGACAAGGACAACACTTCTTTCAGTGTTTGACCTTGGTATTAGATTTGTGATTGTAGTAGATGGTGCTGTGAACATCACAGCAAATATATGTTTACAATAGAGTGCTGGTGACAACTTTTTACTAATGTACAATACACAACCTGCAGGGACATTCAGAAGTATTGCATGTCTCTTCTGCAACAAAGAACCTGCCTGTTTGCATCTTTTTTTGTTTTTTTCTGCCTTTAGTTCTGCTTTAACCACTTAAGCCCCGGAGGATTTTCCTGCTCAAAGACCAGGGCCTATTTTGCGATTCGGCACTGCGTGATTTTAACAGACAATTGCGCGGTCGTGCGATGCTGTACCCAAATTAAATTGATGTCCTTTTTTTCCCACAAATAGAGCTTTCTTTTGGTGGTATTTGATCACCTGTGCAATTTTTATTTTTTGCGCTATAAACAAAAAAATCGTACATTTTGAAAAAAATAATATTTTTCAAATTTTTTTATATGAAATTCCCCCCCAAAAAATGTAAAAATCTAAATTTTTTAACATTTTAGGCCAATTTGTTGTCTGCTACATATTTTTGGTAAAAAAAATCGCAATAAGCGTATTTTGATTGGTTTGCGCAAAAGTTATTGCATTTACTAACTAAGGGAAAGATTTATATAATTTTTATTGGTTTTTTTTTAACAGGTAATGGCGGCGATCTGCGATTTTTTTTGTTTTGTTTGCGGGACTGCGACATTGTGGCGGACAGATCGGACCCCTGACTAACATTTTTGACACTTTTGGGGGTACCGGTGACATTACTACAGTAATCAGTGCTATAAATATGCACTGTTTCTGTAAAAATGACACTGACAGGGAAGGGGTTAACTTTATTAGTGATCAAGGGGTTAAGTGTGTCCCTAGGGGCATGATTCTAACTGTAAAGGGGCGTGGCTTGTGATGTAACAACAGAGACGTATGATCCTACATAGCAGGATCGTGTAGTCTCTGAAGTTACATCAGGTAGAATGACAGGCGGCTTTGTTTACATTAGCCGCCTGCCTTTCTCCCTCTCTAGCGGGAGATCGCGAGTGATCGGTGGACATCACTCGCACGGGGATGGGCAGGAATGAGCGGGCGCGGGAGCGCACCTCCGGCGGCGTGCGCTCTCCCCCTAGAGGCTCCTGGGCGAGCGACGTAGCCCTACGTCGGTTTGCCCAGGAGAGCCAGACTGCCGCAGTAAATAGTCGTGTGGCAGTCGGCAAGTGGTTCATTTTGTTGCTAAAATCAACCAAAATGGTGGCTACTTATATCATCACTAAGTTACCCTCCAGGCTCCTGTGGAGCCTAACAAAACATGCTCCTGCCCATTCCCACTCCGTTTCTCCCAGGCACCTGTTAGCCAATTGGTAGACATACAAAGAATGATCTAACTTTTGCGCTACTATAAGTGACTATACAGGTGAAAAATAGGAATTCAATTAAAACAATTACCTGTGACAAGATGTGAATGTCCTAGATAAACATGTATAAAACTGTAATTGTAAAGGTGAAGCGCTACCTCCTCAAAACAAAATAAATCACAATACCAAATATAATCCTGAACTGTAATAGTGGTGCCGCCAGTTGGCAACAAAATTGAGTACACTCCAAAGTTAAAATGTCCAAATTGGGCCCAATTAGCCATTTTCCCTCCCCGGTGTCATGTGACTCGTTGGTGTTACAAGGTCTCAGGTGTGAATGGGGAGCAGGTGTGGTAAATTTGGTGTTATCGCTCTTACTCTCTCATACTGGCCTCTGGAATTTTAACATGACACCTCATGTCGAAGAACTCTCTGAGGATCTGAAAAAAAGAATTTTTGCTTTACACAAAGATGGCCTAGGCTATAAGAAGAATGCCAAGACCTTGAAACTGTGCTGCAGCACGGTGGCCAAGACCATACAGCGCTTTAACAGGACAGGTTTCATTCAGAACAGGCCTCGCCATGGTCGACCAAAGAAGTTGAGTGCACGTGTTCAGCGTCATATCCAGAGGTTGTCTTTGGGAAATAGATGTATGAGTGCTGCCAGCATTGCAGCAGAGGTTGAAGGGGTGGGGGTCAGTCTGTCAGTGCTCAGACCATACCGCACACTGCACGCCGCACACTGCATCAAACTGGTCTGCATGGCTGTCCTCCCAGAAGGAAGCCTCTTTTAAAAATGATGCACAAGGAAGCCTGCAAACAGTTTGCTGAAGACAAGCAGACTAAGGACATTAATTACTGGAACCATGTCCTGTGGTCTGATGAGACCATAATAAACGTATTTGGTTCAGATGGTGTCAAAAGTGTGTGACGGCAACCAGGTGAGGAGTACAAAGACAAGTGTGTCTTGCCTACAGTCAAGCATGGTGGTGGGAGTGTCATGGTCTGGGGCTGCATGAGTGCTGCCGACACTGGGGAGCTAAAGTTCATTGAGGGAACCATGAATGCCAACATGTACTGTGACATACTGAAGAAGAGCATGATCCCCTCCCTTTGGACACTGGATCGCAGGGCAATATTCCAACATAACGACCCCAAACACACCTCCAAGATGACCACTGCTTTGCTACAGAAGCTGAGGGTAAAGGTGATGGACTGGCCAAGTATGTTTCAGGACCAAAACCCTATTGAGAATCCATGGGGCATCCTCAAACGGAAGGTGGAGGAGCGCAAGGTATCTGACATCTACCAGCTCCATGATGTCATCATGAAGGAGTGGAAGAGGACTCCAGTGGCAACCTGTGAAGCTCTGGTGAACTCCATGCCCAAGAGGGTTAAGGCAGTGCTGGAAAATAATTGTGGCCACACAAAATATTGACACTTTGGGCCCAATTTGAACATTTCCTCTTAGGGGTTTTTTGTTGAGAGCATTTTAGACATTAATGGCTGTTTGTTGAGTTATTTTGAGGGGACAGCAAATTTACACTGTTATACAAGCTGTACATTCACTACTTTACACTGTAGCAAAGTGTCATTTCTTCAGTGTTGTCACATGAAAAGATATAATAAAATATTTACAAAAATGTGAGGGGTCTACTCACTTTTGTGAGATACTGTATGTAAAGCGCTGTGTAGATTAACAGTGCTATATACTGGAAAAAAAAACCATATAGAACTTATACAATATGAAAATATCAAAAGAATTACTTCAACTCACTTGATCAACTGGAAAAAAAGTTTATTGGTATCAAACAAATGGAAATATCAATTTAATAAAATGGTACCACCTCACACAATCTCATCATACTGATAAAAAGCAGTTACAGGTTTTTTTTTTTAAACAATCTTCATTTTAAATTTGCAACAAATCACAAAAACATAGAAGACGATGGGAGAAACAGCACAGTTACAGTTGACTAACACCAGTGACCAAAAATATCTAAATACACTTTCCCCTTGAACATTTTAATGCCAGGAAATGGGGACAACGTTGTCTAGTGATATTGGATGAATAATAATTAGGGATGCTCGGGAAAAAAAAAGAAAAACATTTTAAACAAAGTCCAAAGTATTATGTTTGATGGATGGGAGATTCCAGCAGTGATGCATGCACAGGTCATGTTCCCCTGGATAAAACGTAGGAAGGTGCAGTGGTCTAGATGAGGTTAGTTGATCAAAGCTTAGGGAATTCAACTCTACTTATAGGATAAGCAGAGGACCATGCCTGCATGGCTGTACCAAAGAATGTCAACATACAGTGGGGAAAATAATTTTTTGATCTCCTGCAGATTTTGTACGTTTGCCCACCTACAAAGAAATGAAGGATCTATCATTTTTATGATAGGTGTATTTTAAATGATAGAGACAGAATATCAACAAAAAATCCAGAAAAAACACATGATACAAATGTTATAAATTAAGTTGCAGTTCAATGAGTAAAATAAGTATTTGAACCCCAAGCAAAACATGATTTAGTACTTTGTGGGGAAACCCTTGTTGGCAAGCACAGAGGTAAGACGTTTCTTGTAGTTAGTGACCAAGGTCGCACACATCTCAGGAGGGAATTTGGTGAACTCTACAGATCTTCTCTAAATCCTTAAGGTCTCTTGACTGTCGCTTAGCAACTTGATGTTTCAACTCCCTCCATAAATTTTCTAAAGGGTTAAGGTTTAAAGCCTAGCTAGGCCACTCCATGATCGTAATGTGCTTCTTCTTGAGCCACTCCTACCTTGTCTTGGCGGTATGTTTGGGGTTATTGTCAAGCTGAAAGCCCCATCCATGACCCATCTTCAGTGTTCTAGCTGAGGGAAGAAGTTTCAACTCCCTCCATACATTTTCTAAAGGGTTAAGGTCTGAAACCTAGCTAGGCCACTCCATGATCTTAATGTGCTTCTTCTTGAGCCTCTTCTACCTTGTCTTGGTGGTATGTTTGGGGTTATTGTCAAGCTGAAAGACCCATCCATGACCCATCTTCAGTGTTCTGGCTTAGGGAAGAAGGTTTTTTTTTCCAAGATTTTACTGTACATGGCCCTGTCCATTGACCCCTCAATGCGTCAAAGTCGGTCTGTACCTTTAGCAGAGAAACAGCCCCAAAGCATAATGTTTCCACCTCCATGCTTGACTGTAAGGATGGTGTTCTTCTTCATAAATAAAATGTTAATTTTTAATATTTTGTTGAGAATCCTTTACTGGCAATGACTGCCTGAATCTTTGAACCCATGGACATTACCAAAGATTGGGTTTCCTCCTTTCTGATGCTTTGCCAGGCTCTAACTGCAGCTGTCTTCAGTTGTTTTTTGTTTGTGGGTCCTTCTGCCTTTAGTTTTGCCTTCAGCAAGTGAAATGCATTCTCATTTGGGTTGAGATTAGGTGATTGACTCGGCCATTGCAGAATACTCTACTTCTTTTCCTTCAAAAGTACCTGGGTTCCTTTTGCAGTGTGTTTTGGATCATTGTCCATCTGTACTGTGAAGCGCCGTCCAATTAACTTTTTTTGCATTTGGCTGAATCTGGGCTGACAGTATAGCTCTAAACACTGCAGAATTCTTCCGGTTGCTTCTGTCTTCTGTCACCAATGACCCAGTGCCACTGAAAGCCACGCATGCCCATGCCATCAGACTGCCTCCACCATGTTTTACAGATGACGTTGTTTGCTTTGGAACTTCTAGAATAATAATCTTTTAGGAAGCCTACCGGAATTAGGTGTGCCAATCAATGAAATTACATTGGATGTAGGCTTTGATGTTGTCTTGGCCTGATAACCATGCCACTAATCAATCAACAGTACATAACACTGGAGGAAAAAGTTGTACCTAATCTCCCTCGGAGTGGGTATCCACTCCACTCACCTATGTGGATAATACACAAATTTCTAGAACAACGAACAAGAATAACACCTGCTGTCAAAAAAAACAAAACAAATGGATGCTAATTTTAGGTTTGCAAATGTCTGTCTTCTGTCTGGATGTTCCAAAAAGTTTCTGGGACAATGTTCATTGATACTGACATCAAATTGCAGCCATCACCTCAACTAAGATGCCCTTGCATGGTTTGAAGAAAGCTTTTAAGTCAATGAATCCCTGAAATAGGAATGAACTGATGCAGTTTTGGTTTGATTTGAATTATGGTCTAAATTTTCTTTTAACACTCATGCAATTCAGATCTGCAGCTATGGAAAATAACAAATAAAAATTAGTGCTGCTAATTAAGGTTCTACCAGTTACTGAAAACCACGTACTAACTTTTGCCTGGACTGTGAATGTTTAAAGCAGAACTGAAGGCAAAACTTTTTTTTTTTTTTTCATTTGGATAAAAGAACAGAAGGTTATAACCCTGGTTTGTTTTTGTTTTTAACTGTGGAGATTTCCTATTTCTCTTCCTGTCCCATAGCTGCAACAGGAAATCCATCCATCCATCCAAAATGAGAGAAATCCCTTGCAGTCTCCAGAACTAGTATCTCCATTTGAAGATTTCTCCTACATCTCTGTTCTGGTGACTACTTTTTTCACGTTTAATGATGATAATCACCAAGACAATACAAAATGGTGAATCTCCATGGGGACAAAAACAGCAATAAGAACCTGACAGATATTGTAATCCCTTTCCACTCTATATAAAACCAGGAAAAAAAGGTTGGTCTTAAAATATACTTAAAATGTGTTCATTAAACAAATTCAACAGTGCAATTTTTATGTGTTCGTTTTTTTAACCACATTAAGACCGCCCGTCACAGGCAGCGGGGATGCCGATGCACGGGACCAGCGGCACCGATTGCCGCTGGGAGAGAAGAACGGTCAGCTGTTAACACAGCCGACCGTTCTTCTTTCTGAAATGATCACAGAGCGCCTGTGATCCTTCTATATAACATCACAGGTCTCTATGATCATTTCACAGGCCCATCCCCCCGACAGTTAATAAATTGGCTCACACGTAACCCTTTGATCACCCCTAGGTTAACCCTTTCCCTGCCAATGTCATCATTACAGTAACAGTGTATATTTTTTTAGCATAGATTACTGCAGTTATGTCACTGGTCCCCCCAAAAGTGTAAAAAAATGTCAGGTGTCCGATCTGTCTGCTGCAATGTCTCAGTCCCGCTAAAAATCGCAGATCGCCACCATTACTAGTAAAAAAAATAAATAAATAAATAAAAATGACATAAATCTTTTTCCTAGTTTGTAGACGCGATAACTTTTGTGCAAACCAATCAAAATACGCTTATTGAATTTTTTTTTACCAAAAATATGGAGTAGAATACAAATTGGCATAAAAGGATAAAAAAAAAAA
The DNA here is from genome assembly GCF_965119305.1 of Pelophylax lessonae. Classification (NCBI taxonomy): domain Eukaryota; kingdom Metazoa; phylum Chordata; class Amphibia; order Anura; family Ranidae; genus Pelophylax; species Pelophylax lessonae. Next base: position 181,401,456 of record NC_138773.1, on the reverse strand, counting down.
TTGATTTTTAGATTATTTTTTTGGGAGTGTTATATAGCAGAATGTGGAAAATATTGTTTTCTTTTCAGAAATCTCGCTCTTTTTTGTTTATAGCGAAAAATCAATCAACATCAATTTTATTTAGGTACAGCATCACAGGACCGCACAATTGTCAGTTGAAATAATGCAGTGCCGAATCCCAAAAAATGGCCTGGTCATTAAGGGGGCAAATCCTTCCGGTCCAGAAGTGGTTAAAGTGAGCATGTCACCACAGGGACATTCTCACTCAATTGTCCACCTGTAAAAAAAGAAGGAAAGCTACTTAACTTTCGGGCTACCCATTGTTTAACCACATCCCGCCCGCCCTATAGCAAATTGACGGCGGGATTGTGGTTGTATTATCCTGACCGGACGTCATATGACGGCGGCAGGATAATACAGCTCTGCCGCCCGTCATTGCCGATAAGTGCCGCCTATCAGTGCCCATCAGTGCCCACCAGTGCCGTCTATCAGTGCCACCTATCAGTGCCCATCAATGCCGCCTATCAGTGCCCAGCAGTGCCGCCTATCAGTGCCCACCAATGCTGCATATCAGTGCTACCTATCAGTGCATATCAGTGCCGCCTATCAGTGCCTCCTCATCAGTGCCTGTCAGTGCAGTCTCATCAGTGCAGGAAAAAACTTATTTATTTACAAAATTGTATAACATAAACAAAAAAAAACATTTTTTTTTTTCAAACTTTTCGGTCTTTTTTTATTTGTTTAGCAAAAAGGAAAAAACCCAGAGGTGATCAAATACCACCAAAAGAAAGCTCTATTTGTGGGAGGAAAATGACATAAATTTGGTGTAGGTACAGTGTTGCATGACCGCGCAATTGTCATTCAAAATGCAACAGGGCTAAAAGGGGAAATTGGCCTGGGCAGGAAGGGGGTGCCCTGTATTGAAGTGGTTAAAAATGCTCCTCAACAGCCCCAAGCACTGTGTTTGACAGGTTGGATTGGTTGAATACTTGCTTCCTCTGCTGCACTCTGTGGTTCTTCTTGGCAACTGGTTTGTCCTGAAGTGGCATATGAGCTGATGGGAGTAACCACATCACCTGGCAGGAAATTAGGTTTTCTACAAACCTAGAGGTTTAGATTACTTTCAGCAGCTTGAGAGCAGAAAAGCTAAAGCTTTTTAATACATTGGGTCACTGTAAAGGTAAATACAGTATATTCTGCCTAGGTCAATTTTCAGCTTTTAGTGCTCCCACATTTTGAATGACAATTGCACGGTCATGCAACACTGTACCCAAATTAAATTTTTATCATTTTTTTTTCACACAAATAGAGTTTTTTTTGGTAGTATTTAATCACCAGTGGATTTTTTATTTTTTGCTATACAAATGGAAAAAGACAAAAAATTTTTTCTTAGTTTCTGTTATAAAATTTTGCAAACAGGTAATTTTCCTCCTTAACTAATGTGCACTGATGAGGCTGGTGAGGCTGCACTGATGGGCACTGATAGGTTGCACTAATGGGCACTGATGAGGAGGCACTGATGAGGCTACACTAATATGCGGCACTGATGGGCAATAATAGGCAGCACTGAGGGACACTGCTAGATGGCACTGATAGGTGGCACTGATGAGGAGGCACTTATTGGCAGCATTGATTGGCACTGATTGGCAGCACTGATGGGCACTGTTGGGGCTGCACAATGAGGATACTGATGATTAGTGACATACAAAGCACAGATTTCAAATAAATATACACAAGATTCAAATAAAAATATGTATGCCTCTTCCATTTAGATAATATTCGCTTATCTAAGAGTCTGGCTTTAAATATGTATTTAAATATGTATTCCTGAATGTTTCTTCAATTTTCTAATGCTTAGTGGGTTCCAAATAATGATTATTTTGACTGTAGTGGCTATAAAACTCAAAAGAAACCTGTTAAATACATCTGGGATTCCATTCAAGCAGCATGTCTGGATGAGATTTGAAGGGCATAAATTAAATTCATTGACTAAATAATGATAGGATTAAATGCTCTGACAAAGGATTTTTCAGAATTGATGTGCAAATGTTCAAGCAAATTCTATTGGTGTAAGCAAGCTTTAGATCAGGCATGTCAAACCTGCGGCCCGAGGGCCGCATGCGGCCCGGAACCTCAGGCAATGCGGCCCACTGCCCCCTGACAATTTTTTTTTTTGCTAGGAAGAAAGGAAGTCAGGTCGGGGGCACGGCCACAGCAGCTGCCAACTACTGGTAGGCAGAGGCTGCCTCAAAGGGGATGGGGGGGGGGGGGGAGGGGATCATGTGCAGTGTTTCTGACTCCTACCACCATGACCACTTCAAATCACTGAAGTGGTCATGGTGGTTAGAGTGTTCCTTTATTATCGCTCAGAAGAAGTAATCCTCTGTATATTGTTTCCATTTCATTTGATCATCTTCTAGTTGTGTTAAATTAGTGCGGGGGGCGTGGTGCCGCGGGAAGGGCGCAGCGGCATTTTATTACTTATATACCTTAACTATAGTATATATTTTATATGCGGCCCGAGAAAAATTCTCTACACTCAATGTGGCCCAGAGAAGCCAAAAGGTTGGACACCCATGCTTTAGATGCTTATTTGCTTACTCGATACTTGCTTTGAAGTTTTGAAAGAGCAGCTCTTTACACAACAGGATATACAGTCAGGTCCATAAATATTTGGACATCAACACAATTCTAATCTTTTTGGCTCTATACACCACCACAATGGATTTGAAATGAAACTAACTGTAGACTTTCAGCTTTAATTTGAGGGTATTTACAAACAAATCAGGTGAACGGTGTAGGAATTACAACAGTTTGTATATGTACCTTCCACTTTTTAAGGGACCAAAAGTAATGGGACAGATTAACAATTATAAATCAAACGTTCACTTTTAATACTTGGTTGCAAATCTTTTGCAATCAATTACAGCCTGAAGTCTGGAATGCATAGACATCACCAGACGCTGGGTTTCATCCCTGGTGTTGCTCTGCCAGGCCTCTACTGCAACTGTCTTCAGTTCCTGCTTGTTCTCGGGGCATTTTCCCTTCAGTTTTGTCTTCAGCAAGTGAAATGCATGCTCAATCGGATTCAGGTCAGGTAATTGACTTGGCTATTGCATAACATTCCACTTCTTTCCCAGTATGCTTCGGGTCATTGTCCATCATTGTCCATCTACACTGTGAAGTGCCGTCCAATGAGTTCTGAAGCATTTGGCTGAATATGAGCAGATAGTATTGCCCGAAACACTTCAGAATTCATCCTGCTGCTTTTGTCAGCAGTCACATCATCAATAAATACAAGAGAACCAGTTCCATTGGCAGCCATACATGCCCACGCCATGACACTACCACCACCATGCCTCACTGATGAGGTGGTATGCTATGGATCATGAGCAGTTCTTTTCCTTCTCCATACTCTTCACTCCTATCACTCTGGTACAAGTTTATCTTGGTCTCATCTGTCCATAGGATGTTGTTCCACAACTGTGAAGGCTTTTTTAGATGTTGTTTGGCAAACTCTAATCTGGCCTTCCTGTTTTTGAGGCTCACCAATGGTTTACATCTTGTGGTGAATCCTCTGTATTCACTCTGGTGAAGTCTTCTCTTGATTGTTGACTTTGTCACACATACACCTACCTCCTGGATAGTGTTCTTGATCTGGCCAACTGTTATGAAGGATGTTTTTTTCACCAGGGAAAGAATTCTTCGGTCATCCACCACAGTTGTTTTCGGTGGTCTTCCGGGTCTTATGGTGTTGCTGAGCTCACCGGTGCTTTCTTTCTTTTTAATAAGGATGTTCCAAACAGTTGATTTGACCACACCTAATGTTTTTGCTAGCTCTCTGATGGGTTTGTTTTGTTTTTTTCAGCCTAATGGTGGCTTGCTTCAATGAGTTGACAGCAACAGATTCCAAATGCAAATAGCACACTTGTAATGAACTCTGGACCTTTTATCTGCTCCTTGTAAATGGGATAATGAGGGAATAACACACACCTGGCCATGGAACAGCTGAGCAGCAAATTGTCCCATTACTTTTGGTCCCTTAAAAAGTGGGAGGCACATATACAAACTGTTGTAATTCCTACACCTTTCACCTGATTTGGATGTAAATACCCTCAAATTAAAGCTGAAAGTCTGCAGTTAAAGCACATATTGGTTGTTTCGTTTCAAATCCATTGTGGGGTGTATAGAGCCAAAAAGATTAGAATTGTAGCGATGTCCCAATATTTATGGACCTGACGCTAGTATATAAACTGCAATAAAAAGCTGGGAGGGGTTCTGACCTTCTTTTAGTTTAGTAGAAAAAGGCATTTTATTGTCAACTTTGTTGCTGTTGGAGAATGTTTGCTCACTTCCTGTCTGGTGAAATTTTGGTCACTGTGACAGTGAGGGAAAAAGACTCTCAAATGGACCCCAATATATCAATAAATTTTAATAGTGGTTCTAATCTTTCCCTATTTAATTAAAACTGAAAACAGAATTTTGTCTGCCCATACTTCTGGAATTTGTAGTAGCATATTTTAAATGATGCAGGATCTCTGATTTATACTGTAACGTTAATTGAAAAGCATGACTAATTTTTTCCCTCAAAGCAACATGGTACAGGCTGGCTTCTTGTATTTCCTCTCTTGCCATAAATGGGATATCAGATTTCTTTTTAATGGACTCTGCAGTTGAAACCCTGTATCATAGCTTGTCCTTGCTAAAGTGATGGTATTCCCTTGATAGGCAGAGAAATTTAGTAATCTAGTATTCTATAAAACACATTCATGAGGCACGTTTTCTAAATGCTTTAGTACATATCTGTGGTTTCTGAAATTGAATATTTTCAGGCTGATAAAGGCAAAACGACAACACAGAATATACTTATTTACGATGCATCTGATTCAATTAACATTTTAAACAAAGTGATAAATAATATTATTAATGGAACAGTACTGTATGTGGACAACAGACCTAGACAGCATTTTATTTCAACTTATCAAAATATATTATATTTAGGTGAAATATAGTGAGAAAGTAATGAATTAAAAGTAAATATTTGCTTTTATTTTTCTTTTGGCTCGGTTCACACTGGGGCAGCTTCAAAGTCGCTCGACTCTGAAAGCCGCCCCATACATCGTGACTTCAGCGCGGCTTGCAAACGACTTCTTTAATAGAAGTCAATACAAGCTGCTCAGAAGTCGCCCCCAAGTAGTGCAGGAACCTTTTTCTAAGTTGAAGCAACTTGAGTCATCCCAAATAGAACGGTTCCATTGCACTGAATGGTGTGTGACTTGTCAGGCGACCAGTGTGCACCGAGCCTTAATGTTATTATTATTACTCATTGTGTTATTTATTACTTGTGGAAAAAATATTGCAATTTATTGTCTTTCATGGTGTTATTAGTATTGTTTTTTGTGCATTATTGATTTTACAACCATGAGTAGCTCATTTGCTTAGGGATAACATCTTTAAAGTCCCATTCCCCTTCTTTCCTCTTCTTTGTTAGTAATATAGAAGGGTGTGGTGTCACAGGGTGCTCCTTCGACTATACCCCTATGTCTTTGAAACAGTAACATGTACACAAAAAGCTAAAATAAAACAGTATTATTCACACCTAGAAGAGGCTATATCAAGAACCAATTGGTACTAGTATACAAAAAAACTATAAAAGTGTACTGTAAGTAAGCCAACACAATCAAGAGAAAAATGCTGGTATCTTGGTAAAAAATGCCTCCTACTCAACATGTTTCGCATTGCAGCTTCATCAGGAGTTGGGCTATAAAAGAATAAACAATACAGAACATGAAATGTTGTGATAAAGCCCTATGTCTTAAAATAGGGGAGATGATTGTACCATTCTTAATCAAACACAAATGATCATATATCCACCTTCAGAAGGGCTTTTTTGTTTTTCCGACATAGAAGGATTTATAGCTGCAGATAATGATATCTATATATATATATATATATATATATATACAACACTAATAGTTAGATAGTCATTATGATGACCCGAGACCCATTTCTGACCATTAGGGAGGAGGGTAATGATCACATTGATAAAGTACCCATCTATCAGTGACCTGAAGTTGTGAACTTTCATGGTTCATAGTAACTTTGAATTTAATGGATCTGAAGGGACTTATCCATTTGAAAGTGATCTCAAGTAGAGGTCCAATACATTTGGCTATGCCCAGGTCCTCCTGAAGCAGGTACCAATGCCTCTTGAGAACGTCTCTAATCTGGGTGTGCTGTTTTGAGTATGGTAAGATTAATCTGGAAATTGTGGATGATAGGCACTAAGTTTTATCATAGATCAGGGCTTCCCATTCTTTTCAATAGTTTTTATTTGAATTTTCATAAAGAATAAACACAACATAAGAAATACAAAGAATTATCCATAAAACAACCAAGGAATATACATATTCATTTCTGTATAAGGTGGTTACATCGACATAGAGAGTTGCTGGACTAAGGTTAGAATAAGGACGTAGGCCTCATTCTACCACGTTATCTTAGGATGGTTGCAGTACTACCGACCCAGACACCCCCAGTGGGAACATATTGTGTCTAATGACCAGGGGCACCACTCCCCTTCATGTATCATAGCAATAACGTATTTATTTTCATATATTCCAATGATGTTACGATTTCTTAGATGGACATAAAATGTTAGTCAGGAATTAGAAACAAAAATAAAAAAAATAGGAACAGTGTATTATAAGAGAAAGGCACTATTAAAGGAATAGTCATAACTTTACCACCAATGTCATGTTCATAGTCATCATTAAACATTTTACTGGCTGGAGTTTCAGATCTCAAGGATATTTCTCCGGAAATTTCACTGACCACATCATCCAATTGTTCCTAAACTGGAACAATTGGTGAGCATGTGAGTAACTACATAGCGGAATTGTGGGGGAATTCTGTCTATGCCTATATTAGGAAGTGCCATTTCAGGGCTAGGAGAGAGTATCATCCCAGTGACAGATGCCATCAATTTAAACAATGATCTCCAGAAGCTTTTCAAACACTTGCATTTCCACATTAAATGAAATAATGTGCCCTTTAATCTGCAGTGTCAACATAGATCTGTGGTTTCTTTAAAGATCCTTGATAACTTGGTAGGCGTCAAGTAGCTTCTATGGAGTCATTTCATTGCTAAGTCCCAATGGTTTGTTTGTACAGTGTGTGTATTTATGATATGAGTGTAAAGCTTTGTGCCAGTCCCGTAAGGTATATGTAGCTTTAAGATCTCTTTCCCAATTGGGCATGGTTGATGTTTTAGTGGGTTTATGGATGCGTGGGAACTCATGGTAGAACCATTAGAGTCCTTTGGGTTTCTGGTGTTGCGTAGGTAAATATTCCCAAGTATCTGTCTATAATGCATACTTTGTATTTGGGTATTTAAGATGATAATGATATAGTTGGATATTCATGTAGGATGTAGGGATTTGTGTTTGAGAAGCTATTTGTTCATATGTGGAGTCTTTTGAGTAAAGCCTTTTTGGTAACCCTAAGTGAGGGAATGAGAAATTCATAAGTGCTTAGAGTAAGTTCTATATAGATAAGAAGTGCTGTCTGGGATTGTTGAAATGCCCCTTAAGCTTCAAGGGTGGCATCTATAGAAGGAAGATTAGGCTAATGTAGTTTTCTCTTAGTTAGTGCCGCTAGTAGAAACTAAGGCAAATCTCTGCGTGCGACCAGGGCCTTCTCCATTTGTACCCAAATTTTATCCAAATGTTCCCCTATCCTTACATTGGCGGCTCGTATAGTTCTCCCAACATATTGCTTTCCGCAACTGCATTGGAGAAGGTATACTACACCATGCTTTCATTTGATCTAGGATGGCAGCATAATAATATTTTCCCATATTGGGGGAGTCCCGCTCCCCCTAGACTCTTGGGTTTAAGCAAGATAGAGTAAGATATTTTTTCGCCATTTTTCTGCTCCACAAAAACTCAACTCAACATTTTATCAATAGCGTGGAAAAAAGTGTCTGGTATGCATATTGGGATTGTTCTGAAATGGTATAGTATTTTGGTAGCACTGTCATTTTTAGTGCTGCAATTTTTCCTAACCAAGACAATTCAAATGATGCTAAATGGGTCAAATAGTTTTTGACCATAGTTAGTAGGCTGGAGTAGTTAACATCATATGTGGCCGCTGTGGGAAAAGTCAGATTGATCACTAGGTATTATAGGGATTTTGTTATCCATTGAAAAGGGTATTGCACTTTCAATTTGGCCAGAGTAGCCAGCGGTAAAGATATAGGCAGAATCGATGATTTGGTGGCATTTAGTTTATAATACGATACTTCACCAAAAGCATCGAGGATCTGTTGGAGTCTGTGCAGGGAGACAAGTAGAGATGTTAACATAAGTATCACGTCGTCTGCAAACAGCCCAATTTTATGTTCCCTATCTGCTTTTCGGATACCGCTTATGAGCTCATCCCTTCTAATGGTCTCCGCCAGGGCTTCCATCATTAAAGAAAAAATCAAAGGTGACAAGGGGCATCCCTGGCGGGTGCCATTAGTACTGTAAAATTTGTCAGACATAGCATTTGATGTGTAGACACATGCTGAAGGCACAGTCAGTATATAAAGCTGATATTGCAGAGTAAATGGAACCCGTTAACCCAAACTTGTCAAGCGGGGAGTGATTTCCGCCAGCTGTTTGCTATTATTTTTGCATACAATTTCAGGTGAGTATTTAAGAGGGATATTGGACGGAAGTTTTGTGGGGAGTTAGGTTTTTTCCTAGGTTTAGGCAGAGCCACTATAATTGCGTGAAGAATTTCAGCAGGGAATGAGGTAGAGGAAATTGTTTGGTTAAATAGCTTACATAGGTAGGGAACTAGAATGGGCTCAAACGCTCTGAAGTATTTAGCAGAAAATCCATCTGCTCCAGGCGATTTGTTTGGAGGGAGTGAATGAATTGCTTGGGAAATTTTTTTTTCAGTAATAGCAGAGTTGAGTGTCTGGAGCATAGCATAATTTACTGTTGGGAGAACAACAGACCCTAAAAATGCTTTGTTGTCCTCGTCAGATGGTTGTGGTGTCATGAAATCCGAGTTTAAGTTAGATAAGTTGCTGTAGTAATTAGAGAATGCATTAGCTATGGTTGTAGGATGGTGTACGACTGTATTCCATTTAGGGTCGATAATGGAGGGTAGTTTTGTATGATGTTGTCTTTTACGTACATAGTTGGCCAGAAGCGTACCCGCCTTAATGCCCTGAGAGTAATGTTTAGCTTTAAGTATCTGTAGTAGGTGTTGGTGTTCCGTAATTAATAGTGTTCTAAAATCATGTCTACATTGGAACAGCTCAGAGGCGACAGATGGCGTAGGTGCGGATTTATGTTGGGCCTCTAAGGTTTTAAGTTTTAACAGTAAATGGGACAGATTGGATTTCTTCCGTTTTTTTTTTTCCCTAGAAGCCAGTTGAAGCAAAAGGCCTCTATTATAGGCTTTGTGGGCAGACCATATAGAGAAGATACTTGTGTCTGACACATCATTATTAGCAAAGAATTCTTTGATCTTGTTATGCAGTTGGTCGCGATGGGTTGGGTTGCAAACCAGTGATACATTGTTATGCCACAGGTGTATTTGCGTTGTTGTATGCCGTTCCTCAACCTCCAAGGAGACCGGTGCATGATCGGACCATGTGATAGAATAAATAGTCGCTGATATAATATTACGCAATAAGGCTATGTCTGAGACAAATAGATCAATCCTAGAATACGATTTGTAAAGGTGTTGAGTCATAAGTAAAGTCTCTCTCGTTTGAGTTAATGCAGCACCATGTATCGTAAAAATCAGAGGTATGCAAAAAGGGTTGAATTTCACATCTAGTATGCTGTTGAATTGAGGAGCAGTCTATCTGTTTATTCACTACACAATTAAAGTCTCCACAGTATAGCGTGAGGCCTTTTTTAAGTTGATCAACCTTTTTCTTCAGGGACTTTAATCACTTTACCACCGGAGGATTTTGCTGTCTTACATCCAGGCCACTTTTTGCGATTCGGCGCTGTGCAACTTTAACTGACAATTGCGCGGTCGTGCGACGCCGTACCCAAACGAAATTTACGTCCTTTTTTCCGCACAAACAGAGCTTTCTTTTGGTGGTATTTGATCACCTGTGCGCTTTTTACTTTTTGCACTATAAACAAAAAAAGAGCGTTTATTTTGAAAAAATAACAATATTTTTAACATTTTTTTATATGAAATCCCCCCCAAAAAAATGTAAAAATCAAATTTTTTTAAAATTTTTGGCCAATTTGTTTTCTGCTACCTATGTTTGGTAAAAAAAATCACGATAAGCATATTTTGATTGGTTTGCGCAAAAGTTATTGCGTTTACTAACTACGGGAAAGATTTCTGTAATTTTTGGTGTTTTTTTTTTTAACGCGTAATGGCGGCGATCTGCGATTTTTTTTTTTGCGGGACTGCGACATTGCGGCGGACAGATCGGACCCTTGACTGACATTTTTGATACTTTTGGGGGTACCAGTGACATTACTGCAGTAATCAGTGCTATATATATGCACTGTTACTGTAAAAATGACACTGGCAGGGAAGGGGTTAATTTTATTGGAGAGGGAGGGGTTAATGTATGCCTGGTGCTTACTGACATGGGGGGGGGAGGTGACTGAGTGACAGAAGGACAGATCGGATGTTCAATATTATTTCGTAGCTTAATATTATTTCTACGGGACCTGTCCTCCAAATCCACTAGTTTACTTTTCAGGGCTAGTTCTTCATCTCTGTCATTGTGTGCATCCACAAGTTCATTGTGCGCTGATGCATATTCCGCCATTTTGTTTTCAAAATGTTGAACCCGATCACCCAGTTCAGTAATGTCAGATTTCATGCTTGTGACACATTCCATTAGGTCCCTATGCATTGAGCCTTTCAGAGATAATAACATTTCCTTCATAGTTGTATCACTGAGTGGCTGACCAGTAGTAGGGAAATCTTGTTCGCGTTCACAGAGTTCAAGTGTTCTGTCTTGTGACTTCTCCCCCCATTGTTGCTCACCTGCATAGGTGTGTGCCGTGGAGCCATCTTTTGAGGGCTCTGTGCTGGTGATATGACAAGAGAGGATCTGCTGCTGTTGCTGAGAGAGAGGGAGGTGGAATAGTGCCTGTCTCCATGTGCTGGTTTGCCAGGTGCCCGAGCTCCTTTCCGCTGTGTGCAGGCCCCGGGGCCATCTTGAAGATTTGGCGTGCTGGCTTAGAGGAAGAAGTCCGTCAGTTTGCGGGGTCCCCCGTGCAATTTCCTTTTCCCCATGGCTGCTGTGTGATGATGGGAGGCTGTTGGTGCAGGTTGGAGCTGGTAATGCTTCCCCATTTTGCTGGTAGTCGGCAGGGACAGCTAGGTGACAGGGAGCTCTCCTCTCAGGTGGCCATCATGCTCGGCTGCCGGCCACGCCCCCCTCTTCCCATTATTTTCAACAGACCTTCTGAAAGGCCCTTTTTCGGGTCTCCTGACTACAGAAGATTGGCCCGAAGTGTTAAATTCTCCTACCTCTAACAATTTTGTCAAAGACACAAGTATTGCCCAAAGGGATGCTTTTCTTCAAGGATTCAGGGTAAGCACTCGTGGCACGTAAAATGGTGCAAAACACCCTTACCGGATATTAAATCCAGAGTGATTAAAGGAAGATCCATCAGAGGAGATAAGAGGGCATCCCCATTCTTCTCCTGTTACAGGGTAGAAACCTAAAGGCGGTAAGCTAGAGTGAGCAGATGGCCAGAGGAGGAGAGCCTCAAGGTGAAATATGTCAAGAGAGTGGTGTGGTGAGTCCTGCGCTGTCTAGGGAGAACAATTTAAAAGGTTTGGTGTAGATCCCTGAAGCTGCTAGTACCAGAACTGATAACCATACAGTGTCAAAATCATAAACAGGTGGGGGGGTACTGCGCTTCTGGGTACATAATGTATGAACTGTGCTAAGTAATACTGCCTGTTACAATGAAAGAAGGGAACTATAGCATGTGTGGGTGGTTAAATATATAAATAAATAAGGTGCTATATATAAAAAGTGCAAAATAAATCCGTACTTGAATAAATAATTCCACAGTGCTAAAATATTGACACGGCACTCTAAAAATATATAAATAGATAAGAGAATAGAAAACCACTTATAGTGCTAATAATGTAATAGTGACAGATAAAGTGCTCAGGTGCATATAAATAAATATATTAAGCAAAATTAAAGTGTCCTCTGTGCTCCACAAAAATACATCAATCTGGGTGAAATATAGTCCAAATGGTTAGGGTAAGTGTTCAAGTGGGGGGATTATCCACAGGTGCTGCTCCTTCACCTAACACCGTGCTTAGGGTATGGGGGGCTTCTCCTCAGCCCCTCGAAGTGTTCTAGCAGCTCACCTCAAGGTCTAAAGATAAAGGCCTTATAGTTAATCCAGGGGACTCCTCTCCAATCCTGTACCGTGCTCCACTAGGGCCAGATATCTGGGCTGCTGCGGGTGGGTTGGCTCCCTACCCCCTCTCCAGGCTCCCAGCGGTCTCAGTGGATCTCAAAACAAAGGCTCGAAATAGTGCAAGTATGTCATGGAAAAACGGGGGGGGTTTATTTAAATAAGGTTAAAAACACTCACATTTGTTGAATAAAACAAGCGCATATAGTAGCATCGGAGTGGGATCGCAGTGGGATTTTTTCTGCTATTTTTTATTACACAATAATTGCTGGGTATTTAAAAACAAGCAAAGTAAAAATTGCCACTGTCTAGTCTCTTTGAAGTAATATTTAGCTGGTTAGTGTTACTGGTGTTATTTATTGTAAAAATCATCAATAATTACTTCATACTGACTTTTAATTTTCAAATAAACAGTTTAATTGTTTTTCTTTTTTATTTAATTAGCTGTTACTAATGCTGGAAAATCAGGAGACCGGCTTGCCCAAGACTTCTTCAGAGAAGAGTACATTCTAAACAACGCTATTGGTATGGCTCACAATTATCACACATTGTAATTCACATTTTAAATTACGTGTTTGGTGATGTTGGTTCACTATTGGCAATTTTTATAACTCAAATTAGTTTGTTTCAGTTGTTCAACCTTCCAATTACTAATGGATAAAAAAAAAATGTTAAAGTGTACAGTGCATCAGGAAAGTATTCACAGCGCTTCACGTTTTCATCATTTTGTTATGGCACAGCCTTATTCCAAAATGGAAAAAAAACCACCAAGGAAAAACCAAGGATAAAAAATGGGACTTTGAGTGAGGACAACTGGGCTGTATGAAAAATAAATGAATAATTTATTAAAAAGAGTCACATATACAACCGATGAAAACACATACAGAGAATTGGCATACAAAAAATTGTAAAATTCACATTAAATAAAAGTAAATACAATTTCACATGGATCACACTAGGATCTCTAAAAGGTATAACAGATTATAATGACATCATGCTCCCTGTAGGTTTACATTCTTTACTTATTCAGACTTGAAAATACATATGTTATTTTAGGCTCGACGCGTTTCTCCATTCATCAGGAGCTTAATTGCAGGTTGTATATCTGAAACTGGTAATCTAAATTATAATAGAAAATAGTTGAGGCAGGGTTTCATTGTAATATATTGAAACAATCAAGGAAGAAAAAATTGGTAGAAAAAACACACTACCTTGAGTAGTATAATATGTTTGAAAAGATATTATCAAATCCCGAAGAAGGAGGATATGCATTTAGGGATGGAGGCAACTGGATAGTAAAGGTGGCAGACCATATTTCTTTTGTTTTATTCCAAAATGGATTAAATTAATTTTTCCTCAAAATTCTACAAACAATACCCCAAAATGACAAAGTGAAAGAAGTTTGTTTGAAATCTTTGAAAATTTATAAAAAAAAATTGAAAAAAATCACATATACAGTATTTACAGCCTTTGCTCAATACTTTGTTGAAGCATCTTGGCACCAATTACAGCCTCAAGTCTTGTTGAGTATGATGCTACAAGCTTGGCACACGTATTTTTTGGCAGTTTCTTCTTTGCAGGACCTCTCAAGCTCCATTAGGTTGGATTGGGAGAGTTGGTGCGCAGCCGTTTTCAGATCTCTCCAGAGATGTTCAATCAGGTTCAAGTCTGGGCTCTGGCTGAGCCCCTCATTGACATTCACAATGTTTTCCTGTAGCCACTCTTTTGATATCTTGGCTGTGTGCTTAGGGCCGTTGTCCTGTTGGAAGATGAACTTTCCCCAAAGTCTGAGGTCCAGAGCGCTCTGGAGCAGGTTTTCATCGAGGATGTCTCTGTACATTGCTGCATTAATTTTTCCCTCGATCCTGACTAGTCTCCCAGTTCCTACCGCTGAAAAACATCCCCACAGCATGATGCTGCCACCACCATGCTTCACTGTAGGGATGGTATTGGCTAGGTGATTAGCGATGCCTGGTTTCCTCTAGAAATTACTCTTTCCATCCAGGCCAAGGAGTTTAATCTTGGTTTCTCTTACGTCCTCCGACAGTCGCCGCCTCTTCATATTCGTCACATATGGGGTATTAGACTTTGCTCCGAAGGAGTAGCTAGGCAACAGAATATGTTAACAATAAAGCTTTTAACATATCCCACCCTCAAGGGGTGGTCCCCTCAGTCAATACCCTCCTACTTCCTGCAACCATATCTCAGTTTTAATGTCTAGCTTGTCAGGAGTGGCTGGCTTTTTCTGTGCTGGGGCTTTCTGCCCCAGACTCTTTCTTCTTTTTAAAATTTTGTTTGAGTTTTCTCTCTACCTTTACTTAGCTGTTATTTTTGTCAGCATTAGTTAGTTCTTCGGACGAAGAGGATCATGCAGACTGAGTCTCGGGCTGATCCCCCTGATCGCAGGTCGTGGGTCAGTGGCTTCCCAGTCTGCCTTCGAGCGTTCAGCCAGGTAACGCTCCTGGCACAGTGAACGACCCATCCCTGTTCGGTGCAGGGATGATTGGTGAGGTGGCTACCTCACTGGACGCTGTGCGGTTTCTTAACCCCCATTTTGTGCGTCTTGAATGCGACTCTCCCTGCCTCATGTGCAGCGGCTTGTTCGCCTGTGCGGGTTCCCCACGCCATGTGAGGTAAGTGTATTTATGTGGGGACCTGTCTGTCTGGGGGGGTGTCAGTCTGGGACTGTGTAACCTGCCTTTAATCACACTGCTTGTCTCCCTATCTCTCGGCTGCATGCTGTGGGCTGCAAGGGGGGGGGGGGAGATGTGTGACACTGTCTGTGTCAGGCTGATCAGTGTGTGAAGCTGTGTGCTGTGGGGCATGTTTTTTGGCATGTTTGGGCACTGTACAGCGATCGCTGCGGCGATCTGGCATGTATTCTGATACTGGAATGTAATGTGTGTTTTTTACTGCACTGTGGAGCGGCGGTTTCGGCGCCAAACGGCGCCGTTTTGCCTACTCCCGCCCCGGCCACATGTTTTACATGCATGGCGGCCATTTTCTTGTAGCCTCCATAGGCTTACATAGAGCGCCCTGGCAGCATCACTTCCTCTTTCCTGGAACACCGATCGAGGCAGCAGCAGCGGCGAGGGTCTCCTCAGGTTTTACCCTTCTGTTCTTGCTATCCATTGCCTGTGTTCAGTTTGCATATTCCCTGTGGGGGTCTTATTGTGCTGAGTGTGGTGCGGTGGGCTGCGCTTGCCACGCTTGCTTAAAAGGGGCAGTTAACCCTTTGTTGTCTGGCATTACAGGGGCAATGGACTCTCAGGAGGGAAAATTTCCTACAGCCTTGGTGGAAAGCCAGGGGACCGCTGTCTCCCCCCCAGGGGGGGATTTGGCCACTATTGTGGCTGGCCTTGCTGCTCAGGTGCAGATGCTGGTGGCTGCTCAATCTACTAAAAGGCCCAGAGTTGCTCTTTCCTCTGATTCTGAGGGTGAGGGTGATAGGGCTGTTATGGCAGGGGCCTCCTTATCGGGGTCCCGCTCCTCTCTTGATCTAATAGGGTCTGAGGTGGAGGCTGATGTTGAGGGGGTTGATAATTCTCCCCCTGGCTCGCCTGAAGAGCTTGCAATCATGGATGAGTTGATTGCTTCCATAAAGCAAACGCTGCGTTTGCAGGATGAGGTGTGTCCCCCCGCCGCCTTGGCGGCTTATGGGACGCAGAGAAAACGCAGGACGCCGCAGGTTTTTCCCTGCAATGATGATTTTCAGCGCGCTGTTAAGGAACAATGGCGCAATCTACGCAAACCTTTTGCTGTACCAAGTAGATTCAAGCTGCGTTATCCTTTTTCACCTTCCACTGATGAAAGGTGGTGTGTGCCACCCCCAGTGGATCACGCAATTGCGGTTTTAAACAAAGCCACTGCGATTCCTGCAGAGGATTCCCCGGTGTTCCGTGACGCCACGGATAGGAGACTGGAGTCTCTTACCCGTCATACTTATTCTGTTACGGGTTCTATGCTTAAGGCTCTGTTTGCTTCTCTCATGGCGGCCCAGGCGATCGCAAGTTGGACGCAGATGCTTAGGCGCGTCCTAGTGGCCGATTCGGCCTCACCGGCGACCCTGGATATGGTGGATCAAATCCACCAGGGTGTCATGTATCTGTGTGATGCGGACCTGGACCTGGTTCCGTTGGCTGCACGTGTGCACAGTGTGGCGGTGTTGTCTCGCCGCCTGGTTTGGTTAAAATGTTGGTCGGTGGACCAGTCTTCACGTAAGACCTTAGCCAATCTACCTTATGATGGGTCTCGCCTTTTTGGGGAGTCCCTGGATGTGTTGATTAAGGGGATCACCGAGGGTAAGAGCACTCTCTTGCCCCATTTCCCCAAAGCTAAGGGGGCTTCTGGGAAGAAGCATGCTAATTTTCGGCCCCCTCAGGGGTCCTTTCGTGCCTTTCGGCCGCACTACAAGGGCAAGCCGTTCAAAGGTCAAGGCTCTCAGAAGAAGCCCTGGTCTGGTAAACAGAAGTCCGGCCAATCCGGATCTGCAGCCCATAACAGTGCGGCCTGAAGGGGCGCCCTCACCCAGTTTTGGGGTGGGGGGACGCTTGCTCGGTTTTCTTCAGCCCTGGTTGGCCCGTGTGCGGGACAGATGGGTTCAGGAAATCGTTCGATCTGGTTACAAGATCGAGTTTCTCTCTCGGCCGGAGAGCAGATTTTTTCCCTCAAATCTTCAACTGTCTCCAGAGCGTTTGCGGGACCTGCACCTGGCGGTGCGGGACCTGAGGGCTCAGGGAGTGGTGGTTCCGGTGCCTCATCGGGACAGATTTCGGGGGTTTTATTCCAATCTGTTCACCGTGCCCAGGAAGGAGGGCAAGGTTCGTCCAATTCTGGACTTGAAGGCTCTGAACCGCTCTGTGCGGGTTCGAAAGTTCCGCATGGAATCCCTGCGGTCGGTGGTGGCTGCCCTGGTTCCGGGGGAATTCATGGCCTCCATCGATTTGAAGGATGCGTACCTTCACATCCCCATTTTCGAAGGTCACCAGAGGTACCTTCGATTCGCCATTGCGGAGGATCACTACCAGTTCGTGGCGTTACCTTTTGGTCTCGCCTCGGCTCCGCGGGTCTTCACCAAGGTGCTTGCATCGGTTCTGGCATTGTTGAGGGCCCAGGGCATTTCTGTCCTGGGGTATCTAGACGACATCCTGGTTCGGTCTGCGACCAGCCAGGGTCTGGAGGAGGACCTGTCTGTCACGATGCAAACTCTACAGGAGTTTGGTTGGACGATAAATTTTCCAAAGTCGACGCTGAGTCCGTCGGTTCGTCTTCCCTACCTGGGAATGATTCTGGACTCGGTACAAGCGAAGGTCTTCCTGCCGGAAGACAAACTCAGAACTCTTCAGGAGGAAGTCAGGTCCCTCAGGGACGTTCCGCACTCGTCTTTAAGGACGTGCATGAGATGTCTGGGATTGATGGTCTCGGCCTTCGAGGCGATTCCCTTCGCCCAGTTCCACACGCGGGGTGGGATGGGCGACCTCAATCTCTGGATCTTCAGATCTCGTTGAGTCATCGCACCAGAAGAAACCTTCTGTGGTGGCTCCAGTCCCCGATGGTGTCCGGGGGCAAGTCGTTTCGTCCTATCTCGTGGACGGTGATCACCACGGATGCCAGCCTGTCGGGCTGGGGTGGTGTTCTGGGCGTTCTGTCTGCCCAGGGAACTTGGTCGGAGGGAGAGTCTTCCCTTCCGATCAACATTCTGGAATTACGTGCGATAAATCTCTGTCTTCATCGCTGGACGGACCGGCTGCAGGGCTGCCCGGTTCGGGTGCAGACGGACAATGCCACGGCGGTGGCCTACATCAACCACCAAGGGGGCACCAGGAGTGCCCGGGCGGCTGGAGAAGTGGCCGACATTCTGTCTTGGGCCGAGACTCATGTCCCGGCGATAACGGCGGTTCACATTCCGGGGGTGGAGAACTGGCAGGCGGACTATCTGAGTCGCCAGACCCTGGATCAGGGGGAATGGTCTCTTCACCCGGCTGTCTTCCAGATGTTGTGCGCGAAGTGGGGTCTTCCAGATGTGGACCTGTTCGCGTCTCGTCTCAACAACAAGGTGAGAAGGTTCGTGGCAAGGACGCGCGACCCTCGGGCAGACGCGTCAGACGCGTTAGTGGCCCCGTGGCATCAGTACAGGCTGATGTACGCGTTCCCACCGATTCAGTTGCTGTCCAGGTTCCTTCGCAGGTTACTCTCGGAACGCAGCACGGTGATTCTTGTGGCACCGGACTGGCCTCGCCGGTCCTGGTACGCAGACCTCGTGAATCTGGCGGTCGACGCCCCTTGGCGTCTACCTCTTCGAGACGATCTACTGTCTCAGGGACCGATTTACCATCCTGCTTTACAGTCGCTGGCTTTGACGGCCTGGCTGTTGAGACAGAGGTCCTGAAGGAGAAGGGTCTCTCTCCAGAGGTCGTTCATACTTTGATCAACGCTAGGAAGTCTTCCTCGGGGAAGGTTTATTACCGTACTTGGAAGGCCTATTTTGCCTGGTGTGAGTCCAGGGGGTTTTCACCCCGCACATACTCGGTTTCCCGTGTGCTGTCTTTTCTTCAGACGGGTGTTGATCAGCGTTTGGCGCTGGCTACGATAAAGGGTCAGGTGTCTGCGCTGGCCGTTCTGTTTCAACGTCCCGTGGCTTCCAACTCCTTGGTTGGCACTTTTATTCAGGGTGTGCGGCATCTGGTTCCTCCTAGGAGGGATCCTTTGCCCCCTTGGGACTTGAATCTCGTTCTATCTGTGTTACAACGTGCTCCTTTTGAACAGATCAGGGAGATCTTGTTGTCTATGTTGTCCACAAAGGTCGCCTTTTTGGTGGCGATCACTTCGGCTCGCAGAGTGTCGGAGCTGGCGGCTTTGTCCTGCAAGTCTCCGTACCTGGTTATTCATTTGGATAAGGTGGTCTTGCAACCTAATCCTTCTTTTCTTCCGAAACGAGTTTCGGAATTCCATCTTAATGAGGATATTGTCTTGCCTTCGCTGTGCGCGAAGCCTAAACATCCGAAGGAGGTGAGATTGCATTCTCTGGATGTTGTTCGGGCGATAAGGGTTTACCTTAAATCGACTGAGTCTTTTCGTAAGACTGACTCCTTGTTTGTTCTTCCGGAGGGTCCTCGGAAGGGCATGGCGGCTTCGGCCTCTACCATCGCCAAATGGATCAGGCAGACCATTGAACAGGCCTATGCTTTGCAGGGTAAGGCTCCTCCTGTCCCTGTGAAGGCGCACTCTACTAGATCTTTGAGTACGTCTTGGGCCTGTCGTCATGGGGCTTCTGTAGCCCAGGTGTGTAAGGCGGCGACCTGGTCGACCGTGCACACTTTCACAAAATTCTACAAAGTAGATGTTCAGGCATCGGCGGATGCTTCCTTTGGCCGCAAGGTTCTTAGTGCGGCTGTTCCGTAGGGTCCCTTGTTGGGGACTCCTGGCTGTTGGGATAGTTTTTTGTATCCCCTGGTTTTTTGTCTTCTCCTGGGTTGTTGCTCCTGTTGAGCACTTGTTTTTTTGCTGTTGCCCAGCTGGTTTCCTTCCTTTGGTAAGGTTCCTTTCTTTGATGCGGAGACTGCGTTGCCTTTTCGGCGCGGATGCGTTTCCCACCCCTCATGTTTGCACTGCTTTGGGACGTCCCCATATGTGACGAATATGAAGAGGCGGCGACTGTCGGAGGACGTAAGAGAAAACTGAATTTTTGTAAAATCTTACCTGTAAAATTCCTTTCTCTGAGTCCTCCGACAGTCGCCGCCCCCGCCCCTCTTTTGGGGTTTGGTTGTATACTCTACTGCTATTCCACTAAAACTGAGATATGGTTGCAGGAAGTAGGAGGGTATTGACTGAGGGGACCACCCCTTGAGGGTGGGATATGTTAAAAGCTTTATTGTTAACATATTCTGTTGCCTAGCTACTCCTTCGGAGCAAAGTCTAATACCCCATATGTGACGAATATGAAGAGGCGGCGACTGTCGGAGGACTCAGAGAAAGGAATTTTACAGGTAAGATTTTACAAAAATTCCGTTTTCCCCAGAACAGAGAATTTTGTTTCTCATGGTCTGAGAATCCTTCAGGTGCCTTTTGGCAAACCCCAGGGCGGCTGTCATGTGCCTTTAATGGATGAGTGGCTTCCGTCTGGCCACTCCGCCTTACAGGCCTGATTGGTGGAGTGCTGCAGAGATGGTTGTTCTTCTGGAAGGTTCTCTCCTCCCCACAGAGAAATGCTGAAGGTCTGTCAGAGTGACCACCTCCCTGACGATTGCCCTTCTCCCCTGATCGCTCAGTTTTGCCAGCGGCCCGCTCTAGGAAGAGTCCTGGTGGTTCCAAACTTCTTACATTTAGGGATGATGGAGGCCACTGTGCTCATTGGGACCTTCAGTGCTGCAAACATTTTTCTGTACCCTTCCCCAGATCTGTGCCTCGATACAATCCTGTCTTAGAGGTCTACATACAATTCCTTGGACTTCCTGGCTTGGTTTGTGCTCTGACATGCACTGTTAACCACAAGGCCTTATATAGACAGGTGTGTGCCTTTCCAAATCATGTCCAATCAACTGAATTTACCACAGGTAGACTCCAATCAAGTTGTAGAAACATCTGAAGGATGATCACTGGAAACAGGATGCACCTGAGCTCAATTTTGAGTGTCATGGCCAAGGCTGTGAATACTTATGTACATGTGATTTTTTTTGTTTGTTTTTTATTTTTAAGAAATCTGCAAAGATTTCAAACAAACTTCTTTCACATTGTAATTATGGGGTAATGTTTGTAGAATTTTAAGGAAAACAATAAATTTAATTCATTTTAGAATACATCTGTAAGATAAAAAAATGTGGAAAAAGTGAAGCGCTTTGAATACTTCATGGATGCAATGTATTTAATCCCAGAACAAAAAAAAAATACATATTGCACCTTACTGGTCCTTAGACAGGTGGCTCTATTCGTTTTCTTGGGGGGGCTTTTTTCAATATTATTCCTCTGTTAAACCTGCCAGTAACACATTTTCTTTGGACCATTTAAAACGCACACTCTTAGGGCCAGTTCACACCACATGCAGTCAAGTGCGTTTTTTTCTGCATAAAAAACGCATAGAAAGTAGGTTACATGGTTTCTAATGGCATGGTTCACACCAGTGCTTGCAGTTCCAGAAAAAAAGTAGAACATGCTGCATTTCTCCTGCACTGGACTGTACTGGAACGCTGTAAAACGCATCAAAAACGCAATGGAACGCACATAAAATGCACTGGATTGCATCAAAAATGCACCAAAAATGCATCAAAGACTCGTCAAAAACGTGCAGGCAAAAAAGCATATGGAACGCGTCCAGACTGTGTTTCTATGGTCTGAACTGGCCCTTATAGAGTAATTTCACACTATCTAAATAAAATGTAATCTTCTTAATAACTATCTTACTAGGTATTGCTTACTAGTTCCAGTCCAGTTGTGTCTTCCCTCAGCCAGGAAAGTTCTCCTTGTGCTACTCTGTTTCCACACCATTATAGTGAAAATCAACCTGGTTTTCATTCTATGCATATGCAGACATGCCGCAAATCTCTGTCAAGCCCAAAAGACTTGAGACTGCCACATAGGGATGGAATTCTGTGCATGCACAGACATGCCACACATCTCTGTAGGGTTCCAAAGACTTAGCAGAGACCTGTGGCTTGTCTGCACATGTGCGGTGTCAATATCAGGCAGTTAAACTGATACTACCTGCTGGGAAGTGATGTGGTCATCCCAGGAGACGAGTGGCCAATCTACAGTACATCATCCTCACCTAGGTGAGGGATCACAGGTGGGCTGCACAGATGATAAAAGATATTTACCTGGGGTGGGGGTGAAGATGAGAGAGTTTATTCTATAGTGAACGGTCTGCTTTAAAGCGGAGTTCCGGCCTCAGAAACATTTTTGAGATAAAAATACCCCCGGGACAGTCAGGGCTAGTGCATTTCAGAATGGATAGCCTCTGAACTGTCCCAGGTTGCACTTACCTCTTAGAAGAAGAAATATTTACTTTGGAAATTTCTTGTCCAGCGCTACCATCTTAGGTGTGGGCAGCTGAAGCCAGGGTGTCCTCTTCGGTGTCCTCTTCGGTCCCAGAATGCCCTGCCCCGGCCCCGCTCATCACTTCCGATGCAGGCGTGTCATCCCTGCACAGCTTCTGAGCATGCCCAGAAGCTGTTTAGCAGGGAATGACGCGCCTGAACCGGAAGTGACGAGCGGGGCCGGTACAGGCGCATTGATTCCTGGGAGCGATGACGTTCAGCTACCAGAAGTCAAAGCAAGCAGGAAGAGACGGCGCGGCCGCAGAGGGAGGTAGTGGAAGAAAGGTAAGTATATTTTCTTAAATAACAAGGTAAGTAATTGAAAAGAAAAATCGGGACTATCCATTTCTTTTTCAGGTGATTTTCAGCAAGCGGATGGCCCAAAGTGGTTTTTGAGGCCGAAACTCCGCTTTAAGTTTATAAAAGCCCTAAAGCTTTGCACACAGATCTGATTGTTAATCTCCTTCAGTTTTACAAATAACTACAGTCACCTGTGCAGTCACCTGCCTGAACAATCTAGTGATCAGTGCCCTGATTACATTTGTCTGTGTCCCCAGCGGCTGTCGGCTCCCCCTCTTTCCTCACACTGCAGTGTCTGTGTGAGGAAGGAGCCCCGGCGATGAGAGATGATCTCATATGTTTACATATGAGATCATCTCTCATTGGACGGCTTGATCACGTGGTGAATGGCCGCTGTGATTGGCCATTCACCACGATCTGTGATCGGCCGTGTCCAAGGGACACGACCGACACAGATTTTCCCCGCTGCGCGCTCGCGGGAGCGCGGGCGTGTCACTGGAGGCCGTTTAAAAACGGCCTCCCGAAAATTCGAGTCCGCGCTGCAGCTGTATATAGGCTGTAGCGCGGATGGGAGGGGGTTAAAGACTGGATTTAGGTCTGACATAGGTCTTTCATCCTTTCTCTTGGATATTATGAATTTGATATTATTGTATATTCTTTTTGTCCATTTGCAAAGCGGAAATGTCTTCCCCCTTTACCTGGAAATTTAAAGAAAAACTCCACTTTCGTGGGAAAAAAATTGCAAATAAAAAAATATAGCATATACATTTGCTACACAAGCCATATTGTAATTGAATGTTCTTAAAAATTAATTTTCCTATTCAAGAGGCTGTGTTGTAATTTTTTATAATTCAGTGCAGTATGGCAACCTGGAGGTGCTCCGTACACCTTTGGTGTACAATACACCCCCAGAAATGTCATTTTCTGCTTATATGCTTTGCTCACTGATTTTCCCGGAAGACTGCACTTAAGCCCTGTACACACATACCGATTGTTGGCCGTAAATATTCGGCCGACGACCGATCGGCCGATTGTAGGCTTGTTAGTATGATGCTTCCGACAGCCGACAGCGCATTTTCGGCCGGACAGAATCTGTCGTGCAGGCATTAAAATTTTTGTTGGCCAACACCAGAACGGCCGATTGTTCGCCAGTCAGTACAGATTTCGGCCAACAGACAGCAGATTAGCAAGACTGGGCATGCTCAGAAACGAAAAAAGACAAGGAAAGTTAACCATCACATGACATCACTTCTGCAGTTGGCTGTTGTTGGCCGACAAAATTCGTGTGCAGTCTTTTGCAGTTTTCAACAGACATGACAGCCCTGGACAAAAGACGGCCGATCGGTCGGCCGATGATCAGTACGTGTGTACGGGGCTTAAAGTTAAAGGGATTCCCAGCCTGCCACTCTCCTCATAAGAGCCCTGCAAGTGCATCAGCTGCTTGATAATGGAAGTCACCAACATTCAGATTGACTTTACACATTGACATAACCAAAAAAAAGGCTATTTCTTCAGAACAACAAAAGGTTGGAATCTGCACCAAAGTATGGCAAAAAATCCTTGCAATGTACCTTGACCACTCGGAAGGGGGTGTTTTTTTCTTCACAAAAAAGGAATTACTCTCTAACTTCCAAGTAAAAAATGTAACCCTGTCTCAGACTCTTATCATTTTATATTTACACACTTTACCTCACAATAGATTGTTCCCTTTACTACAGTATGTATTTTTGTAAGGTTCCATTCACACCTGGTGTTTCTAGAATGCAAGACAAAGCACAATGAAAACACTTTTTTTGCCACGTGTTTCAGAAGCGTGTTGCAAAAGCATGTCACGCTTGCAGTGTCATTAATTGTTAATGGCATTGCATGTGTGGGTAGCGAACGCATGTTTTGTCACGTGGCAAAAATGCTACAGAGGTGCCAAATTGCGCAGTAAAAAAGTGTGCCACGCTCCTCTCCAAAAAAGAAGAGGAGCATGGGGCATTTCTCGCAACTAGGGCAGCACATTAAAGTAAATAGACTGCCCTATGTGCAACAGGTGGAAATGATGGAAAAACACAAAAAAATGTGAGTGGGATTGTGAGTTCCGCTACGCTCAGGTGTGAATAAGAGAAGATTTGTCAGTTTAAACATAATTATATACCATAACAATTGAATGGGAGGGCTGAAAAACAGTTTTCATTTTTAGTTTAAGATGGAAACCCCTCTATTATAATTCATGATTAGATGTGCTTATTTCCTCCTTACAGTGTAGATAATCTTCCATTTCTAAAGCCTGTCCT
Organism: Pelophylax lessonae; assembly: GCF_965119305.1. Classification (NCBI taxonomy): domain Eukaryota; kingdom Metazoa; phylum Chordata; class Amphibia; order Anura; family Ranidae; genus Pelophylax; species Pelophylax lessonae. Next base: position 181,376,421 of record NC_138773.1, on the reverse strand, counting down.
TGCGTGCTAAAAAAAAAACCTAGTAACTAGTTGTAATACATGTTGTGAACATGGGAGAAATACCTGAAGGACAGTGGAATTATTGCACATTGATGCAGTCTACTTACATATACATTAATACATTCCCTTTGTATAATAAGGGACATAAAATAAAGCCCAATTGAGGACATAGAAACAAATATAGTGGGGCATCATACAAACAACCTGTATTACGGTCTTAGGCAGGCCATACATGATTCCCCCATCAACACAGATAGTGCTGACAGGGGAATCCCTCCTGCCAAGCAATTGTCTGCTCCTGGCGGGGGGGGGGGGGGGGGGGTCAGAGGAAGCCGTCCCCACTTTGAAAAGACAGTTATTACAGATAGCTATAGCAGCTGCTATTGATAATCGCAGGAAAATCTGGCAGGCTGGTTGTACCCAAGTTGATCGATCGATCAACTGGGTACATTCAGCCTGCTCATTAACATTTGAATCTTGGACGGTTCCTGCTGAACCGGCTGAGATTCGTACTGTGTATGGCCAGCCTAAGGGCCCTTTCACACAGGCGGACCGCTCAGATCCGCCTGTCCGTTTTTTTGGCGGATCTGAACGGTCACCACATGTATGTCTATGGGGCATCGGATGTCAGTGGAGACAAGTCCGCTGACATCCGATCCGTCAAATCTGGACGGATGGAAACCCTATTTTCCATCGGTCTAGCAGATCGGATGGGATTGGATGAGAACGGACAGACGGTCCGTTCCCATTCGATTCCCCCATAGAGATGCATGGGGACCTGACAGCTGTGGCTCTGCACACAGCGCGGAGAACAGCTGTCATCCTCCTGCTCATCGGGAGATCGGCGGATCGATCCCCCGCTGAGATAAACAGAGTTCGTCTGTGTGAAAGAGCCCTTAGTTTTCCGCTGATGTAAAATATATGACTTTGCAGTGTAATAGGCATAACAAAAGACCCCCAGCTCTCTGTAATTTACACACACCTGGTCAGACACACCTCATCCCCTTGCACTACAGGTCGGTGTAAAACGTATTTGATGAGGGATGTGGCCAGTATGCCAGCATTGACCACTGCAGTATTAGACCAGGAAGCAGCATTTTCACTGAAAGACATTTCTCTGCAAAAATCAGTTACAAATCGTAACATTTTTGGGGTACAGGAATATAAAGAGATAAGGTGATAAGTGAGGAATATAATTGGACTTTAAAGTATAGCTAAAGACAAAATGTTTATTTTAGTTTTGGATAGAGTGGATAGGGATTAGAACACCTACAAATTTTTCATTGCTGTCTGTGTCCCTGTTAGGGAGATTCACCCTCTCCATTTGTCCGTTTCAAAAAATCCTAAAGTTTGGACTGTCCCTAGAAAAGTAATAGAGGGCAAATCTTCCGTTGGAGTTAATAGTTCTGATGACCTGGGTGTCCCCAAAGAATTCCCTTAATTCTCAGGAATTTCCTCTCACTTCCTTCCATAAATCCGACAGGGGTTATAACCATTGTCATAAGGGTTATTATTTTTTTATTATTAAGTTTTGCCTATAGTTCTACTTTAATGCTACAAAAAAAAGTTTTCAAAACAGAAATTTTTCAAGTAAGTCTGCCTTATTTGTAATTGTATTGATGGATGGTGGTATATAGTCCATTGTTATTTATAGACATGTATACTAGTTGTATAGACTAGTCGTCTGGACTAGTTTCTGACATGGTAATACATTTATGAAGGGCTAGTATAGGTGCCTCTTGAGTATGGCCTGCTTTAACCCTTTCACTGCCAGGGCCATTTTCCCTTTTTTTTTTTTTTGCACACATTTAAAAAAACTTTTTATCTGTGAAGAAAACATAAAACCCCGAAACATTACATATTTTCTGAAAGCAGACACCTAGAGCCGGGTTTTTCAACCAGGGTTCTGTGGACTCTTAGAGTTCCTCCTGAGGTTGCTAGGGGTTCCTTGAGCAATGGGTAATTTCTGCCTCTTAGATAAGTTTCCAATGACACCATTGTTCCTTTTAGCTATCTGTAAGGGGGTAATTCTTCCCAATGATGACAAGAGTAAGGAGCATTCTTCCCACTGAGGATCCTTGCACTAATGTGTCATGAGTTGTAGATTTGTTTAATTTTTAGCAGGGGTTCCCCGAGACCAGAAATGTATTTCAAGGGTTCCTCTGTGTTGAAAAGGTTGAGAAAGGCTGCCCTAGAGAATAAAATAGTGGTAGGTTTTTATGTTATACAATTCTATTTCAAAGTTCTAGGAAACACAAAATTTCAGTAAAAATAACACAAAAGTTAATTTTAGGAGAAACAAACGCAATAAATGACCCAATTTTTTTGATAAGATAAAATGGACGAGTTTGTGCAGAGTAAATAGATACACAACATGTCACCCCAGTGGCTGTGCCCATGAAATGGGAACAAACTTCAGTACCCTATATTTTCTATAGGTAACTCTTTAAAAGCCCCTACAGGTCACCAGTTTAGGGTTTCGCAGGAGCTCTGGTGCTAAAATGATTGCTCTCCGGCATGCGTGGTGATGTGTTATATGTTAATCACAATAGGCATCCGCTTCCATTCGACTGACATCCGATCTGACCCCTCAGATGGATGGGGAACTGATCTGATTGGATGTCGGCAGGTTTTAATGTGTCCATTTACATCCTCCGCTGCATAGAAAGCAATGGATGGTCCGATCGGGTCCACTTGTCAGTTTTTCAGGTGGCCTCATCAGACTATCCATTGCTCTCTATGCAGCGCGGAGGATGTCAGCGGACATGTGTCCATTAAAACCCTCCGACATCCGATCCGATCAGTTCCCCATCCATCTGGGGTCAGTCGGCGGTTTGCCTTAGGCCCCTTTCACACATGCTGTCCGTTTGTCCATTTTTCATCCATCCGTTGGTTGAAAAATGGACAACAATGCATCTCTATGGAAAAACGGATGTAAATGGATGATCATCCATTTACATCAGTTTACATCCACATCCGTCATCATCAGTTTTTTTAAACTGATCAAAGCTCTATTTTTCTTCCATTAAAAAAACTTTTGGACGAAAACTGGATGTAAACTGACAAACGGTCAGGTTTTCATCTGTTTTTGTATTGGTAGTGGATGTAAAAAAAACTTACGAAAAACGGATAAAAAATGGATGAAAACTGATGAATACTTCATCCATTTTGACGTGACTGAACTTATGAAATAAACGGTCCGTATGTGTGAAGGAGCCTTACTGAAACTGGTGCACACAGAATTTCGTGCAGCTGTGCATAGTAACTAATCAGTGTTTTATTGTTAAAGCTTAACCACTTCAGCTCCGGAAGGTTTACCCCCCTTAATGACCAGGCCATTTTTTGCGATACGGCGCTGCGTTACTTTAACTTACAATTGCATGGTGATTTGACGCTGTACCCAAATAAAATGTATATGTATGTAATTTTTTTCCCACAAATAGAGCTTTCTTTTGGAGGTATTGGATCACCTCTGCGGTTCTTATTTTTTGCGCTACAAACAAAAAAAAGACCGACAATTTTGAAAAAGAAAAACAATAGTTTATACTTTCTGCTATAGAACATATCCAATAAAAAAATGTAAAAAATCGAATTTCTCATCAATTTAGGCCAATATGTATTCTGCTACATATTTTTGGAAAAAACAAACATTCTGGGACTTTCCTTTCTTCCAGATCACTTATGAATTTTTTCATTGATCATCTTTTTTTTCCAGTTTACGACACTTGATATACAATTTTTGCACTATTATTTCATTTAGCAGTTTGCGCTTTAGGATTTACGCATATTTGGCACAATGGTGCACTATAACATTGGATTGTTTTTTATATAATATCACATTCATATAACTTATGGTTTATTGTTGGTTCTGATCATAATATTTGTTTGCTAATTGTTTTATAATCTCACCACTTGGGAATATAACTTAATGTCTGGACACAGAGGGAGAGCCCTGCTCTCCCTTTCTTTCTAAGCTGAAATTAGAAGTTGATTGGTGCATAGTTGCACCAGATTCTGTGTGCACCAGGTTTAGTAACCCCTCCCATGTATCTTTTTCTCCATTCAAAAGCAGGGGGAAAAAAACACAAGGGTGGGTTGTACAGTGAGTGATTACTGTGATAGCCAATTAGAGAGCATTGTGCTCTCAGGACAAACACACAAAATAATATATATGGAAGAAGACTGCCTATTTGCATATGCTCTTCATGAATGGGGTTAGGCAGTTGGAGTGGCCAAGGACTGCAAATGCAAGTTGTTAATTAATTGTTTAAAGCCAGTCCTTGATTCTACCAATATCACCCATACTTATTCATTATTCATTTTGTCATAGAGTAAGACCACAGTTGCTGAACCTGACATGCTTTTTGTCCTCCAGCTTTAAAGGGCCATGTTGTTACCATAAAGAACTGAAATAGAGCCACACTGTAAAAGTGGAAGGGTAATAATTAGGTATAGACCGATTATCAGCGAGGCCAATATATCGAGGCCTGATATGCATTTTCCCCGATATATCGGTATCGGCCCTGGAACTGGCCGATATTGCCGATATTTTTGTGATGTCATTCTGCCTTCTTAGGCTGCCTCCCTCGCCTTGGACAGCCTCGTCTGGAGTCGGGACTAGTCTCGGGGGAATGTATCACAGCCATACACCCACCCACAGCAGCCCGTGCCAGCCAGCCACCACAGGGTGCCAGACACACAGCCAGCCACCCACCACAGGGTGCCAGACACCCAGCCACCCACCACAGGGTGCCAGCAAGCCAGCCACCCACCACAGGGTGCCAGCCAGACAGCCACCCACAACAGGGCGCCAGCAAGCCAGCCACCCACCAGAGGGTGCCAGCCAGCCTTCAACCACAGGGTGCCAGCAAGCCAGCCATTAAGCATTAAACAAAAATTAACATGTTCAGTACCAGATTTGTGTCAAAAATTGTCTTTATTTTTCAAAACTTTAAATGTACAAAATATCGGCCCATATAGGCCAATACAGATACGCTGTGACCAAAATATCGGTATCGGTCCTGAAAAAAACATATCGGTCTATCCCTAGTAATAATTATCTTTTCAGCTGGGTGTCAACTTCAAACTTGACTGTCTTGCAGACATGAAGTTGCTGTGGCTTTAGAAGCTTTGTTGATGAGCTTATCATCTTATTTATTGATGAGCCAATAAAGCTTGTGGGGATGTAAAACCCACTTGAAAAACGTTAAATGAAGGTCAAATACACCTGTCAATAAATCAAGAATGATCTCAGATGTGTGTAAAATCAATGTCAAACTGATGCTATTGCCACAAGCCCCTATAGTGCTAGTCAACGAAACACACAGATAATTGTATCAGCTTCCTTTTACAGTTCTGCCTTGCTGCAGAAAATTAAATTCTGATCTTTGTATTTTTTTGTTTGCCAGGAACATACAGAAAACCCTATATCGCTTTTATTGATGGAATAACAATGGGAGGTGTAAGTAAAAATATGTACTTGTTATATAATAAATGACACAAAACGGAAATTATGTTAAAAGTCATCCATTACTTTAATGACTAGCTCCGAGTCCAAGCTTTTACTACATGTTTGTGACTAGAGGAAAAAACAATTCAGCGCTAAAGTGTCAGCAACAAGTGCGTATATCAGTCTTGATCATCCTTCCATAAACCTTCATGTTCTCACAAATAGGGAGGCTTCTAGGCCAGGGGTGTCAAACTCAATTTCATGGCTGCCCACATCAGCAGTATGGTTGCCCTCAAGGGGCCAGGTGTAACTAGAGTGCCCTACATACAGAGTGCAGGGTTCAGGACTGTGTTATGTACAGAGTGCAGGGTTCAGGAGTGTGTTACGTACAGAGTGCAGGGTTCAGGAGTGTGTTACGTACAGAGTGCAGAGTTCAGGATTACACTACGTACATAGTGCAGAGTTCAGGAGTGCGTTATGTACAGAGTACAGTTGCAGGAGTGCCCTATTCAGGGTTGCGCTATATAGAGTGTGCAGGGTTCAAGAGTGCATTACGTACAGAGTGCAAAGTTCCGGGGTGCGTTACGTACATAGTGCAGAGTTAAGGGGCTTGCTGTGTACAGAGTTCAGGATTTACCCCCAAATCCCCTCTTCCCCCCCAAAGCTTTCTCACATCTTTACTACCTAGCCTGACTCTAGTACCTCCCTGTGTAGGTGGCTCTAGTACCTCCCTGTGTAGGTTGCTCTAGTACCCCATCTTGCAGGGATATTGTTCCCTCAGATTCTAGAGATCTGTCCCCACTATGCGTGCATGCATAGATCTTTTAGATCCAGGAGTCGCTGAGAGCAAAACTGTACATTGTAAATACAGAAGGCTTCTGTGTATACAAGTTATAGCGGGGAGCGGGAGTGGGGGGTGAGAGCCAGAAGTGGCGGAATGGAGATCTGCCACATTCTGGCTTCAAAACTAGGTGTGAGGGCCACATGACAAGGCCTATCGGGCCAGACTCAACCTGCGGGCCTTGGGTTTTACATATGTGTTTTAGGCCTAGTTGCCCTCCTCAGATCAGGGAAATCATTTCAACTAGAAGAAAGAAAACGAGAATGGACTATCCTTGTGCATTATTAAAAAATAATATACAAAAGAAATCTACTCACAAGCAAGCTTGGTCATGGGTGTAAATGTAAACCAAACAGTTTGCGAAGCAGATTTGTTTGCGTGAGAAGTTGAAATACTGACGTAAAGAGAAGACCACTTGTTAATGCTTAAGTAAACTGTAAGCAGTTATGTACACAGTTGCCAATATTGTTACTGTTCTGACATTTTACAATCAGGGTATTGGAAAAACGCAGTGATGTACTGTATGGTGAAGGACTGATTCTGAAAGCAAACAAAGAATAATACACCATATTACCTTGACATACGTTTATTTTTACTGTTAAACAATATGCTGTAAACTTTAGTGCTAATACCATATAAAGGAACTATTTTAACTCTATAAAATGTGTTGGAAACCAGTTCTGGATTTATAGGGGACTGAGGGGGCAATTTCTCCAGGCCCCCTGCAAGAAGGGGCATCTCTATATAAAAAAACATGAATTAATTATGTTACAGTGCCTTAAAGTATTCATACCCCTTGAAATTTTCCATATTTTGTCATGTTACAACCAAAAACGTAAATGTATTTTATTGGGATTTCATGTGATAGACCAACACAAAGTGTCACATAATTGTGAAGTGGAAGGAAAATGATAAATGGTTTTCTACATTTTTTACAAATAAATATGGGAAAAGTGTGGCGTGCATTTGTATTCAGCCCCCCTGAGTCAATACTTTGTAGAACCACCTTTCGCTGCAATTACAGCTGCAAGTTATTTTGGGTATATCTCTACCAGCTTTGCACATTTAGGCTCCATGTACACGGGACGCTGGAAATGGCCGTTTAGGAGCAGTTGGGCATTTTTTTCAGAAGCCCCTGAACCCATCTACATTTTATCTTATCTGTCCATGTACACCAGGTCGTTTACAGTCATTTGCAGGCAGTTGCGTTCAGGGACTGTTTTTAAAACGCAATTATTTGCGTTCGAACGTGTGTTTCCCGGCGTTTCAAACGCACAAACGCGTCCGAACGCATCCGAACGCGATGACCCGCGTTTAGCGTTCGCGTTTTTACATTTTAAAGGGGAATAATTTTTTTGACCTCTAGGAACGCTTCTAAACGCAAACGCCGCTAAACGCCTGCTAAACGCGGGTACAAACGCGACCGAACGGACGTTTCAAACGTCCTAAAAATTCCAGCATTCAAAGGGACTTTTAACAACGTCCCGTGTACATGGAGCCTTAGAGTGACAATTTTGCCCATTCTTTGCAAAATAGCTCAGGCTCTGTCAGATTGGATGGGGAGCATCTGTGAACAGCAATTTTCAAGTCTTGCCACAGATTCTCAATGGAATTTAGGTCTGGAATTTAACTGGGCTATTCTAACACATGAATATGCTTGGATCCAAACCATTCCATTAAAGCTCTGGCTGTATGTTTAGGATTGTTGTCCTGCTAGAAGGTGAACCTCCACCCTAGTCTCAAGTCTTTTGCAGACTCTAACAGGTTTTCTTCTAAGATTGCCCTGTATTTGGCTCCATCCATCTTCCCATCAACTGACCAGCTTCCCTGTCCCTGCTGAAGAAAAGCATCCCCACAACACTGTTTCATGTTGGGGATGGGTTGTGTTCAGGGTGATGTGCAATGTTTGTTTTCCACCACACAGCATTTTGCTTTTAGGCCAAAAAGTTCAATTTTGGTTTCATCTGACCAGACCACCTCCTTCCACATATTTGATGTGTCCCCCACATGGCTTCTCACAAACGGAACTTCTTATGGCTTTCTTTCAACAATGGCTTTCTTCTTGCCACTCTTCCATAAAGGCCAGATTTGTGGAGTGCACGACTAATAGTTGTCCTATGGACAGATTCTTCCACCGGAGCTGTAGATCTTTGCAGTTCCTCTGGAGTTACCACAGGCTTCTTGGCTGCTTCTCTGATTAATGCTCTCCTTGCCTGGCCTGTCAGTTTAGGTGGACAGCCATGTCTTGGTAGGTTTGCAGTTGTGCCATACTCGTTTCATTTGAGGATGGTGGATTGAACAGTACTCCGTGAAATGTTCAAAGCTTGAGATTTTTTTTATAACCGAACCCTACTTTAAACTTCTCCACAACTTTATCCCTGACCTGTCTGGTGTGTTCCTTGGCCGGTGTGTTGCTTTTACTAATACATCTCTACGTTTCTAATCCCTGCTTTGCTTGTGCGAGACATCTGTCTGCTGTACATTGCAGGCAGGCGGTCAGCAAGTGGCTAAAATTTGAGATAGTAAACCAAATTTATTATTTACATGTATTTATTTATAACTTATAGATCATTTAACCTTCCTACGTATATAAATAACTTGTCAGTAAACTTGGTGATATCTCTTTTTTTTTTTAATTCTTGTGGCCAAGTAGAGTGGCCAATCTAAGTGCTCCCCCCACCACTGTGTACAGAAGGGAAACCTAAATGTAGTTACATAGTCAAGTTGAAAAAGGAGACAAGTTTATCTACTTCAACCAATAGAAAAAAACAAATAGAAAACGTCCACATACACAAACCTATACCCACAGTTGATCCACAGAAAGGCAAATAAGATCTTATAAATCATGGTCCAATTTGCTGCTGCAGGAGAAAAAAAATGTTCCTGATCCCCCAGGAGGCGATCAACAATACATGGTGTTACCAATACTTATTAATATCCAGTTATAATTTGTGCATTTAGGACTGCATCCAGCTCTTTTTTTTAAAAACAATCCACTGAACTGGCCAGAACTACTTCTTGAGGGAGTCTATTCCACATTTTTATAGCTCTTACTGTAAAGAAGCCTTTCCATATGTGACAGTTAAATCTTTTTTACACCAGGTGTAAAGGATCCCCCCTTGTAATGACCTGAAATGCCCAAAGGACTCAATGTTGAGTTCAACTTAAATTGTTTTATCAGTGATTTTTAGGTAGAGTAGTGTTCAGGCTCATTTAGCTTTTGGTGCCTTATGTGACCTAATAATTCTCCTTCTATTTTGGGTATCATATTTGTTGTTATTGGTTTTAAGTTTTTTATTTTTAGGTCTGCTTCGCTCGAAGGATCCTTGGTCTTTTTTTCATTTTTAACATTCATTTTATGGTGGGTTATATTGTGTTTAGCCACTAGATGGAGTGTGTTTGTCCTAGTAGTGGCTTATATACTGTAGGTCTATACATTTTGAACTAGTTGTTAAATTATGTTTCTCTTACGTCCTCCGACAGTCGCCGCCAGCTTCATATTCGTCACAATGGGGTATTAGACTTTGCTCCGAAGGAGTAGCTAGGCAACAGAATATGTTAACATTAAAGCTTTTAACATATCCCACCCACAGGGGGTGGTCCACTCAGTCAATACCCTCCTACTTCCTGCAACCATATCTCAGTTTCAATTTCTAGCTTGTCAGGAGTAGCTGGATCTCTCTATGCTGGGGCTTTTTGCCTCAGCCTTTCTCTTCTTTTTTGATTTTTGTTTGAGTTTTTTCTCTCTCTTTACTTAGCTGTTCTTTTTGTCAGCGTTAGTTAGTTCTTCTGATGAAGAGGATTCGTGCGGGCTGGGTCTCGGGCTGATCCCCCTGGTCGCAGGTCGTGGGTCAGTGGCTTCCCAGCCTGCCTTCGAGCGTTCAGCCAGGTAACGCTCCTGGCGCAGTGAACGACCCATCCCTGTTCGGTGCAGGGATGATTGGTGAGGTGGCTACCTCACTGGACGTTGTGCGGTTTTTTAACCCCGATTTTGTGCGTCCTGGATGCGACTCTCCCTGCCTTATGTGCAGCGGCTTGTTCGCCTGTGCGGGTTCCCCATGCCATTATGAGGTAAGTGTATCTATGTGGGGACCTGTCTGTCGGGGAGGGTGTCAGTCTGGGACTGTGTAACCTGCCTCTGTTCACACTGTTTGTCTCCCTATCGCTCTGGCTGCATGCTGTGGGCTGCAGGGGGGGGGGGGCTGTGTGGCACTGTCTGTGTCAGCCTGTGTACAGTGTGAAGGGCTGTGTGCTGTGGGGCATGTTTTTTTCATGTTTGGGGCACGATACAGCGATCCGCCATGTTTTTTTACATGGGTGGTGTTATCTGCATCACAGTAGTGGGGGAGCGGCGGTTTTCGGCGCCAAACGGCGCCATTTTGCCTGCGCTCGCTCCAGCCGCATGTTTTCACTGCGGGCGGCCATTTTCTTGTAGCCTTCTATAGGCTTTAATAGAGCGCCCTGATTACATCACTTCCTCTTTCCTGGGTGCACCGATCGAGGCGGCAGCAGCAGCAGGGGTCTCCTCAGGTTTTATCCTTCTGTTTCTTCCTATATCCATTGCCTGTGTTCAGTTTTATCCCTGTGGGGGTCTCATTGTGCTTGTGTGTGTGTGCGGTGGGCTGCGCTCGCCGCGCTTGTTAAAGGGGCAGTTAACCCTTTATTCTCCGGCATATTTTTTTGGGGCAAATGGATTCTCAGGAGGGCAAATTTCCTGCCACCTTGGTGGGAAGCCAGGGGACTGCTGTTTCCCCCCCAGGGGGGGATTTAGCCGAAGTGGTAAATAACCTTGCTGCTCAGGTGCAGATGCTGGTGGCTGCTCAATCCACTAAAAGACCCAGAGTTTCTATTTCCTCTGATTTTGAGGGTGAAGGTGATGGGGCTACTATGGCTGGGGTCTCCTTATCAGGGTCCCGTTCCTCCCTGGATCTCGTGGGGTCCGAGGTGGAGGCTGAGGTTGAAGGGGTTGATAATTCTCCCTCTGGCTCGCCTGAAGAGCTTGCAATCATGGATAAATTGGTTGCTTCTATAAAACAAACGCTGCGTTTGCAGGATGAACTGTGTCCTCCCGCTGCCTTGGCGGCTTATGGGACGCAGAAAAGACGCAAGACATCGCAGGTCTTTCCCTGCACTGATGATTTTCAGCGCGCTGTTAAGGAACAATGCCGCAATTTACGCAAACCTTTTGCTGTGCCAAGAAGGTTCAGGCTGCGTTATCCTTTCACGCCTGCCACTGATGAACGGTGGTGTGTGCCACCCCCGGTGGATCACGCAATTGCGGTTTTGAACAAATCCACTGCGATTCCTGCAGAGGATACCCCGGTGTTCCGAGATGCCACGGATAGGAGAATGGAGTCTCTTGCCCGTCATACTTATTCTGTTAAGGGTTCGATGCTTAAAGCTCTGTTTGCCTCTCTTATGGCAGCCCAGGCTGTCGCAAGTTGGACGCAGGTGCTTAGGCGCGTCCTAGTGGCTGATTCGGCCTCGCCGGCGACATTGGATATGGTGGATCAAATCCATCAGGGTGTCATGTACCTGTGTGATGTGGACTTGGACTTAGTGCTGTTGGCTGCACGTGTACAAAGCGTGGCGGTGTTGTCTCGCCGCCTGGTTTGGTTGAAGTGTTGGTCGGTGGACCAATCTTCGCGCAAGACCTTAGCCAATCTGCCTTATGATAGATCTCGCCTTTTTGGGGAGTCCTTGGATACGTTGATAAAGGGGATCACGGGCGGTAAGAGCACGCTCTTGCCCCACTTCCCCAAGGCTAAGGGGGCTCCTGGTAAGAAGCATACTAATTTTCGGCCTCCTCAGGGGTCCTTTCGTGCCTTTCGGTCGCACTACAAGGGCAAACCGTTCAAGGGTCAAGGCTCCCAAAAGAAGCCGTGGTCTGGTAAACAGAAGTCCGGTCAGTCCGGACCCACTGCCCATAACAGTGCGGCCTGAAGGGGCGCCCTCACCCAGTTCTGGGGTGGGGGGACGCTTGCTCTTTTTTCTTCAGCCCTGGCTGGCCCGCGTGCGGGACTGGTGGGTTCAGGAAATCGTTCGATCTGGCTACAAGATCGAGTTTCTCTCTCGGCCGGAGAGCAGATTCTTTCCCTCAAATCTTCAACTGTCTCCAGAGCGTTTGCGGGACCTGCACTTAGCGGTGCGGGACCTGAGGGCTCAGGGAGTGGTGGTTCCGGTGCCTCATCGGGACAGGTTTTTATTCCAATCTGTTCACTGTGCCCAGAAAGGAGGGCAAGGTTCGTCCAATTCTGGACTTGAAGGCTTTGAACCGCTTTGTGCGGGTTCGCAAGTTCCGCATGGAATCCCTGCGGTCGGTGGTGGCTGCCCTGGTTCCGGGGGAATTCATGGCCTCCATCGATCTGAAGGATGCGTACCTTCACATCCCGATTTTCGAGGGTCATCAGAGGTACCTTCGATTCGCCATTGCGGAGGATCATTACCAATTCGTGGCGTTGCCTTTTGGTCTCGCCTCGGCTCCTCGGGTTTTCACCAAGGTGCTTGCACCCGTTCTGGCTTTGTTGAGAGCTCAGGGCATCTCTGTCCTGGGGTATCTGGACGACATTCTGGTTCGGTCTGCGTCCAGCCAGGGTCTGGAAAAGGACCTGTCCGTCACGATGCAAACTCTGCAGGAGTTTGGTTGGACGATAAATTTTCCAAAGTCGACGCTGAGTCCGTCGGTTCGTCTTCCCTACCTGGGAATGATCCTGGACTCGATCCAGGCGAAGGTCTTCCTGCCGGAAGACAAGCTCAGGACTCTTCAGGAGGAAGTCAGGTCCCTCAGGGACAGTCCGTGCTCGTCCCTCCGGACGTGCATGAGATGTCTGGGATTGATGGTCTCGGCTTTCGAGGCGATTCCCTTCGCCCAGTTTCACACGCGGGGTCTCCAAGCGGAGATCCTGTCCAAGTGGGACGGGTGACCCCAATCTCTGGATCTTCTAATTTAGTTGAGCCTTCGCACCAGAAGGGATCTTCTGTGGTGGCTCCAGGCCCCGATGGTATCGGGGGGCAAGTCCTTTCGTCCTATCTCATGGACAGTGATCACCACGGATGCCAGCCTGTCGGGCTGGGGTGGTGTTCTGGGCGTTCTGTCCGCCCAGGGAACTTGGTCGGAGGAGGAGTCCTCCCTTCCGATCAACATTCTGGAATTGCGTACGATAAATCTCTGCCTTCGCCGTTGGATGGACCGGCTGCAGGGCTGTCCGGTTCAGGTGCAGACGGACAATGCCACGGCGGTGGCCTACATCAACCACCAAGGGGGCACCAGGAGTGCCCGAGCGGCTCGGGAAGTGGCCGACATTCTGTCTTGGGCCGAGACTCATGTCCCGGCGATAACGGCGGTTCACATTCCGGGGGTGGAGAACTGGCAGGCGGACTATCTGAGTCGCCAGACCCTGGATCAGGGGGAGTGGTCTCTCCACCCGGCTGTCTTCCGAATGTTGTGCGCGAAGTGGGGTCTGCCAGATGTGGACCTGTTCGCGTCTCGTCTGAACAACAAGGTGAGAAGGTTTGTGGCAAGGACGCGCGACCCTCGGGCAGACGCGTTAGTGGTCCCGTGGCATCAGTACAAGCTGATGTATGCGTTTCCACCGATTCAATTGCTGTCCAGGTTCCTTCGCAGGTTGCACTCGGAACGCAGCACGGTGATTCTTGTGGCACTGGACTGGCCTCGCCGGTCCTGGTACGCAGACCTCGTGAATCTGGCGGTCGACGCCCCATGGCGTCTACCTCTTCGAGACGATCTCCTGTCTCAGGGCCCGATATTCCATCCTGCTTTACAGTCGCTGGCTTTGACGGCCTGGCTGTTGAGACCGAGGTCCTGAAGGATAGGGGTCTCTCCCCTGAGGTCATTCACACTTTGGTCAACGCGAGAAAACCTTCCTCAGGGAAGGTCTATTACCGTACTTGGAAGGCCTATTTTGCCTGGTGTGAGTCCAGGGGGTTTTCACCTCGCACGTACTCGGTTTCTCGAGTGTTGTCTTTCCTTCAAACGGGTGTCGACCAGCGTTTGGCGCTGGCTACGGTCAAGGGTCAGGTGTCTGCGCTGGCCGTTCTTTTTCAAAGTCCTGTGGCTTCTAACTCCTTGGTTGCCACTTTTGTTCAAGGAGTGTGGCATCTGGTCCCTCCTAGGAGGGAACCTCTGCCTCCTTGGGACTTGAATCTCGTTCTATCTGTGTTACAACGTGCTCCTTTTGAACAGATTAGGGAGTTCTCTTTGTCTATGTTGTCCAAAAAGGTCGCCTTTTTGGTGGCGATCACTTCGGCTCGCAGAGTGTCGGAGCTGGCGGCTTTGTCCTGCAAGTCTCCGTATCTGGTCATTCACTTGGATAAGGTGGTCTTGCGACCTAATCCTTCTTTTCTTCCGCAGCGAGTTTCGGAATTCCATCTCAATGAGGATATTGTCTTACCTTCGCTGTGCGCGAAGCCTAAACATCTGAAGGAGGTGAGGTTGCACTCTTTGGATGTTGTTCGGGCGATAAGGGTTTACCTTAAATCGACTGAGTCTTTTCGCAAGACGGATTCTTTGTTTGTCCTTCCGGAGGGTCCTCGGAAGGGTATGGCGGCGTCGGCTTCTACCATCGCCAAATGGATCAGACAGACCATTGAACAGGCATATGCTTTGCAGGGAAAAGTTCCTCCTGTGCCTGTGAAGGCGCACTCTACTAGATGTCTGAGTACGTCTTGGGCCTGTCGTCATGGGGCTTCTGTGGCCCAGGTGTGTAAGGCGGCGACCTGGTCGACCGTGCACACTTTCACAATATTCTACAGAGTAGATGTTCAGGCATCGGCAGATGCTTCCTTTGGCCGCAAGGTTCTTAGTGCGGTAGTTCCTTAGGGTCCTTTGTTTTGGACCCCTGGCGTTTTGGGATATGTTTTTTATCCCTGGGTTATTTGTTTTTCCTGGGTTGTTGCTCCTGTTGAGCAAGTTTTTTTCATGTTGCCCAGCTGGTGTCCTTCCTTTGGTAAGGTTCCTTTCTTTGATGTGGAGACTGCGTTGCCTTACGGCGCGGCTGCGTTTCCCACCCCTCATGTTTGCACTGCTTTGGGACGTCCCCATTGTGACGAATATGAAGCTGGCGGCGACTGTCGGAGGACGTAAGAGAAAACTGAATTTTTGTAAAACCTTACCTGTAAAATTCCTTTCTCTGAGTCCTCCGACAGTCGCCGCCCCCGCCCCTCTTTTGGGGTTTGGTTGTATACTCGAATGCTATTCCACTGAAACTGAGATATGGTTGCAGGAAGTAGGAGGGTTTTGACTGAGGGGACCACCCCCTGTGGGTGGGATATGTTAAAAGCTTTAATGTTAACATATTCTGTTGCCTAGCTACTCCTTCGGAGCAAAGTCTAATACCCCATTGTGACGAATATGAAGCTGGCGGCGACTGTCGGGGGACTCAGAGAAAGGAATTTTACAGGTAAGATTTTACAAAAATTCAGTTTTTTGCACTCAAATACATTTGCAATTTAATATTTTAAATGTTTTAATTTCTTTAATATTTGTCTTTCATTTTTTTTTTTTTTGTGGTTGTATGCATAACTACTTACCTGTATCTAGCCATCATCAAAATGCGATCATTAGAATATGTATTTTATATCCTACAATCTTTTTCAGCCCTGTATTTCCAATGTGGATGTTGCTGTGGAATGGTCTGCAAAGTATTTGCTGATTTTTTTTTAATTTTTTTATTGTAAACACTGCATTGGATCGTACTTGGTTGTTATGGTGACAGGTAAACGTTCTGGCAGTATTTAGACCTGGCACACGTCACCTAGCCCATTCCCTGATATAATCACGTGACAAATGATGCAGCACGTTAGGCGGAGCCGGGTGACATCATCGCGTAGGCCAGAAGCAGCACGGAAGTGATATCTGTGTTATCCCCATGTGTTTTTTTAATATGCTGCTTTGATCTTTTTCAAATGTGAGTGTTTTCTCTCTTTAAATTGGTATTTTGTGGGATTATTACACTATGGCGGCCTTTATTTGCTTTGAACACTTAGGCTGGGCAAGTATAACCAATCCCTTAAAGTGGTACATACCTGGGTATTGGAGGAGTGGATATGCGAAAATTGGAAGGGACCTGAACCTCTCATTTTGTGATCTGGGGAAGGTGCCTCAGATCTGTATTTATATATGACTCGATCTAGGCACAGAGGTGGATCTCTTTTGAGTGTGGAGCCCAGCACTGAAGTTGTGGCATTACTTCTTCACATGTAGAAGTTTGGATTGACTGTTACGAGGAATGACAACGTTGCCACACAATTATTATAGTTTTTATTGTTAATTAGTCTTTTACCTTACACTGTGTTTAATGTCTTTTTGCATACATGTATTTGGACATTCATTTCTATGAAAAGTTTTTGTTTTTTTATTGGTATTTTTTATTTCTATGTTTATTTGCATTCCAATCTCAGAAGCGCAACACATATTGAATTCTATTATTTACCAGGTGTGGGAACACATACAGTGGTAGCTAAGTATTTGTTTGACAGTACTGTTGTAGTTTGAGGATATAGCTGGCAGTGAGGATTTGTTTTTTTTGTAGATCAGTCACACTGTCCTGGCAGTCCTTCACTTACATAGTCCCACAGTTCCAAAGAGAGGACAGTCCCATACCGCTATGATCATTATTATACAGGATTTATATAGTGCCAACAGTTTGCGCATCGCTTTACAATGTGAGGGACGACAATACAGTTACAATACAGGAGGAATTAGAGGGCCCTGCTCGTAAGAGCTTGCAATCTAGAAGTCATGTATAAGGTGGGTACCATCCTGACCTCTTGGGTCCTGGTGCCACAAGCGGTAATTATTGTCACTGGCACCAGTGGATACTCCCTAGTTTCCCGGTGTATGCCTACTACTTTGAGAGTCTTATGTATGGGGTCAACTCTCCCAGCTACCCCAGTATGAACAAGGGTCACTATATTACCTGCGTCCAGTAAGGCCCGGATGTGAAGCTTATTCATCCAGATGTCACATTAGAAGCGCCCATCGGTCAGATTCAGGAAGGCAGCGCATACCCTCTAAGTGTAGCAGGAAGTCCTCCGTGTAGCTGCGCATTCCACGGGCTCCTTATGCAGGTGACACTGAGCATGGATATGGCCACAGGAGTAATAACGCCAGCACAGCAGGTTCTCATTCCTTTTTGCGGAGCATAACTCTTAGATGCTGAAATGGTCGCTCCCTGTCTCTCCTGAGTGCTAGTTTCTGGGTTTGGCAGTGACTTTACTTTCCACACTGGTAGATTTCCTTGGGAACCTGGCAGGTCCTAGAAGGTCCTCCACCACAGTGTATCTGTGCTAAGACCATTTTATTTTAATTAGACCACTGTCTTGGGTTCTCCATGGCTCACCCAGTGCTGATGATCATTGGCAGGGACTGCAGGTTCCTGTTCATCATGACTAACTCCACCATCTGAGGACCAGACAACGCCTCTGGCTGCATCCAGTTCTTGACCAGCTAAGCTTGGTCATACATCTGGGACCTGGGCAGGTGGTCTGGATAGTACCTCCAGCAGTGTACCCTTTGGGCCCACTCAGTAGCAGTCACCTCAAAGTGGGCCAGGATCTCTCCACCTTCAGTCGTACATGGTTCTTGACATCATCAGATGGTAGGTCAACATAGGCTTTTTGTGGATTTACATTGAGAAAAGGGGCAATAAGGCCAGCCCACTGGTCTTGGGGCCATCCCTCTCTCTGCTGTTCTCTCAAAAGGAGGACAGAAATCCCTACATGTTATTACCAGGAAGTCATTTTTGCAGGTGGTGACTGGCCCTTCTGGCTGCCTAGTCGATGAGTGCAACAGAGGCTTGCTCCCGTCCCTGAGAGAGAAGCTACATTGCTTCCTGCAAGGCGGGCCACTTGTACCTGAGTGATTTTTTGCTGGAATGTAAACAGGGCGGCCAGTAAAAGGGTGTTTTCCTGCTATGCTATGACTGCCTGTGCCACAGCTTGTTGTTTCTGAACCAGCGCCTCCTCATGGTGATGGTTTGCCTCTTCAAAAGCCTGCTACTGGCATTTCTGTGTATCCTAATGGCATCAGTTGGCTTCCATGGGGGCCTGCCGCCGGGCCTGTATTTGCACCCATGTTGCCTCCCAATATGCCACCGTGCTCGAAACCACGGCTTTTAAAAATGATTCCAGGCCACCTTTGGAGGTTTGCAGCGCCTGTGCTGCTCCGATCCAGGACATGCAAATGCATTTCAATGTAATTTTTGCTTCCCATGGCTTTTGTGACTAAATTGCCCACATCCTCCACCAGTTGCAACCTGGAGTAGCCGAGATCATCAGCCAAGTACATTGATAAAATCAAAGCAGTTTTGTATTGCTCAAAAGTAAAATAAAACACCTTGCTTGCAGTGTAAAATAAACAAAACTGTCCACACTCCTGGTACAAGTCAAGCTTCTTGGCTCATCACCCAAAAAACATGGCCCTTGACAGAGTTATGTCCCTGCCTGTCTCAGTGGTCCCAAAGGAAAGTCACCAGCAGCTTAGCTGTGTATCAGTCTCAAGCAGTCCACCCCTCTTGCGCCTAAAGGAGTTCTGCTTCATACTCCCCTTCACATACACCTGTTGGGTGCTCCCTGCTGCCTTTCAAGACTCCCTTGTAGGTGGTTTAACCCCTTCAGGGCCAAAGTTTCTGTAACCAGAGTTTGGAGGTTCTTTCCCACCCAAAGTCTCTCTGAACCTCTAAATTCAAAGTCTTAAATGAGTACTTAACATTCCTGAGAGAACTGAAAATCAGTCTTTCTCTTACGTCCTCCGACAGTCACCGCCCACTCATACAGTCTTCACCAATGGGGTATTGACTTCCTTTCCTTAGGAGTAGCTAGGCATAAGACTTGTTAAAACAAAAGCATTTACATAGACACACCCATGGGGGCTGTCCCACTGGTCCAATACCCCCCTGCAATAGCAATCCCACTTCAGTTTGTCTTCTGCCTAGTTCAGGAGTAGTCAGGCTTCCCTGTGCTGGGGCTACAGTCTCAGCCTTCTTCTTATATTTTATGATTTTATTTTCTGAAAATGTCATTTTTTCTTTGCTATACTAGCTGTTTATTTTGTCAGCTCTTAGTCGGATCTTCGGATGAAGATGGAGTTTGCGGAGCTGGGAATCGGACTGGTCATCCTGGTTATCCAGGACAGAGGATCAGATGGAATCCCAGCCCGCCATCGAGCATTTAGAAGGCTATGTGTTCACCCTGGCCTCACAAACGACCCATCCCTGTCTTCAGGGATGCAGCCTTGTGAGGTGGCTACCTCACCGGACACATGTACGGTTCGCCCGTGCACCCCTGGTGTCCTGCGTTTTCTGGCTGGCGGCACTCCCCTGCCATCTGAGGGCGGCGGTTTTCCGTTTAATATGAGGCACCCCACGCCATTGGGCACAGGTAAGTACACTCTATGTAAGGCCTCTGTCTGGGGTCGGCAGTCATGTGATTCCCCCCCTGGGACGCCAGAGGAACGCGCAGCTATGGACGCGCTGATTTCTGCCATAAAAGAAACACTACATTTAGAGGATGAGCCCAATCCTCCGGGCATTGTGTCATCTTTTGGCACACACAGAACCCGCAAGACGGCGCAGGTTTTTCCTTGCGCTGCTGAGTTTCATCACACTGTGAATGAGCAATAGCGCAATTTGAAACACACCTTCACGGTGCCTAAAAGGTTTCAACTTCTCTACCCTTTTGCGTCTACTACGGTTGCACGCTGGTGTGTGGCTCCTCAAGTGGATCACACTGTAGCCAGATTGAACAAGGCTACTCTGGTTCCCACCGAAGATTCTCTGGTATTTAGGGATCCTACGGATAGGAGGCTGGAATCTCTTGCGCGCCATTCTTACATGGTGGCAGGGTCCATGCTGAAACCTATTTTCGCCTCTGTCATGGCGGCTCAGGCTGTGGCGGATTGGACCAAGGTGCTCAGACGCACACTCGTGGCTGATTCTGCCCCCCCCCCACTACCGTGGACATGGTGGACCAGATTTATCAAGGGGTCATGTATTTGTGCGCTGCGGCCTTAAATGAGGCCCCTTTGGCTGGTGCTTAACCGTCGGCTGATATGGTTGAAGAGCTGGTCGGCTGACCAGAAATCTAGGAAGGCGGTGGCTGTCATTCCCTATGCGGGGTCTTGCCTTTTTGGGGAATCCCTGGATGAATTGGTTAAGGGAGTCACTGGGGGCAAGAGCACTTTGCTGCCCCAGGACCCTAAGGGCAAGTTTTTCCGTGGCAAGCGGGGTTCCGCCTTTAAACCCAACCAGTGGTCCTTTCGTGCCTTCAAGGCACAGTACAAGGGAAAACCTTTCAAGGGCCAGGGTGGCCAGAAAAAGCCCTGGATCGGCAAACAAAGATCCGGCCAAGCTGGTGCGGCGGCTCAGTCCGCCTCTGCCTGAAGGGGCGCCCTCACCCATTTCAGGGGTGGGGGGACGTTTGCGCGGTTTCTTCCAACCTTGGCTGCTCCGAGTTCAGGACAGGTGGGTTCAGGAAATCATTCGATCAGGGTACAAGATCGAATTTCTTTCATGGCCGGCAGACAGATTCTTTCCCTCCAACCTTCATTTGACCCCAGGGAGGTTACAAGACCTGCATCAAGCGGGGCAGGATCTCCTCGCTCAGGGGGTTATCATCCCGCATGGAATCGCTCCGCTCGGTGGTGGCCTCTCTGAGTCCGGGAGAATTCCTCGCCTCTATCGACCTGAAGGATGGGTATCTCCACATCCCCATTTTCGAGGGTCATCAGAGGTACCTCCGGTTTGCCATCGCGGAGGATCATTATCAGTTTGTGGCGTTACCTTTTGGTCTCGCTTCGGCTCCAAGGGTCTTTACCAAAGTGTTGGCGCCTGTTCTGGGCCTGTTACGGGCACAGGACATTGCGGTCTTGGGATATCTGGATGATCTCCTGTTAAGATCTAGTGCCAGTCAGAGCCTGCTGCGAGATCTGTCCACTACGGTCCAGATGCTTCAGGAGTTTGGTTGGACCATCAACGTTCAGAAGTCCACCTTGTCTCCTTCGGTTCGTCTCCCGTATTTGGGAAAGGTTCTGGACTCTGCTCAAGCGAGGGTGTTCTTGCCGGAGGACAAGCTCCGGACCCTGCAGTCCAAGGTCAGGTCCCTCAGGGACAACGGATCCTCGTCACTCAGGACCTGTATGCGGTCCCTGGGGTTGATGGTGTCAGCCTTCGAGGCGATACCGTTTGCACAGTTTCACACGCGGTCTCTACAAGCGGAGATCCTGGCCAGGTGGGACAGACTTCCTCAGTCCTTGGACCTGAGAGTATCTCTGAGTCGCCAAATGGATCTCTTGTGGTGGCTTCAGTCCCCGGCTGTCTCGGAAGGGAAGCCCTTCCGCCCGTTACTGTGGACGGTGGTTACCACGGATGCCAGCCTGTCAGGCTGGGGTGGCGTCCTGGGCACCCTATCTGCCCAGGGCACTTGGTCGGAGGAGGAATCCTCCCTTCCGATAAACATATTGGAATTGAGAGCGATCAGGCTGTGCCTGCTCCATTGGTCGGATCGTCTGCAGTGCCGTCCTGTACGGGTGCAGACGGACAATGCCACTGCGGTGGCGTACATCAACCACCAAGGGGGCACCAGGAGTGCCCGGGCAGCCCAGGAAGTGACTAGTATTCTGTCTAGGGCCGAGACTCATGTCCCGGCGATATCGGCAGTTCACATTCCGGGTGTGGAGAATTGGCAGGCTGATTATCTGAGCCGCCAGACCCTGGACCAGGGGGAATGGTCCCTGCACCTGGAGGTATTTCAAATGCTGTGTGCGAAATGGGGATCCCTGGATGTGGATCTGTTCGTGTCTCAGCTCCTCTGGCAGACGCCTCGGATGCGCTGGTGGTGCCTTGGCATCAGTATCGTCTGATTTATGCCTTTCCTCCGATTCAGTTGTTGTCCAGGTTCCTTCGCAGGTTGGCCTCCGAAACAAACACTGGTGATTCTGGTGGCGCCGGACTGGCCACGCCGGTCCTGGTACGCGGACATCGTTCACCTGGCCGTCGAGCCTCGCCTCCATGGCGGCTGCCAATGCGGGAAGATCTGCTGTCTCAGGGACCGATCTTCCATCCTGCTTTACAGTCGCTGGCTTTAACAGCATGGCTGTTGAAAGCCGGGTCCTGAGAGACAGGGGTCTCTCCTCAGAGGTCATTCCTACTTTACTCAAGGCTAGAAAAGCCTCGTCTGGTAAGATTTATTACCGTACCTGGAAAGCCTATTTTGCCTGGTGTGAGTCCAGGGGTTTTTCTCCTCGTTCATACTCGGTGGCAAGGGTGTTGGCTTTCCTCCAGTCGGCTGTGGACCAGTGCCTTGCGTTGGCCACGATTAAGGGCCAGGTATCTGCACTGGCTGTTCTTTTTCGGCGCCCTGTGGCGTCTAATTCTTTGATTCGCACCTTTATTCAAGGTGTGCGTCACTTGGCCCCTCCTAGGAGGGAGCCTCTACCTCCATGGGACTTGAACCTGGTTCTGTCCGTGTTACAACGTTCCCTGTTTGAAAACATCAGGGAAATTTCGTTACCTCTGCTATCTAAGAAGGTTGCCTTTGTGGTAGCGATCACTTCTGCTCGCAGAGTGTCGGAGTCGGCGGTGTTGTCTTGCCGCTTCCCTTACCTGGTGGTTCATAGGGATAAGGTGGTCTTGCGACCAAACCCGTCCTTTCTTCCAAAGGTGGTTTCGGATTTTCGCCTCAATGAGGACATTGTCTTACCTTCGCTCTGTGCGAATCCTAAACATCCTAAGGAGGTTACCTTGCATTCTTTGGATGCTGTCAGGGCGATCAGGGTTTACCTGTCGTCGACTGAATCCTTTCGCAAATCGGATTCTCTCTTTGTCCTTCCTGAGGGACCTCGGAAGGGTATGGCTGCGTCTGTGGCGACCATTGCAAAATGGATCAGACAGACAATTGTTCAGGCCTATTCCATTAGGGAACGGGTACCACCCTTCCCTGTCAAGGCGCACTCTACCAGGTCGGTGAGTGCATCCTGGGCTTTCCGGCATCAGGCCTCGGTGGCCCAGGTGTGCAAGGCTGCGACTTGGGTCGTCGGTGCACACCTTTTCAAAATTCTACAAAATTGATGTTCTGACGTCAGCTGATGCCTCCTTTGGCTGCAAAGTTCTCTGTGCGGCAGCACCGTAGGGGACCCAGGTTTTATGTGGGTCCCTGGCTGTTGGGGTTGTTTAACCCCTTGGTTATTTGCTTTCCTGGGTTGTTGCTCCGGTTGAGCTTTTTTGTTGCCCAGAGGATTCCCTTGCTGTTCGAGTAAGGTTCTTTTCTCTGATGTGGGTATTGCGTTGCCTTTTCTGACCGTTGCGTTTTCCCACCCCTCATGTCTACACTGCTTTGGGACATCCCCATTGGTGAAGACTGTATGAGTGGGCGGCGACTGTTGGAGGACGTAAGAGAAAACGGAATTTTTGAAAAATCTTACCGTAAAATTCCTTTCTCTGAGTCCTCTGACAGTTAGCCGCCCCCGCCCCTCTTTTGGGGTTTTTATACACTTAGGGTTACTGCTTGCTACCAAACTGAAGTGGGATGGCTATTGCAGGGGGGTATTGGATCAGTGGGATAGCCCCCATGGGTGTGTCTATGTAAATGCTTTTGTTTTAACAAGTCTTATGCCTAGCTACTCCTAAGGAGAGGAAGTCAATACCCCATTGGTGAAGACTGTATGAGTGGGCGGTGACTGTCGGAGGACTCCGAGAAAGGAATTTTACGGTAAGATTTTACAAAAATTCATTTTTTTCTTTCCGACTCTGGACTGCTGCAGAACACCTCACCCTGCATGTGTGAGAACCCCTGAGTACTAAACAATGCCCCTTGAACTTTCCCTTAAAAGGGTCCACAACGCAAATAGTGAGGAAACATACCTGCTGTCCAGGACACACTCCCAGCATCCTGTACACTGTCTACATATTTAACACAGTATATTGGAAGTAGTTTTTTCACCCAGTGTAGTATATCATATTTACCAGCAGATGGCGTACCTTCACCTCATCTTAATTTACATTAAAATGACAATCAAGCAAGAAATCCTAATAGTTGCCAGATTAAATTGTTTGTATGCTAGTATTATTTTTCCTGAAAATTACACAAGGCGCAACTACACAGTTTGTACTGGATATGGGGACTGAGTGAGTTTCATATGTGGATCTAAATATATTAATATAACTGTTATTACAATAAACAAAACATGATGCTGGATCTGTAATTTGTAAAAGACATTTTTATTTTATTTTATGTTAGCAGTAATTTGTTTGCTGTAAATAAATAGGAAATATACATTATATTACCAAAAGTAACGGGGACGCCTGCCTTTACACGCACATGAACTTTAATGGCATAGGGTTCAATATTGAGTTGGCCCATCTTTTGCAGCTATAACAGCTTCAACTCCTCTGGGAAGGCTGTCCACCAGGTTTAGGAGTGTGCCTTTGAGAATGTTTGAACGTTCTTACAGAAGCGCGTTTGTGAGGTCAGGCACTGATGTTGGACGAGAAGGCCTGGCTCTCAGTTTCCACTCTAATTCATCCCATAGTTGTTCTATTGCGTTAAGGTCAGAACTCTGTGCAGGCCAGTCAAGTTCCTCCACCCTAAACTCACTCATCCACGTCTTTATGGACCTAGTTTGTGCACTGGTGCGCAGTGATGCTGGAACAGGAAGGGACCATCCCCAAACTGTTCCCACAAAGGGAGCATGCAAATGTCCAAAATGTCTTGGTATACTGACCCCTTAAGAGTTCCCTTCACTGGAACTAAAGGGCCAAGCCTAACCCCTGATAAACAACCCCACGCCATAATCTCCCCTCCACCAAATTATTTTGACTAGTGCACAAAGCAAGGTCCATAAAGACATGGATGAGTGAGTTTGGGGTGGAAGAACTTGACTGGCCTGCACAGAGTCCTGACCTCAACCCGATAGAACACCTTTGGGATGAGTTAGAGCGCAGACTGCGAGCCAGACCTTCTCACTCACATCAGTGCCTGACCTCACAAATGCGCTTCTGGAAGAATAGTAAAACATTCCCATAGACACACTCCTAAACCTTGTGGACAGCCTTCCCTGAGGAGTTGAAACTTTTATAGCTGCAAAGGGTGGGCCAACTCAATATTGAACCCTACGGACTAAGACTGGGGTGCCATTAAAAGTTATGTACGTTTAAAGACAGGGGTCCCAATACTTTTGGTAATATAGTGTATATGTATAAATAAATAAGTAAAAAAATATATAAAGAAAACAAATATCACCCCACCGACAACTATTCAAACAGTGAAGCACTTTCATTCTCTTCTTAAGGTGACATATACATTATATAAATTGAAACATGCAAAAATCCACAATCTCAAATTACCTCCTCATACTATATCTAAAAATCCACTCTGTAGTATCTTCTTCATACAAAGCAAAAAATTGACATGTATATTTATTGTAGTCCAAACATAAAATCCCTAAAACACCATCTAACCTTTGTGCAATTGGTAAAACTATATCTAAGTTCTTGTAAAAATGTAGTTCCTTCCACATAACAAACACCCCAAGTGCCTGTCACCACACCTTATGGGTGTCTTCTCCCCTGACAATGAGGACCCCACTGTTAATAAGGGTTAAATATGCTTTCTTTGCATATCTAAACTTCCACTCCTCTCCATGTGCTACAGAGAGATTGTGGATTTTTGTATATGTCTCTTTATATAATGTATATGTCAGTTTAAGAAGAGATTGAAAGTGCTTCACTATTTGAATAGTTTATGAATTTGTTTTCAGTATTTTAAGTACAGCCGTTTTTGAAACTGTTGAACAAAAACTGATATAAGGTATTCAAAGCCAGCAGTGATTGTGTCTTCTGCACTATGTCCTACCTGTCCTTGGTCCATTGGAAAGCCTCTTCTACTTATTGCGTATTGATTTACTGGCATTTTTTGGGTGTTTTTTTAAGCTTTTTTGCTGCTTTTTACATGTTTTTTTAAAAGCGTTTAAGAAGTGTATTACAAGCGGTTTACAGCTTCAGACGTTTTTGTTTCGCCATTAGAAAGTACTAAGGGGAGGAGAGGGAGAGGAAAATAGGGGTGGAGAGCTTTTTTCTGTTCAAGTCAGGCGTTTCTATTGAAGTCTATGGGGCCAAAAAACACTTTTAATCTGCCCAAAAAGAAGCTCGTACTTTTTTGAGCGTCGGGTGTTTTGCTTCAGGTAACAGAACGCTCAGATGTGAACAGGGGCCATTGAAATGAATGGGAATTTGCTTGTTGGGCGTTTTGGAACTTCAGAGCTGAAAATTGCTTAGGTGTGAATGGGGCATTAAACGCTGGAAACATCTAATATTTTTTTTTTTACAATATGCACTGCAGTGATTTGTGGCATGCAGCAATGCATCAAACTGCACTGCCATGCAATAAAATACTGCTTGTCTCATTTTTTTCAACGTACACTTACAGAGCACATTGGTATGGACCTTCACATTAGAGCCCAGCCCAAGGCATCTGATGCGTATAAGCCCTTAGACAATAATGGAACGTTTTCTGGATAGTTAATGTATTGTACTTGATCAGCTAGGGCAGTGTTTCTCATTCTTTTTTCAGTCAAGGCACCCTTTAAAAGTATCAAAGGCACCCTTTAAAAGTATCAATCTCAAGGCACCCCATTCTAAAGTGTAAAAAAAAAACTATTCTGATAGTTTCACATACTGCAGCAGCAGCCACACATAGGACACCTAATGTTAGAGGTGATTTATTCTTCTAAAGCAAATACACTTTTGTACACTGGTACCGACTAGTAGGGATGCACCGATCCGATATTGGGATCGGATATCGGCGCCGATACTGCCACAATAGCTGGATATGGGGATCGGTAAAATTAACCGATCCACGGGCCGATCCAGTTTTGCTGAGTCCCAGCTCAGCCGTCCCTTACTTGGTGTAGTAGTGGTATGGGATGGGAGCCGCTACTTCCTGTATATCAGATGCACTCCGCCTGTGATTGGTGGAGCCATATACATGATGCAGCGGCTTTGCTCTGTACTGCAGCCGCATACATATTGTGTATGTGTGTAGTTCCGGATCGGTATCGGCAGATACACAATGCCAGATATCGGTATAGGGACAAGAAAAGTCGGATCGGTGCATCCCTAACGACTAGTATTCCAATGTTTCTTTTCTCCCTCAATTTCTCTCCATCACTCAGCTAATGTGACTCCAGTGCTGATGGAGAGGGGCACTGGGAGGGTCAAACAAGTGTGCTGTGGAGGCAAAAGACATTCTCCTTATCGAATGATGACATCATTGGTTGTTAGGATGCCAGTGTCATAATAATGGTACATAATGAAAACCCGTGGCTTTGTGTAACTTAGGGCTCTTTCACACCGGCGTTCAGTTTTTTATGCTCGATCAGTTCCTTTTTTTTTTAAACGGACACGGATGACACTTGTGTCATCCGGTCCGTATGACCGTTTTTCATCCCATCTCTATGTAAATACGGATGTCAGCGGATGACACCACTGACATCCGTTTTTGCGTCTGTTCCGTTTTTTGAAAGGGAGAAAAAATAGGGTTCTCTTCCGTTCAAAAAAACTGAACTGACGAAAAACGGATGTCAGCTGACATCCGTATTTACATAGAGATACATTATGTCCGTTTTTCATCCGCAAACGGATGGGATGAAAAACGGACATACGGAACGCCCGTGTGAAAGAGCCCTAAAGGGCAGACTTCATCCACCTGCTGGTGGGATGCCAGTGTCATAATAATGGTACATAATGGTACATAATGAAAACCCGTGGCTTTGTGTAACTTAGGGCTCTTTCACACCGGCGTTCAGTTTTTTATGCTCGATCAGTTCCTTTTTTTTTTAAACGGACACGGATGACACTTGTGTCATCCGGTCCGTATGACCGTTTTTCATCCCATCTCTATGTAAATACGGATGTCAGCGGATGACACCACTGACATCCGTTTTTGCGTCTGTTCCGTTTTTTGAAAGGGAGAAAAAATAGGGTTCTCTTCCGTTCAAAAAAACTGAACTGACGAAAAACGGATGTCAGCTGACATCCGTATTTACATAGAGATACATTATGTCCGTTTTTCATCCGCAAACGGATGGGATGAAAAACGGACATACGGAACGCCCGTGTGAAAGAGCCCTAAAGGGCAGACTTCATCCACCTGCTGGTTTGTTTCTGTTTTTTGATACATTTTTAGGTATTTTGCCAAGGCACCCCATTTAAAAAAGCCTGAGCTAAGGAAATACTTGTGTGATATTGTATATTTACAGTATTAAAGGGTGTTTCTTCTAAACCCATTAATGTATCCAATTACTTTGTAGACCACTTTAAAAAATAAAGGTACTGAATTGTTTGCTTTATTTACAATTGTAGTTTTAGAAAAACATAATAAATGCATGATTACAATAATGGTGCCAAGTCCTGCAAGCATTATGTGTTCATGCATAATTCATTCCTGCTGGAATTATGTACCAAAAAACAAATCCAACTCTTATTATTAATAATGCTTCTGCACAGTGGTGGCTATAGCAGTAAGCCCAGCATTTCATGGTTTATAGTTGCTCAGAGTCCATCCCACTGTTTGCTTTTTAAGAACATGGAGAGTGTCTGGCTCTCATGGCATGTCATGGCTCTCATTGTTTCTTCTAAAGACAGAGAGTGTAGCCGCTCAGGTGTATGTCAAAGACCGTGTGCAGGTCGGATCCGTAATCCAGGAACATATGGAAGTAGAAAAAGTAAGACCGCACTCCAGTAAAGTCGATTGTTGAAATCAAAAACTGTTTCCTTTATTCCTCAAGTAAAGCAAAAGACAGACAGTGTACCAGCAGACAAGTAGGTTGACGCGTTTCACGACATTCCCAGTCGCTTACTCATAACCACACTTTCATTGTTTCTTCTATTATTTTCTTTTACTTGCTGCCTGGACAAAGGACATATGAGAAATAACGATCAGGTTGGGTTGTCAACACTGCAGAGACCAGTGTTTAAATGTACAATTCCTTTTATATATACAGTATATCACAAAAGTGAGTACACCCCTCACATTTTTGTAAATATTTGAATATACTGTACACTGCCTGGCCAAAAAAAAGTCGCCACCTGGAATTAACTAAGCAACTAACTAAACTAAGCATGCAGTAACTATCCTATTGGATACTGCATGTGCCCAAAGAATGAGGTCAGCTGACTACCTGAATATACTGAATGACCGGGTTATTCCGTCAATGGATTTTTTCTTCCCTGGTGGCACAGGCATAGTCCAAGATGACAATGCCAGGATTCATCAGGCTCAAATTGTGAAAGACTGGTTCAGGGAGCATGAGACATCATTTTCACACATGGATTGGCCACCATAGAGTCCAGAACTTAACCCCATTGAGAATCTTTGGGATGTGCTTGAGAGGGCTTTACACAGTGGTCTGACAAGTTAAGGCCGCACTGGACGGAAATAAATCTTGTGACATTGCAGAAGCTTATCCAAACAATGCCACAGGGAATGCATGCCGTAATCAAAGCCATCAAAATATTAGCGTGTGTGACCTTTTTTTTTTGGTGGCAACTTTTTTTTTGGCCAGGTAGGGTATCTTTTCATGTGACAACACTGAAGAAATGGCACTTTGCTACAATGTAAAGTAGTAAGTGTACAGCTTGTATAGCAATGTAAATGTTCTGCCCCTCAAAGTAACTCAACACACAGCCAATAATGTCTAAACCACTGGCAACAAAAGTGAGTACACTCCTAAGTAAAAAATGTCCATATTGGGCCAAATTAGCAATTTTACTTCCCTGGTGTCATATGACTTGTTAGTATTACAAGGTCTCAGGTGTAAATGGGGAGCAGGTGTGTTAAATTTGGTGTTATCACTCTCACTCTCTCATACTGATCAATGCAAATTCAACATGGCACCTCATGGCAAAGACATTTCTGAGGATCTGAAAAAAATAATTGTTGCTCTACATGGCCTAGGCTATAAGAAGATTGCCAAGACCCTGAAACTGAGATGCAGCACGGTGGCCAAGACCATACAGCAGTTTAACAGGACAGGTTCCACTCAGAACACACCTCGCCATGGTGGACAAAAAAGAAGTTGAGTGCACATGCTCAGAGTCATTTCCAGAGGTTGTCTTTAGGAAATAGACGTATGAGTTCTGCCAGCATTGCTGCAGAGGTTGAAGGGGGTTCAGCCTATCAGTGCTCAGACCATACGCCGCACACTGCATCAAATTGGTCTGCATGGCTGTTATTCCAGAAGGAAGCCTCTTCTAAATATGATGCACAAGAAAGCCTGCAAACAGTTTGCTGAAGACAAGCAGACTAAGGACATAGATTGCTGGAATGATGTCCTGTGGTCTGATGAGACCAAGATAAACTTATTTGGTTTCAGATGGTGTCAAGCGTGTGTGGCGGCAACCAGGAGAGGAGTACAAAGACAAGTGTGTCTTGCCTACAGTCAAGCATGGTGGTGGGAGTGTCATGGTCTGGGGCTGCATGAGTGCTAAGTAGTAGAACAATTCTCCTGCACTCGAGTAAAACATAGGCTGGAAGGAAGAGGAATACTTGAGACTTGAGTGGACAAAGCTTGTGGTCTTGCTGCCCCTTCAGGATCAAGGGTATCCGAAAACCAACTAGGAAACAACAACAAAAAAGAAAAGGGGCGCACCGACCTAGTGCATTACCACTAAAAATGTATTAAAAATATTAAAAAGTATACATTATACTCACAAAGAAGGTGTGAATAAACACACATCAACATAATACACATAAAGTCTCCAAGGTAGCCAAGGAACCGCACTGTGCTGAATGGTATGCAGTGTGCCGCATGAGGCTGCTGCGTCAGCCTAGACTTTTGTTGCTGCATGAGTGCTGCCGGCACTGGGGCGCTACTGTTCATTGAGGGAACCATGAATGCCAACATGTACTGTGACATACTGAAGCAGAGCACGATCCCCTCCCTTCAGAGACTGGACCGCAGGGCAGTATTCCAACATGATAACGACCCAAACACACCTCCAAGATGACCACTGCCTTGCTAGAGAAGTTGAGGGTAAAGGTGATGGACTGGCCAAGCATGTCTACAGACCTAAACCCTATTGAGCATCTGTGGGGCATCCTCAAGTGGATGGTGGAGGAGCGCGAGGCCTCTAACATCCACCAGCTCCATGATGTCATTATGGAGTAGTGGAAGAGGACTTCAAGTGCAACCTTTGAAGCTCTGGTGAACTCCATTCCCAGGAGGGTTAAGACAGTGCTAGAAAATAATAGTGGCCACACAAAATATTGACACTTTGAGCCCAATTTGGCCATTTTCACTCGTGGTGTACTCACTTTTGTTGCCAGCGGTTTAGACATTAATGGCTGTGTGTTGAGTTATTTTGAGGAGACAGCAAATTTACACTGTTATACAAGCTGTACACTCACTACTTTACATTGTAGCAAAGTGTAATTTCTTCAGTGTTGTCACATGAAAAGATATAACACATTTACAAAAATGTGAGGGGTGTACTCACTTTTGTGAGATACTGTATATATAGTATACATTACATTATAGTTTTTTGGTATATGGTTCAAGTTTTTTCCCTTTATTTTATGGAACAGTAGCTTTAGAAAATATAATTATCAAAGAGTTGCCCCTCCGATTTAAGTGTCTTCCAGATCCTGAAATTAATGTTATACTGTTGATACCCATCGCAGTTTTTAGTCCCAGATAAGATTCAATGGATCAAAGAAACCTACGATCATTCATCAACTATATAGTGTTTTACTTTGCTCTTTTTACCACTCACTACTTGTCTTTATGGTTCATTTATCATATTCTTCTGTGACTTGGTACAGTATACACTTGGTTACTTCTCCTTTTTCATGATTGTTCTTTGTCTTTTTAAAGGGCAATAAAAGTTAAAGTGTATGTAAACCCCAACAATGAACTCCTGTTTTCTCGCTTTTATTCTGTTTAAAAATACGATTGAAAGGGATTTATGATATCTTTTTGATAAATGCAGAATTCTTAAGAGCCTGTAACTTCCTCAGCTTTGTCTCTGCTGACTCTTAGGGCCTATTCACACTATGTGCAGTTACCTGCCTGGAAAAACGCAGGCAATTGCAGTGACACTTAGAAACCAATATTTCTCTTACGTCCTCTGACAGTCGCCGCCTCTCATATAGTCTTCACCAATGGGTATTGACCTCTTATCCACAGGAGTAAGCTAGGCAGAAGATTTGTTAAAAGCACAAGACACACTTTGCATAGACACACCTACAGGGGGCTGTCCCTCAGGTCCAATACCCCCGGCTAGCCTCATTCCCAATTCAGTTTGTCTTTTGCCTAGATAGGAGTAGGCAGGCTTCCCTGTGCTGGGGC
Source organism: Pelophylax lessonae (assembly GCF_965119305.1). NCBI lineage: Eukaryota > Metazoa > Chordata > Amphibia > Anura > Ranidae > Pelophylax > Pelophylax lessonae. The sequence goes on along the minus strand of NC_138773.1, from coordinate 181,343,772 downwards.
TACAGTCTCAGCCTTTTCTTCTGTTTTATTACATTTTATTTTCTGCTAAGTGTGTTTTTCTTTGCACTAATAGCTTTTTATTTATTCCTGCGCTTAGTTAGTCAGATTTCGGAAGACTACAACATTTGCGAAGCTGGGAATCGGACTGGTTGTACTAGAGCTTTACGGAATCCCAGCCCGCCATCGAGCGTTTAGCAGGCTATGCATACGCCCTGGCCTCGCAAACGACCTGTCTCTGTCCTCAGGGACAAAGCCCGCGAATTGGCCACTTCGCTAGGATTTCTCAACTGCGGTACATCGCGTGTTGCTAGAATCCTGTTTGGTTGACGGCACCCCCACCACCCGGGGTGGGAGGCTTCCCGTCGCAGAGTGGCACCCACGAATTCGCATGGATCGGTGAGTAACATGCTACCCCCTCTGTCTATACATTGTACGCCCGGGGGGGTGTGTGTGGGGCCTTCTCTCATGGGGATGGCAGTCTGTTGGAGTCTGTGTGATCCCCTCATGTCTGTCTGTGCGGTCCCTGTGTCTCCCTCACGGTCCCTGCTGGGGCACTATTTGCGGTCATGCCGCGCTGTGGGGGGTTTGCAGGGGTCCCTGAGTCCCTCTGGAGTGTTTTGTGTCACTTTAGGGGTACAGACATGGTGGGGGGGGCCGCTGCGGTGTAAAACACGTGAGGCCGCCATTTTGGGTGTGGGCATGCTGTTCTGGCTTCATGTGTGGGCATTCAGCAGCCATTTTCCCTAGTGTATCCGCGCCCTTTCGGGCGCCATCTTTAATGTGCGCAGTGTATGGTTCGGCGGCCATTTTCCCAGAGCCTCCCCATAGAGTTACATGGGCAACCATTTTTCCTTAGTCAGTTTCTGTTTGGGCCTCTAGCGTCGTGACATCACTTCCTTTCTTCAGTCGGATCGAGCTGGAAGCTGGTATAGTACAGCTACACTTCTGGGGGGCTTTTTTATGCTGTTTTTCCTGGGTCATGCCTTACTGGCATCTATGTTACCTTGTATTTAGCGGCACATGCTGGTCCGCTTTGCGGCGAGGTCCACCGCTTACGCTGATTTAAAGGGCCAGTGCCAGAAAAAACTTTAAGTAGTTTTTTTGGAGTCCCAGGGCAGCATGTTTCCCCCAGCGCTGGTGGAGGGTTCAGGTATGCCTGAATCTTTTGCGCTAAGCTCCCTTCCTTCTGCACTTGCGACTTTAGCGTCTTAAGTGGCTCTGTTGATGTCTGAGCAGGCTTTTAGAAAAGAGCCAGACTGTCTCTGTCTATTTATCCTGAGCTAGATATGGTTGCCATGGACAGTGTACCCCCTGACGGGTCTCAGTTCCCTCGGTCGGTGGTAATGGTCTCTCAGGCTGTGGTGGAGTGGACTGAGGTGCTCAGACGCACCCTTGTGGCTGATTCCGCCCCTCCTGCTACTTTGGAGATGGTGGACCAAATTGTTCAGGCGGTTTTATGCCAGTGTGATGCGGCCTTGAATGAGGCCCATTTAGCCTTACGCTTCTCTGCTGTCGCAGTAATTACCGTCACCTTGTGTGGCTGTAGAGCTGGTCGGCGACCAGACTTCCAGGAAGACGGTGTCTGACATCCCTTATGCAGGGAATCGCCTTTTTGGGGACTCCCTGGACGAGTTAGTGAAGGGGGTCACTGAGGGTAAAAGCACTCTGCTGCCCCGCGTGTCCAAGGGTAAGTTTTTTCTGCGGTAAGCGGGGCCCTTCCTTTACTCCTAACCCGGGGTCCTTTCGTGCCTTTAAGGCACATGACAAGGGCGAATCCTTCCAGGCCTCTGGTGGCCAGAAGAAGCCTTGGGCGGTCAAGTTTATAGCCGTCCACTCTGGCACGGCGGCCCCGTCCGCCATTCAGGACAGATGGGTTTAGGAACTCATTCGGTCGGGGTGCAAGATCGAATTTCGATCGCACCCAGCAGACAGATTCTTTCCCTCAAATCTTCATTGACCCCAGATCGTTTTCACGATCTTCAACGGGCGGTTCAGGATCGCCTTCGCCCAGGGGGTGATTGGTGTCACATCGGGACAGGTTTTCGGGGGTTTTTACACGGATCTGTTCGCGGTGCCCTGAAAGGAGGGCAAGGTGTGTCCGATTCTGGACCTAAAGTTTCTAGACCGCTTGTGCGGGTTCAAGAATTCCGTATGGAATCCCTCTGATCGGTGGTGGCCTCTCTGAGCCCGGGAGATTCCTGGCTTTTCATCGACCTCAAGAATGCGTTTCTACACATCCTTATATTCGAGGGTCATCAGAGGTGCCTCCGATTTGCAATTGCAGAGGAGCGATATCAGTTCGTGGCATTACCTTTAGGTATCGCTTTGGCTCCAAGGGTGTTTACCAAAGCTTTGGCTCCTGTTCTGGCCCTGTTGTGGGTGCAGGGGATCGCAATCCTTGGATATCTGGACGATCTCCTGTTAAGGTCGAGTTCCAGTTCAACTCTGTTGCACGATCTGTCAACCACGGTTCAGACGCTCCAGGAGTTCGGGTGGGCCATCAACTTTCAGAAGTCGACATTGTTCCCTTCTGTTCGTCTCCCTTATCTGGGAATGGTCCTGGACTCCGCCCTTGCGAGAGTTTTTTCCTGCCGGAGGACATACTCCGGACTCTGCTGAATGAGGTCAGGTCCCTCAGGGACAACGAATCCTCATCACTCGGGACCTGTATGCGGTCCCTAGGTTTGATGCTGTCAGCCTTCGAGGTGTGCACGGTTCCACACGCAATCTCTGCAAGCGGAGATTCTAGCCAGGTGGGACAGGCATCCTCAGTCCTGGACAGGAGGATATTTTTGAGTCACCAGGTCAGAGCGGACCTTTTGTGGTGGCTCCAGTCTCCGGCTCTGACAGAAGGGAAGTCCTTCAGGCCGTTGTTATGGTAGGTGCTCACCACGGATGCCAGCCTGTCGGGCTAAGGTGGCGTTCTGGGCAAATTGTTTGCCCAGGGCACTTGGTTGGAGGAGGAATTCTCCCTACCAATAAATGCCTTGCTCCGTTGATGGGATCGTCTTCAGGGCCACCCTGTGCGGGTGCAGGCGGACAACACCACTGCGGTGGCGTACATCACTCACCAAAGGGGCACCAGAAGTGCCTGGGTGGCCAAGGAAGTGGTCGAGATTTTGCCTTGGGCCGAGACGCGGGTCTCGGCGCTTTCGGCAGTTCGCTTTCTGGGCATGGAACACTGACAGGCCGACTATCGGAGTCACCAGACCCCGGAACAGGGGGAATGGCTTTGCACCCGGAGGTGTTTCAGATGCTGTGTGCGCGATGGCGCGCCTCCTCTAAACAACCAGGTGGGAAGGCTCGTGGCAAGCCCGCGCAATCCTCTGGCAGCTGCCTCGGACGCGCTGGTGGTGCCTTGGAATCAGTTTCGCCTGATTTACGCCTTCCCCCCGATCCAGTTGTTGTCACGGTTCCTTCGCAGATTGGTCTCGGAACCCAGGTTGGTGGTCCTGGGGGCCCGGACTGGCCGCCCCGGTCTTGATTCGCGGACGTCATGCAAATGGTCGTCGAGCTTCCCTGGCGGCTCCCCTTACGAGGCGACCTGTTGTCTCGGGGGCTCTTCTTCCATCCTCCTTTACAATGGCTGGCCTTGTCGGCGTGGCTGTTAAAAGCCAGATCTTGAGAGATCGGGGTTGCTCATCGGAGATCACTCCTACCTTGCTTAGAGCTAGGAAGGCCTCGTCCGGTAAGATTTCTTATCGTACCTGGAAGGCTTGCTTCGCCTGGTGCAAATCGCAGGGTTTCCATCCTCACTACTTTTCGGTGGCGAGGGTGTTAGCCTTCCTGCAATCCAGTGTGGACCTCAGTCTTGCACTGTCCACTGTTGAGGGTCAGTTTTCTGCGCTGGCCATTCTTTCCAGTGCCCTTTGGCGTCCAGTTCCTTGATCCGCACCTTTATCAAGGGGTGCGTCATTTGGCCCCCCTCGGTGGGCGCCCTTAATCCCTTGGGACTTGAATTTGTTTCTGTCTGTTTTGCAACATCTTCCCTTTGAGAACATCCGGGAGATGCCTCTGCTTGCACTGTCACGGAAAGTTGCCTTTCTGGTGACGATCACATCTGCTTGAGGTGTATCGGAGTTGGCGGTCCTATCTTGCCGCTTCCCCTACCTGGTGGTTCATAGGGGTAAGGTGGTCTTGCGACCTCATCAATCCTTCTCTCCGAAGGTGGTGTCTGGTGTCCATCTCCATGAGGACATTGTTTTGCTTTCGCTGTGTGCGAATCCTACGCATCCTACGGAGTTTTGCCTTGCATTCCTTGGATGTTGTCAGGGCGATCAGGGTTACCTGTCATCTACGGAATCCTTCAGAAAGTCGGATTCTCTTTTTTGTCCTTCCTGAGGGCCTCGGAAGGGTATGGCTGCGTCTGTGGCAACCATTCCTGTCTGGTTCCGATAGATGATTGTACAGGCTTGTTCACCTGGGGATCGGGTTCCGCCCTTCCCTGTCACGGCGCACTCTTCTGAGCGGTGGGTGCGTTTTGGGTCTTTCGCCATCAGGCGTCGGTGTCCCGGATGTGCAAAGCGGCGACATGGTCGTCCCTGCACACCTTTACAAAGTTTACAAACTTGATGTTTCAGCATCGGCAGATGCCTCCTTTGGCCGCAAAGTTCTGGGTGCGGCAGTACCTTGGGGGAGACATGGCATTTTTAGCCTGTCCCCTCCTGTGGGGTTTTTTTCCCCCTTAGTTATTTTACCTTCCTGGGGTGTTCGCTCCTGTTGAGCTTTCCTGTTACCCAGTGGGTTACCTTTTTGGTTCAGATAGTTCAGGTTCTTTTATCTGACCCTGGGTGTTTCGTTACCTTGAGACGGTTGTGCTTCCCACCCCTCATGTCTACACTGCTTTGGGACATCCCATTGGTGAAGACTATATGAGGGGCGGCGACTGTCAGAGAAAACTGAATTTTTGTAAAATCTTACCGTAAAATTCCTTTCTCTGAGTCCTCTGACTGTGTGGAGGGGAGTTGTACCTGGTGGGGGCTTTTGCCAGGACCCCCCTGTCTTGCCTGGATCTTTCCTTGAAGCCTGGTCTCCCTCCTGAGTCCTTGTAAGCTTCCACGCGAGGCCGCCATTTTGTTGTAGCCTCTGTGTTTCTATAAACGCGGGCCATTTTTGTGTAGTCCGGCAGCCATTTTTGTGGTTTGTCATTGGAAATAGCGGAAGCCATGACCGTGGAGCCCTGTGGGCTGTGATTTCAGGCTGTGGGAGCTCCTCCTCATCCCCTGGTGCTGACTCCTGGATCATTTTACTTCCTGATCACCACACGTGTAGTGCAGAATCCCCTGGGGGCTGCAGGTGCATGTTTCTGTGGGTGGTTAGTCTGGTGGGGTCCTCTCCCTCTCTAAGGATCGCTTGGTGCTTTGTGCCTGGCGACCAGGTGGTGCTGTCAGCGCGGTGAAGGTTGTCCCATAGCAGTGTTTTACACTTTTTGTGGGGTCCCCCTTGTGACTCATGGAGTTTTTGTTGCACGTTTCCCCACCTGATCCCCTCTCTGAGGCTGCGGAGCCCTCCGGGTCCCAACCACCCATCAATGCACTGATGGCTGTCCTGGAGTCCCTTGTGTCCCAAATGAAGATGGCTTGCGGGCGATGGGCTAGCCCCGGCCTTGCCTGTCTCAACAGATCCTGAATCTGATTCGGCCACTGCGAACATGGGACACCCTGCTGGGTCTGCAACCACTCGCCTGGAACCCTCTGATAGTGAGGATGATTCCTCCACGTCTGCGACCGCGCATGAAAAGGCACTGGTGGATCCACTGATTGTATCTGTGCATGAGACCCTGAAGATGGAGGATGCAGCTGAAGCTGCGAAGGAGGCGCAGGTGCCCTTTGGCACTCACAAGCTATCCAAAGCAGCAAAAGTGTCTCCTTTTCCTGCCTATTTTGACAGAATTGTTGCTAATGTGTGGGGATGACCAAAGCATCCCTGTGGGGTCCCTAAGCGCTTTACTAGGCGTTACTCCTATGAGGAGTCCCTTCTTAAGAAGTGAACTGTGCCACTGGTGGTGGACCCTCCGGTTTCCAGATTAAACAAGGCAACCATGATTCCGGTTGAAGAGTCCCCGGCCGTTAATGATCTGGCTGACTGGAAGGCGGAGGCTGTGGCCTGCACTCTGTACACTCTGGCTGGTTCAGCAATGAGGACGGTATTCACCATTGCCCTAGTGTCCCAAACTCTGACCAAATGGACTAAGCTCCTACACCGTGACCTAGATCTACGTCGGTTTGCGCAGGAGAGCCACTCTGCTGCAGTAAAAAGGCAGTGAGTGGTCAGGAAGTGGTTAAGGTACATATACTGGTCTGTAGTTACTGACAATGGCTGCTAGCCAATAATAAACATGGTATACTTACCTGCTCTGCGTAATGGCTTTGCACAGAGCAGACCTGATCCTACTCTTCTTGGTTTCCCGCAGGCGCTTTGGCCCCCCCCCCTTCCTGCTGAGTGTCCCTATAGCAAGATGCTTGCTAAGGGGGCACTCATGCAGGCTCCATTGACACACACTACGGCTCAGCCCCACCCCCTGCTCCCTCCTCACTAGCTGTGTTAGACGGCAGCCAAAATGCATTAAGGTAACGGGGTCTTTGCCTTTAGAAAAACTTAAATGTCCTTCATTAACTAAGCATTGTTTTTGCATTTACATATGTGGTATGTACTTTCCGGATATTAAAGCGTTTCTAAAGGTAATCTTTTTTTTTTTAAATAATAGATATGTTTTACTTACCTGCCTTGCGCAATGGTTTTGCACAGAGCAGCCCCGATCCTCCTCTTCTCGGGTCCCCCGCTGGCGCTCCTGGCTCCTACACTTCATCCAGTGCCCCCACAGAAAGCCGCTTCCTATGGGGGCACGCTTCCGTGCCCTGCTGCCTGTGTACATAGACAGCAGGACACGGCCCTGTCACCTACTCCTTGCTCCAGAGGATAAATGACAGCAGCAGGAGCCAAAAACTTAAGCCTTTAGAACCACTTTAATGTTAGCAAAGGTGAATTTGCACATGTATTAGGTCAGCGAATGTGCTTTATAACTGCAGTGAAAGATTCACCAGCATTTTATAAATAATGCCACTGTGTTGTACCGATTTAAAAGCTAAAATCTATCCTTTTAGGCAAAAAGTCTGCTGCTATATTACATAACCAGATGTATTGCACTGTGCAGGGCATTAGTTCAGGATCAAAAATTAATGACAATGAGCTGCTCTGAGGAAAGCACAGGGATGGATTTCCATCTGCTTCTCTTAATGTGCACTGGAGCTTTGGTGCACATTAAGAGAATGTAATGCCAATAGTCCCATATGGCAATGGTTAAATTACATATATGCCAGTGTTTTTACATTATGAAATAAATCAAGCACAGTAAGCAATAAAACTGAACAGACATAATATTTTATAAAATATCATACACTTGTTACACACACAATTAAAAATGAATGGCTCTAAATCTTTCTTCCATTTACATACTATATATATGTTCAGTGTTTAATAAATGTAATGATGTTTTTGAATAAATAAAGTATAGTATTTCCCCTGCATGGATCTATTTCATCTGTGGATCTCCTAACAAATGTATTTACATTTGTGTCTTTTAAATTTATTTCAGTGGAGTTTTTCCAATAACGTATCCTTTACTGATCATGTCCTGGTGGCTATTTTAGATAATATGACTACACAGGCAGAATTAAAAATGCATTTAAGTAAGGTAGAGCACTGCTAAAACCCTTGCCAACTTTGTGTTATCTGTTTCTGTGTAGCAAATTTTCTCTCACTACCTTCTTCCTTCTTTCAGTCTGATAAAACCTTGTTCCCAGCACATAGTGATCGGAAAATCTATCTAATAAAGCAGTAAAATCTGACAGGTGTTCAACCCTTCCCCATTGTATCCAAAGTTAGAAAATGTTATGGCTATATATCCCAGTGATTCTCCAAAACTTGAACACAGACCATTTTTAAACAGCCTATTGCAGCCTGTCCACTAGCATGCCTTTGTTGCCTGAAGTAATCGTGACAGGTATATTCATGCTTGTAAGCTGCATGTATATGTGTTAAATATATATTACTTTAATTTTACACAGTCCTGAAAGCAGCAGTTTAATGTGATCTCTCACTGGATCTTACTGGGAAACTTAATTGGTACCAGCGCCTATCACTTTTGGTCTCACCTTTACTGAACACCATATAAGATTGCAAATTTCCTTTCTAATAACTGCAAACTATATGCTAATTGGTATTGGTTTATAATTTCACACACGAAGAGGGGGATCCTTTAGTTGGTGTACACACCAAAGTCTACTCTGATAGTCACAGTAGTGGCCTGCGCACAGCAATCACTTTGATGATCTTGTAGTCACCTATGAGATCTGCCCAGGTAAGGTCTCCAAACTGTTGCCCTGGGGCCAGATGCAGCCCTTTTCTTGCCTTTATCTAGCCCTCGAGGCATTATTCCTACAACTGACCCCAACAAAGGGGGTTAATTCCTGCCACTGCCACCAATAATTGTTCCTTCCAATGACACTAACGATAGGGCAATATTCCTCCCACTGACACTAAATATTTCCCCCCATAATACCAAAGACTGGGCATTGTTTACGCCTGATGGGCACAATCCGGCCCCCCTAAAGCCTGAAGGACAGTAAACTGGGCCTTTCTTTAGAAAGTTTGGAGAACCCCGCCCCGAAACAGTCTTGCTTTAAAATGATAATCTAATTTCTAAGAGACACCTGCAAACACCATCATGTGAGGCTTTTTTTAAGATAATATTGGGATTATATAAGATGAAATAGCTTGTCTGATCACTGTTGCTTGCCCCCTGCCAGAGATGTCTATAACACCCCTCCCTCACCCTGCTCCATAGATTAAACTTGGTACTTAAAGACCCTGCAATACTGCCCCCACATTTGACCTCATTTTGCCATCTGTGTAACTAGGGGCAAAAAAAAAGAAAAGAGATGACATATATGACTGCCTCACATCAGTCATTTTTATTTTGCCCATAGTTACACTTTAGGGATTGATGGGTGCAGACTTTGTCAAACATTGCCTAAAATAAAGAAATGCTATGTGCAACATATTGTAGGACAGATAAATACTTTTTGGATGTGGAAGACTAATGTGATTGACCCACCTCTGTCAATATGTACCAGATGTTTCCACACTAAGCTTGCTTAATTTGCTTTTTCTGAAGCTTAAGATTAGTGGGCGGTGCTGAAGAGATTAAAATTTTGTTATTTGGTGTATTTAATGGACACTGAATCCTGCAAAATAATCAATAAAGCTTGTAGGTTTTTATCAAACAATATTGTGCACCCTTAGACTATATTTTGGCATTGAAACCAATGTATGTCTAACAAAAAATTATTTGAAAATAAGAAAAACAAAAAATACACTACAAAAATTTCAGAAATTCATATTTAAAGCCACAGAGCAGTCTACACTAACCAATTACTAGGACATATTTGTATCACTTTTATTAAAAATTAGTTTGAAAAAACATGTAAACACTACATACTACACAAAGACCCTAAAAACATACTTAAAACCATTTTGTAAGTATAGACCCAGGTCTGTGCTCAAAAACCTCATATATGATCTTGTTAGGAGTACCAATGTAATTACATTTGAAGAATTAATACATACATTTACCTGTTCAGATATTTGTACAAAAGTAACAAACAGAATATCACAATATTAAAGTTATTTTTTGCATTTATATACGGTATACTTTATGAGTGCAATGATACTAATCATGTGGTTGGCAAGACTGATTATTCTACTCGGGCATGTCCGAACCCACAAAAATAAATATCGAAGAATTATTTACTTACACTAAAGAAACAAAAATATGTGGATTTTTCTATAGGCTTTGTAAGAGCAACATACGGAATAACAATGGAGTAGGGTCTTTTGATCACATATGATTTAACATCTTTACCCTGGCAGTTTTACAACTTTTAAACCTTTTGCCTTTCAAATTCAGTTGGCTCCTACTTTTCCCAAACTTCCATCATAGTTCAATAGTATGTTCCAAACACTGATTTGAAATAAGAAAGCGACTTGTATGAGTGGTGACACATCTTCAACATTACAGAACAAGTCCAGCTGAACATGACTAACTACTGCACTATGTTTTAGATGTATCGGCAACTGCTATACAGTTTTTATTTTGTGTGGAGAGTTCAGTACTGGTTCTAATATGGACCTGTAAAGTCAATGTTTTATCCTTTGAGCCCTGATGAAGGGGGAGGGGGAGTTGTGTTGGCTTGTGATGGCTATATTTATATGCCTTTTTTTAACATAATTAAAATATACCTTGGATGTTTTCATCTGGTTTTGGTCTGACACACCTTTCTGTATATCTAAGGTTTTTTATTGCCATTTGTGTTGCTGTTTCAGAGATTCACTCTAACTGTTCTTGTCACCAATGCCATTGGCCAAGAAAATAAAGGTAAATCCAGAATTTTGAGTTATTACAAGAACAGGAGGAGAGTGGAAGTTTTCCCATGGGAATGCTTGCTCCTGTCTAAAATAGGATATCCCTCGCATTGGGAAATTGTCCTCTCACTTCCTGTTGAGTCTACAGGATAGGCAGTGAAAGGGAATTTCCCCAATAATGCATTATTCAAAATTAAAAAAACAAGGTTTGGCTTTATATTTACTTTAAGTTGAGCATCTTAGGCATGCTACCTGGGTCAACAAGTTTCAAGTACACAGCTCATATGTAGCAGGCTCTGTGCTCTTCCCCAGCCCCCACCCTTTGCTTTCCCTGCTGCATTTACAAGCAATTCTTTGCTGTCAAAACGACAGCTGTGATATGCTTTCTAATACAGCAGCAGTAGCAATCTTTTTTAAGGGACCAAAAGTAATTGGACAATTGAATTAAAAGTTTTGTGGCCATGTGTGAGCTTCTCCTTCATTATTTCTTTATGAATTAAGCAGGTAAAAGGTCTGGTGTTGTTTCTAAGTGTGGTATTTGCATTTGAAATCTATTGCTGTGAACCTACATCATGTGTTCAAAGGAGCTGTCCATGCAAGGGAATCAGCCCATTGTAAGGCTTCAAAAACTAAACAAATGCATCAGAGAGATAGCAGCAACATTAGGAGTGGCCAAATCAACAGTTTGGTACATTCTGAGGAAAGAAGAACGCACTGGTGAGCTCAGCAACATAAAAGGGCCTATACGTCCATGGAAGACAAAAGTGGTGGATGATCGCAGGATCCTCTCTATGGTAAAGAAAAACCCATTCACAACATCCAGACAAGTGAAAGACACTATCCAGGAGGTGGGCGTATCATTGTCAAAATCTACAATTAAGAGAAGACTTCACAAGAGAAAATAAAGAGGGCTCACCACAAGGTGCAAACCATTCATAAGCCTGAAGAATAAAAAAGCCAGATTGGATTTTGCCATAAAACATCTAAAAAAGCCAAACCAGTTCTGGAAAAGCATTCTTTGGACGGATGAAACTAAGATTAATCTGTACCAGAATGACGGGAAGAAAAAAGTGTGGCGAAGGCTTGAAACAAACAGCTTATGATCCAAAGCACACAATATCACCTGTAAAACATGGTGGAGGCAGTGTGATGGCATTGGCATGCATAGCTTTTAGTGGCGCTGGGTCATTGGCGTTTATTAATGATGTGACAGAAGACAGAAGCAACCAGATGAATTCTGCAGTGTATATAATGTCAGCCCAGATTCAGCAAAGTTGATTGGACGACACTTTACAGTACAGATTGACAATGATCCAAAACACACTTGAAGGAAAATAAGTAAAATATTCTGCAATAACTGAGTCAATCACCTGATCTCAACCCAATTGAGCATGCACTTCGCTTGCTGAAGGCAAAACTAAAGGCAGAAAGACCCACAAACAAAGAACAACTGAAGACAGCTGCAGTTAAAGCCTGGCAAAGTATCAGAAAGAAGGAAACCCAGTCTTTGCTAATGTCCATGGGTTCCAGACTTCAGGCAGTCATTGCCAGTAAAGGATTATCAACAAAATATTAAAAATAAACATTTCATTTATGATTATATTTATTTGTCCAATTACTTTTGAGCTTCTGAAAATGGATGGACTGTATATAAAAATGGTTGCAGTTCCTGAAATTTGTACTTGATATTTATGTTCAACAACTTGAATTTAAGCTGAAAGTCTGCACTTCAAATTCATTTGAATTTTTTCGTTTTAATTTTTTTCTGGTGGCATAAAGAGCCAAAAGTATGAAAATTGTGCCTGTATCCAAATATACCATATATGGACCTAACTGTAGATGCTAGAGCTGAAGTTATTAAGGCAGACAAGGAACAATACTTACATGCACCATACACACAATCTTGCAAGATTTTTCTGTGTTGTCAGTGGAGTGACTAACAATGCCACCCTGGCATATCAGTAACTATTCTTAGTGGCATGTTGCAATGGTGGGAATATCAAATGCAAGAGCTCATTCCTTAACTCACACTTGCTGCACATTTTAAGGAGAAAAACCTGAATCCTCAAGCTAAACTTCAGGGGAATGTGAAAACTACCCTCTCAGTGCAAGGTTTAATTGCTTATCTTTGTCTAGGGCAGTATTTCTCAACTCCGGTCCTCAGGGCACACTAACAGGCCAGATTTTAGGTATTGATAATGAAAAGTGCAGCGCTAAAACAATAAGACAATAAAAACATCAATGGATAAATGAAGATTCTATGAATGGCACACAGTAGTCTTGTAAAAAAGAGGAGAAAACAGTCCAATAAGAAATCCCAATGAAAGTGCTCAGTGCTGATCAGTAAACAGGACACAAGTGCTTGTTCAGTGCAATCCTTCACCAGAGGTGCTAGCCTCTCACCTGTAGGCTGTGAAAAGACAGCCTTAAAAGTACACTCCCAGCAATGTGAAAATCCTGACCAGGACAGCAATCACAGAGGGCATCTCTCCTTTTTGTTAAGGTGTTCACAACGATCCCCATGTAATAGAAAGGGGGCAGACCATAGTGCAATATGTTTCAAACACCACAATTTATTGATAAAACAAATGGACAGCCTCTTACTTCAAGGTAATGCAAAAACGAGCAGTACAGCAATCCAGCTGGTCTCCAGACAGAGCGGAACGCTCTGCTGACAGGGGCTACGAGTGACGTCACGATCTCCTCCCCCTTGCGCACGCGTATCGTCCGTGGGCGGGACTTCCTCAGCGTATGGGCGGAGGGGCGGACGTCACTCTTTTTATATGCATCACTCCGCTCAATTCAGCGTCGCTGCTGGCATAGCAACGTCGGAGGAAAACCGGAAGTGCCCCAGGGCCCGCCCCACACAGGAAGCAGTACATTGACCCAGGAACATAAACAGAGTCCTCCATATACACCGAGACAGCAACAAGGGCTAAAGGGCTAGTAACGCCCATTACTGTTCAAGAGCGGGGGGATATAGAATATCAGAACTAACATAAATATGGCAAAACATATATTAATAAAAATTACAGAAAAAACATATATTTGGGAACTAATGCCCGTAAATGTATAAATACATGAGGGGATCATGATAAATCACTCGTAGCCCCTGTATATAAAAGAAAGCAGTACAAAAAAAAAAAAAAAAAGACAATATATAATAAAAAACATATGATAAAAACATCAAATGTAAATCCATAAATACAATAGTGTTCAAAGGTCAAAAAGACATACATAAAATGGGTATATAATAGAGTCCATATCATAAAAGCCCATATGTATAAGGGACCTAAAATTCATATGTTGATAAAAAGTATTGATAAAAAACTTGAGGGTAAAAACGAAGTAAAACTACCGATCTGAGATAAAACAGTTGAGGTCGAAGTCTACATTTAGACCTCTGGGGACCCCAACTTTTGTCTCAAAGATCCAGTAAGATTCACGCTTACTTATTTGCCTAATAAAATTACCCCCCCTCCAATGTTTCTTGACCTTTTCGATCCCCCAAAATTTCAAGTCCTTGGGATCTTTGTTGTGAAATTGTTTGAAGTGTTGGACAACATGATGGGCTTTCTTGCCCTTTCTTATACTACTCATATGTTCTCCAACACGGACTTGTAGCGCCCTAGTGGTCCTGCCCACATACTGGAGCCCACACTTTCACTCCAGCATGTAGACCACCCCTGTGGACGCACACGTGATCAGGTCCTTGATTTTATAGGATTCACCCGTGGTGTGGGCTACAAATTCCTTTTTCTTCTTAGTATTAAACTTAGAAGTTTTACAGGCCACACACCTTCCACATGCATGAAAACCCGAAAGAAATGAAAAAAGCTTATTTTCACCCGGGTTGGGGGGATCAATTACCCCTGGTGCCAGTAAATTTCTCATTGTGGGGGCTTTTTTATAAATAAACGCTGGTTTATTGGGTAAGGTAGGGCCTAGGATCTTGTCCTGCTGGAGTATTGGTCAATGTTTGGTGATGATTTTCTCCACTTTCTTAAATTGTGCATTATATTCCATGACAATCTTATATCCACCGTTGTCATATGGTGCTACCTGTGTCTTATCTGCCAATAAACTGGACCTCTCTTTATTTTTTACTTCAAGAATGTCACTCTCAAGTTTTGTAGTGTCATAACCCTTTTCGACAAACCGATCTTTTAATATATGTGCCTGTGTTTCATACTCTTCAACTAGTGTGCAGTTCCTTCTTAAACGCATAAACTGCCCTTTAGGTATGTTACATAACCAGTTCCTGTGATGGCAACTGTCTAACGGGATGTACGAGTTACGGTCAGTTACCTTAAAGTGCGTGTGCGTTTTGAAGTGATCATTGTCCTTGGAAATGACAAGGTCAAGAAAGACAATATCACTGTCACTCACGGTCCATGTGAGGACTATATTTTTATCATTGTTGTTCATTTTATCCATGAATCTATCTAAAGAATCTATTGTACCATCCCAAATGAACAGCACGTCATCTATATAGCGTTTGTAGCAAAGTAACTCGGGAGGGCGCTCTTTAAAGATGACTTCTTCCTCCCAGTGGGCCATAAAAAGATTGGCCACACTGGGAGCAAAACGAGCGCCCATCGCTACGCCTCTTGTTTGTAAGTAGTATTGTCTGTCGAACCAAAAGTAGTTCTTAGACAAACAAAAAAACAAACTACTCAAAATGAAGCTGCGTTTCTTTCTTGAGAGATCCGATTGTTTAAAGGCCCATTTAAAGAGGAAGTAAACCCTCCTCAGGAAGTTGTACCTATAGGTAAGCCTATAATAAGGCTTACCTATAGGTACTGTAAATATTTCCTAAACATGTACCGTTTAGGAGATATTTACCTTTAATGCAGCCAGTGACGTCACTGGCGCATGCGCTCTGAAGGAACGGCTGATCGTGCCGTTCCTTCAGAGCCCCGTGCCGTGACCGTCGGCTCCCGCGCGCGTGCGCGGGAGTGACGTCACCGCGGCTCCGGCCAATCAGATGACCGGATGCCGCGATCCCGGAAGACGAGCAACATGTCATGTCGCCCGTCATACAGGTAAGAGAGCGGCACGGCGGGGGCTCGTTCTAAGGTGCATACTAGCTCATTATGTCTTTCTCTTGCAGGTTGTAAAAAAAAAAAAAAAATTTTTAAACAAGTTTACAACCTCTTTAACTGCATCCTGGGCCTCTTCATGATTGATGATGGTATAAAGAGAACCCACGTCTGCTGTCACCAGCAGTACCGTGGGATTACATGGTAAGTCCTGTAGAATTTGTATCACATGCTTGGTATCTCTAAGGTAAGCTTGTGTGGAAATGACGAGAGGTTGAAGATGTAAGTCAATGTATTGACCCAGTCGCGATGAGACCGAGTCAATACCATTGACAATTGGTCTACCCGGAGGGACCTCACTGTTCTTGTGTATTTTTGGTAGGAAATACACAACTGGTGTACGGCAGAACAGTGGGTCCAGATAGTGTGATTCCTTCTTACTTAATATGCCTCTCTCTTTTCCTGTCTTGACCAGCTTTTTCAACTCTCCCTTATATTTAATAAGGGGGTCTCCTGGTAATATAGTGTAATATAGTAATATAGTGTATGTTCGCTATATAGATGACGTGCTGCTCATTTGGGATGGTACAATAGATTCTTTAGATAGATTCATGGATAAAATGAACAACAATGATAAAAATATAGTCCTCACATGGACCGTGAGTGACAGTGATATTGTCTTTCTTGACCTTGTCATTTCCAAGGACAATGATCACTTCAAAACGCACACGCACTTTAAGGTAACTGACCGTAACTCGTACATCCCGTTAGACAGTTGCCATCACAGGAACTGGTTATGTAACATACCTAAAGGGCAGTTTATGCGTTTAAGAAGGAACTGCACACTAGTTGAAGAGTATGAAACGCAGGCACATATATTAAAAGATCGGTTTGTCGAAAAGGGTTATGAAACTACAAAAAAAGTGACATCCTTGAAGTAAAAAATAAAGAGAGGTCCAGTTTATTGGCTGATAAGACACAGGTAGCACCATATGACAACGGTGGATATAAGATTGTCATGGAATATAATGCACAATTTAAGAAAGTGGAGAAAATCATCACCAAACATTGGCCAATACTCCAGCAGGACAAGATCCTAGGCCCTACCTTACCCAATAAACCAGCGTTTATTTATAAAAAAGCCCCCACAATGAGAAATTTCCTGGCACCAGGGGTAATTGATCCCCCCAACCCGGGTGAAAATAAGCTTTTTTCATTTCTTTCGGGTTTTCATGCATGTGGAAGGTGTGTGGCCTGTAAAACTTCTAAGTTTAATACTAAGAAGAAAAAGGAATTTGTAGCCCACACCACGGGTGAATTCTATAAAATCAAGGACCTGATCACATGTGCGTCCACAGGGGTGGTCTACATGCTGGAGTGCAAGTGTGGGCTCCAGTATGTGGGCAGGACCACTAGGGCGCTACAAGTCCGTGTTGGAGAACATATGAGTAGTATAAGAAAGGGCAAGAAAGCCCATCATGTTGTCCAACACTTCAAACAATTTCACAACAAAGATCCCAAGGACTTGAAATTTGGGGGGATCGAAAAGGTCAAGAAACATTGGAGGGGGGGTAATTTTATTAGGCAAATAAGTAAGCGTGAATCTTACTGGATCTTTGAGACAAAAGTTGGGGTCCCCAGAGGTCTAAATGTGGACTTCGACCTCAACTGTTTTATCTCAGATCGGTAGTTTTACTTCGTTTTTACCCTCAAGTTTTTTATCAATACTTTTTATCAACATATGAATTTTAGGTCCCTTATACATATGGGCTTTTATGATATGGACTCTATTATATACCCATTTTATGTATGTCTTTTTGACCTTTGAACACTATTGTATTTATGGATTTACATTTGATGTTTTTATCATATGTTTTTTATTATATATTGTCTTTTTTTTTTTTTTTTGTACTGCTTTCTTTTATATACAGGGGCTGCGAGTGATTTATCATGATCCCCTCATGTATTTATACATTTAGGGGCATTAGTTCCCAAATATATGTTTTTTCTGTAATTTTTATTAATATATGTTTTGCCATATTTATGTTAGTTCTGATATTCTATATCCCCCCGCTCTTGAACAGTAATGGGCGTTACTAGCCCTTTAGCCCTTGTTGCTGTCTCGGTGTATATGGAGGACTCTGTTTATGTTCCTGGGTCAATGTACTGCTTCCTGTGTGGGGCGGGCCCTGGGGCACTTCCGGTTTTCCTCCGACGTTGCTATGCCAGCAGCGACGCTGAATTGAGCGGAGTGATGCCTATAAAAAGAGTGACGTCCGCCCCTCCGCCCATACGCTGAGGAAGTCCCGCCCACGGACGATACGCGTGCGCAAGGGGGAGGAGATCGTGACGTCACTCGTAGCCCCTGTCAGCAGAGCGTTCCGCTCTGTCTGGAGACCAGCTGGATTGCTGTACTGCTCGTTTTTGCATTACCTTGAAGTAAGAGGCTGTCCATTTGTTTTATCAATAAATTGTGGTGTTTGAAACATATTGCACTATGGTCTGCCCCCTTTCTATTACATGGGGATCGTTGTGAACACCTTAACAAAAAGGAGAGATGCCCTCTGTGATTGCTGTCCTGGGCAGGATTTTCCAATTGCTGGGAGTGTACTTTTAAGGCTGGCCATACACTATACAATTTTCTTATTCAATTTCCTTTAGATTTACCTTAAACTATGTAGTGCAAGGGCCTGCCTGACTGCATACAAATTGAAAGTGTTTAGGTTTGACCCTATATTACATGGTTTTGGTAAATCTAAAGGAAAGTTGAACAAGAAAATTGTATAGTGTATGTATGGCCAGCCTTAGGCTGTCTTTTCACAGCCTAGAGGTGAGAGGCTAGCACCTCTGGTGAAGGATTGCACTGAACAAGCACTTGTGTCCTGTTTACTGATCAGCACTGAGCACTTTCATTGGGATTTCTTATTGGACTGTTTTCTCCTCTTTTTTACAAGACTACTGTGTGCCATTCATAGACTCTTCATTTATCCATTGATGTTTTTATTGTCTTATTGTTTTAGCACTGCACTTTTCATTATCAGTTTTACATTGGGTTTTACATATTTTTTACCTTGGTGTCAGCTGCTTTTATCTATTTCCATCCATTTATTTATTCATGCTTGCGCTGATATTCCTGTTTTTTCAGATTTTAGGTATTACCTTGGGGAGATGCAGACTAGAATACTGCAATCACTGAGCAGCAAATTATATCACCTGTGATGTATTTCAGTTTTCTTGCAAACCTGGCCTGTTAGTGTGCCCTGAGGACTGGAGTTGAGAAACACTGATCTAGGGTAGTATAAAAACTTTTTTTTACTTATCTTATCCCTCACTCACGCATGCCTTCTCTCTTTGTGCGACCAAACTCTGTCGGTCACACTCTGACATCATCACATAAAATGTAGGACATTGAGAGCCCTTTCCCAACCCAGAACTTCAGAGGGAAAAGGTGAGTGCTGCTTGTGAGCGGAGCAAGGGATAAGGTAAGTGATACTGCTTTTTAACATCACCCAAGACAAAATGAGCATTTGACCTTTTCAGTACAGTGGGAGCACCAAATGTAAGGATAGTTTTGACATTTCCCTAGGCAGGCCATACAGGTAGATCTTATAAAAATTAGAATATCATCAAAAAGTTTATTTTTTTCAGTAATTCAATTAAAAAAGTGAAACTCATATATTTTATATGGATGCGTTACCCACAGAGTGATATATTTCAAGCATTTCTTTATTTTAATTTTGATGATTATGGCTTACAGCTAGTAAAAATACAAAATTCAGTATCTCAGAAAATTAGAATATTACATAAGACCAATAAAATAAGGATTTTTATACAGAAATGTTGGCTTACTGAAAAATATGTCTATTTACAGTAATGTATGCACTCAATACTTGGTCGGGGCTCCTTTTGCACAAATGACTGCATCAATGCAGCGTGGCATGGAGACGATCAGCTTGCGACACTGCTGTGGTGTTATGGAAGCCCAGGTTGCGTTGATAGTGGCCTTCAGCTCGTCTGCATTGTGGGGTCTGGTGTCTCTCATCTTTCTCTTGGCAATACCCCACAGATTCTCTATGAAGTTTAGGTTAGGCGAGTTTGCTGGCCAATCAAGCACAGTGATACCATGATCATTAAACAGATATTGGTACGTTTGGCAGTGTGGGCAGGTGCCAATTCCTACTGGAAAATGAAATCGGCATCTCCATAAGGCAGAGGGAAGAGGGACGTATGAAGTGCTCTAGAATTTCCTGGTAAAGGGCTTGGACATGATAAAACAGTGGACCAACACCAGCAGATGTCATGGCTCCCCAAATCATCACTGAATATGATTCATTCTCTTTTGTTTAACCAGAGGGTTGAATGAAAGAAAATGAATCAATCTCCCTATCCACACATGGGGATGAGGAAATCTTTCCCACAGAGCTATCGTATTCTGACAGCGAGCAGACTTTACATGTTCAGAATACACTCATCAGCACCGCTGAGGGCACTGTGAAAGCAAAAATTTTACAACATTTTGAGTGTACAGAAGTTGATCTCTTAATTGACATCTGTACAACCAACTTGCCTATATACAGTAGTTGAATTGAAATTCCGCCGCTCCCTGATAAACCATTTCAATCCAAATTTTGATCCATCTATGGCAGGCTTTAGTGTTCAGCTAGAGGCATCATCCTGGTACCGTGGTTTAGAGCCGACGGTTGGCTTTCCGTCGGTACCGACTGATGCGGCTCGGGAGCCGCTCGATCGTTACCCGGGGGGCCTTCCGTGGCTTTTACCGGGGCTACCGTCCCACCGGGAACCCCGAGCACCCAGCCGGCACGTCCGCCGGCTGGATGGAGTCCCGATCGATGCCGGCAACGGCTTAGATCGGGTCTCCGATGACGTAACCCGGAGGCGGCATCCATGACGTCACTTCTAGGTTACTGTGCTGCAAAAGGCGGCAAATTTGAAAAACGGCTGTATGCAAAAACGCCGTTTTCGGCGTTTTGCAAACAGGGAAGTGTAGTGGAGGAGTCTAGGGTCTTTTAGACCCTCGATCCCTCCATAAAGTGTACCTGTCACTGCATATTGCTGTCACAAGGGATGTTTACATTGCTTGTGACAGCAATAAAAGTGATCAGATTTTTTTTTTTAAAAACTGTAATAAAGTTAAAAAAATAAATAAAATAAATGGGAAAAAAAAAATTAGCCGCCCCCGTCACCGTTAGCTCGCGCACAAAAAAAAACGTATACGGAAGTCGAGCCGCAAATGAAATCGCTGTTCAAACCACACATGTGAGGTATCGCCGCGATCGCCAGAGCGTGAGCAATAATTTAAAAAAAAGAGCTACACTCTAACTCTAAACTGGTAGCCGTTAAAATTTAAAGCGTCGCCTATTGAGATCTCTATTGACCGTAGTTTGTCGCGGTCCCACGGGGGGGGGGGGGGGGCGCAATTTTTTTTTTTTTTTCTAAGCCCGTGGCGTGTGAAACACACTCAGACTAACACCCGGTGCACAAAAAAGTGCACACACGCAAACGTGAGAAACACAAAAAGTGCACAGGGTGTGCGAAATAGTCTTCCCTCCAAAGAGGTAGGACTCTAACCTTGATCCCCCGGGGCGCAAGACTCCTGACAGGGACTAAGGTACTTCCTATGGTCTGTCTGGCCCGAAACCAGACAAACCCCGTTCTCCAGGGGGACTGCAGAAACAGCCCACCCCAAGTACTAGGTGGGGCTCCCCCGAAGGGAGACCCCATGAAAGAGGGCGAACTAAGCCAAAAGGCCATGTCCACCCCCTCCCAAGACTCTCAAGGCTGGGCCCAAGGACCCACACCCTACAAGTCTTGCAGGAAAAATAGTGATAGTGAAGTGACACAACAACAAAGAAAAAAACACACATAAACAAAGAAGTGGGGGAAGGGGAAGTGGGGTAAGTGCTATGGTGCCATGTGAGGTACCAAGGCAGGCCTTCCAGCCGGAATAAAAAATTCCTCTGATCCGGGCCAAAAGGCCTGTCCCAAGAGGCAGGTGCGAAAAGGTGTGCATGGTGCAGTGACCAAGGTGCCAAAAAACTCAAGGCGAGCTGCCCCTCTCCAGTGAGAATTAAGGCACCCCTGGGGTGGCAGCACATACACCACAGGCTTTTTCGGTCTCAGCCCCCGGGGGGGGCGCAATTTTAAACCGTAACATGTTGGGTATCTATTTACTCGGCGTGACATCATCTTTCACAATATACAAATAAAATGGGCTAACTTTACTGTTTAGTATTTTTTAAATGCAGTGAAATGTGATTTTTCCAAATTTTTCCAAAAAAATGGCGTTTTAAAGACCGCTGCGCAAATACCACGTGACAAAAAATATTGCAATGACCTACATTTTATTCTCCAGAGTCTTTGCTAAAAAAATATATATAATGTTTGGGGGTTCTAAGTAGTTTTCTAGGAAAAAATACTGTTTTTAACTTGTGAACAAAAAGTGTCCGAAATAGGGTTGGGGCTTAAGTGGTTAAGATGATTACTTTCTCATGTACAATACATAGAAAAATAAAATAATAGTTTCCCTTCCATGGCTGCTTTATGCAAACAGTTGTCTTACTATACCCGAGTTTATAGACAAGTATCATAAATTGTTTCGAGAAGAGATTGTGGTTTGACCAAAGACATTTTGTGGAAGCTTATGGGAAACATGTGTAAACCTTGTTCCTGGAAGGAGATCTGGATCTGCTCATACATTATGCAAGATCGTATTAGTACATTGCATATCTGTATTTATCTTGAAGATCAGCTGTGCTTTTAGCAGAGTAAATATATATGGATTAAGTAGTTAAAACAGCTTATTTTTCACATGAATCCACTAACCTCAAGAGTAGTTTTACATTTAATTCTGGAAAACCTTATTTTTAATTTTTTTTTCACATTTTGAAATATATTCTAGTTGTATGTAAACAATACAAATTGCAGTTAAGGGTATAGTATAGTGTGATTCTTATTTTCTGTCTGTAACAGCTGAAGTGTCAAGTGATGATTTTTGTGTGTTCTGCCAAATAAAATGAACAGTTTTCTGACTGCAATTTACATTTATGCCATAATATTGACTATATTCTTCGTTATACTAAAAATTGCCAACAAGATTGGCTCTGCTCTGGGACATCTTGACTTTTGAACTTGTAAATGTCTTGATATTTTTATAATTAACAGAATTGAGCATCTCATCTGATATTGCTAGATTTTGTTTGAGTAGAGCTGACCATGTTGATCATTATGAACTAATATCCAGTATGAGGAAATACAACATTATGTAGATTATTTGGAAATTATCCAATATTGAATGATGTATTACTGGATGTTTATCAGCCACTGTCACATATCTGCTTTTATCAGGTTTGTGTCCTATCTAGATGTTGTGGAATAGTCATTAATAGTCTTTGCAAGTACTGTATTTTCTGGCTTATAAGACTACTTTTGAACCTCAAAAAAATCCCCCAAAAATGGGGGGTCGTCTTATACGCCGAGTATAATATCTCCAAGGTAACCTAAGTATAAGTATTACCGGTAGATGTAATCTCTCAAGACGCTGGCTTTTTGGGAATCCTGTACCGGTATACCGTATGTACCGTAGCTTCTGCTACATACAGTATACCGCGCTGAGCCAATCAGGGAGAGCGATGTATTCTATTATTGAATGCAAAGCCTGCTCGGATTGGCGGAGTAACATCAGCCCGCCTCTCTGACTCTGCCAATCTGAGCAGGCTTTGCATTCAATAATAGAATACATTGCTCACTGTGATTGGCTCAGCGTGGTATACTGTATGTAGCCAAAGCTACGGTACATATGGTATACCGGTACAGGATTCCCGCACAGCCAGCATCTTGAGATTACATCTACTAGTAATACTTAGGGTACCTTGGAGATATTATGAGAGATTACATGTATTACAGTCCTTGGGGTACCTTGGAGATCTATGAGAAATCTGATGTTTTTCAATGGTGTTGCCTTGATTCGAAGGGGGGTAGTCTTATACGGCGAGTATAGCCCAAAACCTATGTTTTAACTTGAAAATTAGGGGGGCCGTCTTATACGCCCAGTCGTCTTATACGCTGGAAAATACGGTATGTGATGAGAGACTAACGCGTACACCTTTAAAATCAGAGAGATGTGTCATCCTCGTCACTAGATTTGCATATAATATACATTTTATTTATTTATGTTTGGCTATTTTAATACATTTCCAAGGTGTCTTAGGTAATGCATTAGGTGTTTGCGCCCTTCTTTCTTTCTGTTTTTATCATTCTCTACAAGGCTGTACATTTATTATTGATAGTGATTTCATATTTTTAATGAAGTTAAAAACATTTTATTTATTTGCTAAACATTTTTTGCAGCTTGTTTGATATCTTGTTGAATTTCTACTGTTTTTGCAGGATTTTTATCAGGCTTTTTTTTTTCATTTACACTATTATCCAGTTTTGAATCCCCCCCTATCTTCAGAGCAACTTTTGTCTTTCCTGGAATGTTGCCATATACAGTGGATATAAAAAGTCTACACACCCCTGTTAAAATGTCAGGTTTCTGTGATTTCAAAAAATGAGAAAAAGATAAATAATTTCAGAACTTTTTCCACCTTTAATATGACCTATAAACTGTACAACTCAATTGAACAAACGGAAATCTTATAGGTGATAGGTGGAGGTAGGTAAAAATAAAAAACTAAAATAATATGGTTGCATAAGTGTGGACACCCTTAGAGAGTCTATCAGCATGGCACAGATTTTCAATCAGATTCAGGTCTGGGCTCTGGCTGGGCCATTCCAAAACTTTAATCTTCTTCTGGTGAAGCCATTCCTTGTTGATTTGGATGTATGCTTTGGGTTCTTGTCATGCTGAAAGATCACATTCCTCTTCATGTTCAGCTTTCTAGCAGAAGCCTAAGGCTCCCTTCACACCTGAGTGTATCGTATTCAGGCGTTTTTTTTGGGCGTTTTCCAGGCGGTTTTTTGGGCATTTTTCAGGTGGTTTTTTAGGCGTTTTTTGCAGGTGTTTGGAGGCAGGCATTGACATCTAACAAAAACGCTTGTAATCTGCCAAAAAAGAAGCTCATGTACTTTTTTGAGTTTCAGGCGTTTTTCTTCAGGAGACAAAATGCTCATATGTAAACAGGGTCATTGAAATGAATGGGATTTTGCTTGTTGGGCGTTTTATGACTTCAGAGATGAGCGTTTTACGAGCTGAAAAATACTCAGGTGTGAACAGGGCCTTAAGGTTTTGTGCCAATATTGACTGGTATTTGGAACTGTTCCCAATTCCCTCTACCTTGACTAAGAGCCCTGCTCCAGCTGAAGAAAAACAGCCCCAAAGCATAATGCTGCCACCACCATGCTTCACTGTGGGTATGGTGTTCTTTTGGTGATGTGCAGTGTTGTTTTTGCACCAAACATATCTTTTGGAATTATGGCCAAAAAGTGCAACCTTGGTTTCATCAGACCATAACGCTATTTCTCACATGCTTTTGGGAGACTTCAGATGTGTTTTTGCAAAATTTAGCCGGACTTGGATGTTTTTCTTCATAAGAAAAGGCTTCTGTCTTGCCACTCTACCCCATAGCCCAGATATATGAAGAATAAAGGAGATTGTTGTCACATGTACCACACAGCCAGTACTTGACAGATATTCCTGCAGCTCCTTTAATGTCGCTGTAGGCCTCTTGGCAGCTTACCATACCAGTTTTCTTCTCGTCTTTTCATCAATTTTGGAGGGATGTCCAGTTATTGGTAATAGTCACTGTTGTGCCATATTTTCTCCACTTGATGATGACTGCCTTCTCTGTGTTCCATGGTAAATCAAATTTTTTTCTACCCTTCCCCTGACATTTATGCAACCATATTATTTTGGCTTTTTATTTTTACTTCTTCCCCTAAAAGATTATAGATTGTTTTTCAATTAAGTTGTACACTTTATAGGTCACATTAAAGGTGGTAAAAGTTCTGAAATTATTTATCTTTGTCTCATTTTTTTACATCACAGAAACCTGACGTTTTAACAGGGGTGTGTAGCCTTTTTATATCCACTATAGGTCCTAAATTTAATGGAAAGTGATTGTTTATTGACATTTAGTTCTGATGACTGGGAAAGCCATAAACAACCCTGACATTCTCAAATTCACAAAACCTATCCTGAAATTATTTAGCATAGAACTCTGTTAGGTTCCATATGTTTCTTTGAGAACATACCTATTCAGCAGTATCTGGAACCGTGGAGCGGTTACTTTAAATGAAACCCACTTGTAATGTGGTATTTCTATTATTTTTTTTTTAGTTGTGCCCCATTTTAGTAATCTGTATTTTGTATAATTTATTTAATCTGCAGAATAGTAGCGTTCAATCTTTTCAAGGTGACTGTAATTTATTTTTTGAAGTGACAGTTGACCCCGCCCTCCTAAACTTTAAGCGACATAGCTAACTACTTTCCTTCAGCTTCACTCTAGAGGTCTTCACTGTGTGGCGCTGTCTAGCACTGCACAGCCTTTGTTCAAAAAAGTCTCAACCATGTCCTGCATCTACTTTGCAACTTGCTCCATTCTTTTACTTCTGTCGACAATCTAGTGAGATTGAAATGCCTGCTTAAGATCCTTTCACATACAGCTTGTGAAGAAAGGCAGTAAAGTAAGAATGCTTTCAACATGTATATTTTAATTTTTTTTTATCAATTTATGAAATGCAAAATGAGCAAACAGAAGAAAAATCTAAATCAAATCAAAATCAAATAATTTACTGTGACTACCCCCCTGGCTTTAAACCATCATCAATTCTTGCACTTGCACACTTGCAGAAAGTCAGGGATTTTGTAGATTTAGAGTAAGGTATGATTAACCAATTATACCAAGCAGGTGCTAATGATCATCAGTTTCATATGTATGTTAAACCATAGTCAATAACCGACACAGCTGTGCAGGAGGCTTAAAACTCGGTGAGGAACAGCCATACTCTTCTACTAATGCGAGGTTGTGGAAGATAGTTAGATGTCACAGGTCGTACACCATGGCAAAATTGAGCACAGCAACAAGACACAAGGTATTTATACTGCATCAGCAAGGTCTCTCTCAGGTTAAGATTTCAAAGCAGGCTGGGGTTTCAAGATGTGCTGTTCAAGCTCTTTTGAAGAAACACAAAGAAACAGACAACTTTGAGGAAAGTAGACGCAGTGGTCAACCTTGGAAACTTAATGCAACAGACGAAAGACACATTGGGGTTGCTTCAGAGGTTAGTAAATGAATTAGCCCTTAACTTTGCAAAGAATACCCAATCACCTGCAAGGAAAATTAAAAATACAGCATTTTTGCTTGCACATGATTGGATGATGGAAGTTAGCAGGAGCGTCTGCTCATTTACTAAGCTCTTGAAGCAACTGCACTTGCAGAGTGCAACTGCACTTTGCAAAGTGCACTGTCTATTTGCCTTTAGTAAATCCACCCCATTATGCTTACTTCCATCAGCACAGGATAGGTGGAAACCAGTGGGACTCAGGTACACCCATCTACTGTCCAGGGAAGTCTGGTCATAAGTGGTCTTCATGGAAAAATTAAGGCCAAAAAGCCATACCTCTGACATGAAAGCAAAACAAAGTGACTCCACTGTACAAACACATAGGAACTGGGTTGAAGAAAAATTACAGCAGGTGCTCAGGACTGATGAGTCAAAATTTGAAATATTTGGCTGTAGCAGGAGGCAGTTTGTTTGTGAAGGGCTGAAGATTGGTACAATAATACAATAACACTTGCACACAGTATGACAGTATGAAGGAACTCGGCAGATAGGTTGTTCCAAACATCTTGGAGAACTAACCTTAGATCTTCTGTGGATGTGGACTGGCTCAAATACCTCTGTCTCTTCATGTAATACCTGACAGACTTTGTAATGTTGAGTTTAGGGCCCTGTGGAGGCCAAACCATCAACTTCAAGGCTCCTTATTCTTTTTACGCTGAAGATAGTGATTGTGACATTGGCTGTATGATTGGGGTAGTTGTCCTGCTGCAGAATAAATTTGGGGTCAACCACACACCTCTCAGATGGTATGCATGAGGGATAAGTATCTGCCTGTATTTCTCAGCGTTGAGGACACCATTGATCCTGACCAAATCTCCAACTCTATTTGCGGAAATGCAGCCCCAAACCTGCAAGGAGTCGCTTAGCCTTGTCTCCACAATGGATGCATGGCTTTTTGGCTGCAATTCTTCTCTGAAGAGCACCTCTAGCCAGACTTTTCTAAACAGTTGATTGTGTACCTGGGTCCCACTTGTTTCCGTCATTTCTGTACTGAGATGGCACCACTGGACATCTTCAGATGTCGAAAGGCAGTAGGTATGATGTGTCTGCTGCATTAAGTTTCCCTGGCCGGCCACAGCATCTACAGTCCTCAACTTTGCCTGTTGATTTGTTCTTATTCAAAATAGCTTGAACAGCATATTTTGAAACTCTTTTGAAAACTTTGAAGTTATTGTCTGGGAAAGACCTTGCTGCTGCAGTATAACTACTATGTTTTTTGGTGCTATGCTCAGTCTTGCCATGGTGTATGACCTAAAACTGTCTTACGCGACCTCACCTTAGTAGCAGAATTTTGCAATTTCTTATCCAGCTACACCGATGTTTCATTTTAATGACTTTGTTTCAACCTACATATGAACTTAATGCAATATACTGTATGTATAAATGCAATGATAATTAGCACCTGCTTGATATAATTGGCTAATCATACACCTGACTCTAATTCTACAAAATCTCTGACTTTATGCAAGTGCACAAAGTGTGCAAGTGTAAGAATTGATGCTGGTTTGAGGCCAAATTTAATTTAATTTACATTTTTCTTCTGTTCGCTCAATTTGCGTTTTGTAAACTGATAAAAAGAAACAACTAAAATATATTTTTGAAGCAATCTTACATTACAGCATTTCTTCACACCTATCAAAACTTTTGCACAGTACCGTTTGTGTGTGTGTGTGTGTGTGTGTATATATATATATATATATATATATATATATATATATATATATATATATACACACACACACACGCGCGCACACACACACAGTATATTAGGGCTCGACAAACCCCAGGCGCCAGGTCGCATTGGCGACTAGAAGTAGCGACCTGGCACCTGGGCTGCAATGCAAGTGGTGTCTTGTCCCAGTGCATGGACTAAGATGCCGCGCCGATCGGTAATTGTGGCTACGGCTTTGCTGCCTTCTTGAGTGAGACGCTTCTATCTGGGAACTGGCGTCTTCTTGTGGTGGTCGGGGATGTGACAAGCTGTGACTAACGGTGCTGAGTGTTTCCCCTGCCTGTTCTCACTGCCTGCCCATCTCCTTCCAAAGAGGAGAAGAGACTGAAGTTGTTGCAGGCTTCTTCTGGCGCCCTTTGCTTAATGGTAAGTGGACAGGGAGTGTGGAGCGGTTGGTTGGAACAGCCTCAGTTCTATTCACACCCTCACAAAAGATGGAAACAGTTTATTCATTTTTTTTTTTTAAATACATTTTTAATGTATTTTTTGTATTCAACGGATTAGCAGAGAAATCCCTGCTGAGCAAGCGAATTCCGCTTAGCGGAGGTGCCCGTATGAAAGGGGCCTAAGAGGGCATGAGTTACTGGATCACCTATCGCCCCCCCCCCCCCCCCCCCACCTTGCTGCCTTGCTGCACTGTCCTTCCCTAGTGGGCCACTGCCCTTCACACCATCCAGCCAAGTACACATGGGCCAAATGCCGGGCAACATCAGCCGGTTCAAAAAAAACTGGCCGCCATTCGGCCCATGTGTATGGCAGCCGGTCCGACAGAAGCCGGCCATTTGGCATGCGTGAAAAAAAACTGGCTCCTAACTTTTTTAGCTGGCTCTGCACTATATTACCAAAAGTATTGGGATGCCTGCCTTTACTCACACATGAACTTTAATGGCATCTCAGTCTTAGTCCTTAGTGTTCAATATTGAATTGGTCCACTCTTCTAGGAAGGCTGTCCACAAGGTTTAGGAGTGTGTTTATAGGAATGTTTGACCATTCTTCCAGAAGTACATTTGTGAGGCCAGATACTGATGTTGGATGAGAAGGCCCGGCTCGCAGTCTCTGCTCTAATTTATCCCAAAGGGGTTCTATCGGGTTGAGGTCAGGACTCTGTGCAGGCCAGTCAAGTTGCTCCACCCAAGCTTTGCTCATTATGGACCTTGCTTTGTGCACTTGTGCACAGTCATGTTGGAACAGGAAGGGGGCATCGCCAAACTGTTCCTACAAAGTTCAGAGCATGAAATTGTCCAAAATGTCTTGGTATGCAGACACCTTAATAGTTTCCCTCACTGGAACTAAAGGGCCAAGCCCAACCTATGGAATACAACCCCACACCATAACCCCCCCCCTCCATCAAATGATTTGGACCAGTGCACAAAGCAAAGTCCATAAAGACATAGATGAGCGAGTTTGGGGAGGAGGAACTTGACTGGCCTGCACAGAGTCCTGACCTCAACCCGATAGAACACCTTTTGGATAAGTTAGAGTGGAGACTGTGAGCCAGGCCTTCTCTTCAACATCAGTGCCTGACCTCGCAAATGCACTTCTGGAATAATGGTCAAACATTCCCATAGACACACTCCTAAACCTTGTGGACAGCCCTCCCAGAACAGTTGAAGCTGCTATAGCTGCAAAGGGTGGGCCAACTCTGTATTAAACCCTGCTGACTAAGACTGGGATGCCATTAAAGTTCAGGCGCGTGTTAAGGCAGGTGTCCCAATTATTTTGGTAATATATTGTATATACTGTGTGTACACAGTACATAGTCAGTATTAGGTTGTTCCAGTATTAGGTTAACCACTTAAGGACCGCCCGCTGCAGATTTAATGCGGTAGGCTGGCCCTCCTGCGCGAACCAACGTAACTCTACGTCCGTTTCGCACCTGCAGCTAAGGGGCTAGCGTGCTCCGTTGCCGGCATGCTCCCACCCCCACTCGGCAGCGTGGACTCCGATGCACGGGGCCGGCGGCTCCGATTGCCACCGGGCATCCGCGATTGTTCCCTGCTGAGAGAGAAGGACGGTCAGCTGTTGTAAACACAGCTGACCGTTCTTCTCTCTGGAATGATCACAGAGCGCCTGTGATCCTTCTATATAGGATCACAGGTCTCTGTGATCATTTCAAAAGCCCAACCCCCATACGGTTAGAAACACTCCCCTAGGCTTACATTTAACTCCTTGATCACCCACTGTGTTAACCCCTTCCCTGCCAGTGTTATTATTACAGTAACAGTGCATATTTTTAGCACTGATTACTGTAGTAATGTCACTGGTCTCCCGAAAAGTGTCCGATCTGTCTCCTGCAATGTTGCAGTCCTGCTAAAAATTGCAGATCGCCGCCATTACTAGTAAGAAAAAAAAAAAAAAAAAACAATAAATATGACATAATTCTTTCCTTTAGTTAGTAGATGCGATAACTTTTGCGCAAATCAATCAAAATACACTTATTTCGATTTTTTTTTTTACCCAAAATATGTAGCAGAAAACAAATTGGCCTAAAATGTTAAAACATTTTGATTTTTTAATTTTTTTTTTTTGGGAATGTTATATAGCAGAATTTGAAAAATATATATATATATTTTTCTTTCAGAATTGTCGCTTTTTTGTTTATAGCGCGAAAAATAAAAATCGCAGAGGTGATCAAATACCACCAAAAGAATGCTCTATTTGTGGGAAAAAAGGACATCAATTTTATTTAGGTACAGCGTCACACGACCGCGCAATTGTCCATTAAAATAACGCAGTGCCGAATATAAAAAAATGGCCTGGTCATTAAGGGGGCAAATCCTTCCGGCCCAGAAGTGGTTAATCAACCGTGGAAGTTTGTGTGTGATTGATAATTTAGGAAGCAGAGAGGGATATTGATCTTGCAAAGTGGTATGTGAATGCAGTAGATTAGTGAGAACTCGGATCAATGTAAATTTAGCACAAATTTGGTTTGCTAGAATTCTTTGGGAATTTAATGATTTACGTATTGCCTGGAATTGCCAGGAAAAGAGAGGTTTTGAGCCTGTGTTTGGAAGTCCCAGCTTATGCATTATTGGGGCTACTGTCAAATGGAATTTAGACAATGTGCCATTTACACTGCAAGCTCTTGTAAGCAGGGTGTTCCATATACTTTTGTGTCATGTACAGTATCTCACAAAAAAAAGTACAACACTCAAATTTTTTGTAAATATTTTATTTTATCTTTTCACTTTGATGCAGTGTGCGGCGTATGGTCTGAGCACTGACAGGCTGACCCCCCACCCCTTCAACCTCTGCAGCAATGCTGGCAGCACTCATACGTCTGTTTCCCAAAGACAACCTCTGGATATGACGCTGAGCATGTGCACTCAATGTTTCTGGTCAACCATAACGAGGCCTGTTCTAAGTGGAACCTGTCCTGTTAAACCGCTGTATGGTCTTGGCCACCGTGGTGCAGCTCAGTTTCAGGGTCTTGGCAATCTTCTTATAGCCTAGGTCATCTTTATGTAGAGCAACAATTCTTTTTTTTAGATCCTCAGAGAGTTCTTTGCCATGAGGTGCCATGTTGAACTTCCAGTGAGCAGTATGAGAGAGTGAGAGCGATAACACCAAATTTAACACGCCTGCTCCCTATTCACACCTGAAACCTTGTAACACTATTGAGTCACATGACATGGGGGGGGGGGGGATGGCTAATTGGGCCCAATTTGGACATTTTGACTTAGGGGTGTACTCACTTATGTTGCCAGCGGTTTAGACAATAAAGGCTGTGTGTTGAGTTATTTTGAAGGGAAAGGAAATTTACACTGTTATACAAGGTGTACACTCACTACTTTACATTGTAGCAAAGTGTCATTTCTTCAATGTTGTCACATTAAAAGATATAATAAAATATTTACAAAAATGTGAGGGGTGTACTCACCTTCGTGAGATACTGTATTTAGTGGTACTGTATATTATACATTACAATGGAGATGCAATAATCTGTTATTTTCTTCTTTCAGGGTGTCGGTCTTTCTGTTCATGGACATTTTAGAGTGGCATCTGAAAAGACTCTGTTTGCCATGCCAGAAACTGCAATAGGTAGGAATACACTTTCACATTTACACTTTTAACACATTTCATAGGAACGACTGCCAACTCTGTGGCAGCTTGCTTAGTTTCAGTAGAAGGAGTTGTTTTTCAGATATAATTAAAATGTTGATAGAAACAAATCTAAATGTTTTGTTTTGCAATTAAAATAGTACTAAAGGCATTCTTTTTTCATTTTGGATAGTGTAAGGGAGAGTTATTTACCCTCTAATTTTTTTGGGCATTTGTGTCCCATTGGGGAGATTTCCCTTTACTTCCTGTCCCAAAGCCACAACATAAAGTAAGTAAGAGGTAATTCCTCTAGAGCATGGGTGTCCAACCTTTTGGCTTCTCTGGGCCACATTGAGTGTAGACAAATTTTCTCGGGCCGCATATAAAATATATACTATAGTTAAGGTATATAAGTAATAAAACGCTGCCGCGCTCTTCCCACGCCGCCTCGCCTCCCCCCCTCCACACTAATTTAACACAACTAGAGGATGACCATTTAAATAGAATTAGTATACAGAGGTTATACTTCTTCTGAGAGACATTAAAGGAACACTCTAACCACCATGACCACTTCAGTGATTTGAGGAGTCAGAAACACTGCACATGCTAGGATATTTACAGTTATGTGCTGGGGGCTAGTTGCACCCTTAGCACATATGACTTAGGCAGCCAGAAAATGTAATGTCCTTATTCATACATGTATGAACAAGGACATGACATATGACAAAACACAACTAGTTATTAAAAAACATATTGCAACAATTTACACACGCTGATGCACAGACCTTTTCTATTACTTATTTTGCAGACTGTTGGCGGTCACTGCTGGCAGTTACTGCTGGCGGGTAATGCTGGTCATGCGGGTACTGCTGGAGGAAGCAGCAGCTGCAGTAGTGAGCAGAGCTGCTGATTCCTGTATGGCTCCTGTTACAGTGCCCATGCAATGCACCCTCACCAGTGCATGCCCATCCAATGCAGCCTGATCAGTGCCCATCCAATGCAGCCTCACCAGTGCATGCCCATCCAATGCAGCCTGATCAGTGCCCATCCAATGCAGCCTGACCAGTGCATGCCCATCCAATGCAGCCTGATCAGTGCCTATCCAATGCAGCCTCACTAGTGTATGCCCATCCAATGCAGCCTCACCAGTGCATGCCCATCCAATGCAGTTGCAGCCTCTGCCTACAGTTGGTTGGAAGCCGCTGTGGCCTTGCCCCCGACTCGACTTCCTTCCTCCCCAGAAAAAAATTTAAATTTTCAGCGGGCAGTGGGCCGCATTGGCTACAGTTCTGGGCCGCATGCGGCCCTCGGGCCGCAGGTTGGACATGCCTGCTCTAGAGTGAGGGAATCTCTGGATGTTACCAGAAATAGTGTCCTCATTGGAAGATGTCCCTTGTATTCCTGCTGTGGGGACAACCCAAAACGTGGAATTTTCTTTCACTTTAACGCTTGGTGATAATGGTCAGTGGAACAAATAGGAAGGGTGACTACCCCAACTAATTCTTCTCCACTCTATCCAAATCTTTAACAAAAGTGTGGCCTTCAGTTATACTTTATAACAGTATTAAACCAAAAATGTAATTTATTGCAGCTTACCAATCCTTAGATGTGATGGCTGCATTCGTTTTTTCTTTTTGTTTTATTTTCACCTCTGTTTTTACCTTGTGATCTGGTCAGTAACAAACCCCCTGTATTGGAGTGCCCCCACTCTGAATGAAGGAGCACAGGGGCAACTTTGGACAACAGCATTGTCAGTCTGAGGAGAGGCGAATATTAGATGTACTAACAGATTTAGATACACTAACAAATTGAAGCCAAACTCCAGTTAACACTGCAGGTACACAAGCAGGTACAACAACAGTTTTGATCTTTTTGGGATAAAGGTTTTAGATGAATAAGTAAAAGCTGATCGTTGAAAGCACCCCTGTTAGTGGTAAATTGCTTGTCTCAACATGGTAACTGATACATTTGCAGGACAGCTTGTTCTGAAAAACAACAGAGTTACTGGTCAGAACGCCAGGTGAAAATAAATGAAAGAGAGCCTAAAAAAGTAACAAGTGCAGCCATCGCATCTAAGACTTGGTTAGCTGCAATATACTGAAAACTTTGTTTAATTAAAGATATAGGTTTTGGTATCTAACAGCCACTATTTTGAAAGTTCCGAGAACTTAAAAGGAAAAGCAAACGAATTCTCGGTATTGTTTACTGATGTTATGCATACGAGATTTAAAATATTCTTCTACGTAATACTGTACATGTACAGTTACCATGAATTGAAATGATTGGAATGCAATGATCACTAAATAATCTGGGAATCTCTAATAACTAAAGTGATGTTAGTGCAGCGATCTCCCCCACTGTGCCTTTCTGTTCTGTCAGGGGACTGAACGCTCCCCCCCCCCCCCCCACCGACCGGAACACCCTGATCAGCGCTAGCAGTTTACACCTCCCCCTGCATTGCTGGTCATGGCAGAGAAAGTTAACCCTTCCACCCCCCCCCCCCCTTCCTGCATTGGTGGTTATGGCAGTGACAGAGTTAAAGTTGTTATAAAATCAAAACTTTTTTACCTTAAAGTAGAAATCCAGTCAAATCCTATCTTAACCGATTTCCACCCCATTCTAAGCTTTATACTAACTACCCTATAGAGCAGTGATGGTGAACCTTGGCACCTAGATGTTTCGGAACTACATTTCCCATGCGGCTCAACTACACTGCAGAGTGCATGCGCATCATGGGAAATATAGTTCCAAAACATCTGGGGTGCCAAGGTTTGCTATCATTTCTATAGAGGAAAGATGTGTATACTTACATACTCCTTGGGCACTCCGGTCTGGTCACATGATTGACCCCAGCAACGGGTTCAGTGTAGAGGAGTAAGAGCTGACAACACTTGGCCCATAATAAGCCTATGGGTGAAGACACCACATAGGCATTGCAGCTGACTGGACCGGAGCGCCCAGGGAATAGGTAAGTATACACATCCTCCTCTACTGGGTAGTTAGGACAGGTCTTAGAATAGGGGTGAGAGCAGGTTTATATTTGGATTCCCTTTTAAACATGAAATATGAACAAAACATATCCGTCTATCGTGTGTACTCGTCTCAAACCAGGGCACTAAGTGTCATTTCTGTCTGCTGTCTCACCTCTCTGCAATCTGCCTTAGTCACTTATGAGAAGTTTTCCTGATACCAAAAGGTAAAAAATTGATGAGGAGGGAGCTCCAGCACACAGCCTGTGATTGAACGCTTTACCTCTGTTCCTGTGTGTGTAAAAGGGTTGTGTCCCTTTCTCTTCAGTCAGATAACACTGAGCTCTGCAGAGTATAACTTCAGCATCTCACCCCCTGCTTTCTGGAAGCTCAGACAAGATGTATAAATTCTGGACTTTGAAGAGATGTAGAGGGGAGAGGGCTGCAGATAACTAGGTACAACTTTTGTAGGAGGATTTGTTTTATCTCTGTGTATCACCTGAGGTCAGTCACTTTACTGGGTATATGTGAGGGTTTACAACCACTTTAGGGTAAAAAATGTCCCACTGCTATTCCTAAACACTTTTCTGGCTCCTCTAACAATCCAGCGCTGTCCCCCGCTGCACAGATGGAGCGTCCCACAGCAGTGGTCATTAGACTTTACAGAGAGCACATCTTTAGTGCCGGTTCACACTAGTGCAATGCCAGACATCGCATGTGATCCACACCGCATTGCCGTGCAGATCACATGCAATGTCAAACTGTATGGCTAAAATGGCATTGCATTCACACCAAAATGGTGCAGGACCCTTTTTTTAGTTTGCACTGGAATTGGATCGCATGGGTGTTCACACCTATGCAATCCGATTCCTGCACTATTTCACAGAACCAATCTGGGGGTATCATTAATTTTACATTGACACCCCCAGCGATTCGCAGATCTCAGTGTGAACCACTGTGCGATTCTGGTGCGATGCGGTTTCCCACATCGCACCAGTGTGAACCGGGACTTACCCCTACATTACTGATGCACATTTATGGGGTACCCATATGTGCAGTAGAGGTAGTGCAGTGTATTTGTTTAGCATCCTCTTTATATAAAGTCAGGAAAAAAAGTAGAGTCTTTAGTTTTATCTTTTTTTTTTGTATGTTTTACATAAACCTCTTGTAAATACAGATGTTACAGCAGATGCTGATGGCTTTCACAAAGTAAAAATATTTAGTTTTTGCTTTAACTATTGCAGTCCTTATGGGGTTTTAGTATGAAAAGAGCTAATGAACTGAACTATACTGAACAGGTTTGCTGTCCCTGTAATAAAAACAAGTAACAGAATGCATTTAATAAAATGATTTCACTTTGACTCACCTTTTAAAATGCCTAGAATCAATACATAATGCATTTATTTCATGTGCTAACATATTTTTACTCACATTTCTGAGAAGAGTTGAGCTTGTGCTCATAAACTGATTTGACTTTTGGACTGCCGAGGACATAGCCAATATGTTACGGCACTCACAGGGTAAAATTGATCACTCAGCTTTTCTACATGAAGTGATCTTTACTATTGGAAAGCCATGTTATTGCTTCTATTCTTTTTAGGAAAAGGCCCCCAGTGCTCTGTTCTGTGGCTCACATTGTCCTACTGTGGGTCTGAGACCAAAATAGCAGACGTCAGGATGGTACTATGGTTTATAATGTTATAATAACAGCGGTTGGGCCTGCAAGAGCTGTGGATTCTTTGTCTCCTGTCTGCATTGTTTAAATAGATAAAAGTCTTTAGGGATCTATTTTGGGCCCTGCTGTATACATAAAGAGAAATAGTCACTACAACTGTTACAAAGAAGGCCTGCCACCCTTCATTTCCCTACCACCGTGATCGTAATAACATTATTTATACATTGTGTGTATAGAGAAATAGAATTGAGCTATACTGTAATATATAGATATATATCTTGTACAAACCTGATTCCAAAAAAGTTGGGACACTGTACAAATTGTGAGTAAAAAAGAAATGGACTCATTTACAATCTCATAAACTTATATTTTATTCAGAATATAATATAGATAACATATCAGATGTTGAAAGTGAGACATTTTGAAATGAGAGCTACACATTCCAAAAAAAGTTGGGACAGGTAGCAATAAGAGGCCGGAAAAGTTAAATGTACATATAAGGAACAGCTGGAGGACCAATTTGCAACTTATTAGGTCAATTGGCAACATGATTGGGTATAAAAAGAGCCTCTCAGAGTGGCAGTGTCTCTCAGAAGTCAAGATGGGCAGAGGATCACCAATTCCCCCAATGCTGCGGCGAAAAATAGTGGAGCAATATAAGAAAGGAGTTTCTCAGAGAAAAATTGCCAAGAGTTTGAAGTTGTCATTCATCTACAGTGCATAATATCATCCAACAATTTAGAGAATCTGGAACAATCTCTGTGTGTAAGGGTCAAGGCCAGAAAACCATACTGGATGCCTGTGATTTTCGGGCCCTTAGACGGCACTGCATCACATACAGGAATGCTACTGCAATGGAAATCACAACATGGGCTCAGGAATACTTCCATAAAACATTGTCGGTGAACACAATCCACCCTGCCGTTTGCTGTTGCCGGCTAAAACTATATAGGCCAAAAAAGAAGCCATATCTAAAGATGATCCAGAAGCGCAGGCGTTTTCTTTGGGCCAAGGCTCATTTAAAATGGACTGTGGCAAAGTGGAAAACTGTTCTGTGGTCAGACGAATCAAAATTTGACGCCATGTCATCCGGACTAAAGAGGACAAGTACAACCCAAGTTGTTATCAGCGCTCAGTTCAGAAGCCTGCATCTCTAATGCTATGGGGTTGCATGAGTGCGTGTGGCATGGGCAGCTTACACATCTGGAAAGACACCATCAATGCTGAAAGGTATATTCAAGTGCTAGAACAACATATGCTCCAATCCAGATGTTGTTTCTTTCAGGGAAGACCTTGCATTTTCCAACATGACAATGCCAGACCACATACTGGTCCGGGTACTGAAATGGCCAGCCTGCAGTCCAGATCTTTCACCCATAGAAAACATTTGGTGCATCATAAAGAGGAAGATGTGACAAAGAAGACCCAAGACAATTGAGCAACTAGAAACTAGAAGCCTGTATTAGACAAGAATGGGAAAACATTCCTATTACTAAACTTGAGCAACTTGTCTCCTCAGTCCCCAGACGTTTGCAGACTGTTCTAAAAAGAAGAGGGGATGCCACACAGTGGTAAACATGGCCTTTTTTTAAATGTGTTGATGCCATGAAATTTAAAATCAACTTATTTTTCCCTTAAAATGATACATTTTCTCAGTTTAAACATTTGATATGTCATCTAGGTTGTATTCTGAATTAAATATGGAAATTTTAAACTTCCACATCATTGCATTCTGTTTTTATTCACAATTTGTACAGTGTCCCAACTTTTTTGGAATCGGGTTTGTATATCTGTCGCATAAATAAAAAACTGA
The DNA here is from genome assembly GCF_965119305.1 of Pelophylax lessonae. Classification (NCBI taxonomy): domain Eukaryota; kingdom Metazoa; phylum Chordata; class Amphibia; order Anura; family Ranidae; genus Pelophylax; species Pelophylax lessonae. The sequence goes on along the minus strand of NC_138773.1, from coordinate 181,304,774 downwards.
AATAACGAAACAACAAATCCGTATACTGCATGAAAACAGGGATTCATGAAAATAGGAAGTACCTACATACATGACTGCATATTACTCACATACTAGTTATCTCTTGCACAGGACACCAGGTATGGGTCCTGAAATGCAGAGTTCGGGTGGAAAAGAGCCTCTAGTCCTGTCAATGTGTACTGTGGTCCTGCAGAGGTTAACCCACCTACAAGGGAGGGCTGGAAAAAACAGGAAGCACTCAGCTGGTTCTATGAGGGCTGCAAACTGTTTGGCTACTGAGCCATTGCCTGGCTTCCTGTGGTTCTCTTCTAGACACCAGAAAGCAGGCAGGAACCATAAACCTTGGTGTGGGACTAGTTTATACTGGCTGTGAGCCAACATTTTGTTTTAGGGTCCATGCACACTGGGCTTAAAAGCGTTTTTAGGCAAAATGCAAAACTATGGTAACTATGGTAGAAGCAGCGTTTGCTTCTACAGCAGTTTTGCATTTTGCCTGTAGATTCAGCTCAATGTTATCCCATGTGTCCATGCATGTGAGGATGTTTAGAAGCATATTTTAAGCTCCGTGTTTGGAAGCAGATAAAAACACTTCTAGATTGCATTTTTGAGAGGAGTTTTCTGTCAGAAAAAAAATGCTAAAATGCTAAACGCTCCTAAATGCTTGTACAAAAATGCTCTATATGAGCGTTTTTTTTTCTGCCATGTGAACTGTTTTTTTTTTTTAAGCCTAGTGTGTATAGACGTTTGTTTTGTTTTTATGCTTAAGTAAGTTTTTATGCTGAAGTGTGTTTGTTTTTATGCTGAAGTAAGTTTGTTTTTTTTGGAAAAAAAGACTCTTCTTTGCTTTGGCTGGCTGGTGATCCCAGGCTCCCCCAAATATCACACTCTGTACAAACTAGAAACAGAAGAATAATTTTTGGATCACAATTTAAGTTTTGCTATAAACTGGCAATATGCTTTACACATTTTGGTATCGGATTTAAAGTTTATGAAATGATGCACGCTTATCAGTGCCCATCAGTGCAGCATATCAGTGCCCATCAGTACAGCATATCAGTGCCAATCAGTGCAGCATATCAGTCCTGCCTTATCAGTGTAGCCCCATCAGTGTAGCTTATCAGTGCCACCTCATCAGTGGCCATCAGTGCAGCCATATCCGTACCCATTCGTACAGCCTTATGTCACTGGATTAGTAAGATTACTTATTTCTTTTAAGATATTTGGACTTGTATTTGCTGCCACTGATTGTAATCATAGGATTATTTCACTTATTTGTATAATGACTTGGAAGTCCATAGTGATTATACAAATAAGTGAAATAATCAGTGGCAGGAAACACAATTCAAAATATTTTATAAGATTGGAGTAATCCTACTAACCCAGTGACATATAGCACTTATGAGGTGAGCAGGTCCAAAATATTATTGCCATCATATACAATTAAAAGTCTTAATTGTATATGATGCAATTCAATATGCTCGCTCAAGGACAAGGATGTTTAAAGAAATTAAATTATATTACTGACATGATGCCTGCCATACCTGGGGGCAGAGGAAAGTAGGAGCATTAGGCTGCAGTGCCACACTTATTAGCATTGGCGGCCGTCGGGCCAGTTGTATTAAGTGTGGTTGGCAGCCTGCGGTCTGTCCGAATGTCCTCACCCGCCAGTATTATCATACCGGAAGGTAGCAGTGTGACCACTTTATGGGGGTGCCAGACTGATTTGCTTCCTGGACCCTGTCCTCTGGCTCAATTAGCTCCATAAGACTGGCATTATACTAAAAGTGTAGTGCAAGCCGGCAGGGACCCTTTTCGTGCGGGAGTCGGGAGGAGGCTGTTTTTTTTTTTTCGTGCAGGGTGCAGCCTTTTTGCCCCCTCCCTGCAAAGTGCCGCCCTAGGCCTGGCCTTGTCAGCCTAAACAAAGATACAGCACTGAGTTGAGGTCGAATAAAGTCAACAGTCCATCCAGTTCAACCTGTGCAGGTGTGTGTGTGTGTGTCAGAGATGTCATCATTTCCGATAACCCTGAACGTTGTGATCTATGAGATGCACGTCCAAGAGTCTTTTAAAAGTAGCCATACTTCCCGCAGTTACCACCAAATGTGAAAGAGAGTTCCACATTCTCACCGCCCTTACGCAGCTTAAGGTTAAACTGCCTCTCCTCTAATCTTATTGTGTTGCCACATGTCCTCTTACACTCCTTGAGACTAAATTAAAAATTACCTTTCCTTTTCAAGCTGCAGCCGCTGTCCTTTTCTGAAAATGCAATGCAATATGGCTACCTGAAGTTGTTCTGTACACAGAACACCATACCTCTTACTAAATACCTTGGACTGTCTACTTTTCAAAAAGATGTCATTTGGTGGGTATTTGTACAGTCCTGGTGTTTTTGGGTCTTAGAAAATGAGCCGTCAGTACATCAGGATTGATTGATTTTTAGATACATACCATGGTTTGTGGACTCTATACCTTTCCTATGGACTAAATAATAAACACTGATTTGGGTTATTTTCACCAAAGAAATGTAGTCTACATTTTGGCAAAAATTTAGGAAGAAAGATTATTTGCAAAATGTCATAACAGAAATGAAGAAAAACATGTTTCTTTTCTAAATGTTTGGCCTTTTTTCGTTTATTTAGGAAAAAAAAAAAAAACAAGCAGTGATTAAATACCAACAAAAGAAAGCTCTGTTTGTGTGAAAAAAAATTACAAAAAATGAATATGGGTACAGCGTTGCATGACTGCGCAATTGTCATTTAAACTGCGGCAGCACTGATAGCTGAAAATTGGCCTAGGCAGGAAGAGGGTGAAGGTGCCCTGTGTAAAAAAGATTAAAGAGAGAGGTCCAGTACCTGTGCTGTCTGGCAAATGTTCCTGGATCTCAAGCTTATCCGAATCTAAAATCTTTCACATCTATTTATTTATTTAAATTAGCTGTTTGCCTGTAGTTTAGCTTTAAAATGACTTATATTTTTGTTTCCGAGTTGTACCTGTTAGAAACATAAAGTGTCTCAAATGATAATAATTAGCAGAATAAAGTTGGCCATACAGTAGTCCCCCCTAGACAACAGTTGATTGTTTGATTTACTTCTATCAAAGGGACATGTTGGAAACTTTACTTCGATCAGTGGCTGCAGCTACTCAGCTGCAGCTGCTGTTCAGTTTATTCTGACAGCAGCAGGTTAAGCTGAAAATTGGCCTAGGCAGGAAGAGGGTGAAGGTGCCCTGTGTAAAAAAGATTAAAGAGGAGAGAGGTCCAGTACCTGTGCTGTCTGGCAAATGTTCCTGGATCTCAAGCTTATCCGAATCTAAAATCTTTCACATCTATTTATTTATTTATTTAAATTAGCTGTTTGCCTGTAGTTTAGCTTTAAAATGACTTATATTTTTGTTTCCGAGTTGTACCTGTTAGAAACATAAAGTGTCTCAAATGATAATAATTAGCAGAATAAAGTTGGCCATACAGTAGTCCCCCCTAGACAACAGTTGATTGTTTGATTTACTTCTATCAAAGGGACATGTTGGAAACTTTACTTCGATCAGTGGCTGCAGCTACTCAGCTGCAGCTGCTGTTCAGTTTATTCTGACAGCAGCAGGTTAAGCTGAAAATTGTCCTAGGCAGGAAGAGGGTGAAGGTGCCCTGTGTAAAAAAGGTTAAAGAGGAGAGAGGCCCAATACCTGTGCTGTCTGACAAATGTGCCTGGATCACAAGCTTATCCGAATCTGAAATCTTTCACATCTATTTATTTATTTAAATTAGCAGTTTGCCGGTAGTTTAGCTTTAAAATTACTTCTATTTTTGTTTCCGAGTTGTACCTGTTAGAAACATAAAGTGTCTCAAATGATAATAATTAGCAGAATAAAGTTGGCCATACAGTAGTCCCCCCTAGACAACAGTTGATCGTTTGATTTACTTCTGTCAAAGGGACATGTTGGAAACTTTACTTCAATCAGTGGCTGCAGCCACTCAGTTGCAGCTGCTGTTCAGTTTATTCTGACAGCAGCAGGTTAAGCTGTCGCAATACAATGTCCTAGCAAAAACTAACAGTGTGTGGCCAGTTTATCAGTGATGGCTTACAGCTAAATTACTGTAAATCCAGTATGGTAACTATAATGGATGTTAGAGCCATAAATATGAGAGAAACACTTGCTTAGGCTTGCCTATCTTTTTCATCAGCCAAAGTCTATTGCTCCAGTGAGATGCTCAGGACATTTGTGTCATACAAGCTTAGGGAAAACAGAAATTAATTAGGTCACATCCAGCAGTGCAACACAGCAAAGTCTGTAGTGCTGTATCTGAGAAAATCTGTGTCAAGCATGTCTCTCCAGCTGCAATCCCTGAAGCGCTTTAAATCCACACCAGGAGAACGACATCCTCTCTGCATGGCCCGTCTGATCTGCAGCTTTAAGGATTTCACAGAATCTCACATTATTTGTCACCTAATCTTTAGTAGTAGCTTTCGCATGAACATTTCATCTGACACATGGTTAAACTATTTCTGTAATAGCAGGATTGCAGCAGGAAAAAAATGTACTTATGTTTTTCTGCAAAAGAGATGATATGTCCTGATCGGTTTCCTATATAGAATTTTTGTGTAGCGATACAGTAATTACATTGTACTTTTTGTATAATAGAGCATCATATGGAAATCCTTAGTCATTAGGTAAATGTATGAAAACCACAGCTGCTTAGCCAGCTCTAATGCATTCCCAAAATGGATCACAACATCCACTAGTGTAGAATAATCTTGCACTACAAGCAAAATAAGAAACTGGGCTACAGATCAGTTTAGTGCACTGTCAGAGGAAGCAGTGACTGACAAATGCTGTCAGTGGGTGGATTATGTTCTGACTCGATGACTGCAGTAGACATATCTCTTAACTCATAGAGGATGTATTTGCACTGTTCTTAATTCCTAATCTGTATTTTTGACTAAGGTACTTGCTTATTTTTTGTAAAATGCCATTATTCAATGTGTCACATTCTCTCTGAATAAATTTTATTTGTCATAATTTTAATAGTAATTTATTACAGCTTTATCTGCTTTTGCGTCACCATACTTTTGTGAGTTTGCAAGTATACCTGAAATGGTCATTGTTAAAAAGGAAAGAATAAAATATAAAACAAATTAAATATGACTTTGTTGAAGTCAACACGTATCTCGTCTACCTCCTCTGTTTCAGGTGTTTTTAGCAACTTGTTTTTTTTTTAACAATTGAACAATACAAAACTTCCCTAGCTCTCAATCATGTCAGCCATGAAAAAAAATTCTTATCTTGCTTTCTGGACTTATAAGCGAGGATCCTGCTTGGTTTGGCAGGAGCAGCCTTGAGCCCCCTGGGATGGGGTCTTTTTTCCTAACCTTTTGCTTTCTTCTCCCTCTCATCACTCTCAAACATTAGATCTCTTAATATTACTTTCCTATTCTTTGTACTTCCCCTTTTTTTTCCTTTCTGCTTCTCCTTCTTGGTTGACTATAGCCAGCAGCAAACACGTAGAGACTATTACTGTACATGGGTCACGACATTGAGAAACTGTTTCTCTCTTTTATTAGTCTCTAAATGGACATATTGAAGTCTATTATATTCTCTCTTTTTTACCCCTTTTGTCTTCTTTTTTGGGCCTTAACTAGATTTTTCGGGCATAAGCCAAACGATTCAGCATAGCCAGGGTCAAACAGTTTGTGACATCTTTACCGTTTGATAACCAGACATAGACTTCTTGCCTAGGCATTTGTTTACTGCCTCAGGAGCTCATTCTTATATACAATACAATATAGCGATAGGTGATTATAACATTCGCATGAATAGCAACTCATTAGGAACTGGTGGGAAGGGTTGGTCTTGCCCCCATACGGACACAGATAGACCCCAATGGGGGTGTTCGGATATTCCTGGGGCATCGCCGACATCTCCAGCGTGTCACAGTACATTCTCTGTTTTAAGTGTTCACTGTTCTGCTCTGTTTCTCCTGTATTGTTCGCGTTGACTATGTTGAGCCAGACGTTAATGTAACTAGTGCTATGCTGGCGGAAAATGGAAAATGTTCTATTTGGATTTTTGTATTTTATTTGCAATTCCTTAATAAAAACATGGTAAAAGAAAAATAATTCTTAAAGTGTATGTATAGGCAATTTTTTTTTTTCACGACTTGGATAGAGAAGGTCAGAATTGGAACCCCTACTTAGTTTTCATTGCTGTAGCTATCATGATGTCCATTGTCAGAAAGGCAGAAAGTGATGGGATATCCGAATTGTTACATTTGTTACTAGAACAAAAGGCGAGTGGAAGTATTACAATGGACACATCTGTTTAGATGACAATTGTCTAAAAGCAAAATCCTTTTTTAGAGATTTTATCTTACTTCCTGTTGTATTTCTAGGGCAGAAACTAAAAGGAAATTAGCTCAACAGGACCCAGCAAAAAACTGACGGGGGTTTGAACTCATCCTACATCCTACTAAGTTTTTGTTATCAGTGAATAGGTGATTACCTATAGCGCTTGCTACAAATTAATAAACCGTCTAATAAAATTCATAATATGACAATGTAGGTAACCAAATATAAATGGTGACAATAAGAGTGCTTAACCACTTAAGCCCCGGAAGATTTTACCCCCATTCCGACCAGGGGGTATTTTGCGATTCGGCACTGCGTGAATTTAACGCACAATTGCGCGGTCGTGCGATGCTGTACCTAAACGAATTTGACGTCCTTTTTTTCCCACAAACAGAGCTTTCTTTTGGTGGTATTTGATCACCTGTGCGATTTTTTGATCACGCGCTATAAACAAAAAAAGAGCGTCAATTTTGCAAAAATAGCAATATTTTTCACATTTTTTTATATGAAATTCCCCCCAAAAAAAATGTAAGAATCAAAATTTTTAAAAATTTTCGGCCAATTTGTTTTATGCTACCTATGTTTGGTAAAAAAAATCGCAAAAAGCGTATTTTGATTGGTTTGCGCAAAAGTTATCGCGTTTACTAACAAAGGAAAAGATTTTTGTCATTTTTGTTGTTTTTTTTTTTAACGCGTAATGGCGGCGATCTGCGATTTTTTTTGCGGTACTGCGACATTTGCGGCGGACAGATCGGACCCTTGACTGACATTTTTGACACTTTTGGGGTTACCAGTGACATTTCTACAGTAATCAGTGCTATACATATGCACTGTTACTGTAAAAATACACTGGTAGTGAAGGGGTTAACTTTATTTGGAAGGGAGGGGCTGTGTGTGTCCCTAGGGGCGTGGTTTCTACTGTGATTGGCTGTGGCTCTAGCTGTAAGGACACTGATCAACGGATCTACATACCAGATCCGTTTTATCAGTGTCTTTGCAGCGAGGAGAATGACAGGCAGTTTGTTTACACAAGCTGCCTGACATTCTCCCTCTCCCCCGCCGATCGCCGAGTGGCCGGCGGACATCGGGTCCGCTGGTCACACGCGCGGGGGGGTCCGTGACCACGCGGGAGCGGGAGCGCGCCTCCGGGGGCGCGCGCTCGCTCCCTAGACCCTCACAAGCAAGCAACGTAGCCCTACGTTAGTTTGCCTGTGAGGGGCTGACCGCCGACGTAGATAGTCGTGCGGCGGTCGGCAAGTGGTTAATAAATATAATGTGTTAAAAAATAAATAAATAATAAATATATTCACTCTCAAAAAAAATCTTGAAGTTCATGTGCACAAACAATTATAAGTGAAGAGTCCATAAGATGATGCAAAAAAAACAAACATCAGTGACTTCTTGATGAAAAATGTCCAAAAATTATATATATTTAAAGTGCAGGTGCTTTCTCTCTTGCCCTGGTATCCCTTCACCGTGGGAGATAAATAAAATTCACACTCACCAGAACTCGTGGGTCCTATATGTCTTATGACACTAGGACCAATCGTGCTTAGATGACCCTCTCCAAGGTCAGGGTGCGTTCCCTCCTGGCGAAACTATCCCTCTGCAGTACCACTCTTACTGCTGATAGCCTCCAAATCGGGTGCCTTTCCTCCAAACAGACCTGCTCCTTCTTGCAGTAGCAATCCTCCTGTTAATCACCTCCAATCAAGGGGGGTGTATAGAAGAAAAGAATCCAGATAGTGCAGTACCGTTTAAGTGGTTTATTAATGCACACAACCCCGGTCAATCCAAAAAATACATTCCCAATGGGGTGATAAGAACAGGTGTAAAAACAGGAAGAATCAATAAAATCCAATAAATAAGGTGAAAAAACAGTGAGAAACAGTATAAAAAACCGAAAGAACGCTGTCATACATGTGAGCTGCGAGTGGAGAGCGGTAGTTCCGGCTTGCGTTCCACTAAGCTTGTATGACGTCACGACGTGCGTTCCAACTAACGCGTTTCGTCATTGGCTAGACGTCTTCAGAGGACCTTAAGAGTATACAAAGTAGTATAACATATAGGTAAAATTTCAACAATTTATTTCTCTAAGTTTTACAAAGTAGTAGACAGGTTTGTCGTGTATGGGTTAAAGACCCATTAGTGGAGAACTGAGGAAATTGGAGGGTAAGTGACAGGTGAAATAGGTGACTTTTTGAACATTTGTCTCTTATTGTCCCATGCGTGTGTGTCAGGCTTGGAACTTTTTCAGAGGAAATATCCAGAAAATGATCCTACGCGTTTCGGCTACATAAAGCATTAATGCCCTTTTCAAGGATAGGTCACCATGTCTGAAACAACAATAGGCTGTTAGTTTAAAAGCACATATGCCAAACCAAAACAGAATTTGTGCAAAGTGCTTTTTGCTACATACATCTTTCTTTTGTCTGATCCATGTGTGAAAGGTTATTCCCTTGGGTTCCTAGTTCGCATCAGGAACTATTGCTGCTTCTACAAGTAATATGTAAATGATGGAAGAATTTTAGTTCTTTTGAGGTTCTCTAAGAATATATGGAAATTTTGGTAAAGATAAATAAAATAAATTACTTACAGGCTAAATCATATAGATTAGCTGTACTGGTGGAATCCGTATTGATTCTCGTCAGAAATGGGGGTAATTGGTAACTATAAAAATTAAGTAGGTATAAAGGTAAATAAGGTTGAAATAGAGAAAGTGGAAAATAAGGTAAAAACAAATAAAAACTTTTCTTTTTGGTGAAGAGTGTTTATTTTAGCCATTAACTGCTCTTCAAAGAAGGAAAAAACACAAGCAGGGCCGCTTCTGTATTGGTAAAGGAGGCTGTCCAGATGGTTAAAACTCACTTTTGTAAACAGCAGAGTAGGATTCCAGTTGCAGCGTCTCTCAAGGTATTCCCTGAGTTAGTTCCCTGGCCTTATAAGGTGGTTCGCGCATGCGCATTGCTGCGCTGCGCGATACCACGTGACACGGCTATGACGCAGCTCTTCCTTATTGCAAAGGCGCCGGGAGGCAATTGCGCATCCGGGATGCCGTGTAGCCGTGGCGTGTTGGCCGCCGGCACGTACTATGGAGCAGGATACCCCTGACGGATATCTGAGGAGGCAGAAAACCACCATCCTTTTTAACTCCTGATGCCCCCGATCAGAGTCGGGGCTTTCCGTGTCGGGTGCGATTTAGAAAAACCCAAATGGATGATCATCACATGGATAGGCTTGACAATAATAATACATATACACAAGAGGTTTATGATGATTCAATCATACATGTAATTAGTAATAATTTAGACAAAAAATAATATATATATGTATCTCAATATGAATCTATTCAGTATAGAAAATTATGTATTACAGCAGTTGCATAAAGGGGATAGGAGGTGACACAATTTGTGTCTGGGTGGTTTTTCTGGTAGGGGGAGCAAAAGGCCAGCTAAAGCTGGACATAGACAGATCGCTTAATGGGGATGGGTGTCACGTACCTGGTAGAAGAGCCTGATACGGTGAGGAAAGCCTCTCTTACACCTCTGACTCGGGGCCCCTGATAGAGCAGACAGGTAGCACAGGAGTGCAGAGGGGCACGAGTGCCTATTGGTCTTGATAGTAGCTTAGCCGGACGAACTGTCAGGATCAAGCAGGGGAAGACTGTCGGTGGACCGCAGCGGAGCAGGAGTGCCGTATGGACACCACTGAACAGGAGACAGGAGCAGGCTGGGTCTGTCAGTAGGTTGCAGCAGAGCAGGAATGCCGGATGGACACCACCGAGCAGGAGACAGGAGAAGGCCAAGTTCGTCAGCGGGTTGCAGCGGAGCAGGAATGCCGGATGGACACCAGTGAAAAGTAGGCAGAGACTAGCAGCAGGCAGTCCAGCAGGATAGTAGGCAGAAACAGGATCAGGCAAACCGGGTCATACACTGGCAGACGGATCAGGTGCAGATGTACAGGCAGAAGCGTGGTCAAAGACAAGCTGGGGTCAATGCAGGCAGAGTTCAGGAGAAGTCAAGGCAAGCCGGGTCGATAACAGTAATCAGATGCAGGTTTACAGGTAGCAGGTTTACACAGAAACGCTGTAGACAAGACAGCACTGAAGCACAGCACAGGCTCAGTTTAAATAGCCCCCTTGATGACCATACAAGCAACAGGTGCACGCACTTGTGCAATGGGCGTAGCCTATGCACAGCAAGCTGTCTAGAAGAGCCATTCTGTCTATGGGAATGCCCTTCCTGACAATGGGTCTGGTTTATGTTTTGGGTTCTTTGTGGAAGAAGAGTTTTTATTTGATTTAACTAAAGCGTATGGAGCTGTTGAATGGGGAGACTATGTTGTCATATTTAATCACTGAGTGTTTAAAGGGTTGATTGGAAAGAGGAGGTGAGAGACTCATTCAAGAATTTTGGCGAATGAATTTCTAGAATTTTTAAATATGGATCCGACAGAAGTTGTAAAAAAGTACTATTTAATCAGTTTTGCCTGAGGTAAATCCTTCAAGGAATGGGCAGAAGCTTTCAGCTTCATTTAGGCCCAGTGGTGTTGTTGCTTTTAAAAGGTTGATCGACCGCATTTCGATTTGCAATAGGGTTTTATTCCAATCCCCTCCTCTCAGTGGGATGTGAATTCGGTCAAGGGCAAGGAAGGTCACTTTGGGCATTTTATATTTGTGGTCATAGGCTACGTGTCTCCCGAGGGGGATGTAGTAGTTGCCAACACGCATGGTTTGTAGGTGTTTGTTTACCCTTTTCCCAAACTCTTGTCTGGTTTTGCCGACGTAAAACGAGCCACATTCACATAGCATTAAATACACTATTCCTCTGGTCTTGCAGTTTGTGAAATGTTTTGGCTTGAAGGTGTCTCCATTTGGTAAGATCATAGTTGTGGATTGGCGGATGACTGGGCATTGTGAGCAGCTTCTACAGGGGAAAGTTCCCTTTGTCTTACAGGGATCCTTTCTGGATCCTTCCTCATGCTCACTATGTACCAGGCTTTGCCTTAGAGAGACAGCTTTCCTGAATGTGATAGGGGGGTTGTCCGGTACCAATCCAGTAATATTCGGGTCTTCCTTTAAGATGGACCAATGCTTCTTTAAGATATTTCTTATTTTTTGGTGCTCATTTGTGTATCTCATAATGATTCTAGTGGATGATTCCTCATTTCCAGATTCCTCATTTCCAGATTCCGCTTGTTTATTTCCTTTGTAGATCAACCCTCCAATTTCCTCACTTCTCCACGAATGGGTCTTTAACCCATACACGACAAACCTGTCTACTACCTTGTAAAACGTTGAGAAATAAATTGTTGAAATTTTACCTATATGTTATACTACTTTGTATACTCTTGCCCTTAAAGTCCCACACAACTTGGTTTGAGGCACCAAACCCCAACAAAACCCTCAATGAACTGTAGCTCCCCAGTGCCAGCAGCAATCATGCAGCCCCAAACCATGACACTCCCACCACCATGCTTGACTGCAGGCTAGACTCACTTGTCTTTGTACTCCTCACCTGGTTGCCGCCACACTCTCTTGACACCATCTGAACCAAATACGTTTATCTTTGTCTCATCAGACGAGAAGACATGGTTCCACTAATCCATGCCCTTAGTCTGCTTGTCTTTAGTAAACTGTTTGCGGGTTTTCTTGTGTATCATCTTTAGAAGAGGCTTCCTTCTGAGACAACAGCCATGCAGACCATTTTGATGCAGTGTGTGGCGTATGGTCTGAGCACTGACAGGCCCACCTCCCACCCGTTCAACCTCTGCAGCAATGCTGGCAGCACTCAAAGCAGGCGATACGGAGGGGACACATCCATAAAGGATTTCCTAAGGGAAGGCACACAGTCTATCACTGATTTTCTGAGAACTAGGATTGGATTCTTACCCAGTTCAGGCTATTGCTTCCAGTGTATACTAATGTTTCTGATTATCTTCCATCTGTCTCCCCATTTGAGTGGCATATTATAAGGCTGGATGAATAGTGCTATCACCTAAGGTGATTGGTGATCAGGATACACCCTTTGGCTCAGTGGAGGAACTCCTATATTATCTTATTATCCTTCTTTGATCTTGGCTATAAATGGCTTGATATATTCTTTTAGTGACCCCGACGCCTGCCCAGGGATATTTGCTTCACCCCGTTTCTGACCAATATGGAATGCTGATTTTGTCTTCGGTCTCTCTGGCCCTGAGGAAGCCCCAAGTGCGAAACGCTTCCAACCACGGTCACCTACGTGGTATTTTTTTGTATCGAACTTGTTATTTTAACCTATATGTATATTTTAATGAAGAAAACAGTGTTTTTATAATTAATTGTGCTTCATTCATAAACATCCCCTTCCTTCTTTTGTGGCTGTTTTAAAGTCCCGCTTTCTCTTTTCAATATTGTTTTTACGTGTATATTTGGGATGATGGCCATATAATCACGGTATTTTGTGCCCCACATCTAATGATGATTAGTAATGATTTTATATTTTTGGTTTTGGGTTTACGACTGTTTAATTAATGAAACACCTTAAGGTGTATGCATGATGCATTAATTAATGAAACACCTTTAGGTGTATGCATGATGTTTCTACATTGATATGTTACTAAGCCATCTTAAGTTCCTTTTTAAATTGCATTTACGTATTACATTGAGAAGTTATGATATAATGTTGATTGTGTATTTATTTTAATTAGAAATCAAAAAACTGTTCTGTTTCTGCAATATTTGATGCTTAGCTAGAATATGAAGGAGTTTATGTTAACAATAGCAGTTTGTGCTTTGTCCTTCGGGTAAAAGAATTCTCATACTCTTACTCTTGCCAGGAGATAAAAAAGGCTTATTTTACTTGACAGATAAATTGTTAGCTGAGGAATGTTGCTTTACCCTTTCTAATTGTCCCTGTTTGACCCTCCACATTAAATACCGGGAACGTTTTTTGGTCTACTTGGGCTGAATTCTTTCATTATACTCATTCTAAAACTGTTTACTGAATCACAAGCCGAAGATTTTGTAAAAGCATTCATTCAACTTTAATTATTATCTTTAGACCTTGTTATTTCCCCACTTATTTTTTGTCAGATAAGTACTATGTATTGCATTTTGTGCTTTTACCAAATACAAGCGCTTATGGTTTTCAACATGATACATTTTTATTAGGAGGAGTAAATCACAGGTGTATGGAACAAGTCAGGCATCAAAAGTGCTTTTTCGCTTCAAAAAAAAAAAAAAAAATGTAAGCTTTTTGACTTTCCCAAAAAACAAATCTATAAACCTTGTATGAATGGTTAAAGTGAAAATACTGGTACTTAATAATCAATGAAAAGTTTCTAGTTTTCCTGCAAAGATATCTGGGGAGTTTTGTAGCCTTTTAACAAAAATGTATATGGTGCTCACAGGTAAACTCCTGGAGGGAGAATCAAACTCTATATTCAAGAGAATTTGCTGCATTTCCCCTTATAATGCAGGGAAGCAGGTCTCGGTGCTCACTTGTCACAATTCAACAGCAAATGTACCCCATATAAGATCTTTCAAGGGCAATCACAGCATATAATTCTCTTTTATTGATGCAAAATTACAAAGGCTAAAAACACCTAAAATCGAATCAATGGCAGTCACCGTATTCTTTAAAGTGGAGTTCCATCCACATTTTAAACTTTTCGCCCCTGCGTTCGTGACTACTGTACGATTTATCATTGGGCACTTTTTTTTTTTTTTTTTAACAATATGTACCTTATATTGCTGGGGAGTGCTCCACTTCCGCTTTTCCTTACCACAACGAGGTACATAATTTCTGGCCAGCAGCTGCGCGTTGGCTCCTGGGAAATGAGTTTCATCAATCCCAGGAGTCAATGGGCATCCTCCGTCTGCAGCATTGCAGTATTTGTGCGCCACGCTTTCTATGATATGCCCATGTGCGAGCGCTGTATCTCGGAAGAAGCAACTAGTGGGCTTCAGATGCCCACACTCAAGATGGAAGCGGGCTCACCGGGAAGAGCAAAGTCCTTTTTTTTAACCAGAAAAAAGACTACTTAAACATACATTTATTACTCTAACCGATTTATATATGTGTAGGTGTGATCATCACATGTGTGTTTAAAAAAAAAAAAAAAAACTGCTGGAACTCCGCTTTAATTACAGGTTTCCTAGTTGCACAATAATTCTTCTGTAATAGTTTTTTGATGACACGTTGGCTATACTGTAGTAGCCAATTCTTGTACCAATTTTGACATGAAGTTTGTCATCATCATGTTGACATATAATTCTTGTATAGTTAGTTTCTAATACATTTGGTATTCTGCAGTGGATTATTCTTTTATGTTTGGTTTATATTGAAGCGTACATATTTAGTAGATTATGCTGCTGAGTTGCTAAATATTAGGTTAAATTTCAAGTGCTTATATACGCCAGAATTCAACACTATATAATGCCTTGGGTCCTCTTATTCTATAATAATGTTAACAAAATGCTCCCTGTCTGGTGTTTTGATTGTTATGTAGCATATATGGCAATCTGCATCTATATCATCTTTGATTGTTTTCTTCCAAAAAAGGACTATTCCCTGATGTTGGAGGAGGGTATTTCTTACCACGGCTTCCTGGAAATCTAGGCTTATATATTGCTCTTACTGGATTCCGGCTAAAGGGAAGAGATGTGCAGAAAGCTGGCATTGCTACTCATTTTGTTGAATCAGAAAAGGTAGGATTTTGTATAACTCTGTTTAAAAGTGTATGAAGACCTGGCCTGTAAAAAATAAAACAAATAGGTTTTGTTTTATCTTTTTAAGATATAATTGTTTCAGTAAATGCTATGATTCTTTTTAAATTCCCTAATATGGAAGCTAATCTGGTATTGCAAGATCTTATTTGTTTGGGGTTGAGCAACATTATAACCTTGTTATGATAGGCACTGATAGATGACACTGGAGGACACTGATTAGTAGCACTAGTGGGCACTAAGGGGACCGATGTCCCTCTAACAGTAGCCGGTTAAAGGCTTTCTTCTTTTCTTCACGCTGACAGTATGAGGGGAAGAAAAAGCAGATAACCGGTTTCGGTTTACTTCAATGATCAGCTGTCATTGGCTGACAGCTGAGCTGATCATGTGGTAAAGGGCCTGCTGTAATTGGCCCTTTACCCGATCTGTGATCAGCCAAGTCCCAAAGACTCGCGATCACAGAGTGCGCCAATGGGAGGATGTCCATGTACATCCTCCCGGCATTTTAAGCCCGTGCTTTAGCCGTCTTTTGGCTATAGCGTGGGCACCCAGTGGTTAAAAAAAATGTACATTTCTCATTGATACTCCTTATCCCACGACTGACTACATCACATCTAATGTTTTATATTGATTTCTGTGTACACCTAGGCACAATTATTACATACAGTCATGGCCAAAAATATTGGCACCCCTTAATTTCTGTCAGATAATGCACCACTTCACCCCGGAAATTGTTGCAATTACAAATGTTAAGGCGTTCTCATGTTTATTTCTTTTGTTTGTATTGGTATGACACAAAAAAGTAGAGAAGCAATAATCTGGCAAAACTCCAAAAATGGACTGGACAAAATTATTGGCACCTTCTCAAAATTGTAAGAAATAATTGCATTCTATTCATTGCAAGTTTGTGATGCTCCTGTAATTTGTAATTAAACTCACCTGTGTCAATTAACAGATGCTGACAATGCAGAAATCACACCAGCAACCAGTTAAAATGGTGAAAAATGTACTTAACCTTTCTGTTGTGTATCTCTGTGTGCCACATGGAGCATGGAGAAGAGAAAGAGCAGCAAAGAATTGTCTGAGGAAAAATTGTGGAAAAGCATGGACAATCTCAAGGTTACAAGTCCATCTCCAGAAATCCTAATGTTACTGTGTCCACTGTGCACAACATTGTCAAGAAGTTTACAGCCCATGGCACTGTAGCTAATCTCCCTGGATGTGGAAGAAAGCGCACAATTAATCAAAGAGTTTGTCAAAACTTACCTGAGGAAGCCAGGATCTTTTTGTGAGAATGTGGTATGGACAGACTAATAAAAACTACAGCATTTTGGTAAAGCCCATCATTCTACTGTTTTCAGAAGAAATAAGACCTTTAAAGAAATAAATACATTCCCTACAATTAAACATGGTGGAATTTCACTGATGTTTTGGGGTTGCTTTGCTGCTTAAGGCACTGGATTCCTAAATGTGTGCATGGCATTATGAAATCTGAAGACTATCAAAGAATTTTGCGGTGTAATGTAGGGCCCTGTTTTAGAAAGTTGGGTCTCTGTCAGAGGTCATGGGTCTTACAGCAGAGCAATGACACATCGCAAATGTCAAAAGCACCCAGAAATGGTTTAGGACAAACCACTGGAGAGTACTGAACTGCCCAACAATGAGTCCAGATCTAAATGCCATAGAGCACCTGTGGAGAGATCTCAAAACAGCAGTTGAGAAAAGGAACCCTTCCAAGAGACCTGGAGCAGTTGGCAAAAGAAGAGTGGTCCAAATTTCCAGTAGAAAGGTGTAAGAAACCCAATGATGGGTACAGGAAGTAATTCATTGCAGTTATTTTTTTCAAGGCGTGTGCTACCAAATAATAAATTGAGGGTGCCAATCATTTTGTCCAGTCCATTTTTGGAGTTTTGCGTGGAATGTGACAGATTTAGATTTTTTTTTCTCCACTTTTTTGTGTCATACCAATACAAAAAATAAATAAATAAATATAAGAATGCCTAAACATTTGTAATTGCAACAATTTTCTGACCGAAGTGGTGCATTATCTGACAGAAATGCAGGGGTGCCAATATTTTTGGCCAAGACTATGTATTTTATCTTGAGTTTTAATTGGGAATGGAACATGTTATATTATTAGCCTGGATATTTCCCCCAAAATATGAGCAACACAGTCTTCTGGCTGCAGGTCTTTTCTGTAAGCCTAATTTTAAAGTAACATATTGGGGTTGTACAGCTCAAAGTTAAAGTTCGCCTTTCAATTTCAGAGAGCTTTTTCTCTTTTAGGCATTCTATTGTGATACATGTGAAGCCCCTTTCACACGTGTTGGCCGATACGGTCTGCCTGTCAGTTTTTTAGGCAGACCCGATCAAACCATCCATTGCTCTCTATGGACCCTGTCCGTTGACACCGGCCCACATCCAATCCGATTCACTAAAAACAGATGGATGGTGATACGTTCTCTATCCGTCTAGCACAGGGGTCTCCAAACTTTCTAAGCAAAGGACCAGTTTACTCTCCTTCAGGCTACAGGAGGGCCAGACTGTGGCCAGTGGTAGAAGTAGTGCTCCACTGTTGGTATTAATGTGATGAATAGTGTTATTAGGGGGGATGGTGCCCCATCATTGGTGTCAGTTGAGGAAATAGGGCCCCAAGGGCCAGATAAAGGCAAGCAAAGGGCCAAATGCAGCCCCTGGGCTGCAGTTTGGAGACCACGGGTCTAGTGGCTTGGATCAGATGGCCGTTGGGTGTGTCTGTGTCCGCT
The DNA here is from genome assembly GCF_965119305.1 of Pelophylax lessonae. Lineage (NCBI taxonomy): Eukaryota > Metazoa > Chordata > Amphibia > Anura > Ranidae > Pelophylax > Pelophylax lessonae. The sequence goes on along the minus strand of NC_138773.1, from coordinate 181,286,964 downwards.
CTGCATAAGCGGAGCAGAAATGGACAAGCCATCCGCCTAGGCCCCTTTCACATGCATGTGGGGAAGGCCCTGTGGGCGTGTACATTTACATTTTTCCGGCCTAGACTACTTCTGCAGGGGGCAGCATAACCCATTCAGCTAATGAAGATGGAGGCTGCGTCTGTCAATGGATTTCAGAGAAAAAGATTTTACGGTAAGATCTTACAAAAACCGTATTTTTCTTTTTCGCTACATGTTTTCTTTAATCAAGACTTTGTGCTAAACTAGTCTTTTGATGCAGCTATCCAGATAGGTATGTCCTCAGCATTAGCTCTGGAGGCCTTACCTGGACCCTGCTAGATTGGGTGATTGTGGGACCTGCTTGGAATTCGTCCTAGCACTGAGTTCTGCTTGTAGCATTTTCCAGACCTCTGCGCGCTGTGTTGGGGGCTTAATGCTTTCAAGGTCCAGAGCCATGGCACAATCTCTGGTGTGACCCAGAGTCTGAAGACTCATTTATAAGTAAGTGATATGGGTGCTTTCAACAGGCCATAAGATAAAGTTCTACTTCCAACCCCCTTCCTAGCTTTTTTTATTTGCTGTAATTCCTCAACACTTCCAGTTTGTTGCCCAGTTATTCAGACTGTCTTCCACACCCTGTGTATTCACCGAGTTTCTAGCCCCTGTGCTTGCCTTGCTACATTCCCAGGGCATCTCTGTTGTGGGATATCTGGCTGGTACAGATCCTGACCAACAGTGTGGTTTAAATCTTTCAGACCTTTAGACACGTCAGTTGGATCGCATCAGAAGTCTGTGTTACACACCTTCAGCAAGAGTTTTTCTTCCACAAGAAACACTTCAAACTCTCCTCTCTCAGACTCCTCTGTCCATGTGTTGACCAACTCTTCACTTCTGCATTAGAGTCATGAGCCTGAGGGTAGCCTCTTTAGAGGTAGTCTCATTTGTCCCATTTTACTCCAGACCCCTACAATTCAACATCCTGTCATCATGGAACAAATTAGTTCAGTCCTTTGTCAAGTCGATTCCCCTGACACTAAAGACCAGGTTGTCTCTTGCCTGGTGGCTTAGAAATCCAGCTTTGGAGATGAGGAAGTCCATCTTTGAAGATTATCCCAATGGCTGCCAGCCTGACAGGAGTCACTCTGATTGTGCAGGAGACTGAGATGCTGAAGAAATCTCTACTCTTGATCAACTTTCTGGAGCTTTGTGCGATTTGGGTGTCTCTACAACCCTGAATATCTTGACTTGAGGGTTTCCCTATCCAGACTCAGCTGGAGGATGTCACAGCAATGATGTATATGAACCATCAGGAAGGAACCAGAAGTCTCGCCGATGCAAAAGAAGTAGAAAAAATGTTTGACCTAGCCAGAACTTTATGTTCCAGCCTTGGCCACTGAAGATTGGACAGTTGGCTGACAGACTACCTCACTTGGCAGGACCTGGACCCAGGGTAGTTCCAGAACCTGTGTCACAGGATGGGGGATGCCAAATGCTCCTAGCCTCCAGTTTTAACAGCACATTGGACAGGTTTATCTCTAGATACCGAAACCCTTTGTTGGAAGCAGTGGAGGCTCTGGTGGTTCAGTGGGCTTAGTACAACCTGATCTACAGGTTTCGTCCTCTGAATCTCCTTCCTTCTCTGCTCCACGGGATAAAGATGGGGAATAATAGTAATATTCATGGCTCTGGACTAGTCCATGCAGATGTGGTATTTAGAGCTGATCATCAGACTCCTGGCAGATGCTCTGTTGGCTCTTCTAGAATGATTTAAATTTCTGTCTCAAGGACTAATTTGCCATTCTGCTTCATGAACGCTGGCTTTAACAGCATGGCTATTGAAACACAGGTCTTGAGGAACAGGGCCTTTTCTGAGTTTACGATTTCCACAACGTTAAAAACCAGTAAGTCCACTTTCTGTTAGATCTACCATTGGACATTATTGGCATGGTGCAAGGAAAGAAAAATAAAATACTCAATGGAACAAATCCTAAACTTTTTACAGTCAGGCTTGGATCAACAGCAGGCCTTGAGTACTATCAAGAGTCAGATCTCATTGCTTGTGATCTTGTTCCAAAGACCGTTAGCCACCTATTCATGTTTAAGACTCTAGTACAGGGTGTTTCTTATGTTGCTCCCACGTGCACCCACTTGTTTCTCCATGAGATTTGAATTTGGTTCTCTTGGCTCTTCAAAAATGACTCCCTAACCTATCGGGGATATTCCTCTTTCCACACTCACTTACAAAGTTGATTTCCTTTTTATTTCTTTTTGTTATCACTCTTAACTTATGATTTTGTCCTATAAAGAACCCTTTCATGCCTTATACAAGGGCAAGGGGGTATCACAGAGCTAGAGCTTCCTTCCTTCCTTCCTAAATTGACTTTAACCTTTCATCTTAACCAGGACATTGCACTACCATCCCTTTGTCTGGCTCCAGATTTCCCTTCATTATCTGGTTGTAGTTCAAGCTGTACATGTCTACCTTGCAACACCTGCCTCCATTGTAGCACAACGTTTCCTGTAAAGGGGAGCCAGCTTTTCTTTCCACCATTTCTCGTGGCTCAGACAGATCATAATTTAAGCTTATGTTCTTGAGGATTGGATTTTACACTTCCCTGTCAAGGATCGCCTTACTATATCTGTCAGTGCTTCTTGGGTCTTTCTGGTATCAGCCAGCTATTTCCCAGATTTTCAAGGCTGCCCCTTAGTCTTGTGTTCACATGTTTTAGCAGGTGGATGTTTGTTTATTGTTAGGCTTGCTAGTGTTGTGTTGCTATGTTGCCCACGTTTAAGTTGGACTGCTTTGAATGTCCCAAATGTCTCTGAATCCTGTGCCCCTTAATGAATAAAAAATATCAGGACTTTTGTACTTACATTAATATTCTTCTTTGAGTTCATTAGGGGCATAGGTTCCAGCCCTCTGTGTGTTGAGGTCATTCCCTTGGCACTGCTTTGCTACAAAACCTGAGGCATGCTCAAAGTGGAAGGGCTATACCAGGCTGCTCACTGTTTTTTGTTTGCTATTGTCCGAAATTCTCCTGTATGCCACGATTTAGCCCAAATGTGTCTGAATCCTACTTCACTCAATGAACTTGAAGAAAAATATTTCACGATAACAACAAAAACCTTGTAATTGCAGGATTCCTTTGCTGCAAAGAGAAGCAAAAAAAGAAATAGATCAGATCTGCTTTGCTACTTCATGGCTTTTAGAGCTCACGCGAAACCCTGATGGTATCAGACATAAGACATAGCTCACAATGCTAACAGATAAGATAAGTTATTTTTAGCTGAGTCCAATGTGATTTAAAAATAACAATCACATGGCAGAAAAAAATATCCTTATATTTGTGTTAAAGCGTTGTAAACTGAGCCTCTGGTGTTATCTATATAACTGTAGTGTAAAAGCTTTGTGGTTACATTGTGGCCACAGAAGCCTAATAGAATGTAGTGTTTTTTGTGATCAGATTTTTTTTTTTTTTTTTTATGTACATGTATTAATTTTTTCAATTGCTTTGTTAGATTCCATCCCTTGAAAAAGACCTTACATCTCTGAAGAGACCATCGAAAAAAGATGTTGTTGAAGTACTTGATACCTATCAGACAAAGGTATTTAAATACCTCTGTATGTATTTATCTGACCTAGTGGTTAGTCTCAATCATAAATGCACACTAATATTTTAAACGAAATGAAAGACAAAAAAGAAGAAAGGAGAAAAAAAAACAACTCACTCAACATCAAAGTCCAAGGAAACAAGAGAAAAGAAGCAAAGTATAAACAGGCTTAAGGTGTATATAGAGAGTTACTAAAGGGTAATTACCTTAAGGGTAGACAGCCTATTTTAGAGAGTAAATTTCATTTAACCACTCTACAACCGCTCACAGTAATACTACTGCGGCAGAGTGGTTCGTTATCGTCCAGCCACGTAGTATTAACGTGATTGGACACTCCCCCTTCTGGGCGGCGCTTGCGCGCCGCCGGAGGCTCGCTCCCGCTGTTTTCATTCACAGCGGGAGTCGGGCCAGGGGAGGAGCAGCGGCGATCGCCGCTGCTCTTACCCGATCGTCGGGGATCGAGTCTGGAGATCCGCCCGCTGTGTGTAAACACAGCGGGCGGATCTCCATAGTGACAGGGAGTGACAGATCGGAGTGTTCAGCATAGCTGGACATCCGATCTGTCCATGACTCACACAGTCACCTCCCCCCCTACACGTCAGTAAGCACCAGGCATACATTAACCCCTCCCTCTCCAATAAAATTAACCCCTTCCCTGCCAGTGTCATTTTTACAGTAACAGTGCATATTTATAGCATTGATTACTGCAGTAATGTCACTGGTACCCCCAAAAGTGTCAAAAATGTCAGTCAGGGGTCCGGTCTGTCCGCCGCAATGTCGCAGTCCCGCAAAAAAAATCGCAGATCGCCGCCATTACGCGTTAAAAAAAAAACACCAAAAATGACAGAAATCTTTCCCTTTGTTAGTAAACGCAATAACTTTTGCGCAAACCAATCAAAATACGCTTATTGCGATTTTTTTTACCAAACATATGTAGCATAAAACAAATTGGCCCAACATTTTTAAAAAAATTGGTTTTTACATCTTTTTTGGGGGGAATTTCATATAAAAAAATGTTAAAAATATTGTTATTTTTTCAAAATAAACGCTCTTTTTTTGTTTATAGCGCAAAAAGTAAAAATCGCACAGGTGATCAAATACCACCAAAAGAAAGCTCTGTTTGTGGGAAAAAAAGGACGTAAATTTCGTTTGGGTACGGCGTCGCACGACCGCGCAATTGTCAGTTGAAGTTGCACAGCGCCGAATCGCAAAAAGTGGCCTGGACGGAAGACAGCAAAATCCTCCGGTGGTAAAGTGGTTAAACAATATCACATTATAGCAAAAGGTAGAGCCTGCCTTTGCCTTATGGGAAAATTACTAAAGCCATGTAGTCCAAGTATTCAGAAACGATTTATACGAATCGGCATGGGTCAGGCCAACCCGTGCTGTTTTGTTCACTAGACCTATTCATAATCATTCTTATTGCAGTTTTTTACCTTCATGCTCTAAAGTATCCCTGCCATCAGAATACTATCAGTGCTGCTGGCTATAGCCAGCAGCACTGATCGTGCAGAAAAAACCCAACAGGCTGGTTGTACAGAAGTTGATTGGTAGATCAGCTTGCCCTTACATGAATCAAAATTTGGCCGGTCCCTGGCATGGGTGGCACAGATAGAGCTAAAACAGGCCTAGCTGCTTAGTTAAAATGGCCCACACCTCAACAGACAGATTCCTGCACCAGTTTTTTGGCACAAGAAGCTTAGGTAATTCCCCAAAATGTGTTAACTTTTCATTTTAAAAGCTGAACTCCTGGAAAAACTTTAAATACACAGAGATATATTACATATGTGTTTTACCTGTCATATTATTTGTATTTCTTTCTCTCCTATCCTGCAATTTACACCACTCTGTCAGGCAACACAGCAAGGTTTGGAACAAGTTTTACTGCAGTAAAGCACTACAGTTTGGTCTCCTCCCTGCCCCCAGCATGTTGTGATTGTACAAAGAAGAGGTGGCAGTAGATTTATATATCATCCAACTGCCCATTTAGCACTCTTCTTCTTAAGAGCACTGAGAGGCTCAGAGTAACTGCCCTCTTACATCCAGTGTGAGTGCTGCTATATAGGGCATTACAATTTTTTCAAAGTCTATGAAAAGCCAATTCTTGTTTTTTTTTTTTGCTTTTGAGATAGAATAGGGGCAGGATTTTTTTTTCCTTGCTGTCCTTAAAAAAAAAAAAAAATATATATATATATATATATAAACTTTTTGCTATAGATACACTATACAGTAAATGAACACTAATATTCAATAATACTTTAATCACTGACATGTCCCCTCAATCTCTGTTAACCAGAGTGCAGCAGGTGAAGAGAAGCCCTTTATTCTTGCCGAACACTTGGACAAAATAAACAGGTATAATATATAATTATTGTGTGTCTGTCTACTAAAACATCTATCGAAAAGCAAAATAAAAATACATGCATGCTATGAACTAATGCTAATTATTTTTTTAACTTACCCAAGATCTATAGTGTATACTTACTGAAATAAAGTTTAGTACATTTAAATTAAAGAAAAGCATTTTTCTCTTACGTCCTCCGACAGTCGCCGCCTCTTCATATTCGTCACATATGGGGTATTAGACTTTGCTCCGAAGCAGTAGCTAGGCAACAGAATATGTTAACATTAAAGCTTTTAACATATCCCACCCTCAAGGGGTGGTCCCCTCAGTCAATACCCTCCTACTTCCTGCAACCATATCTCAGTTTCAATGTCTAGCTTGTCAGGAGTGGCTGGCTCTCTCTGTGCTGGGGCTTTGTGCCCCAGGCTCTTTCTTCTTTTTTGATTTTTTGTTTAAGTTTTCTCTCTACCTTTACTTAGCTGTTCTTTTTGTCAGCGTTAGTTAGTTCTTCGGATGAAGAGGATCATGCGGGCTGGGTCTCGGGCTGATCCCCCTGGTCGCAGGTCGTGGGTCAGTGGCTTTCCAGCCTGACATCGAGCGTTCAGCCAGGTAACGCTCCTGGCACAGTGAACGACCCATCCCTGTTCGGTGCAGGGATGATTGGTGAGGTGGCTACCTCACTGGACGCTGTGCGGTTTCTTAACCCCCATTCTGTGCGTCTTGTATGCGACTCTCCCTGCCTCATGTGCAGCGGCTTGTTCGCCTGTGCGGGTCCCCCACGCCATTGTGAGGTAAGTGTATCTATGTGGGGACCTGTCTGTCTGGGGGGGTGTCAGTCTGGGACTGTGTAACCTGCCTCTGTTCACACTGTTTGTCTCCCTATCACTCGGCTGCATGCTGTGGGCTGCAAGGGGGGGGGGAGCTGTGTGACACTGTGTGTGTCAGCCTTGTCAGTGTGAGAAGCTGTGTGCTGTGGGGCATGTTTTGGGCATGTTTGGGCACTATACAGCGATTGCTGAGGCGATCTGACATGTTTTTTTATACATGGATGACATGTGTGCATTACTGTACCGTGGAGCGGCGGTTTCGGCGCCAAACGGCGCCATTTTGCCTACATTCGCTCCGGCCGCATGTTCTACATGCATGGCGGCCATTTTCTTGTAGCCTCCCATAGGCTTTCATAGAGCGCCCCGGCAGCATCACTTCCTCTTCTCCAGGAACACCGATCGAGGCAGCAGCAGCGGCGAGGGTCTCCTCAGGTTATATCCTTCTTATCCATTGCCTGTGTCAGTTTTATTGTCCCTGTGGGGGTCTCGTTGTGCTTGTGTGGGGTGCGGTGGGCTGCGCTCGCCGCGCTTGTTAAAGGGGCAGTTAACCCTTTATTATCCGGCATTTGTAATAGGGGCAATGGATTCTCAGGAGGGCAAATTTCCTACCGCCTTGGTGGAAAGCCAGGGGACCGCTGTTTCCCCCCCAGGGGGGGACTTAGCCACTATTGTGGCTGGCCTTGCTGCTCAGGTGCAGATGCTGGTGGCTGCTCAATCTACTAAAAGACCCAGAGTTTCTCTTTCCTCTGATTCTGAGGGTGAAGGTGATGGGGCTGTTATGGCGGGGGCCTCCTTATCGGGGTCCCGCTCCTCCCTGGATCTAGTGGGGTCCGAGGTGGAGGCTGAAGTTGAAGGGGTTGATAATTCTCCCCCTGGCTCGCCTGAAGAGCTTGCAATCATGGATGAATTGATTGCTTCCATAAAACAAACGCTGCGTTTGCAGGATGAAGTGTGTCCCCCCGCTGCCTTGGCGGCGTATGGGACGCAGAGAAAACGCAGGACGCCGCAGGTTTTTCCCTGCAATGATGATTTTCAGCGCGCTGTTAAGGAACAATGGCGCAATCTGCGCAAACCTTTTGCTGTACCAAGTAGGTTCAAGCTGCGTTATCCTTTCTCGCCTTCCACTGACGAAAGGTGGTGTGTGCCACCCCCAGTGGATCACGCAATTGCGGTTTTAAACAAATCCACTGCGATTCCTGCAGAGGATTCCCCTGTGTTCCGTGATGCCACGGATAGGAGATTGGAGTCTCTTGCCCGTCATACTTATTCTGTTACGGGTTCTATGCTTAAGGCTCTGTTTGCCTCTCTCATGGCGGCCCAGGCGGTCGCAAGTTGGACGCAGATGCTTAGGCGCGTCCTAGTGGCCGATTCGGACTCGCCGGCGACCCTGGATATGGTGGATCAAATCCACCAGGGTGTCATGTATCTGTGTGATGCGGATTTGGACCTAGTCCCGTTGGCTGCACGTGTGCACAGCGTGGCGGTGTTGTCTCGCCGCCTGGTTTGGTTGAAATATTGGTCGGTGGACCAGTCTTCACGTAAGACCTTAGCCAATCTACCTTATGATGGGTCTCGCCTTTTTGGGGAGTCCTTGGATGTGTTGATTAAGGGGATCACCGGAGGTAAGAGCACTCTCTTGCCCCATTTCCCCAAGGCTAAGGGGGCTTCTGGGAGGAAGCATGCTAATTTTCGGCCCCCTCAGGGGTCCTTTCGTGCCTTTCGGTCGCACTACAAGGGCAAACCGTTCAAAGGTCAAGGCTCTCAGAAGAAGCCCTGGTCTGGAAAACAGAAGTCCGGTCAATCCGGATCCGCAGCCCATAACAGTGCGGCCTGAAGGGGCGCCCTCACCCAGTGTTGGGGTGGGGGGACGCTTGCTCGGTTTTCTTCAGCCCTGGTTGGCCCGCGTGCGGGACAGATGGGTTCAGGAGATCGTTCGATCTGGTTACAAGATCGAGTTTCTCTCTCGGCCGGAGAGCAGATTTTTTCCCTCAAATCTTCAACTGTCTCCAGAGCGTTTACGGGACCTGCACCTGGCGGTGCGGGACCTGAGGGCTGAGTGGTAGTTCCGGTGCCTCATCGGGACAGATTTCGGGGGTTTTATTCCAATCTGTTCACCGTGCCCAGAAAGGAGGGCAAGGTTCGTCCAATTCTGGACTTGAAGGCTCTGAACCGCTCTGTGCGGGTTCGCAAGTTCCGCATGGAATCCCTGCGGTCGGTGGTGGCTGCCCTGGTTCCGGGGGAATTCATCGATTTGAAGGATGCGTATCTTCACATCCCCATTTTCGAGGGTCACCAGAGGTACCTTCGATTTGCCATTGCGGAGGATCACTACCAGTTTGTGGCGTTGCCCTTTGGTCTCGCCTCGGCTCCGCGGGTCTTCACCAAGGTGCTTGCACCGGTTCTGGCATTATTGAGGGCCCAGGGCATTTCTGTCCTGGGGTATCTGGACGACATTCTGGTTCGGTCTGCGACCAGCCAGGGTCTGGAGAAGGACCTGTCTGTCACGATGCAAACTCTGCAGGAGTTTGGTTGGACGATAAATTTTCCAAAGTCGACACTGAGTCCGTCGGTTCGTCTTCCCTACCTGGGAATGATTCTGGACTCGGTGCAGGCGAAGGTCTTCCTGCCGGAAGACAAACTCAGAACTCTTCAGGAGGAAGTCAGGTCCCTCAGGGACGTTCCGCACTCGTCTCTGCGGACGTGCATGAGATGTCTGGGATTGATGGTCTCGGCCTTCGAGGCGATTCCCTTCGCCCAGTTTCACACGCGGGGTCTCCAAGCGGAGATCCTGTCCATGTAGGACGGCGGCGACCTCAATCTCTGGATCTTCAAATCTCGTTGAGTCATCGCACCAGAAGAGACCTTCTGTGGTGGCTCCAGTCCCCGATGGTGTCCGGGGGCAAGTCGTTTCGTCCTATCTCGTGGACGGTGATCACCACGGATGCCAGCCTGTCGGGCTGGGGTGGTGTTCTGGGCGTTCTGTCCGCCCAGGGGACTTGGTCGGAGGGGGAGTCCTCCCTTCCGATCGACATTCTGGAATTGCGTGCGATAAGTCTCTGTCTTCATCGCTGGACGGACCGGCTGCAGGGCTGTCCGGTTCGGGTGCAGACGGACAATGCCACGGTGGTGGCCTACATCAACCACCAAGGGGGCACCAGGAGTGCCCGAGCGGCTCGAGAAGTGGCCGACATTCTGTCTTGGGCCGAGACTCATGTCCCGGCGATAACGGCGGTTCACATTCCGGGGGTGGAGAACTGGCAGGCGGACTATCTGAGTCGCCAGACCCTGGATCAGGGGGGATGGTCTCTCCACCCGGCTGTCTTCCAGATGTTGTGCGCGAAGTGGGGTCTTCCAGATGTGGACCTGTTCGCGTCTCGTCTCGACAATAAGGTGAGAAGGTTCGTGGCAAGGACGCGCGACCCTCGGGCAGACGCGTCGGACGCGTTAGTGGCCCCGTGGCATCAGTACAGGCTGATGTACGCGTTTCCACCGATTCAGTTGCTGTCCAGGTTCCTTTGCAGGTTACACTCGGAACGCAGCACGGTGATTCTTGTGGCACCGGACTGGCCTCGCCGATCCTGGTACACAGACCTCGTGAATCTGGCGGTCGACGCCCCGTGGCGTCTGCCTCTTCGAGACGATCTCCTGTCTCAAGGACCGATATACCATCCTGCTTTACAGTCGCTGGCTTTGACGGCCTGGCTGTTGAGACCGAGGTCCTGAAGGAGAAGGGTCTCTCCCCAGAGGTCGTTCATACCTTGATCAACGCGAGGAAGTCTTCCTCGGGGAAGGTTTATTACCGTACTTGGAAGGCCTATTTTGCATGGTGTGAGTCCAGGGGGTTTTCTCCCCGCACGTACTCGGCTTCCCGAGTGCTGTCCTTCCTTCAAACGGGTGTCGATCAGCGTTTGGCGCTGGCTACGATAAAGGGTCAGGTGTCTGCGCTGGCCGTTCTGTTTCAACGTCCCGTGGCTTCCAACTCCTTGGTTGGCACTTTTGTTCAGGGTGTGCGGCATCTGGTTTCTCCTAGGAGGGATCCTCTGCCCCCTTGGGACTTGAATCTCGTTCTATCTGTGTTACAACGTGCTCCTTTTGAACAGATCAGGGAGATCTCGTTGTCTATGTTGTCCAAAAAGGTTGCCTTTTTGGTTGCGATCACTTCGGCTCGCAGAGTGTCGGAGCTGGCGGCTTTGTCCTGCAAGTCTCCGTATCTGGTTGTTTCATTTGGATAAGGTGGTCTTGCGACCTAATCCTTCTTTTCTTCCGAAACAAGTTTCGGAATTCCATCTTAATGAGGATATTGTCTTGCATTCGCTGTGCGCGAAGCCTAAACATCCAAAGGAGGTGTGATTACATTCTGTGGATGTTGTTCGGGTGATAAGGGTTTACCTTAAATCGACTGAGTCTTTTCGAAAGACGGACTCCTTGTTTGTTCTTCCAGAGGGTCCTCGGAAGGGCATGGCGGCGTCGGCCTCTACCATCGCCAAATGGATCAGGCAGACCATTGAACAGGCGTATGCCTTGCAGGGGAAGGTTCCCCCTGTGCCTGTGAAGGCGCACTCTACTAGATCTCTGAGTACGTCTTGGGCCTGTCGTCATGGGGCTTCTGTAGCCCAGGTGTGTAAGGCGGCGACCTGGTCGACCGTGCATACTTTCACAAAATTCTACAAAGTAGATGTTCAGGCATCGGCGGATGCTTCCTTTGGCCGCAAGGTTCTTAGTGTGGCAATTCCCTAGGGTCCCTTGTTGGGGACCTCTGGCTGTTGGGATAAGTTTTTTATCCCCTGGTTATTTGTCTTTTCCTGGGTTGTTGCTCCTGTTGAGCACTTGTTTTTCCTGTAGCCCAGCTGGTTTCCTTCCTTTGGTAAGGTTCCTTTCTTTGATGCGGAGACTGCGTTGCCTTTTGGCGCGGATGCGTTTCCCACCCCTCATGTTTGCACTGCTTTGGGACGTCCCCATATGTGACGAATATGAAGAGGCGGCGACTGTCGGAGGACGTAAGAGAAAACTGAATTTTTGTAAAATCTTACCTGTAAAATTCCTTTCTCTGAGTCCTCCGACAGTCGCCGCCCCCGCTCCTCTTTTGGGGTTTGGTTGTATACTCTACTGCTATTCCACTGAAACTGAGATATGGTTGCAGGAAGTAGGAGGGTATTGACTGAGGGGACCACCCCTTGAGGGTGGGATATGTTAAAAGCTTTAATGTTAACATATTCTGTTGCCTAGCTACTCCTTCGGAGCAAAGTCTAATACCCCATATGTGACGAATATGAAGAGGCGGCGACTGTCGGAGGACTCAGAGAAAGGAATTTTACAGGTAAGATTTTACAAAAATTCAGTTTTTACAGGCAGAAATACTAGTTATGTTACTGAAAACCAACCAAATTTGTTCATGAATGGGATTTTCTACAATCTGATATATACAATATATCAATATATACAAATGCTGCATTAATAGGAACACCTGCTGTTACCATTTAACTTATCCGCTTCACTCAAAAATCACTGTCAGTAAAAAAGGCACAGTGATCAAATAAATACTTTTTTTGACTTTTTTGGGAAGTTGTCTTATTACTAGTTTCTTACTGCTGTAAAAACACAGGCAAAAATAAAGTGCTTTCAACTTGTGCAGGAGTATAGATGAATCTTTCAGACACAGAGGGAGAAGATGTTGTGGGTCTTAAAGAGGGCATTTGTGGGGTTTGTACAATGCCTTGAAAAAGTATTCATACCCCTTGAAATTTTCCACATTGTGTCATGTTACAACCAAAAACGTAGATGTATTTCATTGGGATTTTATGTGATAGACCATGGGTGTCCAACCTTTTGGCTTCTCTGGGCCACATTGAGTGTAGAGAAAATTTCCTGGGGCGCATATAAAATATCTACTATAGTTAAGGTATATAAGTAATAAAACGCCACCACTCCCTTCCTGTGCCACCGCACGTCCCCCCCCCCCCCCCCCACACACACACACACTAATTTAACACAACTAGAGGATGCTGTAATTAAATGTAATCCGTATATAGAGGTTTACTTCTTCTGACAGATATTAAAGGAACACTCTAACCACCATGACCACTTCAGTGATTTGAAGTGGTCATGGTGGTAGGAGTCAGAAACACTGCACATGCTGGAATATTTACAGTTATGTGCTGGGGCTAATTGCACTCCTAGCACATGTGACTGTCATGTCATGTCCTTATTCATACATGTTTACACAAGGACATGACATATTATGACAAAACACAACTAGTTATTAAAAACATATTGCAACAATTTACACACGCTAATGCACATACCTTTTCTACTTATTTTGCAGACTGCTGGCGGTTACTGCTGGCGGGTAATGCTGGCCATGCGGGTACTGCTGGAGGAAGCAGCGGCTGCAGTAGAGAGCAGAGTCGCTGCTTCCTGTATGGCTCCTGTCACAGGCAGAGGAGGGGTGGATTTCATATCACTCTGCCTGTGACAGAGTCGTATCTTTACAGGAAGCAGTGGCTCTGTCACTGTCTGCAGATATCCTAAGTCTCCCGTGGTAGTTGGGAGATCGCACGGTACTTGCAGCCTAGTGTGTGCCCATCCAGTGCAGCCTAAACAGTGCCCATCCAATGCAGATTCACCAGTGCGTGCCCATCCAATGCAGCCTCACCAGTGCCCATCCAATGTTTCCTTACCAGTGCGTGCCTATCCAATGCAGCCTCACTAGTGCATGCCCATCCAATGCAGCTTCACCAGTGCGTGCCCATCCAATGCAGCCTGATCAGTGCCCATCCAATGCAGCCTCACCAGTGCATGCCCATCCAATGCAGCCTGATCAGTGTCCATCCAATGTAGCCTCACCAGTGCATGCTCATCCAATGCAGCCTCACCAGTGAGTGCCCATCCAATGCAGTCTGCAATGAAGAGAAAAGAAAGCTGCTGGATTACACAGAGCCCCTGGATTACACAGAGCGGGGATCAGCCTGCCCCCTGGACCGGCTCCTATGATAGACATCACCAATGTGCTGTCTATCATAGGAGCCTTTCCAGGAGGCGGGGCTTTGTATGACAGTGGCCGCCAGGTAAGCAGGAGATCACCGCTCTGTCTGTAATCAGGCGGCGCTCCCCCCTCCCCTCCGAGGCAGCCTCTGCCTACAGTTAGTTGGAAGTTGCTGTGGCCGTGCCCCTTACTCGACTTCCTTCCTCCTCAGCAAAAAATAAATAAGTTGTCAGGAGGCAGTGGGCCACATTGCCTGTGGTTCTGGGCCGCATGCGGCCCTCGGGCCGCAGGTTGGACATGCCTGTGATAGACCAACACAAAGTGGCACATAATTGTGAAGTAGAAGGAATATGATAAATGGTTTTCAAAATTTTAACAAATAAATATGTGAAAAAGTGTGGCGTACATCTGTATTCAGCCTCCCTGAGTCAATACTTTGTAGAACCACCTTCCACTGCAATTACAGCTGCAAGTCCTTTTGGATATGTCTCTACCAGCTTTGCACATCTATAGAGTGAAATTTTTGTAAAAGATGTTGTGTAATACACCAATGCAATTGCACACAGGCGTGAATATATAATTAAATAAATAAATCAATAAATACGTGAATGGTTAATAATTATATCAATAAGCAAATACGTGAATATATAAAATATATAAATCCTGATAAAATTGTGCTGAGTGACTCGTCCAAAAAGCAATAAAGCTTGAAAATGTGTCCAAGGGTGATGTAGACTGTGCTCAGAACTCAATACAACGTGAATACGTTAATACAGTGTCCACAAAAACTTGTGTCAAAACCAACTCTTAAGAATAGGTATGGTGGGTCCCTTTAATGCCACTCCTTCAAACGTGGGTTTGTGCGCTCCTCCACCGACACCACATGCACAGCCAACTTACCAGATGCCTCATGGATAGTAGCAATAGGTACTGTATGTATCAGTCTCCACAGTAATCTCCTCAGAGCCAGATACTGAAACGCCCCTTGTTTAATCCCATATGACAGGTTATATCGGTTCCATCAAGAATTTGGAGAGGTATGAAGAGGAAGAGAGGAGGCTAACATAGTGTAGTAGATTTGTAACTGCATTTATTAAAAATTATTATCTCTTACATTTCCATATCTTGTAACCAGCGAGGTGGAAAAAATAAACAGTAGATCTAAACTGGAACCCGAACGCACTTCCGCATTCCGCCGACTGAAAATGAGGTAGCGGCGTCCCTGACGTAGCGGCGTCTGGTAGGTGGAATGCAGGCACAACGCCGAAGTGCGTTCCGGTTTTGATCTACTGTTTATTTTTCCCATCTCGCTGGTCACAAGATATGAAAATGTAAGTGATATTAATTTTTAATAAATGCAGTTATAAATCTACTACACTATGTTAGCCTCCTCGCTTCCTCTTCATACCTCTCCAAATTATTGATGGAACCGAGTGAACCACTATAACCTGTCATATGGGATTAAACAAGGGGCGTTTCAGTATCTGGATCTGAGGAGATTGCTGTGGAGACTGATACATACCTCCTGCTACTATCCTTGAGGCAACTGGTAAGTGGGCTGTGCACGTTGTGTTGGTGGAGGAGCGCACAAACCCACGTTTGAAGGAGTGGCATTAAAGGGTCCCACCATACCTATTCTTAAGAGTTGGTTTTGACCAAAAGTTTTTGTGGACACTATATTCACATTTTCACGTTGTATTGAGTTCTGAGCACAGTCTACATCACCTTTGGACACAGAGTGAAATTTTTGCCCATTCTTCTTTGCAAAATAGAACAAGCTCTGTCAGTTTGGATGGAGAGTGTCAGTGAACAGCAGTTTTCAAGTCTTGCCACAGATTCTCAATTGGATTTAGGTCTGGACTTTGACTGGCCATTTTAACACAGGAATATGCTTTGATCTAAACCATTCTATTGTAGCTCAGGTTGTATGTTAAGGGTCGTTGTCCTGCTGAAAGGTGAACCTCCTCCCCAGTCTCAAGTCTTTTGCAGACTCTAGCAGGTTTTCTTCTAAGATTGCCCTGTATTTGGCTCCATCCATCCAGCTCTGACCAGCTTCCCTGTCCAGCTTCCCTGTCCCTGCTGAAGAAAAGCATCCCCACAAGATGATGCTGCCACCACCACGTTTCACAGTGGGGGTTATGTGCAATGTTAGTTTTCCGCCACACATAGCGCTTTGCCTTTTGGGCCAAAAAGTTCAATTTTGGTCTCATCTGACTAGAGCACCTTCCACATGTTTGCTGTGTCCCCCACATGTCTTCTCGCAAACTGCAAACGGGACTTCTTATAGCTTTCTTTTAACAATTACTTTCTTCGTGCCACTCCTCCAAAAAGGCAAGATTTTTGGTGTGCACAACTAATAGTTGTCCTGTGGAGAGATTCTCCCACCTGAGCTGTGGATCTCTGCAGCTCCTCCAGAGTTACTATGGGCCTCTTGGCTGCTTCTCTGATCCTTGCCGAGCCTGTCAGTTAAGATGAACGGCCATGTCTTGGTAGGTTTGCAGTTGTGCTATATTTTCGGATGATGGATTTAACAGTGTCCTGTGAGATGTTCAAAGCTTGGGATATTTTTTTATAACCTAACCCTGCTTTAAACGTATCCAGTGTGTTCCTTAGCCTTCGTGAGGCTGTTTGTTCACTAAGGTTCTTTAACAAGCCTCTGAGGGCTTCACAGAGCAGCTGTATTTATACTGAGAATATATTACACACAGGTGAACTCTATTTACTAAATAGATGACTTCTGAAGGCAATTGGTTCCACTATATTTTCGTTAGGGGTATCAGAGTAAAGGTGGCTGAATACAATTGCACGCCAAACTTTTTTAAAAGTTTTTGAAAACCATTTATTATTTTCCTTCCACTTCACAATTATGTGCCACTTTGTGTTGGTCTATCACATAAAATCCCAATAAATACATTTACGTTTTTGGCTGTAACATGACAAAATGTGGAAAATGGCAAGTCGTTTAAATACTTTTCTCTAGCGCTCATCGACAGACGTAGTCCTCGGTGATACACCACCTTCGGGTTATGTTACCTCCGCAGGAGCAGGACTAGACAGGAAATTAAAAAGCTCTGGCCACACCCTAGGGGCAGTCCCAGAGGGTATATCCTCTCTCTCTCTGCCTCAGCAAATCAGTTATTTTCTGTCTAGTTAGGAGTAAGGACCTAGATACCTTGCTGGGATCTTAGGTCCTGGCAAGAAATTTTTTTCTAAAAGGATTTTTGGACAGCTTTTTTTCTCCAGTGTTCCTGTGAGATCTTCAAGCAAGAAAGCTGAACTGGGCGACGGGCTGGATGTTGAGATCCGGTGGTCACCCCAGTTCAGCCTACGAGCGCGTGCAGGCCATAGCTCCGCGCTGAGTCGGCCGCGACAAAGTCCCATTAAAGGACTGAACCCGCGAGTTAAACGTCTCGCTGAAACGCCAAAGACCATGAGTCACGGCGTCTGTATCGGTCGACAGCCCTCCCGCCCCGGTGGAGAGGGGTACTGTCAGGAGTTGGTGCCCGCCTGGTTCCGGTATGGTGAGTAGTATGTTCCCCCTGTTTTCCCTGACGGGTTTTTGTGGTGAACGCGGGCCCCTCTCTGTATGGTAAGAAAGAGTTTCTTTCTATCCTATAACATGTCACAAATCCTCCTACTTTGAGTGTGATTTTATGTGTGCAAAAGCCAGGAGGCTTGGTTTGGGAGCTAACTATCTATTGTATACATGTTTTAAAGATGTAATCTGTGGCATTCTGGGAATCTTATGGGTTAAGTATAAGCTACCTACCAGTCAGAAGCCATGGACATGTAGACTGCCTTCCAAGTCAGATCTCCAGCTAATAGCAGGCCTCCCGAACGGCCATGCGGTCCGCCAGGGCCGGTACCGCCAAACACGCCATATCCCCATGCAGAGAGAGTGTTGTGTGCCTGCAGCACACCGCTAGTCAGCACAGGCCGCCGCCATTTTTTTTGCTGGATCGCACGAGCCGCCATTTTGGCGTAGCCTCGTGTCTCCAGCATGGGGGCGGCCATGTTTTAGGTGATTCTACACCTCGTGGAGCTTGGGGGAGGCGCCGGAAGGCGTACAGAGGGGCGGAGCCGCCTCCTTTCTTCCTGGGCAGCCAGCCAAAAGACTTCCTGTTTGTCTAAGACAGCGCTGTAAGCTGTTGCAGTTCAACTCTGAACATCAAGTGGTGAGCCGGGGGGTCTATCTCTCTCTCTCTCGATCGATAGGGATCCCTAGCAGGTAACACTAAGGGGTTTTTTGTGGCGCTGAGGGTCAAAAAAAAAAAAAAAAAAAAAAAAAAAAAAAAGGTTTTTTCTTTACTTTGAATTATATCATCCAGGAAGTAACTGGAGTTATCATGGACCCTGCCACACAGATTCCCCCACCTGTTTCCCTCGAGGGGGCCTCGGGACCCGCCGGTGTACAGAGTATAGAGTCATTTACAGCAATTTTGGAGTCTATGGTGGCTCGGGTGGAGGCGGCCTGTCAGGGACGGGGGTCAAGGAAGCGACCCCCGCCTACCCCTATACTATCTGACACCTCTGACTCTGATTCAGAGATGGTCACTGCAGTTGCAGGTTCCTCTGCAAGGGTTGCTATCCCAGGTAAAGCCCCCTCAGACAGTGAGGAGGACGCTTCTTCTCCTGCTATAATTCAGGAAGAAGCATTGGTGGACGCACTAGTTGTGGCAGTGCAAGAAACCTTAAAACTTGAGGCTTTACCGGCAGAGGCAACTGAAACAGAGAGGCCTTTTGGGACTAATAAGCCCATCAAGACGGCGAAGGCTTTTCCTGTACCTAAATGTTTTGGAAATCAGATTAAAGGAGAATGGGAACATTCTAAACGTACCTTTACTATTTCCAAGCGTATTGCTAGACGCTATCCGTTTGAGGAATCCATCATTAAGAAATGGACGGTACCACCAGTGGTGGATCCGCCTATTTCCAGGCTGAATAAAGCCACGGTTATTCCAGTGGAGGACACTTCGTCCTTTAAGGATCCGGTGGATCGAAAGATAGAAGCGGAGTCCCGCACTATCTTTTCTCTGATAGGGTCAGCATTTAGACCAGTAATTGTTATTGGTCTAGTTTCCCAGACACTTACAGAATGGGCGAAGATGGTACGCCAAGATCTTAGGGGAAAAGATATTCCCCAGGAGACATCTGATTTGATAGAACAGATCATACAAGGGCTACGGTTTATCTGTGACGCAGCCTTGGACACTACTCCCTTGTTAGGGCATGCATCTAAGTTAGCAGTGATCCTCAGACGTGTGCTGTGGTTAAAATGCTGGTCAGCTGACCTAGGTTCCAAAAAGACTTTGACCAATCTCCCTTTCCAGGGGAATCGTCTATTTGGAGCCAACCTAGATGTAATCATTAAGGATGCCACCGGGGGCAAGAGTACTTTTTTGCCACAGGCTGCAAAAGCTAAGGAACCTCGCAATAAGCGAGGACCTTTCTTTACCGCCCATAAAGGACGCCCGGCTGGTACTTCCGGGAAAGGCAAGACTCCTCCAGGAGGGTTCAAGAAGGGCTGGTCGGACAAGCAGAGGACCAACCCAGCCAAACCCGAAGTAAAGGAGTACACAGCCTGAAGGTGCGCCCCCACCCAATTTCAGGGTGGGGGGACGTTTTCACCGGTATTCAGGACATTAGATCGAGCATCAACCACTACTACCGGTGCGATTCTTCCCTTCCAACATTTAAGTACAGGAAGCGGTAGTTACCGTTCCCTGTATAGATCTTTTCCTTTACCTTTTCCTAAGATTAGTCCCGATACCTCACAGGAATCGGATCTGATTGACCAGATAGGCAAGTAGCCTCTAGTCGGGTGACTTCGGTCCCTGAGGTTCAACCAGAAAAGATCACCTTGCCTGATAACTATCAGGTATCTGATAAATGTGTGGGAACAGAAAACGACCAGACTTTCTCGGATGGTCGGGGCCAGATACCTCTAGGGACGCCTGGTTCAGATCCAATCAGCGCCAGTGGTCCTAGAAATTCTAGGCTGGCCTCTTCAAGCCGGCCTGGCCGACTTGGACAGGTTAGTCGCAGACGTTCCGTGGGAACTTCGTCTCAGGGAGTGTCTGTAGTCTCAAGGACCAATTTACCTTCGTGCTTTACAGTCGCTGGTTTTAATGGCCTGGCCATTGAGACCCAAGTACTGAAGGACAGAGGTTTGTCTACTTCTGTCATTCCTACCCTTATTAAAGCAAGGAAAGCGACTTCCAGCAAAGTCTATTATCACACATGGAAGACTTATATTGCGTGGTGCGAATCTTTAGGATTTCCTCCACGTACCTATTCGGTGTCTCGAATATTGGCCTTTTTGCAACAAGGGGTTGAGCAGAAGCTAGCCTTGAGCACCATCAAGGGTCAAGTTTCAGCATTAGCAATCTTCTTTCAGAAACCTTTAGCTACCAAATCCTTGGTGCGGAATTTCATCCAGGGGGTGCGGCACCTGGCTCCTCCAGTCCGCGCGCCCTTACCGCCCTGGGATCTTAATTTGGTTTTGTCGGTTCTACAGAAACCTCCCTTTGAAAACATCAGGGAGATTCCCTTGCTTACTTTATCCCAGAAGGTGGTCTTCTTGGTGGCTATTACTTCTGCTCGCAGGGTGTCAGAACTGGCTGCATTATCATGCCAGTCCCCATACCTAGTGATTCATAAGGATAAGGTAGTACTTCATCCTAAGCCATCTTTTCTTCCTAAGGTGGTTTCAGATTTTCATCTGAATGAAGATATTGTACTACCTTCCTTGTGTCCTCAGCCCAAGCATCATCGGGAACATGCGTTGCATTCCTTGGATGTGGTTCGGGCAATCAGGGTATACCTGAAAGCTACGGAATCATTCCGTAAGACGGATTCACTTTTTGTGATCACGGATGGCCCCAGAAAGGGTTTGCCTGCATCTGCCGCGACCATTGCCAAATGGATTAGACAAACGGTGGTACAGGCTTATTCTATTAAGGGTCAGAGTCCTCCGTTCCCTGTTAGGGCGCACTCCACTCGAGCGCTCAGTACTTCCTGGGCCTTTCGCCATCAGGCGTCAGTGGTCCAGGTATGTAAGGCGGCCACTTGGTCGTCGGTACATACCTTTACTAAATTCTATAAAATTGATGTGACGGCATCGGCGGATGCCTCATTTGGCCGCAAGGTTTTGCAGGCCGCAATTTGAGGAGACCGGTGGTCTACCTCGAGGGTTTTTTTCTGTTTAAAAAATTTTTTTTGTTGAGTCTCATCATTTAGGATGAGCATTGTAAACTTCTAGTTGGCACCGGTTGGGCCTTCTAGATTGGGATTTTGATTTCCATTTTCCCACCCCTCAGTTGTGATACTGCTCTGGGACGTCCCGAAGGTGGTGTATCACCGAGGACTACGTCTGTCGATGAGCGCTAGAGAAAAATGGATTTTTGTAAAATCTTACCGTAAAATCCTTTTCTCTTAGCTCATCGACAGACGTAGTCCCCGCCCCTCTGTTTTGGAGTTGGGTTGGGTTAAATTCTCTAAGCACTGCTTTTTCACATAACTGATTTGCTGAGGCAGAGAGAGAGAGGATATACCCTCTGGGACTGCCCCTAGGGTGTGGCCAGAGCTTTTTAATTTCCTGTCTAGTCCTGCTCCTGCGGAGGTAACATAACCCGAAGGTGGTGTATCACCGAGGACTACGTCTGTCGATGAGCTAAGAGAAAAGGATTTTACGGTAAGATTTTACAAAAATCCATTTTTTCAAGGCACTGTATATATGATATATAGTTTTTTTATATTAAAATTATTCTAATATACAGATAGGTAGAATGGTATAAAAGCATATGTTTTGTACGGTATTTTATGGAAGAATCTTAACACTAAATAAACCACTTAAGCCCTGGAGGATTTGGCTGCTAAACGACCAGGGGGTATTTTGCGATTCGGCACTGCGTGACTTTAACGGACAATTGCGCGGTCGTGCGATGCTGTACCTAAACAAATTTTTTGATCACGCGATATAAACAAAAAAAGAGCGTCAATTTTGCAAAAATAACAATATTTTTCAAATTTTTTTATATGAAATTCCCCCCAAAAAAAAAAGTAAAAATCAAATTTTTTTAACATTTTCGGCCAATTTGTTTTATGCTACCTATGTTTGGTAAAAAAAATCGCAAAAAGCGTATTTTGATTGGTTTGCGCAAAAGTTATTGCGTTTACTAACAAAGGGAAAGATTTTTGTAATTTTTGTTGTTTTTTTTTTTAACGCGTAATGGCGGCAATCTGCGATTTTTTTTGCGGTACTGCGACATTGCGGCGGACAGATCGGACCCTTGACTGACATTTTTGACACTTTTGGGGTTACCAGTGACATTTCTACAGTAATCAGTGCTATATATATGCACTGTTACTGTAAAAATACACTGGCAGTGAAGGGGTTAACTTTATTTGAGAGGGAGGGGCTGTGTGTGTCCCTAGGGGCGTGATTCTAACTGTGATTGGCTGTCTGTTGATCTGTAGTTACACTGAGCAACGGTCCTACATAGTAGAACCGTATGATCGGTGTCTCTACACAGGAGAGAATGACAGGCAGCTTGTTTACACAAGCTGCCTGACTTTCTCCCTCTCCCCCGCCGATCGCAGAGTGAGCGGCGGACATCGGGTCCGCCGGTCACACGCGCGGGGGGGTCCGTGACCGGCGGCGCGCGCTCACTCCCCAGAGCCTCACAGGCTAGTGACGTTTATTTATGTCACTTTGCCTGTGAGGGGCTGACCGCCGCAGTAAATCTACTTGCGGCGGTCGGCAAGTGGTTAATAACATACAAGTTACCTTTATGTAAAAGAGCTACTAGTCCCATTCTGGAAATGAATTGTTGTTTTATTGTATGGACTACTACATGGAAAGACACCTGGTCATTGGAGAATATCTAATCAACAATTCCTCCAATTATTCAAATATCTTTGGTTTTAACAAGCTCTTTAAGCACAAATGCTTTCCTTAAATGCACAGAGCACTTTGGTTTTTCTGAAACAAAACTCTAGCTGAGCAAAAGCATTGAGTAACATAACCTTTCTAATATAACTTATCATGCACGACATTGTCCTAATATATCTTTATATAATTTGTGAGCACAGCTGGCAGATTACTTACTGGTAGGATATCCTGTACCCAGAAAAGAAGGGTTAATTCGGTGATTGTTCAGCTTTCTAAAGTATCTAGGCAGAAACATGACTTTTTCTGCTGGAGAGAATGAATGAGCTGTCAAATTTGTTCACTTATTGTCTTTCATTTTTTATATCCTGCAAGCATAAATACTATAAAAAAAACACAGATGACTTGGTTTATCGCGTTTCTATCTGAAGGTTCATAGACAATTTATCCATAATTAGCTGGAGTTGGTCAACTGTCCTAGCATTTGGATTTAAAAATACAGTATCAATACAGTAGCAAGAATTTTGGTTATAAATGCTTGAATATAAATTTATAAACGTCTCTCACATTTTGATAGAATGGCAGGGTAATTGATGGGAAACAAGCAATGCCATTGGAACTATATAGGATATTGCTTGATTTGTGTCCTTTGAATGTGATGTTAGGTAGTTTGTGAATGCCTTCTTTAGTAAGTATTTTTATATTGCATACAATGGTTCAGGGATAATTGTATATGTGTGCTTGGATATGGAGTTCATGACAAAATCTTATTTCCATCAAGGCCAAATGAATACTGATACATGTGCCAAATCTATTGATTATTAGGTATGTAATGTTTACATTTAAGTTATTAACAGATGAAATTGTAGAGTATAATGTACCCTACCATGAGTAGGTACTAAACAGTTGAAATACAGATAAAGCAAGTCAGTACCATTCATAATAAATTGTGTGGCACATAAGGAAGGAGGCTGAATAAAGCGATCCTTAGGTTAGAGACACATAAATGCTTTTGAATTAATGTCAGAATCAGTCAGGAAAGACTCTTCTCCATAAAAAAAATGCATTCACGGTCTTTAGTATGGAGGAATAAGAGGAAATTGAGGCACAGTAAAAGCAAGAGTAAATGACCATTAATTCTAGTTCTGACCTCAAAAGTTGGATTCCAGATCCCTCAAAACAACTTAACAAGTTGGTTTCAGAAGCAAAACACAAATGCTGCATGCTCTCAAATACTGAGACTTTACCATAGCCACAGGAGTTGTAAAAAAAACTGTTAGGTGATTTTAACTCTGCAACATCAAGCAAAAACTAAAAGTGATACTAAACACACACTGGTTACATTACATTGTTTCCCCTATTTCTGTATATAGATAATGGCACTGTAATTATTTTAATCAAAAAAAAAATTGAATTCCTTTTATTCCCTAATCGATATACAGCGGACCCAGAACTTTCTCAGCTTGTCTGCAGGGAAACCGTGGCAGAGGGAGTTTTGAGTCCTCTGCTGTTGGAATACAGTACAGAGTAAAAAAAAAAAAAAAAATAATAATATCAATAAACTGTTTTAAATGTGCATACAAATATATATTTTAAATGAAATCCTATTTTTTTGGAAGAAACATGGTGTGGGCGGATTTCTGCCAGTCACAGATCCTCCGGCCTGTGTCTTAGAATAAGAGAGAGGTGAAGCCACCGTTAATCTACATGTAATATCCCGTCCCCATTTTGTTTAGCTGGTTAGTGGGCACAGAGAAGGGAGAGAGTGGGCTGTATACGCCCACGTGTGTGTCTCTAAAGTCATATGGGCTGCTCAGATGTGATAGGGAGGAATGCTCAGCAAAGAAACTCACTGAAAACTGAGCATGTGCAGTGTTGCCACCACAGCCACAAAATCCCTAGCTGAATTGGAGACAAACAGAAGGTAGAGGTAGAGAGCAGCAGGATCAACCAGGATTTTTGCAGAATACAGAAACAAATCTCATAGTGACTCAGATTGAGCATTAACAGCATGCAATATAGCATTTATTGATATTTTTATGATGTGATTTTTATGGAATTTTAAATATCAGTTTTCAATGTAATGACTCTATAACTTATGGACTATTCATGATGTTGTTAAAAACCTCACCCAGTTGTTTTGAATGGAAGAAGATTGTAATGATATACCAAAGTGCTGCCTAAAGGGCAATATTTTTGAAATACAAATATATGATTTGTAGTGTATAGGCAGCATAGAGTTTGTTTTGCCATGTCTGCATATCTAATTTATTAGAAATCTGTAAGAGTTGCCATTTGCTAATTGTTTGGGTGGTAGCAGACAGTTACTGTTGAGACTTCCGAAAGATGCAATTAAAATGTAAAATGGCAATATCTGTGAGCACTCTAAGCCTTACAGTTAATCAGCAGCTAAAACCCTTTTAAATCTTCCCTCTGCTCAAGCATAAATATCTTCAGCTTGGAAATGACTGCTGCACTACCACTGTGAAGAAAAAAATTAGTATAAATATATATATATACGTATATAAACTAAAAAAAATGGCTAGATTAAATAATGCGGTGTTTGTCTTTAAGCTTTTCTTAGCTTTCTAAGAACATGAGCATCATTCTTTTTAACCTTTTCACTGTCGCATGGAGCGGACTCTGTCAAGCAGATCCGCCTGCTCAGTGGGGGATTTGTCTGCTGATCCCCGCTGAGCAAACGGATGACAGGTCTGCGTCCGGTCCGCTGATTCAGAGTCGACACGGACACAGCCCGCTGTTTTCTATGGGGCATTCAGATGGAAACAGACCGCCTGTCCATTTCCATCGGATACCATCCTATCTGATCTGCTAGATGGATGGGGAATGGAATCTTCATATGTCTGTTTTTAGCGGCCCGAATCAGATGCAGGCGGGTGTAAATGGACACATGTACATATACATAAACCTCTCTGTACAGAACAATGGGTAGTCTGATTGGGCCCACCTGAAAAACGGACAGGCAGACCCGATTGGTCTGCTTGTGTGAAAGGGGCATTTTTTCAGAAATTCAACAGGTGTTCCGTGCATCTTTGTACAGGCAGTCCCATTAAAGTAATTTGGGATGTAGCAACTGCAGGAACAGAGCCATTGCTCCAAATTTGACTTCCATGTGGGTCCGCGTGCATGTCCCTGAGCTCACACTGTCTGCGTTCGGGGTCATGCGCCCTCATGGATGTCAGATTGGGAACAGCAGCTATGTCTGTGCAGCTGTTGCATCTCAATTGACATAAATGGGACTGCCTGTATGGGGATGCACGAAACATGGCCCTCCATGGGCGTACACTTTAGTATGCCACATGTGAATGATGCTTTAGTGAAAATAGCTATATGATGAACATTTGCCCAATTATTGCGGGGCCCAAAAAAATCAGTAGCACATTTTTTATTCTACATGTCACGTGCTTTCAGAAAATGTCTAGTTTGAGGGGCCTTTTCAAATTCTGAAAGCTGTAAGTGAAAAATGGTAACATCTGGATTTTTAGAGTAAATTGTATTTACAGTTTTGCATACCTTCAGTTTTCACCATTTTAAAAAAAGGGGCAATTTAAAATGTACAAATATTTGTTATTTATTAACTTTATAGAGTTTTAACTTTTATATTTACTAAGAATTCTGTACATTTTGCCAAATATGAATTGGCTATTAATGATTTTAGTGTATTTTTAGCGAAAATATTGTTTTGATAAACATTTGCACAAAAATCGCGGTGCCTTAAAAATCAGTTGCACCTTCTTTTTATTCTACTGGCCATGTCATAAAATTCAGAAAATATATGTTTTAGGGGGTCTTTTACATACTCTGAAAGCTGTAAGTGCAAAAGGAAAACCTCCAGATTTTTTGAGAAATTCTTGCATATGTATATATTTCACTATTTCTCAAAAAGGCACAATTTAAAATTTACAAATATTTGTTATTTTTTGACTCAATACAGGTTTTTTTTTTAACAGTTAAATTTTTATTTTATTGTTAAACATATAAAAATCACAAATATTCCAATACAATACATTACTCTGCACAAGGAATAATATTATCCACACATACAAACACACAAAAAAAAAAAAAAAAAAAAAAATTCTTAGGGAGAGGAAGGGAAGGGGAATATCAATAAACCAATTTAAGAACAAAGGGAAAAAAAAAAAAAATTTTTTTTTTTTTAATAATAATAATAAGTGCCTACTTATATCATTATGGAACAGGTGACCTTGGCTCACCTATAGCGTCAATCCAGGCTGACCAGACTTTATCAAATTTTTTTGGGCAGTTCCTACTACCGTATACTCAATACAGGTTTAGCTTTTATATTTTGAAACAACTTAGCAGGAATTTTGTAAAATTGCAGTGTTTGTATCAGCTAATGATGATTTTAGTGCATTCTTTGTGAAAATATTGATTTGGTAAACATTTGCACAAATATCGTAGGGCCCTAAAAATCAGTAGCAGCTTCTTTTTTTTTTCTATTGGTCCTATACTTTCAGAAAATATATGGTTTGGGGGGGGGGGGGGTCTTTAACAAACTGAAAGCTGTAATTATTAACTAAATACAGGTTAAGCTTTTGTATTTAATAGGAATTTAGCAGGGGTTTTGAAAAAATTGCCGTGTTTGTATCTGCTAATAATGATTTTAGTGCATTTTTAGCAAATATATGGTTTTGATAAACATTTGCGCAAAATATTGCAGGGTGTTAAAATCAGAAGTACTTTATTTTTATTCTTCAGGTCATGTGCTTTCAGAAAATATATGGTTTGGGGGGTCTTTAACAAACTCTGAAAGCTGCAAGTCAAAAATGAAAACCTCTAGATTTTTAGAGAAATTTGGATATTTACATTTTTGTGTATCTTTGATTTTAACCATTTCGCAAAAAAAGCACAATCTAAAATTTACAAATAGTGGTTATTTATTACCTCAATATTGGTTAAGCTTTTATATTTAGTAGGAATTTTGTAAAAATGTGCTATGTTTTTATCTGCTAATAATGATTTTAGTGTATTTTTTATGAGAAAATATTGATTTGTTAAACATTCGCACAAATATCATTGTGCCCTAAAAATCAGCAGCACCTTATTTTTTTCTTTTTTTTTTTTTTATATTTCTTTATTGAAGTTTTGCAAATACAAAGGTAAAAATGTAATACAAATCATTTCCTTTTTCACATGAAGTAAACATTTTATCCCCTCTAGGACTCCCCCACCCCCACCCCCCCACCCTAATCCCCCTACCCCATTTCCTTCTCTATCTTGTATCTAACGACCATTTTAACTTTCTTTAAACTTTTGCCATGTATCCCAGATTTCAATCCTGTTCTCGTATTGTTCTTCTCCCCATACTTTTAAATATTCCAACTTTCTAATTTTTTCTACACGCGTAAGCCATTCTTTATGTGATGGAGGTTCTATCTCATTCCAATTTTTGGGGATTAAACTTTTTGCTGCGTTTAAGAGATGTGGAATCAATGATTTTTTATATTGTTTTATTGATAGTTGAGTCCCATGGAATAGGCAGACCCAGGGATCTTCCATTATTTCTATATTAGTAATTTTTTTAATTGTTGCTAATATATCCTGCCAATATTTTCTAATTTTTGGGCATTTCCACCAGATGTGAGTCATTGTGCCGATTTCTTGACAACCCCTCCAGCAATTTTTTGAACTCTCCCCTTGGTAATTCCCAACTTTGTCTGGTGTGTTATACCATCGGGAGACCAGTTTATAATTAGTTTCTGCCGTACTCATGTCTATGGCGGAGCTGTGAATCAGTTTCAGACTTTTTTCCCATTGGAACCCTTGGCTATGTGCACCCAGTTCTTTTTCCCACTTTTCTGCGAATGGAGGTATCGCCAGCCTCTCCCCCTCATTAAGAATTTTATATATGTTAGAGACGTTGTTACGCATTTTCTCCGATATACATATCTGCTCCATCGGCAATAATTCTTTTATCCCTCTAATCGGCTGAGGAAGGGAGTCCACGAAGTGTTTTAGCTGGCGGTATCTCCATTCGGTGAGGTTCCAGTCTCCCCTCTTTTTCAAATCTATAAACGTAATTATTTTTCCCTGTGTCATAATATCCTTTAACCTTACGTCCCCTTCTCCCATCCATTTTCCATATTCCTTTCCCTCCCCTGGTGAGAAATATTTTGTGTCTTTCAGTGGTATTAGTGGTGAGTTGTATTTCCATTTTTGACTAGTGTTTATTGTGTCCCATATTTTCAGTGCCTGTCGTGTGATTATGTGTGTATTGTTGCTTAGCTTTCTATATTTAGGTGGGATCCAAATCATTTTACCTAAATCTGTGTCACTCATTATGTTTTCCATTTTCACCCATTTTTTTCCACTTTCTTTTTTTCCCCATTCCAACACCCGTGTAAGGATTGATGCCTGGTAATATTTTTTAAGATCCGGTAGTGCTAAGCCCCCTTCTTCTTTACTTTTACTCAGTGTTGTGTACTTTATTCTTGGTTTTTTTTTTTTCCATACAAACTTAGTTATTAGTGCTTTTAATGTTTTGAAAAATGCCTGAGGAATCTGTATTGGTAACATCTGGAATTTATATGTTATTTTGGGAAGGATTACCATCTTTATAATGTTAACTCTTCCTATCCATGATATAGCTCTCAATATTAAACTATTTATTTCTGTTTTAATTTCATTTAGTAAGGGCAAGAAATTTATTTTATATAGCTTTTCTGGGTGGGGGGTTAGTTTAACTCCTAGATATTTTAATTCACCTTTTCTCCACAGAAAGGGGAATTCTTTTTCCATCCTATTCCTTTCCTGTTTGTCCATCTTTATGCTTAATATCTCTGATTTTGTTTGGTTGATTTTGAAATTAGAGAGTTCTCCATAGTCTTTCAAGTTCTTTATTAAATTTGGCAAGGTTATTCTGGGGTTGGAGACGTAGAACAGGAGGTCGTCTGCAAAAGCCGCGACCTTATGTTCCACCTCTCCCACTTTTATCCCTTTGATATCAGTACATCCTCTTATAGTGGCTAATAATGGTTCCAATGAGATCACAAACAGCATTGGAGACAGAGGACATCCCTGTCTCGTTCCGTTGTGCATCTCAAAGGGATCCGATAGTATCCCGTTTATTTTTATTCTTGCAGAGGGTTGATTATATAAAATCTTTATCCATGCCATCATCCTCGGTCCCAATCCTAATCCCTCTAATGTTCTCATTAAGAACTCCCAATTGACCCGATCGAATGCTTTCTCAGCATCGATCGACAGGATCATATTTGGGATCTTGCTTTTAAGCATTTGTTTTGTCAGGAGAATTGTTCTGATGCTGTTATCCTTGCCTTGTCTTCCGGGTATAAAGCCTACCTGGTCACTATGAATCCATTCATTCATTAGGCTTTTCATTCTTGTAGCTAATATTTTTGTAAATAATTTGGTATCTACGTTTAGAAGAGATATCGGTCTATAACTGGAACATAGTGTTTGGTCTTTATCTTCTTTTAAAATGACTGTAATAGATGCTAGGAGGGCTTCCTTACTCATATTAAATTTAGTCCCTAAACCATTCATATACTTTTCGAGCCTTGGGACAAGTAGATCTTTAAATTGTTTATAGTACCCGATGGTGTATCCATCTGGTCCAGGACTTTTACCCGTGGGCGTTTCTTTTATTGCTCTGAGTATCTCCTCATTTGTAATTGGTGCCTCTAATGATTTTAGTTTTTCCTCATCTATTTTTTTCATTTTTGCATTTTCTAGATATATTTTAATCTTCTCTTCTCTATTCCCTCTATCGTCTTGCTTCCCTTCTCCTTTTACCGCATAGAGGTTACTATAGTATTTTTGAAACTCCCGCGCTATTTCAGTAACTGAGTGGACTAATTCCCCCTCTTTATTTTTGATCTTATCAATATAGTTTCTTGCTTTTTTTTTCCTAGTAATTCTTGCCAAATTTTTTCCAATTTTATTTCCCTCCATATATTTCTCTCTGGTCACCCTATTAAAGTCTTGTCTAATTTCCTGTTCTAGTAGTTCTTTTAATTCTTCTTTTTTACCCTCCAATTGGGTATTGGACTCCTCTTTATTTTTTATTGTTTTTTTTTGTTTTTGTTCCAGATCATATACCTCTCTCATCAGTCTATCTTTATTTTGAGTTCTTTCTCTCTTCCTTTGCACTCCCTTAGCTATAAGTATCCCCCGCATATAGGCTTTTTGCGCCTCCCATATAATGTTCTTAGGAGTCTCATCTATATCATTATTATGGAAGTAGAATTCCAATTCTTTCTCAATTTCTTTCCCCCACATTTTGTCCTTAATTATGTCTTCATTGATTCTCCATACATTCATTTTGGGTTGTTTTTTGCCCATTCTTATTTTTAGTGTAATGGGGGAGTGATCTGACCATGTTCTGATCCCAACCTTCGCCTCTATTACTTTATAAATCCATCTATGTTCCACCAAAAAGTAATCGATTCTTGAGTATGTCCCATGTATATTTGAGTAATAAGTGTAGTCTCTTTCTTTTGGGTGTAGGATTCTCCATATATCTGCTAATTGGTTTTGAAATAATTTTTTCGTAATCTCTTTTTTCTGATGGATCGATATTCTTTGGTGCCTTGCTGTATTATCAATCTTTGGCTCTAAGCTCAGGTTAAGATCACCTGCCATGATCACTCCTCCTTTTCTAAAGTTAGTCAATTTCCCCAGGATTTTACCTAGAAAGGGTATTTGTCCCTCGTTTGGACTGTATAGGTTGGCTAGAGTAACATCTTCTTCGTTTAATTTTCCTTTCAGGAAGAGGAACCTTCCCTCCGGGTCCACCAGCCTTTCCTCCAGTATGAATCTTGTCCCTCTAGCAAAACCAATTGCTACCCCCCTAGATTTTTTCTTGGATGAATCTGCGTAATACCATATTGGGTGTTTTTGGGAGTAGAATCTAATATTTGTATCATGTGTAATATGAGTCTCCTGTAAGAATATGACATCTGCATTCAGATAATTAATTTCTCTCATAATTCTCTGTCTCTTCACCGGTGAATTCATTCCCCGTATGTTATATGATATAATATTTACCTCATCCATCCCTTTATCATGTTTTTCCTATTTTCCCGAGTTTTTGGCTCTATACCTTCACATCTGGATTTATGGGGCTGGTGTTCTCGAGAGTTCGGGCTCTCCTTCTTATATATGGGGTTATATTTTCTATATGAGCTAGGTATACATGGCATGTTCAAACAGTCTGTTTTTGTGTCG
This sequence comes from Pelophylax lessonae, assembly GCF_965119305.1. NCBI lineage: Eukaryota > Metazoa > Chordata > Amphibia > Anura > Ranidae > Pelophylax > Pelophylax lessonae. The sequence goes on along the minus strand of NC_138773.1, from coordinate 181,255,078 downwards.
TCCTTTTCTTTTTCCCTATTTCTAAACCCCTCCCTTCCCTCTCCCACCCACCCATTCCCCCCTCCTCCCTCCCCCCTCCCTCCTGGCCGTCTTCGCCTCCAAGGGTACCTAGTTTCTCCTTGCCTCCTAACTAGGTTAGTCGATTTATCTCTCCTCCCCTTCCATCGACATTTCCCCGGGGTTGAGCTCGGCTCGTGCTCGCCATCACTTCCTCTCCCCCCTATTTTGGGATTTGAGGATAAAATACACCCCAGTGCCCCCATGGGGCCGCCCTCTTGAAAACTCTTTTTTAATGCCCCTTATCCACCTCCCTACCTTCTATCCTCTCAAAGACCCCTCCTTCCTTCTCCCATTTTCCCCGTAACCTCCCCGTTACTCAGAACAGTTTTTAACTTTTCCCTTTACTCTTCTTTTTCTTCTTAATCTCTTCTTGCCACTCGTTTTCGTCCTCTGAGTCCTCATCTAGGGACTCTTGAAGAGTCCAACCTGGAATCTCCATTACAGGAACTTTCAAGGTTTCACAAAAGGTTGAAGTCTCTTCTGGAAACCTAAGCAGGGCCGTTCTTCCATCTTTCCGTACTCCTAGGCCTGGCGGATGGCTCCAAAAATATTGTATATTTTGCTTCCTCAAAATATCTACCACTGGTTTCAAAACCCGTTTTCTATTGATTGTATCCTGAGATAAATCCGGGAAAATCTGTATATCTGCATCTTCATATCTCATTATTGGTCTGTCTCTCATCTTCTCCCAGATTTTAGCTCTTACATCGTATTTATGAAATCTCGCTATTACATCTCTTGGTTTATCTTTTGGAGCGTTCTGAGGTTTTCGTATTCTGTGGACTCTTTCAAATTCTATTTTGTCAGCCATTTCCTTTCCTAGGAGGGGATTAAAGATGAATTCGAGCATTTCTTCTAGTTTTTCCTCTCTGCCCTTTTCCGGTAGGCCCCTAATCCGCAAGTTTTTCCTTCTGTTTCTATTTTCTTGGTCTTCCATCTTGTAAGCCATGTTCCTCTGTTCAAGCTGCGTTCTTTTCATTTGATCTTTTAATTTTTTTAACTTCTTCCCCTGGGAGTTCATTTTCGTTTCTATTTCTTCCACTCTGGCCAGAGTATGTCCTAAGTCCCTATATAGGTTAGCCATTTCCGATTTGATTGATTTTTCTAGATTTGTGAACATTTCTATCATTTCAGATTTTGTCGGTGGCTGATCTTTTCTCCTCTGTTCTTCTTCCTTTCCTGATACATAGTCTCCCATAATTTGTGTACTTTCCCTAGAAGAGTCCAAGGTCTCCTCTCCCGGCTGCTCCAAGTTTTTTGTGCCTTTTGTCTTTGTTTTCCCCTCATTATTTTGTTTTGATTTTACAGCTGGTTGACAGTCCGCTGCTTCACTTTGTCCCTTCCCATCCTGAGTCATATACTTTCTGATGGTTCCGGGGCTAGCTGTTATTTTTGCGGGTTTCTCCGCCCCATCTTTTGTCTGTTTATTCTTAATTTTTGACATATTTCTACTTTTTAGGCTCCGTTTGAGGTCTAGAGCTGGGGGGCTAACGAGTTCAATATAGTTCGCCAACTGTCTACCTGACCAAGCAGTGGTCAGATATAATATTTCAGGGGTGAGCCCGGCGTATATTTTAGGGGGTGTACTACTTTAAGATGGGAGAGTATAATTTTCCAGTATTTTCCAACTTCCAATAATCTCCAGTAGGGCTACCTCTGGCCTTTTTATCTATATTTTTTTTTTTTTTTTTTTTCCCCTTGAAAACCCGAGTTGAATAGTGAATTTAATTTACTTTATTCTCATACAGACTTTACCTCGTCCAGTTATAGAATGAAGTAAAGGCCAATGGGAGCCCCTGTAGGATACCGTTAGTCTTCTGCACCATATATATATAATATTTATCTCCAATGAAAAAAGGCCTTTTTTTTGGGGGGTCCCAAGGGGTTCTTTCATGTAATTATCTCCTTTTCAGCGTACAGTTCAGAGAGACTTGGGGGGTTTAGGGGTTTTTTTTTTTTTTTTTTTTTTATCATTCCGTCCCTTTAAACCAAATGCTCATTGAACATTTTCCAGCACGCTAGCGGAGTTCTTATTTCCAAGCCCTTCTCCCTCCTCCTGAGGGGGCCTTAATATACCCGGCGTATCCAGGGGTATCAGCAGTAATTCTATTGCAGTTCAAGGTAGTCTGTCAGTATCTTATTTCACCCATGGTATACCTTGGCACTTGTCCCAGTCTATAGATCTTATAACATATATCATGTATCATATATGAAAGGAAAGGAATTTGGGGGTTTTCACCCTCTCACCACTCCTCCAGGTCTCGATCTCGGCCTCATGTAGTGTGTGGTTTGTAGCTCCTTAACTGCATGCTTTGTCGAGTATCTCTTTCCCCAGAGCCGTTTCCCGTTCTGGTGAGCTGTCCCCTCGATGGCGGACCGAGTGCGGGACCTCGTGAGGGGTCTCTCTGTGCCGGCTGGACGCGGGCGGATGTTCGGGCGGACGGCTCGGACTTACTGCCTCCTCGCTGCTGCACCCTGGTGGTTATACGGGATCAACATCCCCGGAGCTGTCCTTCCGTCCCTCGGCTCGGAGGCTGCTCAACGGAGGAACCTGCTTCTCAGCAGGGATCGACCGACCCACCGGGGCCTTCGGCTGCGTTACTGGAGATCCGGTAGGGGGTATTTGGTCCGCTTTAGTTCTCCATGTGTGCGGGGTGGACTGAGGCGTTCAGTATCATGTCTCGGGCGGCTCCCAGGTCTGCACTAGCGTGCACTCAGCTCTGGCGCCATGTCCCGGCTCCTCCCCCCTATCATGATGTGTGCACCTTATTTTTTTCTACCGGTCATGAGCTTTCAGAAAATATATGGCTTGGGGGGTCTTTAACAAAACTCTGAAAGCTGTAAAGGCAATGAAAGAATTGCAAAAATGGCCTAGCCTGCCAAGTTTAAAAGTGGAGCACAGGGCCTGGCGAAAGGGTTAAAACGCAGATCTGTCTACGTTGTATTAATTTTTTGGGTGGACCAGGTTTTAATTCTGAATAGATCCCCAAGAAGATCACCTTTAGACTTCTATTATGCCATTTTTTTATATCCCTCAAAAAAATTAAGCACAAAACGTTGCTTCCCACCTGAAAGCACAGATGTATTCAGCAGGCAGCAGTTGCTGAATAATGATGGCTTTCTCTGTTGCCACTTTATCAGTACAACAGGTAATGATGGTTATATTAAAAGTAATGCTAAAGAAGTGTTTTGGCGGGCAGAATGTGAAGGGGAGGAATGCAGAAGGTACGACTGGGACAGTATGTGAAGGGGAGGAGTGCAAAAGATAGGGCCCCTTTCACACAGACAATCCAGTCAGGTCCGCCTGTCAGTTTTTCAGGCAAACCCAGTTGGACCCTCCAGTCTTTTCTATGGAGCGGTGGATGTCAGTGGACACATGTCTGCTGACACCCGCCGCCATCCGATACTGTCCCCCAAAAACAGACGGATGAGGGACCTATTCCCCATCCGTCTGGCCAATTGCCCCATAGACGAGAGCCGGCTGTGTCCGCTCTGCTATGACATGGACCTGTGCTCCGCCTGCTCAGTGGGGATCAGAGGAGAGATCCCCCGACAAGCAAGCGGATCCCGCTTCACGGAGGCGCTCATGTGAAAGGGGCCTTAGACAGGAGGCAGTATGTGCAGAGAAGGAGTTCAATATGTAATTAAACTGCAGTGCATTCTTTTTGTGAACAAATAATATAAATAGATGTGGTTACATGAAAAGGGTACAAGCTGTTACACAATAATCGCTGCCTCTCAGTTACAGCCTTCCTGTACAGTTGTGCTCATAAGTTTACATACCCTTTAGGTATTTAGGATTTCTTGGCCATTTTTCAGAGAATATGAATGATAACACAAAAACTTTTTTTTCACTCATGGTTAGTGTTTGGCTGAAGCCATTTATTATCAATTAACTGTGTTTACTCTTTTTAAATCATAATGACAACAGAAACTACCCAAGTGACCCTGATCAAAAGTTTACATACCCCAGTTCTTAATACCGTGTATTGCCCCCTTTAACATCAATGACAGCTTGAGCCCCGGTTCACACTTGTGCGTGTGCGGGGTTCGCATGTAATGTCGGAGCGCACTGCTCCGACATTACATGCGATCGGCTGTGCGGTGCGAGTTTAGCCATACACTTTGTATGGCTAAATTCGCACCGCAGCCGCACTAAACACGCACAGGGACCCTTTTTGGAAGCCGCATCAGGATCGGATCGCACAGCGGTTCACACTTGTGCGATCTGATCCTGTGCGAACTGCACAATCGCACTGCGATATGCGATCAAACTGGGGGTGTCGTTAAGATTACATACACCCCCAGCGCATCGCATATGGCAGTGTGAACTGCCGGGGGTGCGTGTGCGATGCGGGAACAGGCTGCGGATTCGCAGCCTTCCCGCACTCGCATAAGTGTGAACCGGACCTTAAGTCTTTTGCGGTATTTGTGGATGAGGCTCTTTATCTTCTCAGATGGTAAATCTGCCCATTTTTCCTGGCAAAAAGCCTCCAGTTCCTGTATATTATTGGGATGTCTTGCATGAACTGCACGTTTCAGATCTCTTCAGAGTGGCTCAATGATATTGAGGTCAGGAGACTGAGATGGCCACTCCAGAACCTTCATTTTATTCTGCTGTAGCCAATGACAGGTCGACTTGGCCTTGTGTTTAGGATCATAGTCCTGTTAGAACGTCCAAGTACGTCCCATGCGCAGCTTCCAGGCTGATGAATGCAAATTTTCCTCCAGTATTTTTTGATAACATACTGCATTCATCCTGTCATCAATTCTGACCAAATTTCCTGTGCCTTTGTAGCTCACACATCCCCAAAACATCAGAGATCCATCTCCATGTTTCACAGTAGGAATGGTGTACCTTTCATCATAGGCCTTGTTGACTCCTCTCCAAATGTAGCGTGTATGGTTGTGGCCAAAAAACTCAATTTTGGTCTTATCACTCCAAATGACATTGTGCCAGAAGGTTTGAGGCTTGTCTATGTGCTGTTTGACTCGACCATGCAGCCCATCTTTCTTCAAGTGCCTCCTTATTGTGCATCTTGAAACAGCCACACCACATGTTTTCAGAGTCCGGTATTTCACCTGAAGTTATTTTTAGGTTTTTCTTTGCATCCCGAACAATTTTCCTGGCAGTTGTGGTTGAAATATTAGTTCATCTACCTGACCGTGGTTTGGTTTCAACAGAATACCTAATTTTCCACTTCTTGATTAGAGTTTGAACACTGCTGATTGGCATTCACAATTCCTTGGATATCTTTTTATATCAATTTCCTGTTTTATACAGTTCAACTACCTTTTCCCACAGATCCTTTGACAATTCTTTTGCTTTTCCCGTTGCTCGGAATCCAGAAACGTCAGTTCAACACTGGATGAAAGATGCAAGGGTCTTTCAGGAGTTCAGAAACTCATTGACCTTTTATACACACACACTAATTACAAGCAAACAGATCACAGGTGAGGATGGTTACCTTTAATAGCCATTTAAACCCATTTGTGTCAACTTGTGTGCATGTTATCATACCAAAATCACCAGGGTATGTACACTTTTGATCAGGGTCTTTTGGGTAGTTTCTGTTGTCATTATGACACTTGTTCAAATTAAGAAAAAGTATCATGGACAGTACTCAACTATGTTGATCCTACCCTACAAATATGACAGGACAAGCTCACACATGATTCAACAATTCTTCTGCATCAAGATGTTCAATAATGTTCCGTCATGCACTTTCCCAGACTTCACATTTAAGTTTAGTATTGTGTATGTCATAGTTATTCACAAAACAATTTAATGTGCAACTAGTCTAAAGATTATATCAATTTTAGTTATTTCTCCAAGATAAATAAAATACTACTAAAGTACTGTATGAAAAGAGAATGCTCCTTTGCTTCCCTAAAATCTTTCATCCAGACATTTTTTTTTTATTTTTGAGTAGAATGGGGAAGAGTTAAAACTTCTGTCAGCTTTTATTTCTGTTTGTAATCCCTTTGAGAAGGCTTTCCTTTACTTTATATCCCTGTGTGGTGGTATGGTTGTCGCCAGGATAGGAAGACATGGACTGCAATAAAAATATTGTCTTAAATTCTCACCCATCCTTACTATACCAAATAGGTTTTTGTCTGCTTTGGAGAGGTCAACCCTCTTGCTCTTTCTAAAATAAGAAATAAAACGTCTAAGGCCTCTATCACACGGCCGCTCCGTGTAAAAGCTCCGCTGCGGGACTTTTTTTTGTTTTTTTTTTTTACACGGAGCGGATGACATTTGTGTCATCCGCTCCGTATGTCCGCATATCATCCCATCTGCGGACATCCCATATGCGGACATAATGTAAGTCTATGGGCATTGCGGATGACACCGCTGACATCCGATTTTTCTTCCTTTCCGTTTTTTGAACGGATGAAAAATTAGGGTTCTGTTCCGTTTAAAAAACGGAACAGAACTGAAAGGAAGAAAATCGTATGTCAGCGGATGGTATTCCCCTGACATCCGCAATGAAATTGACTAACATTATGTCCGCAAATCATCCGCAAAAAAATAGGATGATTTGCGGACATACGGAGCGGCCGTGTGAAAGAGGCCTAGCAGTGTATGCCCTTACTTCTACTGAAAATATCTCCTAGTAAAAGAACTTTCTAATAACATTTATTTTACCTAGTCTGTTCACAGCAAACAGTGTTGAAGAAATTTTTGAAAATTTGAAGAAAGATGGTTCATCTTTTGCTCAACAACAGCTGCAGGTAAATCTGTTTGAAGTGTTTTCTTTGATTTCTGTTATTTTGTAATGCATTCTTACCCAAAAAAATCCCAATTTGCTATGAAATACGTTGAACAGACACAAGTATACAACATCCACCATTTTTTATTCCATAGGTCATACAGCAGACATATTTGCATGAATATAGTTTTTGGTTAACCTAATATTTTATAGCACACTCTTGAGGCAATAATTGCAATCAATCACTTCCTGTAGGCTGACAATTTGTCCCACTCTTCTTGAACAACCTGCCTCAGTTGTGTTACATCTGAACTCTAGCCTTACCTTTCGTGTTGTACAGTCTCCTCTTCAGTACTGAGATGTCTTGCTCTGATTTCATTGCACACTGTAAGCTTCTTGCAGTGTACATTAGAAGTTGCAGCAGTCAGATATAGCCCTCTTTTTCCTGGCTGGAGGATATCCAGGATCATCTAGCCCTTTTCTGCATACCCTTACTGTCCCAAGCCCATCCCATTTCATGTATTGGGATGCAGCTCTTTTTTAATCATTGAGGCTCAGCATTACCACAGCTTCCCGTCTTTTGGGAGCTGTGTACAGCACTCTACTGGCCCCTCCCACCAGCTATGATCTGCCTGCTTTGCTTGGAGAACCACAAAGGCCTAAGGATGAGTCTAAAGTAAGGTATGTGATGAATACAGAAATGCTTTATTTAATATTTTCATGAACATGTTAATGAGGGGAATAGGAGGAATCACGGAAGACAAACTATAAGCAGACTAAACTTCAGTTTGAAGTTTGATGTTTTACTTTTCCCAGTGGTAATAACCCCTCTTTCCATAAATGCTCTACTCGATTCAGATCAAGACTGCCCAATATTTGTTTTTTGACACTTCAAAACATTCCAGTGTTTGCTTTATATCCATTCTTGGGTTCCCTTGTGTGTTTGTTTTAAGTCTGTATCCTGCTAAAAGAATTATGACCTGTGGTTTGACTGACCTTTTTAACAATAGGCATTGTTTTTCATTCTAGAGTGTCTTGATAATCTGATTTCATAGTGCACAGATTTGAGGCATCCAGTGTCAAAGGCAGCACCGCAACTCCATAAAATGATGGAGTCTCCACCATGTTTAACCCTAAAGATGGTGTTATTTTCTTTGAAAGCATATTCTTTTCTACTGTAAACATAGAGCTCCCGTGACTTGCTAAAAAGCTCTTATTTTATTGGAGCTGTGCTCAAATCAACTCTGCTTGATCATCTTCTTCCAACTGGAGAGGCCAGGGGTTTTAAAGCTTGAACCAGAAAGTACTTAGACTCGGTACTTCCATGTTCATAATACCCAGGGGAAAATTGGTGAATGTATGTTTCACTCTCCATCCTGACACCTGCCATGTAGTCCTGGGCTCACAGGAGAGACAGATAAACCTAGGACACGTGACTTGAATCACTTCAAAAATATAGACAAACAGCAGTGAGTTTTTTTTTTTTTTTTGCTATTTCTGTGTTGTAATACACATGAGGCATCAGTAAAAGGGTAAAGCCACTGCCAGGTTATTTTTTTTCCTGTCTTTGTACCACTGGGGACATTTCTCTTCACTTCCTTTCTCAGAAATACAACAGGAAGTTAGAGGAAATTTCTCAAAATTAGAGTAATTTCGCTCTTAGACAGTTGTCCCCGATAAAAAGTTTCTACTTGTTCTGGGGACAACTCTAAAATATTGGATTTCCCTTCACATTCTGTTTTGGTGATATTAGCCGCCAGTACAAGCAGAGGGGTAAATCTCCCCAATGAGGTTTTAGCAGCAATAAAAACTTGACTAAAGTCTAGGGCAGCCCAAACATTATTCATTCTTTTTTGTTCAACCAGTGGGCTGAACAAAAGAATTAAACAATTCCGCAATCCACACATTTGATGTGGATGGGAAATCCTTCCCAGTGAGTTATTGTATTCTGACAGCGGAGAGACTTCCCCACCGTCAGAATACACTGATTAGTGCTTCCAGCCAAAGCCAGACACACTGATCAGTCGGGAAAACGTAACAGGGTGGTTGTACAGAAGTTGATCGGTAGATCAACTTCTGCACAACCACCCTACCCATACTAATTTGGCGATTTCTACCACCTCACTTATTCGCTTAAGGATAAATATAATAAGTGAGCACAACCTTTTGTCTATATAAGAATCTAGCCAATGCTGTTGTGGCTTTTACCAATAAATGAATAACAAATGATAACTGTGCTAAAAATAAAGATCTAATTTAATTCTACAGAAAATAAACTTTCGATTAATCAGTTATCAATATTCCAATATAACCTAGATGATAAAATCTTAAAAGCAGTGATGTTACAAATACAGTGTTGCCATTGGACAAAGAAGGCTACAGTAAAAGGTACACAGAACAATAGAGATACATTACACAGAAAAACCTTACGTCCCCATCATGTCCAGGGATTAAAAGGAAGAAAGAGAGTTTGTCTTGCTTTTTTATACCCTACTTTTGCCCCACTCCCACCCATCCAGGTAGAGACACTCCCTTCCATATATCAATAGGGGGGTTAAAGAGGGTATTCTTAGAATCTTAATACAGGTCCTCTTTAACACACCAGCTACCATTTATGGTCAAGTACTTCCTGTTTCATTCTTACCTCCCACCTCCTTTGAAGTGACATTCCACAGAGTCTATAGATTATGGTATCAGATGGCCAGAGAAGAGATTTTTTGTCAGATAGTTGCTTCAGATAAAATTCCACAGCTGTGTATGGTGTCCATTTTGTTTTTCATAATGCCCAAACAGTATTCTGAAACTCTAGAGCCATCAAAAGTTCACTGTAAGTCATATTAATAATAAAGATTATCATTAATGTAAGCTGAAGGTAAAAACATTGCAGGCCTCAAATTTCCATTGCAATATATGGATCGAAAATTCGGCCAGTCCCTGGTGAACTGGTAAAATTTGGATCCATGTATGGCCGGCTTAACACTTTCCCAATTTATCTATAACTAAAAAAAGTTTGCCAAATTAAATAACCTGCTTGAAAGATCAATAAAATCCAAATAAACATAATTATTAGCAGATGTTTTTTATTTGTATCAGCTCTTATTTGCGTTAGGATCCTTCGAGAAAAGGTAGAGAAATACAATACATTTGGCTGCAACTGTAAAATCGAACGAGGCTGTGTTACATTCAGTATATTTATTATTATTTACAATCTAATGCAAGTTTAAAGTGTTACTAAACCCAGGACACTGCATTCACTATATCTGGTCTCCCACAGTACACCGAACATGGAGCATTCTGCAAGTATGCTGTATAATCTGGGGTCACTGTGGCTGAATTTTCATGCTGTAGACTTGCAGAGCTCTTGCTGCAGACTCACCACTGCAACTTTGCCCTTGCTAGAGACTTGCCATGCAAATTTGCTCTAAATTGGAAAAGTGTGACCTAGAACTTGTGCTTCAAGTGCTCTGCAAGTGTACAACTTGCCAATGAAAATGTGCAGCGTTAACAGACTTACAATTCAACATTACCAAACATTTGTGGCTAGTTATCCTTGCTATCTGGGCACTTATTGGACAATGAATTGACAGAAAGGTGGAACTTAACCACTTCAGTCCCAGAAGACCCTGACCAGGTCCTATTTTGCGATTCGGCACTCCATTACTTTAACGGACAATTGCACGGTCGTGCAATGCTGTACCCAAACAAAATTTACGTCCTTTTTTCCCACAAATAGAGCTTTCTTTTGGTGGTATTTGATCACCTATGCAATTTTTATTTTTTCACATTCTGCTATATGACATTCCCAAAAAAAAATTTAAAAATCAAAATTTTTTAACATTTAAGGCCAAAAAATGTTAAAAAAAAATTGCAATAAGCGTATTTAGATCGGTTTGCGCAAAAGTTATTGCGTCTACTAACTACGGGAAAGAATAATGCCATTTTTATTGTTTTTATTTTTTTTTTTTTACTAATAATTGCGATTTTTTTTGCAGGACTGCGACATTGCGGCGGACAGATCGGACCCCTAACTGACATTTTTGACACTTTTGGGGGTACCAGTGACATTACTACAGTAATCAGTGCTAAAAATATGCAATGTTACTGTAATAATGCCATTGCCAGGGAAGGGGTTAACCCTGTGGGTGATCAAGGGGTTAAATGTGAGCCTAGGGGAGTGATTCTAACTGTGGGGGGGGGGGGGTGTGGCGTCTGAGATGACCATAGAGACATGTGATCCTATATAGCAGGATCACATGGGCTCTGTGATCATCCCAGGGAGAAGGACGGTCGGCTGTGTTTACAACAGCCGACCGTCCTTCTCTCTCAGCGGGGAACGTTCGCAGGTGTCAGGCGGCAATCGGAGCTGCCTGACACACGCATCGGCTTCCCTGCTGACAAGCGGGGGCGGGAGCGCGCGGCAGCAGCGCGTGCTCACCCCCTAGACTCCCGAGAGTGAACGCTGTACATGTACGGCTATTTGCCTGGGAGCTGCTGCCTGCTGCAGTACATCTGCGGCGAACGGTCTGAAAGGAGTTAAAGTGGTACTTTTACTGGCTGACAAAGGTAATAATGTTTCTCTTACGTCCTCCGACAGTCGCCGTCCCTTCATATTCATCACCAATGGGTTATGTCCCCTTATCCGTAGGAGTAGCTAGGCAATAGAATATGTTATTACAAAGACTTTTAACATATCCCCACCCCCAGGGGGTGGTCCCCTCAGTACATAACCCTCCACTTCCTGTATCCAACTCAGTTTCATTTGTCTAGCTGTCAGGAGTGGCTGGATGTTTCTGTGCTGGGACACCTTGTCTCAGCTCTCTTTCCTTTCTTTGGTTTTTATTTGAGTTTTTCTCTCTTTCTTGTTAGCTGTTATTTTATCAGCGTTAGTTAGTTCTTCGGAAGAAGAGGATCATGCGGGCTGAGTCTCGGGCTGACCCCCCTGGTCGCAGGTTGTGGGTCAGTGGTTTCTCAGCCCGCCATCGAGCGTTCAGTCAGGTATCGCTCCTGAGTTTTCTGAATGACCCATCCCTGTTCCGTGCAGGGATGCCAGGTGAGGTGGCTACCTCACCGGACGCTGTGCGGTTTCTCAACCCACCCTCTGATGCGTCCTAGATGCGACTCTCCCTGCCTCATGTTCAGCGGTTTGTTCGCCTGTGCGGGTTCCCCACGCCATGTAAGAGGTAAGTGTATGTATGTGGGGACCTGTCTGTCTGGGGGGTGTCAGTCTGGGACTGTGTTAACTTACCCTGTGTTCACACTGTTACTGTCTCCCTATCCCTCGTATTGCATGCTGTGGGCTGCAGGAGGGGGGGTTGTGCTGCACTCTGTGTCAGTCTGTATGTGAACGGCTGTGTGCTGTGGGGCTTGAGTTTCTCATGCTTGGGGCACATACAGCGCCGCTGCGGCGGTTTAACATGTTTATTCCTTTTGCTGGGCAATTGGTGTATTTTACTATTTCACCCTCATGGAGTGTGGGAGCGGCGGTTTCGGCGCCAAACGGCGCCATTTTGGCTGCGATCGCTCCGGCCGCATGTTTTACATGCATGGCGGCCATTTTCTTGTAGCCTCCATAGGCTTTAATAGAGCGCCCTGTATACCAGCACTTCCTTTCCTTCAGAAGCACCGCAGGCAGCAGCAGCAGCAGCGATCTTCAGGTTCATTTCCCTCTATTCCCTGTGTCCTGCCTTGGTTCATTGTCCCTGTGGGGGTCCCTTGTGTGGGGGGTTTTTTGTGTGAAGTGGGCTACGATCGCAGCGCTCTCTTAAAGGGGCGGTCACCCATTTATTTTTCTGCTACAGGGGCATGGATTCTCAGGAAAACAAATTTCCTACAGCCTTAGTGGGAAGCCAGGGGTCTGCAATCTCCCCCCCCCCGGGGGGGATTTGGCTGCGATTGTGGCTAGCCTTGCGACTCAGGTGCAAAAGCTGGTGGCTGCTCAATCCGCAAAAAGGCCCAGGGTGTCAGTTTCCTCTGATTCAGAGGGTGATGGTGCTGTGGCTGCTGTGGCTGGGATCTCCTTATCGGGGTCCCGTTCCTCCCTGGACCTTATCGGGTCAGAGATGGAGGCTGAGGTGGAGGGGGTTAATAATTCTCCCCCTGGCTCATCTGAGGAGCTTGCACTCATGGATGAATTGGTTGCTTCTATCAAGCACACACTGCGATTAGAGGAGGAATCATGTCCTCCAGCTGCCTTAGCGGCTTATGGAACGCAGAAAAGACGCAAAGCGTCGCAGGTGTTCCCCTGCACTGATGATTTCCAAAACGCTGTGAAAGAACAGTGGCGTAATATACGCAAACCATTTGCTGTACCTAGTAGGTTTAAGCTACGCTATCCCTTTACGCCTGCTACTGATGAGCGCTGGTGTATTCCACCGCCGGTGGATCATGCGATAGCGGTTTTGAACAAATCCACTGCGATTCCGGCTGAAGACACCCCGGTGTTCCGGGATGCCACGGACAAGAGAATGGAATCTCTTGCCCGTCACACCTATTCTATTATGGGTTCTATGTTAAAAGCCTTATTTGCTTCTCTTATGGCGGCCCAGGCGGTCGCGAGCTGGACGCAGGTGCTTAGGCGGGTCCTGGTGGCTGATTCTGCCCCCCAGGCGACCTTGGATATGGTGGATCAAATCCACCAGGGTGTCATGTATTTGTGCGATGCGGACCTGGATATGGTTCCGTTGGCTGCACGTGTACACAGTGTGGCGGTGTTAAATCGCCGCCTGGTTTGGTTGAAGTGTTGGTCTGTGGATCAATCTTCCCGTAAGACTTTGGCCAATTTGCCTTATGATGGTTCTCGCCTTTTTGGCGAATCCTTAGATGCACTGATTAAGGGAGTTACGGGTGGTAAGAGCACGCTCTTGCCTCAATCCCACAAGCCCAAGGCGGCTCCTGGTAAGAAGCATGCTTCCTTTCGACCCCATCAGGGGTCCTTTCGTGCCTTTCGGTCACACTATAGGGGCAAGCCGTCTAAGGGTCAAGGCTCCCACAAGAAGCCGTGGACAGGTAAGCAAAAGTCCGGCCAATCCGGTTCTGCGGCCCACAACAGTGCGGCCTGAAGGGACGCCCTCACCCGAGTCTGGGGTGGGGGGACGCTTGCTCGGCTTCTCTCGACCATGGCTGTCCCGGGTTCGGGACAGGTGGGTTCAGGAAATCGTTCAATCTGGCTACAAGATCGAGTTTCTCTCTCGGCCGAAGAGCAGATTTTTTCCCTCAAATCTTCTGTTATCCCCGGAGCGTTTGCGGGACCTGCGCCTAGCGGTGCAGGACCTGAAGGCTCAGGGTGTGGTGGTCCCGGTGCCTCATCGGGACAGATTTCGGGGGTTCTATTCCAATCTGTTCACCGTGCCCAGGAAAGAGGGCAAGGTACGTCCGATTCTGGACTTGAAGGCGCTAAACCGCTTTGTGCGGGTGCGCAAGTTCCGCATGGAATCACTGCGGTCGGTGGTGGCTGCCCTGGTTCCGGGGGAATTCATGGCTTCCATCGACTTGAAGGATGCGTATCTTCACATCCCCATCTTCGAGGGTCACCAGAGGTACCTTCGATTCGCCATAGCGGAGGATCATTACCAATTTGTGGCTTTGCCTTTCGGTCTCGCCTCGGCTCCGAGGGTGTTCACCAAAGTGCTGGCTCCGGTTCTGGCCTTGTTGAGAGCCCAGGGCATATCGGTCCTGGGATATCTGGACGATATTCTGGTTCGGTCTGCGACCAACCAAGGTCTGGTGAAGGATCTGTCCGTCACGTTGCAGACTCTGCAAGAGTTTGGTTGGACGATCAATTTCCCAAAATCAACATTGTGCCCGTCAGTCCGCCTCCCATACCTGGGAATGATTCTGGACTCTGTCCAGGCGAAGGTCTTCCTACCGGACGACAAACTCAGGACTCTTCAGGAGGGAGTCAGGTCCCTCAGGGACAATCAGTTCTCATCCGTTCGGACGTGCATGCGGTGTCTGGGATTGATGGTCTCGGCTTTCGAGGCGATTCCCTTCGCCCAGTTTCACACTCGGGGTCTCCAAGCGGAGATATTGTCCAAGTGGGACGGGCGACCGCACTCTCTGGATCTTCAGATATCCTTGAGTTCTCAGACCAGAAGGGATCTTCTGTGGTGGCTTCGGTCCCCCTCAGTGTCGGGGGGCAAGTCTTTTCGTCCCTTTTCATGGACGGTGATCACCACGGACGCCAGCCTGTCGGGCTGGGGTGGTGTTCTGGGCGTTCTGTCCACCCAGGGTGTTTGGTCGACGGAGGAGTCTTCCCTTCCGATCAACATTTTGGAACTGCATGCGATACTTCTCTGTCTTCGCCGTTGGACGGACTGTCTCCACGGCTGTCCGGTCAGGGTGCAGACGGACAATGCCACGGCGGTGGCTTACATCAATCACCAAGGGGGCACCAGGAGTGCCCAGGCGGCTCGAGAAGTGGCCGCGATTCTGTCTTGGGCCGAGACGCATGTCCCGGCAATATCAGCAGTTCACATTCCGGGGGTGGAGAATTGGCAGGCGGATTATCTGAGCCGCCAGACCCTGGACCAGGGGGAATGGTCCCTTCACCCGGATGTCTTCCAGATGTTGTGCGCGAAGTGGGGTCTCCCGGAGGTAGACCTGTTCGCGTCTCGTCTGAACAACAAAGTTCCACGGTTCGTGGCACGGACGCGCGATCCTCGGGCAGACGCGTCGGACGCGTTGGTTGCCCCGTGGCATCAGTACCGACTGATGTATGCGTTTCCACCGATTCAGTTGCTGTCCAGGTTCCTTCGCAGGTTGCACTCGGAACCAACTGCGGTGATTCTTGTGGCACCGGACTGGCCTCGCCGGTCCTGGTACGCAGACCTCGTAAACCTGGCAATCGACGTCCCGTGGCGTCTGCCTCTTCGAGAAGATCTTCTGTCGCAAGGACCGATCTTCCATCCTGCTTTACAGTCGCTGGCTTTGACGGCCTGGCTGTTGAGACCGAGGTCCTGAAGAACAGGGGTCTTTCCCCTGAGGTCATTCACACCTTGATCAATGCGAGGAAGTCTTCCTCGGGGAAGGTTTACTACCGTACTTGGAAGGCGTATTTTGCCTGGTGCGAATACAGGGGTTTCTCTCCTACCACTTATTCAGTGTCTAGGGTGTTGTCCTTCCTTCAGACGGGTGTTGAACAGCGTTTGGCGCTGGCTACGATCAAGGGTCAGGTGTCCGCTTTGGCCGTTCTGTTTCAACGTCCTGTGGCATCTAACGCTTTGGTTGGCACTTTTGTGCAGGGGGTACGTCATCTGATCCCTCCTAGGAGGGACCCTCTTCCCCCTTGGGACTTGAATCTAGTCCTGTCTGTATTGCAGCGTGCTCCTTTTGAAAAGATCAGGGAGATCTCGCTGTCTTTGTTATCCAAGAAGGTCGCCTTTTTGGTGGCTATCACCTCGGCTCGTCGAGTGTCGGAGCTGGCAGCCTTGTCCTGCAAATCTCCGTATCTGGTTGTGCATTTGGACAAGGTGGTCTTGCGACCTAACCCTTCTTTTCTTCCAAAAAGGGTTTCGGACTTTCATCTCAATGAGGACATTGTCCTACCTTCGCTCTGCGCGAAGCCTAAGCATCCGACGGAGGTGCTGCTTCACTCCTTGGATGTTGTCCGGGCGATTAGAGTCTACTTAAAATCGACTGAGTCTTTTCGCAAGTCGGATGCCTTGTTTGTTCTTCCGGAAGGTCCTCGGAAGGGCATGGCGGCGTCGGCTTCTACCATCGCCAAATGGATCAGACAGACCATTGAACAGGCCTATGCTTTGAAGGGGAAAGTTCCCCCTGTACCTGTGAAGGCGCACTCTACCAGGTCTCTGAGTACGTCTTGGGCCTGTCGTCATGGGGCCTCTGTGGCCCAGGTGTGTAAGGCGGCGACTTGGTCGACCGTACACACTTTCACAAAATTCTACAGAGTAGATGTTCAGGCATCGGCTGATGCTTCCTTTGGCCGCAAGGTTCTTAGTGCGGCAGTTCCCTAGAGCCCTTGTTACGGGTTCTTTGACTGTTTGGGACATTTGTTTTTCCCTGGGTTTTCTTGCTCCTGTTGAGCGAGTGTTTTGTTCTTATGCCCAACTGGTTTCCTTCCTTTGGTAAGGTTCCTTTCTCTGATGGGGAGACGGCGTTGCCTTGGGCGCGGCTGAGTTCTTCCCACCCCTCATGTTTACACTGCTTTGGGACATCCCATTGGTGATGAATATGAAGGGGCGGCGACTGTCGGAGGACGTAAGAGAAAACTGAATTTTTGTAAAATCTTACCTGTAAAATTCCTTTCTCTGAGTCCTCCGACAGTCGCCGCCCCCGCCCCTCTTTTGGGGTTTTTGATGTACTCTCTACTGCTATTCCACTGAAACTGAGTTGGATACAGGAAGTGGAGGGTTATGTACTGAGGGGACCACCCCCTGGGGGTGGGGATATGTTAAAAGTCTTTGTAATAACATATTCTATTGCCTAGCTACTCCTACGGATAAGGGGACATAACCCATTGGTGATGAATATGAAGGGGCGGCGACTGTCGGAGGACTCAGAGAAAGGAATTTTACAGGTAAGATTTTACAAAAATTCTGTTTTTTAGGAAAAACAGGCACAGGTGAAGTGCTCACAGCACAGCAATAAGTCAAAAGTGGAATCCAAAATTGGACGCTCTGGCTCGAATGGCCTCCGTCCATTACAGTTAGCAGTCAACAAAAAATAGAGCTGCAACTCCAAAGTCCATATGAAGATCTTTATTGCTACGTGATAGTGAAAAGAGCTAACACGTTTTGGCATATAGCCCTGATCACCAAGGGGATCAAGGTTATATGTCGAAGCGCGTTAGCGCCTTTTAACTTTCTATCATGTAGCAATAAAGATCTTCATATGGACTTTGGAAATTCCACCCCTATCTTTTGTTAACCAACAATGTTTTTAGACAGGGCTTTTAATTGTAAATATATAAACAACGGACACGTTTCTTAAGCAACGCAAAAATAAAAAGGGGCAGGAACACAACGTTTTTAAGCAACCCCCCCCCCCCCCCCCCCCAAAAAAAAACAGACTTCCTATCTACAAAGAACAGCTTATTAACTGGGTATCTGAATAAATGCAGCATACATATGAACATTGCAACATTCCTTTTTACATAAGTGCATAGAAAAATACTAGCAATTATGAGTGTTCATGGAACTATGGACAGTGAACACCCCGTAAATGTGCATTCTAAGGAAACCACCTTTCCATTTGCCTGTGATTATGATTAGAGTGATCAAACCACTTGTGAAGCCACCAATTAGCCAGTCACTGGGAGCTGCCCTGCTTTCCTTAGTACAATACAGCTCTGACTTTGATGATCTATTGCTTTGTTAAAGTTTTGAACCACACTCCAGACTAGCTTTGAATGGTAGCATGCTGCTCAGTTTTAATTCATTCTAATGTATTTTGCACTGGGGAAAGAGGAGAGCTTTTCTGCTGATATTTCCTAAGAGCATTTTATGAGATGGTTAATGTAAAATACATTTCAGAATTTACTCATGCTGAAGTATTAAGTGTTGACAAACAGACTGGGTCAAATTTTGCATTTGACCAAAAAGTTATTGTTTTATGCTGGAAAGGTAAACTACCCAAATGCTTAATATTGATAGTAATCCATACCTCTGAAAATAGCAGCCAAGCTGTGTTCTTTAGGGTCCTTTCACACGAGCGATCCGATCAGATCCACCTGTCAGTTTTTTAGGCGGATCTGATCGGATCCTCCATGCACCCCTATGGGGCAGCGGATGTCAGCAGAGACATGTCCGCTGACACCCGCTGCCATCCGCATCCGATCCTGTCCGTAAAATCCGGATGGAAACCCTATTTTCCATCCGTCCAGGGGATCGGATCAGATGGGATCGGATGAGAGCAGACATGCGGTCCGCTCTCATCCGATTCCGTCATAGAGATGCATGGGGCTCTGACACCTCCCTCTCCGCACACAGAGCGGAGACGGAGCTGTCACCTGCCTGCTCAGCGGGGATCTGTGAATCAATCCCCCGCTGAGCAGCACGGATCCGCCTACGGAGGTGGACCGTGTGAAAGAAGCCTTTTAACACCAATTACAGCCTCAAATATTTTTGAGTATGATGGTACAAGCTTGGCACATTTTTGGGCGGTTTCTCCCATTCTTCTTTGCATCACCTCTCAAGCTCCATCAGGTTGGATGAGAAGAGTCGGTGCACAGCCGTTTTGAGATCTCGAGAGATGTTCAATCAGGGTTCTAGTCTGGGCTCTGGCTGGGCCACTCAAGAACATGTAGAGTTGTCCCGTAGCCACTCCTTTGTTTTCTTGGCTGTGTGCTTAGGGTCATTGTCCTGTTGGAAGATAAAACTTCACCCCAGTCTAAGGTCCAGAGTGCTATGGAGCAGGTCTTCTTTAAGAATGTCTTTGTACATTGCTGCATTCATCTTTTCCTCGATCCTGACTAGTCTTCCAGTTCCTGCTGCTGAAAAACATCCCCACAGCATGATGCTGCCACCACCATGCTTCACCATAGGGATGGTATTGGCCAGGTGATGAGCGGTGCATGGTTTCCGCTAGGCGTGACACTTGCCATTGAGTTCTATTTTTGTTTCATCAGACAAGAGAACTATGTTTCTCATGGTCTGAGATCCCTTCCGGTACCTTCTGGCAAACTCCAGGTGGGCTGTCATGTGCCTTTTACTGAGGAGTGGCTTCTGTCTGGCCACTCTACCATACAGGTCTGATTGGTGGAGTGCTGCAGAGATGGTGGTTTTTCTAGAAGTTTCTCCTCTCTCCACAAAGAAACACTGGAGCTCTTTTAGAGTGACCATCGGGTTCTTGATCACCTCCCTTCTTCCCTAAATGCTCAGTTTGGCTAGGTGGCCTACTCTAGGAAGAGTCCTGGTGGTTTCAAACCTCTTTCATTTGCGGATGATGGAGGCCACTGTGCACATTGGGACCTTCAATGCTGCAGACGTTTTTCTGTACCCTTCCCCAGATCTGTCTACAGACAATTCCTTGGACTTCATGGCTTGGTTTGTGCTCTAACATGCACTGTTAACCGTGGGACCTTATATAGACTGATGTGTGCCTTTCCAAATCATGTCTAATCAACTGAATTTACCACAGGTGGACTCCAATCAAGTTGTAGAAACATCAAGGATGATCAGTGGAAACAGGATGCACCTGAGCTCAATTTTGAGTGTCATGGAAAACGCTGTGAATACTTATGTACATGTGATTTTTTTATTTTTTTTTTATT
This sequence comes from Pelophylax lessonae, assembly GCF_965119305.1. Classification (NCBI taxonomy): domain Eukaryota; kingdom Metazoa; phylum Chordata; class Amphibia; order Anura; family Ranidae; genus Pelophylax; species Pelophylax lessonae. The sequence continues at coordinate 181,235,077 of NC_138773.1, read as the reverse complement.
TTTAATAAATTTGCAAAGATTTCAAACAAACTTTTTACACGTCGTCATTATGGGGTATTGTTTGTAGAATTTTGAGGAAAATAATGAATGTAATACATTTTTGAATAAGGCTGTAACGTAACAAAATGTGGAAAAAGGAAAATGCTGTGAATACTTTCCGGATGCACTGTATATTATTTTGTGGCAACAGTTTACTTATGTGCTAAGTTAAATTCTTTGTATTTTTATAAATTATGTAGTGCATTGTCAAACTAGTACTGTTATTACAGAGCATGTGACTGTGCAACGCTTGCAGGGTTCAAGGTTTTTATAGGTATTTCTATGCTGACTGTTTTATTGAGCAGTGCAAATTTGAACTTTATGCAATAGACATAGTTAATTGATGTCACTAGGTGGGTGTCTTTTTTTTTTTCTTTTTGTCTGCAGGTACATTGAAATTGTTGCTAGGAGTGTTTAGAGATCCTAGATTTTTCTACGGCCTTCATGTACCATATGGGTGTTTTAATAGATGGCAGTGCAGCCTTAACAATGTCTCTGGAACAAACAGCTTGTACGTGTTTCCAGCCCGTAGAGAGGTTGAGCTAAATATAGCATTCTATGAAGGGCATGTTTGTACTGATGTGCGTACTGAAACATTCTAATCACTCTTTTTATGAGCTGGGTATTATGCCTTTCTCCATGCAAAATGCAGCAAAACCTCTGTAAAGCACAAACTCATTTAGGTAAATGCTTAATAGAACAGTTTTTTTTGTTTGCCAATTAAAATAAGAAGATATTGTGACAATCTAACAGGTTTGTTTAACCAGTGAATTTAATTTACTTCAAGACCACTAGGCTCATAATATTTTAGTGCATTTAATTGCAGAAGAGTCCACCAGTTTACAGTTGGAGGCCTTTGAGAGTCAGCTTTAAATTATACTTTAGATGAAACTACACCAAGTGCAGAAATACCTTTAGGCTTCATGCACGCAAGACTTTTTCTTCCTCCCCTAGATGCCTTTGCTCCAGGGGAGGAAAAAGCAGCCTAAAAAACATGCCTAAAGCTGCGTTTTGGAAGTGAGTTTAGGCACGTCAACTGTTTGGTTGTTCATTCATTCCGTTGGGTAGAATATTAATTTATTCTGGCCATTGGAATGTGGAAATGGTCAAGCACTAAATGCTGGACCTCAAGGCGCTAAAGTGCTTTGTGTGGGTACAGAATTCCAATATGTGCCAGTCACCAGCATTTTCTCCACTTTGCTGTGGGAGAAGACCATTATCAGTTTGTGGCATTACCCTTTGGTCTTGCCTCTGCTCCTCGGGTCTTCACAAAAGTGTTAGCCCCGGTGCTAGCCTTGCTAGGTCAATGGGGGATTTTTGGCACTGGGCTACTTGGACGATCTCCTTCTGCGAGCGGAGTGCTCTGGTGGACAACCTGGAGATCACAGTCTGGACACTGTAGGAGTTCTGAACTTTCAGAAGTCTGCTCTGGTTCCATCCACAAAGCTGGATTATCTGGGCCTGACTCTAGACTTGGCTTTAGCAAGAGTGCTCCTTCTTCTGGACAAATGCCAGAAATTGCAGGCTGCAATTTCGTCTCCTCCTGCCCAACAGATGGTCGTCCCTCTGGACTTTTGCATGCGACTGCTGGGCCTGATGGTGTCTACCATCCAGGCGGTTCCGTTTGCATAGTTCCATATGAGGCCCCTGTAAAGGAAGATTCTGACCAAATGGGACAAGACTCCCCAGTCTCTCGAATATCAGATCCGGGTGAGTCGGGAAACAAGGGAGTCCTTGATAATGATGGCTTTATTCTCAGGCACTTCGGCTGGGAAAATCCTTCCTCCCCTTGTATTGAACAGTTGTCACAATGGATGCCAGCCTGTCCAGCTGGGGAGGTGTCCTCAGCAAGCATTCTGCTCAGGGCATCTGGACGCTAAAGGAGTTCACACTACCGATCAATATCTTGGAACTCCGAGCGATCAGACTGTGTCTGGAGCATTGGACAGATTGTCTTCAGGGTTGTCCACTGCACACAATGCCATGGCCGTGTCTTATGTTAATCATCAAGAAGTGTCCTGGCGGCTCTGTAGGTAGCAGGTATTCTAAGGTGGAAAAAAGGGTTCGTTCCAGCCTTCTCCGCCGTACACATTCCCTGGGGTGGAAAATTAGCAGGCAGATTATCTTAGTCAGCAGGCATTGGACCACGGGGAGTGATCCCTTCATCCGGATGTGTTTCTTCAGCTGTGTCTCTGGTGGGGCATTCCGAAGGTGGATCTGTTGGCGTCTTCCATTCTGCTTTACAGTCGCTGGCTTTGACGGCTTGGCTGTTGAACACCAGGTGCTGAAGGACAGGGGTTTATTTTAGTCTGTAATTCCTACTCTGTTGAAAGCTAGGAAATCTACTAGGAAGATCTACCATCATATGTGGAAGACGTACATTGCATGGTGAAAAGAAAAGAGGAGGTGTATCTGGGATATCGAGAGGACAGCACACGGAGCTTATAGGACCACTCAGGGAGACCAAAGGGCATCCGAGAAGCGTAGGAGGCAGCACTATTCTAAGGCCCGTTATCCCTGTAGGGGTAATTAATTCCGGTGAGTGCAGTCCTGGGGGTGCGGGGAGCACGGAGTGATCACCATATTTGGCACCCTTGAGAGATATAATAAGGCACCTGCACTGAAGTCACTTTTGGAAAATATATCATCTTGCACTGAAGTCACTTTTGGATATTCTCTTGCACCTTCAATTTTGTGATATACTTGGAAAAATTGATTGGACTTTGTGGACTACATACTTATATATTTTTCCATAAAGTTGGGATATTTTGAATATTAATTTCTGCTACTTTTTAATGTTATTTAATATTTATATGTGGTTCCCTGCCGATTTTTAAATTGCGTATTTCTCAGATCGTCTTCTATTTAGCTAAACCTAGGATTTATACACACCGTTTTATTCATCATTTTGTGTATGTTTTTAGTGGTGTCACTTATATATTTTCACTTAAACCACACTATTCACACATACCTTTTATAGTATTATTGCACAAAGTTATTTATCGTTATTGATTTATACAAATTGCACTATTCATACAGCGATTTATAGTATCACATCACACCTGACTATTGAAGATATCAGGTGGTAACATTTGGTGGACCACAGGAGATTTTTACTCACCATTTGTGCAGCACAATTTTATTTTCACAATATCATTATCTCACGTTTTACTTATTTTTAAGGAGTTTTTTAAATTCATTCGTTTTTAATGGATATTGCACCAATGCACTTTATCTAGGTCCATGCTAATTAGCAGTAAGTGATTCACAGGCAGCGCCATACACCTCCCCTTTTCTTTTCACTTCTTACTATATATCCTAGGATTATAGTTATAGAGGTAGGCTGCAGCCGGTGATAGTTGGATTCTACTATATCCCAAGTGCGGATTTTTTATATATATTTGTACATTGCATGGTGTGAGTCTCTTGAAGTTCATCCTCGCTCCTTCTCGGTGGCTCTGATCTTAACCTTCCTTCAGCGGGGGTTGAACAGAAATTGGCCTTGAGTACCATCAAGGACCAGGTGTCAGCTTTGGTGGTCTTCTTCCAACGACCTTTGGCCACACATTTCCTGGTGTGTACCTTTTTTCAGGGTGTCTGACATTTTGTTCCTCCAGCACGGGCTCTGTTGCCACCTTGGGATCCTAATTTCGTTCTTTCAGCCCTGCAGAAGCCTTCTTTTGAAAACATATGGGAGATTCCCCTGCTAACGTTGTTCTCAGAAGGTGGCCTTTTTAGTGGCTATCACTTCTGCTCGCAGGGTGTCAGAACTGGCAGCGTTATCCTGTCGTTCACCTTACCTAGTGATTCACAGGGATAAGGTGGTTATTCGCCCCTGTCTTTCGTTCCTTCCAAAGGTTGACTCTGATTTTCATTTGAACAAAGACATTGTGTTGCCTTCCCTGTGTCCTAGGCCTAAACATCCGACGGAAATTGCCTTGCATGCGGTCTGGACAATTAGGGTTTACCTGGTAGCTATGAAGTCTTTCAGGAAGTCAGACTCTCTATTTGTGCTCACGGATGGACCTCGAAAAGGGTTGTCTGCTTCCTCTGCGAACATTTCCAGATGGATCAGACAGACGGTGGTTCAGGCCTATTCCATCAGGGGTCAGGTTCCTCCTTTCCCTGTCAAGGCACACTCTACTAGGGTGCTTAGTGCCTTCTGAGCCTTCCGTCATCAGGTGTCAATGACGCAGGTTTGCAAGGCGGCCACCTAGTCGTCGGTACACACTTTTACAAAGTTTTATAAAGTGGATGTCTTGGCATCTGTGGATGCTTCCTTTGGCTGCAAGGTTATGAAGGCTGCTGTTTAAGAGGGCCTGATCCTCTTTGAGGGTGTATTGTCTTTTTCAAGTGGGCTCTGGTTGTTTGGTTGAGCCGTTGTTGCCTGGTTGACTAATGTTTAGCCTTGGGAATTTTTTGTTTTTTCCCACCCCTCATGTTTAACACTGCTTTGGGACGTCCCAATGGTTATGAATACCAGGAGCTGTCTCCGTCAACAAACGTAAGAGAAAATGGGTTTTTTTGACTTACCGTAGAATCCATTTCTCTGATGTTCATTGACTGACACAGCGCCCACCCCTCTGCGGAGTTATTATTCTCCTGACAGTGCTTGTTACAAAACTGAGTGGCTATAGCAGAGAGAGGAAGTATACCCCCTGGGACTGCCCATGGGTGTAGCCAGATTTTTTTTTCTGCCTAGTGTCCTACTCCTGTAGGGGGCAGTATAACCCAGTGGTTATGAATACCAGCAGCTGTGTTCGTCAATGAACATCAGAGAAATGGATTTTATGGTAAGTAAAAAATCTCATCATCTACACTTACTGTGACTGATATGTGTTCCCCTTGTGAGCACCCCACTCACCAGATCTCCATGACCCTCTATAAATGGGTCTAAAAAGAGGAGCTGAAGGCTTCTTCAAAAAAATTAAGAGTCAGCAGCTACAAATACTGTTGCTGCTGACTTTTAATATAAGGGCACCTATCTGTCCAGCAATGTCCTCACCCTAGCCAATTCTTCAATCAGCTTCAGGTGCAGGTGCTGGCAGGAGCCTGTTTTCTACTGTGCATGCATGCTGTGTCTTGGGAAAGGTCCCATAGTCTTCTGGAACCTGTGATGTGTCAAAACCAGGTACCCGTTGCCCCCAAAAAATTGTGCCAAATATGGCAGTGGAGGGGGGGGGGAAGTGCAAACAGATGGAGATTAATATGGGGAGGGAATTCTGGAGTTAGTTTTGCAGTCATGCATTTATGACAGGCATAATTCTCATTTACAACATGATAGGAGTGGAGTTTTATTTTAAAGTAATATGGATAAATAAGGTTGTTTTAATATTTATCATTTTAAAGTTCCTTTATATAAAGTTTCTAACTATGGGTTTTATTTTGTTTATTACAGTGTAGCATGGACACACTTGTCAATTGTGGTGAAGGACCTCTTTAATGAGGACGAGTGCTTTTTAAGAACACGAGATAGTGGTCCATACTGCCATACTAGCAGGAACCACTGATGGAATTTTCAGATATTAGCTCTAGCCAGCATAGGTGATGAGAACAGGCATTTATAGGGTTAATTAGCAAACAATCTATGCAGGGTATATAAAGAGCAGGGTGTACTAAGATGGCGCTGTTCCCAGAGACATCAGTGTGACGAAACTATTTGGGCGAGCTTACTACATCACTTCCGCTTTAATGCTTCCGGTCTGTGGAGAGTAGGTAGCTCCAGGAAGTGGATTACATGCGCTGCAGCTTGTGTATATACAAGCACTGTTAGGGAATCTGTGTATTTTAATTGTATTAAATTGCCAATAAATGTTGAATTTCACTATTGGAGGCTACCTCCTGTTTTTTTTCCTCTGCATATACAAAATAGAGGCAAGTTTATGAAGAAACTGTTCTGGGGAGCGAATCTGAATAAAGCTGCTGGAGGGAAGATACACTCCGAAAGTGCTTAAGCCCATTTATAGAGGGTCATGGAGATCTGGCGAATTTGGTGTTCACAAGGGGAGCACAAATCGGTCACAATAAGTGTAGATATTGGATTTTCTACCTCTGGGCACAAGACACTTTTTAGGAGCACTTTATGAACACTGAATCGCAACACTGTTTATTGGATATATGTATTTCACACAGAGACTTGTGTTGCTGACTTTTTTTTTATATTGTTTACAATATTTGTACACGGTATTGCACAGTGATTGTTATAGTTTAAATATTGTGTGTTATTGATTTATGCACTTTACTGATACATGCACTTTACTTAGTTAAGGATGTAGCTGAGGGAGGTGCATTGTAGTACATTTTTAGGTGTATAGTGTGACTGAACGGAATTTATGTACTTCATTGTATTGAGGAATTGCATGCGCCACACCATATTACCATAAATTAGATGCTGTTAAAATAACCGGACATAAATAGATAAATATTGCTCATAAAAAGATCCATTGTGTTATTTGTGTAAGTACACTTGACCAAAGCTAGATGATATAATTATATATAATATCACATAAAATATTATATGTATTGTCCAGGAAATTAATAAAATCATGATAATAATGATAAGGGTATGTATAGATTACAAACTAATAATAATAAAAAAAACGACCTGTGTTCCATGTCATCGCCAGCCCTTTATTACTCAATACCTCTGTTTTTTTTCTCTCTTTTTAATCTTTAGATAGGGCATACATTGAGGTATGGTACAGACAACTGTATCCTATAACCTACCTTAAATCTCATACCACAGCCTGTCCTCTGCAGTTTGTTCCCACCTTTTTCACATTTCTTTTTGCCCTTGTGTTTATTCCTTTAATCCTAGGACACCTTTTGGGCTGCTGATATGTAAACTTGGCCTAGATGCTTGATCACCGCAGATGGTACCAAAAATGCATGTGATTCAGCACCCATTGTCATGTACAATTCAGATACGTTGCAATATTGAAATTATCAATTTAGTTAACTTGAACAGGCAGTATATTCAGTGCTGCATGTGGAGATCTCATGTTATCCATCACTCTAATAAAAACAGGCCCCTTTAGCATTGATGGAATTTTAAAGTGCCATACAGCTTGCCTGTTTTACAAAATGTAGAAAAACAGCCTGGAGCAGTATGCGGTGTGTCAAAATCATATTAACCATGTTCCACCATTTTAAGGAGTGGAGATTTTAGAAGCCCCAGACAAAGTACTTTGACAGACCAACCAACCATTCTGTAATGTTGAAGTTGCTTTGTAGCTTATCCAAAGCACTTAATTTCTAATGAATGACAAAAACATACCCCAGTATATACAAACAGGTAGCATGGGCACCATAATCCAATCACCATGGAATGTGTCAAGGCTATTGTTGATTGTTGAAGAACAGGATGGGAGGTGCGAATGTTGTTGAACGACCCTGTTCTAGTACATGACAGAACATTGAAGTGTTGCATGGTACCCACAGTCACTCTAGTTTTTTGTAGGTACCTTCAACTAAAAAAGCATATACTTTTTGTAAAAAGAAAGGAATAAAGGATTTAAGGATGCAAACAGTCCCAATGTTTGAGCCCAGGATTAGTGAGAAGTTGGCAAACATTATATCAAAACTCAGGATTTCAATCTCCCCTTGAGTCATGCCCCCTTGGCTCATGGCTTGTAAAGATAAAAGTATAGCCACCTCAGATTATTATTCCTCTGCACAGTAGTTGTAAAACTTGCATTTTTCGTCAAGGCCAACAATACAAGTCTTTTGTGTATAAATCGAATGCATTTGTGTATGGTTTACATTGACTTTTGTTATTGTATCCTGTATTTCATTTTATATTTGTATTTATTATTACAGACACTTTCCAAAATGTCTCCAACATCCCTAAAAATTACATTCAGACAGCTTAAAAATGGCTCTTCCCTAACACTACAAGAGGTACTAACAATGGAGTACAGACTAAGTCAAGCTTGTATGGTAAGACATTTTCTTAATTTAAATCTAAACATTACAGCCATAAAGTATTAAAGAAAGTATGTCCAACTCAGTGCTCTATATATAAGATCGGGTTCACACCTATGCGTTTTTTGCAGAAATGCACGACAGTCCCTTTAACTTGGTTTCCTATGTTCACATCTATGCTTGTTTTAACCATTGCGTTTTTGGAAAGGGTCAGGTACTTTTTTACGCGCAAAACTGTGCTTTTTGTTTGGTACCATAGACTTCAATGGAGAAGCTGTAGAAAAGCATGTAGTGCATTTTTGCTATGATTTGTGTTTTACGGTTTTTAACCACTTGCCGACCGCTTACATGGAGCGTACTGCTGGCAAAGTGGCTCGATTCCGTCCAGCGACGTAGAACTGCGTCGCTGGACTCCTCCCCTTGTGGGAGGTGCGCGCGCGCCACCTGAGGCTCGCTCCCGCTGTATTCAGACACAGCGGGAGTCAGGCCAGGGGAGGAGAGGCGGTGATCACCGCCGCTCTTCCTTGATCGTCGGGGATCGAGTGAGGAAATCCGCCCGCTTTTGTAAACAAAGCGGGCGGATCTCCTATGTGACAGGCAGGGACAGATTACAGGATTCAGCATAGCTGAACCTGCGATCTGTGCCTGTGTCACACAATCCCCTCCCCCCACACACGTCAGTAAGCACCAGGCATACATTTAACCCCTTGATCACCAATAAAGTTAACCCCTTCCCTGCCAGTGTCATTATTACAGTAACAGTGCATATTTATAGCACTGATTACTGTAGTAATGTCACTGGTCCCCCGAAAAGTGTCAAAAATGTCAGTCAATGGTCCGATCTGTTCACCGCAATGTCGCAGTCCTGCAAAAAAAATCGCAGATCGCCGCCATTACTCGTTAAAAAAAAAAAAAAATGACATAAATGACCTACATCTTTCCCGTAGTTAGTAGCTGCGATAACTTTTGCGCAAACCAATTAAAATATGCTTATTGCGATTTTTTTTTTTACCAAACAATTGGCCTAAAATGTTAAAAAATTTAGATTTTTAAATTTTTTTTTGGGGGGGGGGATTTCATATAAAAAAATGTGAAAAATATTGTTATTTTTTCAAAATTGTCGCTCTTTTTTTGTTTATAGCGCAAAAAGTAAAAATCGCACAGGTGATCAAATACCACCAAAAGAAAGCTCTATTTGTGGGAAAAAAAAGGACATACATTTTATTTGGGTACAGCGTAGCACGACCGCGCAATGCGAATGGGGTAAAATATTCCGGTCTTAAAGCGGTTAAAAATACGCTCATTGAGAATTTTTTTGTCAAAGACATGTAGCTAAATACATTTTGGCCTAAATATATGACAAAAATTGAATATATTGGATATTTTTTAACTGTCAAAGTAGAAAAATATTGTTATTTTTTGAAAATTGTCGCTCTTTTTTTTATTAATATCGCAAAAAATGAAAAGCGCAGAGGTGATCAAATACCACCGAAAGCTCTGTTTGTGGGGAAAAAAGGACGTAAATTTCGTTTGGGTACAGCGTTGCACGACCGCGCAATTGTCAGTTAAAGTCGCACAGTGCCAAGTTGCAAAAAGTGGCCTGGACGCAAAGCAGGAAAATCCTCTGGTCCTAAAGTGGTTAATCTGCTCAACAACAAATTGGCCCCCAAAAAGGCAATAAAGACACAATTCGCGGTACTATCACCTGTGCAAAAACGCACAACACACAGCAGAATGCACCAATCGCAAACTGCATAAATGCGAACCGAGCCTAAAGCTTCCCACCCTCTGATACCCACCTTCCCTGTGCTCTCCTACTGCTGCATGCCTCTGTCTAAGCCCTTAGAAATATCTGCCCTGCTGGGAATAGGGAAACATATCTCCTTCTACGCTTCTTTCTGCCATGCAATACTCAGGACTGTGTAGCAAAGTATCAGGCCTAAACACTGTTACATGGGGTAGGAGAGCTTATCATTAACTCTACTAACCCAGTGTTAGCCCTGACATTGTTCGACTAGCAAGCCTGAGCTTACACAGAGTTTAGATCCTCGGCTGCTCCAGAGGTACGTTGCTGCAGGGGAGCATGGCAATGGTGAGTTTCATGAACGGGTGAAGAGCTTTTAAGAACCTGTCATGTTCAGTACCTTTGCCCTAAATAGGCAAACTGCAGATTCTCTTTCAGCAGTAGTAGTTAACATTTTTTTATTTAACATTAGTCATTTTTGTACTTACCACTCTAAGCCCTGTTATATTTTGGTTAAAAAATTAAATAATAAGCAGCTAGTTTCCAGAAATAAGAACTTATGCTTGTTTTCAGGCTCCGATTGACTATTAGGCATAATAGGCCAGTGCCTAAAGGTGGCTTTTCCCTTTAGAGTTATTGGCCATATTTATTCCCCTGTTATCAGAAGAAATGCACATAGTTTGTTAACGCATTGTTTCAGTATTCTAAGAGAGGTTAGAATAATTAAAACAGTGTTCTGTATTAAAGGGTTGATTCTAAATGTCCTTTCACACAGGTTTTCTGCCCAGCGGATTCTGTTTTGCTCAGCAGGGATTGATCCGCCGATCCCCGCTGAGCAGGAGGATTACAGGTCCGTCTCTGCTCTCTGTGCTGATACGACCTGTCAGATCCCCGCTCTGCTATGGGAGATCGGATTAAAAGGAAAAAGAGTTTGAATCTGTCTGGATTTCACGGACAGGATCGAATCAGATAGCAGCGGTTGTCAGCTGACATGTCACCACGGACATCCGCCGCTCCATAGGGGTGCATTGAGCATCCCATCAGGCGGACCTGAGTGGAAAGCCTGTGTGAAAGGGGCCTAACAAGGGAGGTTTCTTTGGATTCCAAAAATCGCATGCCTACAGACTCCAGGGGTGGAAATCCAGCTCTCTTTGAACTGAAAGTTTCCTAGACTTTTTAATGTTTCCAATTTTTCTCAAAGGAAAAAAATCCAAAAGTGTCCCTAGATTGCCATCTTAGATAGCACTTTTTTTAAAAAGAGAGATTTTTTTTAAGATTTAAGCATATTCAGATTCAGCATAGACAAATTAGCAAGGTACATAAAGCTGAGCTCAGATCAGCCATGTCTAAAGAAGGTACAAAATATTGATAGTATACAGCAGCCCTCAAATTTTCAACTCGCCTGCTCGCATTTTGCGAGTGGAAAATTATGTAGGGCGAGCTCCGGGAGCAAGAGGAGAGGAAAGCCGGCCAGCCGATGGACTGGATAATGTCAGAGCGTGGATCATCCCACTGTAACAGCTTTAATTGTAATTGCCGGGCGCTCGCCGACACACACAGTCCCGCCTCCTAGCCCTTGATAGACAGAACACCTGGCCAACCAGGATGTGTGATGTCTATCAAAGAAGCCGGGCTAGGAGGTGGGACTGTGTGTGTCAGCGAGCGCCCGGCAATTACAATTAAAGCTGTTACAGTTGGGTGATCCACGCTCTGTCATTATCCGGCCAGCAGTGGCATACCAATGGGGTGTCAAGCCGGTACTCGCGCTGATCATCTCATGTTAAGGCAGCTGCTCCTTCGGTCTGTGCTGCGTAGCTCGCGGGAGCTGGAAGAAGGTGAGTGCCCAAGGATTGAGCCGCCTCCCTGTGTGACTGGATAGGGTTGCTGCATATAGAGGAATTGATCTTTCCATATTCCCCCTGCAGCCGCTGGATGCCTGATTCTCCTCTCTGCAGGCATTCAGCGGTTGCAGGAGGAATATGGAAAGATCAGTTCCTCTATATGCAGTCGCCCCACCGCTCCTCCTATCCAACTTCTTTTTTTCTTTTGCTGGCCCCCCCAGTGCTGTACAGCCCCCCCTCTCCAGCCCCTTAATGCTCTTCAGCCCACCCCCCCCCCCACCTTCAGCCCTCCCAGTGCTCTTCAGCCCCCCCAATGCTCTTCAGCCCTCCCAGTGCTCTTCAGCCCCCCCTCTCTAGCCCCCCCAGTGCTCTTCAAGCCCCCCCTCCAGCCCCCCAGTGCTCTTCAGCCCCCTCCTCAAGCCCCCCCAGTGCTCTTCAGCCCCCCCTCCAGCCCCTTAGTGCTCTTCAGCCCCCCCCCCCAGTGCTCTTCAGCCCCGCCCTCCAGACCCTTGATGGGCACTGATGAGGCTGCACTGATGGGCACTGAAAACGTTGTTATTAATATTTATTTTTATAACTTCTGCATTAATGCAAAAACATTTAACAGTGTTATTTTATGAGATCATTTATGAGGGCGTGTTTAGGGGCGGAATTAGGGGCGGGGCAGGGTAGGAGCAGGGTGGGGCAACTGGCCGTGAGTAACCCTTAAGGCCTGGCTAGTAGCTCAGGACTTTCAATTTTGAGCCCTGGTATACAGTATATGGCATGGGACAGAAACAGACAAATTATGTGTTGCTTTGATTGGGGCTTCCTATCATTTATATGCCTGGTAAAAGCAAGATTTATGTAATAAAACTTTTTATTTTTTATTTTGCAGAGGGGACATGATTTTTATGAAGGTGTAAGAGCAGGTAAGGCAATTTTGCGAGGTAACCAACACTATGTGTATACAGTATATTATATCACTGTTTCAAAATGTCTTTGTAATAGGATCATGTCTTTTTAATGAACTTTACATGATGCAAGTATAATATACAATGCATTGCGAAAGTATTCGGCCCCCTTGAACTTTTCAACCTTTTGCCACATTTCAGGCTTCAAACATAAAGATATAAAACTGTAATTTTTTGTGAAGAATCAACAAGTGGGACACAATCATGAAGTGGAACGAAATTTATTGGATATTTCAAACTTTTTTAACAAATAAAAAACTGAAATGCAAAATGATTCAGCCCCCTTAAGTTAATACTTTGTAACACCAACTTTTGCTGCGATTACAGCTGTAAGTCACTTGGGGTATGTCTCTATCAGTTTTGCACATCGAGAGACTGAAATTTTTGCCCATTCCTCCTTGCAAAACAGCTCAAGCTCAGTGAGGTTGGATGGAGAGCGTTTGTGAACAGCAGTTTTCAGTTCTTTCCACAGATTCTCGATTGGATTCAGGTCTGGACTTTGACTTGGCCATTCTAACACCTGGATATGTTTATTTGTGAATCATTCCATTGCAGATTTTGCTTTATGTTTTGGATCATTGTCTTGTTGGAAGACAAATCTCCGTCCCAGTCTCAGGTCTTTTGCAGACTCCATCAGGTTTTCTTCCAGAATGGTCCTGTATTTGTCTCCATCCATCTTCCCATCAATTTTAACCATCTTCCCTGTCCCTGCTGAAGAAAAGCAGGCCCAAACCATAATGCTGCCACCACCATGTTTGACAGTGGGGATGGTGTGTTCAGGGTGATGAGCTGTGTTGCTTTTACGCCAAACATAACGTTTTGCATTGTTGCCAAAAAGTTTGATTTTGGTTTCATCTGACCAGAGCACCTTCTTCCACATGTTTTGTGTGTCTCCCAGGTGGTTTGTGGCAAACTTTAAACGCTTTTTATGGATATCTTTAAGAAATGGCTTTCTTCTTGCCACTCTTCCATAAAGGCCAGATTTGTGCAGTATACAACTGATTGTTGTCCTATGGACAGAGTCTCCCACCTTAGCTGTAGATCTCTGCAGTTCATCCAGAGTGATCATGGGCCTCTTGGCTGCATCTCTGATCAATCTTCTCCTTGTATGAGCTGAAAGTTTACAGGGACGGCCAGGTCTTCATAGATTTGCAGTGGTCTGATACTCCTTCCATTTCAATATTATCGCTTGCACAGTTCTCCTCGGGATGTTTAAAGCTTGGGAAATCTTTTTGTATCCAAATCCGGCTTTAAACTTCTCCACAACAGTATCTTGGGCCTGCCTGGTGTGTTCCTTGTTCTTCATGATGCTCTCTGCGCTTTAAACGGACCTCTGAGACTATCACAGTGCAGGTGCATTTATACAGAGACTTGATTACACACAGGTGGATTCTATTTATCATCATTAGTCATTTAGGTCAACATTGGATCATTCAGAGATCCTCACTGAACTTCTGGAGAGAGTTTGCTGCACTGAAAGTAAAGGGGCTGAATCATTTTGCACGCCCAATTTTTCAGTTTTTTATTTGTTAACAAAGTTTGAAATATCCAATAAATTTTGTTCCACTTCATGATTGTGTCCCACTTGTTGTTGATTCTTCACCAAAAATTACAGTTTTATATCTTTATGTTTGAAGCCTGAAATGTGGCAAAAGGTCGCAAAGTTCAAGGGGGCCGAATACTTTCGCAAGGCACTGTAAATATTTCTTACAGCGTTCAGTAACATACTTTCTCTGTCGCTTAAATAAAGTTAAATTAACCACTTGCCGACCGCCGCACGACTATTTATTGCGGCGGTCAGCCCCTACTGGGCAAAGCAACGTAGGGGTACATCGCTCGCCCACGAGCCTCTAGGGGGCGAGCGCGGGCCGCCGGAGGCGCACTCCCACCCCCGCTCGTTCACTAACATCCCCGAGCGAGTGACCGGCGGCTCCGATGTCCGCTGGTCACTCACTATCTCCGCTGGAGAGGGAGAAAGGCAGGCGGCTGATGTAAACAAAGCCGTCTGTCATTCTCCCTGGTGTAACTGCAGAGACTGTGTGGTTACATCACAAGCCACACCCCCCCCCCCCCACAGTTAGAATCACGCCCCTAGGGATACATTTAACCCACTGTTTGCCAATAAAGTTAACCCCTTCCCTGTCAGTGTCATTTTTACAGTAACAGTGCATATTTATAGCACTGATTAATGTAGTAATGTCACTGGTACCCCCAAAAGTGTCAAAAATGTCAGTCAAGGGTCCTATCTGTCCGCCGCAATGTCGCAGTCCCGCAAAAAAAATCGCAGGTCGCTGCCATTACTAGTTAAAAAAAAAAACAATAAAAATGACATAAATATTTCCCGTAGTTAGTAAACGCAATAACTTTTGCGCAAACCAATCAAAATACGCTTATTGCTATTTTTTTCACCAAAAATATGTAGCAGAAAACAAATTGGCCTAAAATGTTAAAAAAGTTTGATTTTTACATTTTTTTTGGGGGGGGGGGGGAATTTCATAAAAAAAATGTGAAAAATATTGTTATTTTTTCAAAATTGTCACTCTTTTTTTGTTCACCAAAAGAAAGCTCTGTTTGTGGGGAAAAAAAGGACGTCAAATTCATTTGGGTACAGCGTTGCACGACTGTGCAATTGTCCGTTAAATTCACGCAGTGAATGTACTGTAAATATCTCCTAAACATATACCGTTTAGGAGATATTTACCTTACATGCAGCCAGTGACATCACTGGCGCATGCGCTCTGAAGGAACGGCCGCTGGTGCCGTTCCTTCAGAGCCCCGTGCCGTGACCGTCGGCTACCGCGCGCGTGTGCAGGAGTGACGTCACCGCGGCTCCAGCCAATCAGATGGCCGGATGCTGCGATCCCGGAAGACGGGCGACTGAATATGTCGCCCGTCATAGAGGTAAGCGGGCGGCACGGCGGGGGCTCGTTCTAAGGTAAGTATTTCATAATGAGATGCATACTAGCTCATTATGGGTTTCTCTTTCAGGTTGAAAAAATAAAAAAAATTGGGTTTACAGCCTCTTTAAGTGGTTAAATAAAGTATTTGCACATGATCAAGTAAATAGTTACCTGTCCCACTGCCTGTGCAGCGAAACACTGTTGCAAAGAATTCACCTCCGGAAATCTCTTCAGGATACAACACTTCTGAGAGTGTTAGTCTTTTGTTCTGTGTCCCATGCAGTGCTCAGTGGTTTCTCCTGCCGATTTCCACATCACTATTGTGGCCTGCTGTGACGTGAAGGTCAACAGGGGGAACAACTGAGCATTGCATTGGACACAAGAGCTGGACACTCCAAAGTTTGTTGGTTTCTTCAGATATTTGGGGGAAGATTGCTCTGCAACAGAAGGGTGTTCAGTAGTACAGGCAGGAAGGGTAGGGTGGGTGTTTACTTGCTTCTTTATGGGTCTCATCTTTATTTGAAATTTTAGTTAAGCAAAGAGTTGTTTTAAAGTACGGGGTTGTGTGATGTTTTTGTACCTTGTGTGGTGATGTACACCGATCAGGAATAACATTTTGACCACCCACTGTCCCCTTTTGCCACCAAATCAGCCTTGATCAATCGAGGCATGGACTCCAAAAGACATCTGAAAGTATGCTGTCAGATCTGGAATGAAGCTATCAGTAGCAGATTATAAGTCATAAGCAGATCCTGTAAATTGAAAGGTGGGGGCATGTATGGATCGGACTTGTTTTTTCCAGCACACCCCACAGATTGAGAACTGGAGAATTTGGAGGCCAATTCAACATCTCAAAGTCATTGTTGTGTTCCTCAAACTATTCTTAAACCATTTTTGCACTGTGGCAGGGGGCATCATCCTGCTGAAAAAGACCACTGCCATCAGGCAATATGACCAACCTACCACCACCAAGACCGAATAAAATAAAATTGTGATGCACTGTGTATTTGCACACATTTCTGTCAGAAAATCTTTGGACTACTGGGCCAGTAGTTGATTTGGACTACATGGACCAGCCTTCAGTCCCTACAGTGAGGGAAAAAAGTATTTGATCCCCTGCTGATTTTGTACATTTGCCCACTGACAAAGAAGCGATCAGTCTATAATTTTAATGGTAGGTTTATTCTAACAACGAGAGACAGAATAACAACAAAAAAAATGCATTACAAAAAAGTTATAAATTGATTTGCATTTAAATGAGTGAAAAAGTATTTGATCGCCTATCAATTAGCAAGATTTCTGGCTCTCAGGTGTCTTCTATACATGCAACGAGCTGAGATTAGGAGCACTCTCTTAAAGGGAGTGCTCCTAATCTCAGCTTTTTACCTGTATAAAAGACACCTGTCCACAGAAGCAATCAATCAGATTCCAATCTCTCCACCATGACCAAGACCAAAGAGCTGTCAAAGGATGTCAGGGACAAGATTGTAGACCTACACAAGGCTGGAATGGGCTACAAGACAACAGTTGGTGCGATTATTCGCAAATAAACTGCCAATCTCCCTTGGTCTGGGGCTCCATGCAAGATCTCACCTCAATGATCAAGAGAACGGTGAGGAATCAGCTCAGAACTACACGGGAGAATCTTGTCAATGATCTCAAGGCAGCTGGAACCAAGAAAACAATTGAAAACACACTACGCGTGAAGGACTGAAATCCTGCAGTGCCCGCAATATTGGTCAAAATGTTATGGCTGTCTCGTGTATGTTCTGCATTTCTGTCTTTTCATGATGGACAAATATATATGGTATAATCTGGGGAAAAAAATCTTGTGTCTAATGTGTGTTCCTTTTCAATACAGTTTAGGTTAGTTGAATATATATATTACAACATGTATGGTATCATGATCACTAAAGTTCAATTGTAAATCTTGTTTCAGTATGTCATAACTAAAGAAAACAATAGTAGTAGATTCTCTGTTTTGCTTTTAGCATTGAATGTGTATTTGTTCCATTAGCTTGTCAGTGTTAATACATAATTTAGCATGTTTGAAGTCTGAATGTATCTGATTGAAAACTCACAGGAAAAGTAATATCATAGGATTTGTTGTCTACCCTAGTTCATTATCTCATTCATATGGTTTGTACTTTACTGGTGATTATCTGAAAGGATACAGTAAGTTCACCTTTGGTAACATATTAAATGTTCCACCCCTTTTTAGTCTCCCTGATCCATTGCATCTAGTGACAGCAATCGGGGGATCTTTCCCCCCCCCCCCCCCCCCCCCGCTCGATGTCACTATTTCAAAAACAAAAACGCGACCGTCCCCGCTCCGGCAGCCCAGGCGTGTCATTCATTTACAGAGTTCTGTGAATGGGAAACTTCAAGTACCGAAGTCTTTGTGCCTGTCGGCTTGTAGTTCTCAATAGACTACCAGGGCTAGGTAGTTCATTGTCTCTTTCTGTCAGTGTGTAACTGCCTAGGTACGAGCCTACAAATACACTGACAAGTCTGCAGGAGTCCTGCATGGCAACCACAATCTGCTGATTGAGGGTGTAATGCTTTCCAGGCTCCTAGTAAAAAATAAATGAATGCATATTTTTTACCTGCAAAAAAAAAACTTAAATTTATTTTATTTTTTTGAAAGGTAAACGTACACTTTAAACTGGAGTAGGAAAAGTTAAAAGGAACTCTATACCAATTGCTAGGGCTTATCTGATATCATGTTCAGTTTCAAAATCAGAAGTGACATTTGTGGATTCTGAAATCTTTACAGGTGGTTGTAAAGAGCAGTCATAGCTATATCGGTAAAAGACAGATATGGCTACAAAGCACAATGAGCTATTGCCAAGAGAGAACAAATGTAAAAAGAGAATGCCATAGTAACCTGGTAGTCCTACTGTACACAGGCATGCTACCCTGCAAGAGTAGCTAAAGTTACTATTATAAACGGTCTATCAAGTCTCCATAGTTGTCCTAAAATTTTATAGTATATTGCTTGATTCAAAACCTGATGTTGCACACTGAAACTCAAGACATGTTAGAAAATCTTTATTTCAGCAACAAATCTACCACTCTACAGTATATCCAATATAATGTTGGATATTGTGCACAAAAGGTTTGATTTACCAAAGGAGTAGAGCATGTTGCAAGGTGAGTGTAACGGATCAACTGGCACCCTGACTGGGTACCTCTGTTGACGGACGCTCCCAGTGCTTTCCGAGGGCTCCAAGCACTCCACCAGACACCATAACCACCACAGACCCCAGGAACCGCCGCAGCTTGGTTGGGGTCTCGCCATCTCCTACCCACCCTGGACCTACAACAAGGCTTCAGGTTCCAGTGCGTGAACCTCTCTTTCCCCAGAGAGTGAAGCGGGAACAAGCTCTTACAAGAGTTTAGTGATTATTCAAGGGAGTATGAAGAGCATAGCAATCCCTTGTAGCAGATTCCCCCAATAAGAGACAGGACTCTAGATTGAGGGTGAAGTAGAACTCTCGGTTTAATGGTACAGCTGCTCTTTTATACAGTTTTCCCCCACACGGTTACTGCCCAGGTGGACCCTGTGGGGAACAGGACATGACATTCACAATCCAATAAAACAGAGTTTTACACTCAGTCACTCCCATACAGTGTACACAATCCCTCCCCTCAGCCTGATTACATTATCATATGTAGATAAAATTGTATACAGAAACAGATTTAACCTGAACTAATTATCTAGCCATCTGGACAGAACAATGTGAGGTCATTAATATTTAACAATGGGACAGGCAGACTTAACACAATACACATTATCTCAATACACAAACAATAGGGAAAGCCTGTCTCTGACATTGAAGGACATGGAACAGAAGCCAATGTGATTAACTCTTTTAATGAACATGTTCAGAATCAAACAGGAAAAGTCCTCACATTTTTCTCGAGATACATGGCTGACAAATATGACTGTCTGACTTGAAGCAATTCAAACCATTAAGTATCTGTCTTTCACTCCCAGTGGCGGTGGGTACCATCACAGTGAGTTTTCTGTTAATTTAGGTAATGAGGTGAAGCTGCAAGGACTTCAATAATCCAATCATGGGCCAGAAAAACCCAGCTTTTTGTTTTTCCTGCATGCTATTGGGTAGTTTTTGAGTAGTGAAAGGAGTTGTAAAGTCAGAAGTTTTTTTTATCTTAATGCATTCTATGCATTGGGATAAAAAAAACCTTCTGTGTGCAGCAGCCCCCCTAACACTTACCCGAGGTCCCTCTCTGTCAAGCGATGTCCACAAGTGTCTCAGCCATCTGAGATTCTCCCTCCTGATTGGCTTTGATCTTCTGGATGGGAGACCATGCTGGACAAACTCACTCGGTTGAGGGTCTGTAAGTGAGTAATAGTGGGGGCGTGCTGGGAGAGTTCGCTTCCCGATGGATCTGGCCTGCCTTGGCGGAAAGGTGGCGGTGAGGCCTTTTGAGGGACTAGGGCTGCTACCTCTGTGTACGGCCTCAAGGTAATTTCCGCATGTTCTTGTGAGGGTAGGTAAATGGAGCGCCCAGTATCCAAAAATAGAGGTTTGCCTGGAGTTCAATGTTAAAGTTTCTTAATGTGTTTCCCAAACTAAAGCAAATACTTCATTCTAGTGTATTGACCTATCTGGCTCCATATACCATCTGTCCTCAGAAGATATAGGGAGCGTGATGTGTCATTACACAGGAATGAAGGGATCACTTCACTTTATGCTGTGACTATAGTGTTTGTGGGCACAAACATTTCAGTTCTGTACTTTTCTGTTGCTCACCTTAGTGGGCCACCCTGTTCTTGTATGTATCATAATGTCTGACGAGCCCAACATAGGCATGATATTGCATTACATCAATGCACCCTGCCGTACATCCTCTTGTTCATACATTAACTGATCAAGAAGGAGTGTCCCCCACACTTACAGTATGTGAAGTAACCATAGAAGCATACATTATGCACCACTGGTGGAGAGGCTCTAGTTCATAAGGAGTTACTTGGTCAAGAGATAAACAGAATAAACATGAAATACACCTTTTGTACTAGTATAAATATTACTGTTTAAACACAGCTTGAGATGACATCTAGTTTTATAACCTCACATAATATGGACAGGAAGCCTGATAATACTAGCAGCTGGCCATCAATACAGGTATAATGCATCTTTCTTCCCAGCCAAACTAGGATTAACTTGCAGCAGTGGGATGAGACTGGCTGCATTGCAATTAGCAGCAAAATATTAATGTTTAATCTTTCGACATATAATATTTTTGTGTAACTTTGTACACAAGATAAATTCATAGTTAAATTTTCTTACTGTTAAATGATATATGGTGAAATGGATGCTGGAGTTTAAAAAAGGCATCTCCAAGTGCCCTCATGCACTTTTAGAGGCGTTCTGTTTGGCAGGGGGTGGGCCAGAATGTAACCATGCTTGTTCTGGTTGTAATTTGCATAATGCGGTGCATCTGGAGGTGACAGCTCTTCAGCCTGGAAGTCAGTTTACCATATTGGAATGAGCAACAGGTTTGCTTGAAACTTAATAGTATTCTATCCTACTCTTTAAATTATCACAATCTAATATATTGTAGACTTATTATTTTAATGTAAGTAAATATCTAATATACATGCCTCTAGATTTGTAATACAAGAGTCATTTGATTATATTACATTGTAGAGGAATTATATGGTTGAATAATGATGTTTTATTTTTACCCTGACAGTTCTTATTGATAAAGACCAGAATCCAAAGTGGAAGCCAGAACGGCTGGAAGATGTGACAAATGAATATCTGGACAGCTGTTTTGCATCTCTTGGAAGCAATGACCTAAAGCTGTAATTGAATCAGACAATACATTTCCACTGTTATAATAAAATATTTCAATAATAGCCTTCTGTCCTTGGTTTGCTGAACTGAAATCAGTGTGACAGAATTCTTCTAATAACCATGGTTACTGGAAAAATACTAGCTATTGATGTACTGAGTACTGCTATGATCACAAATACAATAAAATTAAAGTTTTCCTCCTTTTTTCAAATTCTTTTTTATAATACTAGTCATCTTATCTTAAAAATAGGTTTAGAAGAGGCATGTTAAGCAGACACTGTCATAGTAATAATAATAATAATAATTAAAAAAAATGCAGCATATTTAAAGTGCAAGTACCTAAGGGACCCCACCCCCAATCCTCCCATCATTGCTGAATCCTGGCTGGTACTAATAAGTAAGCTTTGACACTTCCACTGGTGTTTGAGCTTGTTGACCTCGCACACATTTCTATAAACTGTAATAAGCAGCCTCACTGGCCAATAGTGTGGGAAGCAAGAAGGGGAAGGCAAGCTTTGGCACTATTAATCACTGCCATTACTATGCTTCTCAGAATGGCTGAGAAATCAGGAGTGATAAGATGGTGTGAGAGGTTACTGGAGTTATGTTTTTTTGTAAATTATTTGTATGGAGTTTAAAAGATAGAGGCATACAAAACAAAGCCTATTGGGCATACCTAGGTTTAAAGTGGTTGTAAACCCTCACATATACCCAGTGAAGTGAATAGCCTCAGATGATATACAGCGATTAAACAAATCCTCCTACATATGTTTTACATGTATATCTGCTGTCTTTCCCTTTTTACACCCTTTGAAAAGTGCAGATTGTGTTAAAAATCTTTTCTCTTACGTCCTCCGACAGTCGCCGCCTCTTCATAATCTTCACCAATGGGGTAATTGACCTTTGCTCCGCAGGAGTAGCTAGGCAACAAGATTTGTTAATATCAAAGCTTTTAGCATATCACATCCCTAGGGGGTGGTCCCCTCAGTCAATACCTCCCTGCTTCCAGCATTCTCAACTCAGTTTTCAATTGCCTAGCTTAGGAGTAGCTGGCTGTTCCTGTGCTGGGGCTTTCAGTCTCAGCCTTCTATCCTCTTTTTGATTTTATTTCAAGTATTTTTCTCTTTCTTTTACTTAGCTGTTTTTTTCTCAGCATTAGTTTAGTTTTCTTCGGAACCTGTCCACCACGAAGCAGACTCTGCAGGAGTTTGGTTGGACGATAAATTTTCCAAAATCAACGTTGTGTCTGTCGGTTCGTCTTCCCTACCTGGGGATGATCCTGGACTCTGCTCAAGCGAAGTGTCCCGGACACTTCAGGACGAGGTCAGGGACACTCAGTGCTCGTCCCTCCAGACATGTATGAGATGTCTAGGTCTAGTGGTCTCGGCTTTCGAGGCGATTCCCTTCGCCCAGTTTCACACGCGGGGTCTTCAGGCGGAGATCTTGGCCAAGTGGGAAGGGCGTCCGCAATCTCTGGATCGGCAGCTTTCGTTGAGCCGCCACACCTGAAGGGGTCTTTTGTGGTGGCTCCAGTCCCCGGCGGTGAAGGGGGGCAAGTCCTTTCGTCCCTTGTTGTGGACGGTGATCACCACGGATGCCAGCCTGTCGGGCTGGGGTGGTGTTCTGGGCGTTCTGTCCGCCCAGGGAACTTGGTCGGAGGAGGAATCCTCCCTTCCGATCAACATTCTGGAATTGCGAGCGATAAAACTTTGCCTTCTGCATTGGTCGGAACGGCTTCAGGGCCGTCCGGTTCGGGTTCAGACGGACAATGCCACAGCGGTGGCCTACATCAACCATCAAGGGGGCACCAGAAGTGCCCGTGCTGCTCGGGAAGTAGACGACCTTCTGTCGTGGGCCGAGACGCACGTCCCGGCGATAACGGCTGTGCACATTCCGGGGGTGGAGAACTGGCAGGCGGACTATCTGAGTCGCCAGACCCTGGACCAGGGGGAGTGGTTCCTTCACCCGGATGTCTTCCAGAAGTTGTGCGCGAAATGGGGTCTTCCGGATGTGGACCTGTTCGCGTCTCGTCTGAACAACAAGGTGGAAAGGTTCGTGGCGAGGACGCGCAATCCTCAGGCAGACGCCTCAGACGCGTTACTGGCGCCCTGGCATCAGTATCGTCTGATGTATGCCTTTCCACCGATTCAGCTGCTGTCCAGGCTGCTTCGCAGATTGGCCTCGGAACCGCACGCGGTGATTCTGGTGGCACCGGACTGGCCTCGCCGGTCTTGGTACGCAGAGCTCGTAAATCTGGCAGTCGACGCTCCGTGGCGCCTGCCGCTTCGGGAAGACCTTCTGTCTCAAGGGCCGATATTCCATCCTGCTTTACAGTCGCTGGCTTTAACGGCCTGGCTGTTGAAAGCCAGGTCCTGAAGGATAGGGGTCTCTCCCCTGAGGTCATTCCCACTTTGATCAAGGCTAGAAAAGCCTCTTCAGGAAAAATTTACTACCGTACTTGGAAGGCATACTTTGCCTGGTGTGAGTCCAGGGGGTATTCCCCTCGCTCATACTCGGTGTCGAGAGTGTTGGCTTTCCTCCAAACTGGAGTGGACCAGCGTTTGGCGCTGGCCACAATTAAGGGTCAGATTTCTGCGCTGGCCGTTCTTTTTCAACGCCCTGTGGCGTCTAATTCATTGGTTAGCACCTTTGTTCAGGGGGTGCGACATTTGGCCCCTCCTAGGAGGGAACCTTTGCCTCCATGGGATTTGAACTTGGTTCTGTCCGTGTTACAACAGGCTCCCTTTGAAAAGATCAGGGAGATCTCGTTGTCTCTGTTGTCCAAGAAGGTTGCCTTTTTGGTGGCGATCACTTCGGCTCGCAGGGTGTCGGAGCTGGCGGCTTTGTCCTGCAGCTCTCAGCTCTCCCTACCTGGTGATTCACAAGGATAAGGTGGTCTTGCGACCTAATCCATCTTTTCTCCTGAAAAGGATCTCGGAGTTTCACCTGAATGAGGACATTGTCTTGCCTTCGCTTTGCGCGAAGCCTAAGCATCCGAAGGAGGTGGCTTTGCATGCCTTGGATGTTGTTCGGGCGATCAGGGTTTACCTGTCATCGACTAAGTCCTTTCGCAAGTCGGATTCCCTATTCGTTCTTCCAGAGGGACCTCGGAAGGGCATGGCGGCGTCGGCTGCTACCATCGCCAAATGGATCAGACAGACGATTGTGCAAGCCTATGCTTTGAGGGGGAAGGTTCCTCCTTTCCCTGTGAAGGCGCACTCTACCAGATCTCTGAGTACGTCTTGGGCCTATCGTCATCAGGCTTCTGTGGCCCAGGTGTGTAAGGCGGCGACTTGGTCGTCCGTTCACACCTTCTCCAAATTTTACAAAGTGGATGTTCAGGCATCGGCAGATGCTTCCTTTGGCCGTAAAGTTCTTAGTGCGGCAGTGCCTTAGGGTCCCTTGTTTGGGCCCTTGGCTGTTGGGGTGTTTTTACCCCTGGGTTACTTTTCTTCCTGGGTTGTTGCTCCTGTTGAGCACGTTTTCCTGTTGCCAGGTTGGTTCTCTTACTTTGGTAAGGTTCCTTTCTCTGATGTGGGTACTGCGTTGCTTTATGTGCGGCTGCGTTTTTTTCCCACCCCTCATGTCTACACTGCTCTGGGACGTCCGCATTGGTGAAGATTATGAAGAGGCGGCGACTGTCGGAGGACATAAGAGAAAACTGAATTTTTGTAAAATCTTACTGTAAAATTCCTTTCTCTGAGTCCTCCGACAGTCGCCGCCCCCGCCCCTCTTTTGGGGTTTGTTTATGTACTCTACTGCTATGCTACTGAAACTGAGTTGAGAATGCTGGAAGCAGGGAGGTATTGACTGAGGGGACCACCCCCTAGGGGTGTGATATGCTAAAAGCTTTGATATTAACAAATCTTGTTGCCTAGCTACTCCTGCGGAGCAAAGGTCAATTACCCCATTGGTGAAGATTATGAAGAGGCGGCGACTGTCGGAGGACTCAGAGAAAGGAATTTTACGGTAAGATTTTACAAAAATTCAGTTTCTTCTTCTTCTTTCAGCAGTACATGCGGGAATGTGGAGATTGGACTTACTGTGTGAGAGCTAGTTAAAGGAAAGTGACCCCCCCCCCCCCCCCACATAGGCAGAGGAACGAAGGAACATGCAGAACTGTATTCTAAATAGACATGCTCCCTTCTAAGCTCCCTGCCTGACACAAATTTTGAGCTCATGTAATCTCATGTGTCAGAGAACTTGCCAGAAGTGACTCATGCTGATAACAGAGAAACGAAGCACCAGAGAGAAATGACACTTAGAGCTTTAGAGAGAGACAAGTAAGCACTACAGGTATATGTGCTTAGCTCAAATTTCAACCACTTTAAGAACACAAAAGGAACCATATATAACACAGTTGCTTTGGCAACCAATGCCCAAAAGGCAACTTTACTCAAAACCGCTAGTGGTTAATAAGTGGAATGACAGGGGAACATAGACCCACAGTGCAATTGGATAACCTATATTGAGTGAGAAGCAGTATGGTTTTAACTATTAGGGCATTGCTGTGGAAGCTGCAGTATCCTTGGATTCCATCCAGAGGTCCCATACCTTGGAGAATTTGGTAGGGCATCCTCTAGACTCGTAAGTGAACTTATATAGTGGCACCATTTTATTAACCACAGACTTCCAGAAGTCCAAGGTAAGTTTGAGGGGATTTCCATTTAAGGAGTATAGTCTTGCAAGCATAAAATAATAATAGTCCTATCAGGATCTCATGGCTCTGGAATTAGCCAGTAAATGGACCAGACCCAGCATACAGACATCAATAGATAGGGTTATCGAGATGGTTGTAATTGAATATATAGGAGAAAACTGGTAGAGCGCATCGCTCATAGGATAACCTGTGAGATCCTCAGTTGCTGTATGAAGCTAGGTGCTTGCCTGGTCTGCTGCCAAGTCCACAGTGCAAGAAAAGAGAGATGGCAGCCCTTTCAATGTGTTAAAAATAAATCATATCTTTATTATAAATCCATTAAAAACAGAGATATGGCATACACATGCAACTTATAAAAAGTCAGCAGATGCATTTCACACTCCTGTGATTAATCATTGCAAATTGAATAGATACACATAGAGATTTCTGTCCAGAAAGGCCTGATGACTAGACGTTCAGAAGTTTTTTCAGTTTCCTGATCTTACCTTTTAATAAAGAATTGCCCATTGTCCTTTAAATATTTTTGTAGAGTTCACTAGTGAGATCGCCCTGCCTTAAGCTCCAAGCTTCTTCTACATTCTGCATGATACATAGTATCAGTAATTACAATGAAAAATTGGATGTTGCGAGCACATTTGTGACATTTTGTCGCTGTAGTTTTGAGAGACATAAGAATTTGAGACAGGCATAAATGCACCCAATCATAAATGAAGCATGAGCCCTGGGTAAACCTAGCAGGGTGAATTAACCCCACCGCACCTTTTCATGGTTTAAGGCTGAATTAACCCCACCGCAAACGAAGGAAGGGTTTTTCATACTACAAATAAAGAATATTTCTGAGCTCTAGAACACCTGGATAGTGCTGCCTGGCAGATCTATGTTCTGCTTGGTGTTTACAGTCTTCTTCTGTACAGTCATGTGAAAAAGTAAGTATTCCCCATGAAAACTGACTTTCGACATATTTGAACAGACAAGCACTCGCTTTTCAAACAGTGCCTAAAGATAAATTATAAATATGTTTGCCCCCGCACTACAAAGTAAATGATTACTACTCTCCACCTACCAACATTAAAAAGAGCTGCTAATACCACTGTGAAATCACCAAAACAGCACTGAACAACAATAATGTATTCAGTGCAGCGCAGTGATTACCGTGACTGATATAATTGCAATGTGTACATAAATAAAGCCAATAAAAATACTACAAACGTGCCAATAAGTGAAAAAGTGACATACAAAATATACATATAAATGATAGTATAAACATTGTGAAAAAAAAAGTCTACTTTTCATTGAATCCAACACATTATGATATGTTGTTGTTCCACACTTTTAATTTGTTCTCTTCTCCAACCACCACTGTGCTCAGTCAGGTGTACTCTGCGTGACGGCTGGTAGCTTGGGCCTACCATTGGAAGGTGGTGGGAGAGGGTGTCCCCTCCCACTGCTTGTTACAGCAATCAAAGGGCTGGGTGGCCCCTCCGATTGCTATTACAAGAGAGCCAACCATCGGCTCTAAAAAATGATACCGGGGAGATGCCTGCAGCTGCAGGCATCACCCGGATACAACCAGTTGAAGTCATATGACGTACTAGGTACGTGATTTGGTGGCAAATTGTTAAATGCCCAAATATCTGCAAAACTATGCCAGTATTAGCATTCATGGCAAATGTAATACATTTCCTAATGAGTATGTAACTACATGCCAGCAGCCTAAAGGGCTTAGTTACTTTTTAGTGTACATTTGACTTAAAATTAGTATGAAATACTGTACTATTTCTGATTTATACTATTGTTTAGATATAACCAGATATATCTTGTGCTCAGATAGTTCTCTTCATTTCAGGTTTATTACATATGAGCCCTGGTTTCCAGCACTCATGTTCTAAATCTCCTATTAAAAGGAAAGGATGATACAGTGTTAATATATACCAAATACTTCAGACACTGTTCATTTCAACATACAGATCAAATTCAGCCTTTGCTGGGAGTATTCAATGGGTACTTAGGGTGTGTGCAGAGCACCTTGTTTTTACTGCACAGGCTCCAGTAATAGCTTTCCTTTCCACTTTTGCTCCTTAGCGGCAGACAGTAGCAAATCAGTTTTGTAAGTAAAGGGAAAGCAGTGCTGCAAGGGAAGACTTGAATTACATCTAATGAGGGCTCCTTCCATAATAGCTCTATTTCATTTGTTATTCATTACATAAATTCCTATTGTAATGGAGTACAATATTTTTAGCCGCTAATGTCATGAGTGGTTATTGGAAGCGAGGCTGATGTCTTAATTGGAGGCAATTCACCTTTTTATGGCAATCCCTAATGAAGGTTTTTGATGGATGTGTAACTAAAAATCTATCTGAACAAGAATATACTGTTCAAATACAGGTAATTATATACAAACTCTTAAAGGGTAAGTTCACCTTTTCATGAAAAATGATTGCAATTGCATGTTGCAAAGACCACGTGATTGCGCTGACTAATGAGAAGTGCTTCTATCTTCTGGGACATCTTACCAGGAAAAAGAAGCCTCAGATGCGCTTCAATGTTAGATATTCAGGTTCCAGGACTGTCTATTGCAGTGTACAGATTACTATACCAGGAGCTTGGGGCATCAAGGCCGCTATGTGCAGTGGGGTCTGGGGAGGTGACCAGCATATTTAGAGTTGGATCACCTTTTCATTTTTCATGAGTGTTTTTTGGGTAGAGTAGAAAATGGTTTAAACCAGTGGTGGTCAACCTGGAAAATACAAAAGGCCTCAAGTGCGACACCCGACATGCCCAAAGTACCACACATTAGAATTTGTACCTAAAATTACAGATAGACGGCAGATATATAAGGAAACGGAAAGACATATTGAAATTTGCACACATACAGCAAGTGTGCCATGTATTGGAGCAGGGTAAAGCATTATATTACCACAGTAATCTCTAATAGTTGTTCACATGTGAACAGTTTCTTTAGAACAAAACAGTACAACAAGAGCAAACAAAATCAGTAAAATTGAGATTATAATTTTAGGAAATATTTCAAAATAGCTACATAGTCAGGCTGAAAAAGACACAAGTCCATCTAGTTCAACCAAAAAAAAATCATACAATCCCATATAGTGTAATGAAAAAAGAAGCGCTGGCCTTTGAATAATCACAACTGCTGCACCTGAAGCTCCCTGAATACCAGGAGAAAAAGTACAACAATATATATATATATATATATATATATATATATATAAAAAGTGCGCTGTTGTAATTCAAATTGGGAAGTGTAATTGTACATCCAATCCCAGTTGACACCGAATCAGGGGAAACGCATCAGATGGAGACAGCCGTGACGTCAGTACGCACGGGCCGCCCTGCAGGAGGTCTGTGCCACTACGAGAACCGTGCTACATCTCTGAATTCGTCTGTAAGTGTTTTTATGTATAAAACATGATTTTATAAAGAGATAATGCACTATTAGTCCTTCCCTTTCCACTCTTTATATCCATCCATGTATAACATAAATTGTGCAGCGCTCAAATGTTAAAGTTATCACAATTTTAATATCCATCCATGACCTTGGAGACGTTGTTCGGTTCTTGGTCCATGGATTCATCCCACACCAGCTTACATGCTCATTGACCCTTGTGGCTCTGGTAAGCAGCCAATTCAACCTTTTTTAGCACATTGGTGATGCATGCAGCACTTGGAAACGATTGGGTCTTCACCTGTTTGAGTATATTACTTCATTTGGACTTTGTTGATATAATTTTTCTTTATTTGCACTGTTTTGCACTTTTAGCCATATATGGTGGCACATATTGGCAATGTTATGTGTTATAAGTGTTTGATTTACACTTCACAATTTTATTTACAACAGCTCACTTTATATATACAGTCCCATATACACAATCCTATACCCACAGTTTATCCAGGGGAAGCAAAGCATGATCAAATTTGTTTCAGCAGGGAAAAAATCCTTCCTGATCCCTGAGAGGCAATCGGCTATTCCCTGGATCAACTTCACCTATAAATGTGAGTATCCAGTCATAGTACGTTTTACTTAGGAAACAATCCAGGACTTCTTTAAAGCAATCTACACAGCTGGTCAGAACCACCTCTGGAGGGAGTCTAATACACATTTTCACAGCTCTTACTGTGAAGAAACCTTTCTGGATTTGGAGATTAAATCTCTTTTCCTCCAGAAGGAAAGAGTGCCCCTTGTCCTCTGTGGTGACCTTAAACTGAATAACTCAACACCAAGTTCACTATATGGACCCCTTATGTATTTGTACATGTTGATCATATCCCCCCTTATTCTCCTCTTCTCAAGAGAGAATACATTCAGTTTCTCTAATATATCCTCATAGCTGAGCTCCTCCATGCCGTTTATCAGTTTGGTTGCCCTTCTCTGCACTTTCTCCAGTTCCCCAATATCTTTTTTGAGAACTGGTGCCCAAAACTGAACTGCATATTCCAGAGGAGGTTTTACTAATGATTTTTACATGGGCAAAATGATATCTGTCTCTCTGGAGTCCATGTTAATACAAGAAAGGACTTTGCTTGCTTTGGAAACTTCAGCTTGGCTTTGCATGTTATTATTAGGCTTAGGAGATCCAAAACCCCTTCTCCACCGTTGATTCTCCCATCATGGTAATGTCAGTGGGGTTTCTAGGCAAGAAAATTTTCTGACAACTTCTTTAAATCAGGGGACTGGCTGGAGCAAGATTAACGTAGCTCTGCAGAGAGATTTTCATCTGTAAGTCTGTTTCTTTTTTATTTTTTTTTATGTATTCCATTAAAGAGAAGGTATGCTTACATGTATATGTAGAACCAAACATGGATAGCATTTTTTGCAGCAAACTGATAAAGAATTGCACCAGGAAGGTTTTTCCAGAGGTGTGGAATATCTTTATTAGAGGGGCAGTGGTACTGCCATCCATTGATTGCACAATGAGAATATTATTTTCCAAATTCCCTCTTTTCCAGTCCCTTTTCTTTTTACATATTTGTCTGCATTTGCCAACATTAAGCTCAAATGGGTTTGTCAGAAAAGTGATGAAAGGTATCAGGGTAGCCAAAGAAGAAAATTGATTTTCAAAACATACTTTGAGCTCTTGAATTGTGATATATATTGAGAGATCAAATGTCTTGCAGGGATCAGAACTGTTATTAAATATATATGTAAGATGAGCAAAATGTGTAAAATCCTTAGTTTTAATTTGGTCATTAGTAGTAGCTTAGCCAAGAATATTTTATTGTTTCTTAGCAATGTTGGAAGCACTGTGTAAGAAACATGCGAATAGCTGGTAGAAGAGCGTTAAATCGCTGGAGCTCTTTGCCTCTGCTTAACCAGTGCACTTCTGTGTGCAAAAGTGCATTTTCCTTAAGGCAAACAAGATCACTGTATTCAGATTTTACTTTGTTTAATAGTTTTATAAACTGGCAGTGGTGTAGGGGACATGCTAAAATATAATTAACTGTCACGAACCGGCAGAACTGGTAGTGGATCCTCTGGACCAGAGAGGCGATGGCGCGGGTTGTACTAGAGGACCGGTTCTAAGCAGTTACTGGTCTTCACCAGAGCCCGCCGCAAGGCGGGATGGATTTGCTGCGGCGGTAACTACCAGGTCGTGTCCCCTAGTAACAACTCGATCTCTCTGGCAGCTGATATGGCGTGGTACACAGGGAGTAGGCAAGAGCGTAGTCGGATGTAGCAGAGGTCAGGGCAGGCGGCAGAGGTTCAAAGGCGAGATGTCGGTAGCAAGGATTCGGCAACAGGCAAAGCAAACAAACACAGAAGGGAACGCTTTCACAGAGGCACAAAGATTCGGCAGGAAGCTGTGTGAGGAGAAGGTATTAATGAGCAGTGCACAGGTGAAGCCTAATTAAGTCAGCACTGCCTTTCACAAACCTTAACCCTTAATAACCAGTTTGGACCAGGCACCAATCACCTGTGCACTGGTCCTTTAGATCTAAGAGTCCCGGTGCGTGTGCGCCCTAGAGAGCGGGGACGCACACGCCGAGACGCAAGAGCGCCGCCTGGAGACACGCTGTGAGCGCTCCGAGGCCAGCAGGGGGCTCGGAGCGCTGAGCGTAACATTAACAGTATTAATCTGCAGCTCCGCCATGCCTTTCACAAACAGTTTGGTGACTCTCCCTGCGACTTTTCTCTAGCTGACTTGGAGGCTATTCTCTGGAATGAGACGTTGCAAAAACCTCTCTACCATTTATAGTACCCTTCTCCCTAGCGTGCATTCAGGGTTGGAGGCTCTGCAGGCCTTTTGGGTGGTGGAGGCTCCCGACCTGGATGCGGAGGATTTGGAGGATGTCACTTGGTGGCCACCAGAGACCGCTTGGTGCAGTTTAAAATCCTCCACAGGCTTCACCTGACTCTGACTAGACTTCATAGGGCCTTCCCTGACACGCCCGCGACCTGCTGGCGCTGCGGTGCAAAGGACCCCGCCTATACCCATATGCTCTGGCATTGTCTGCCCTTGATTGCATACTGGACCAAGATTCTGGACTTTGTAGCTCGAGTAACCACCATCCGCGTGCCTCTCAAGCTTGAATATTGCATTCTGGGACTTGTGAATGATTTGGCTCATTCTGATGCGACTCGCACTCTTCTGGGCCTTTTGCTGTTTTACGCAAGGAAGTTGGTGGTTCTCAGATGGCGGAAGCCTGATGTGCCCACCCTTTCCTTGTGGAAATCCCTGGTGAATTTGATGATTCCGCTTTACAAGGCAACTTATGTCAACAGAGGCTGCCCGCAGAAGTTTGCGAAGGTTTGGGACATTTGGTTGGAATCTGGTGACACAACTAATGATGCTGAAGGCTCTGATGGGATGACCTCGGTACCTTGATTGGTATAGATATTTGCTCCCCCATGTGCAGTGGAACCTGGACTTTTGCCATCCTTCTAGACTTCTAGACTATCCCACGGTGAATGGATTGTTACTGTTCGCACGATCCTTGAGCGTGATGCAAATCTTTTCGTAGCAACTGGGTGCAGCCTTGTTTGGGGTTGTGTTTTCTACTTTTTTGTTACTGTGTTTTATTTTTTGTTGTTGAGCCAGGGAATGCCCAGCGGCTCTGTTTTGTATGTTGTTCTCTTTTCTAAAACTAATAAAAATAATTTTCAAAACAGTATTAACCACCTTGTCCATCATGGTTTTCATTTTATCCTCCTTGCCCAGTTTAGCACAGAGTGGCTCCTAGTGAACGATACAGTGAATACCAAATAAATTGGGAACCTCAGCTCTTCAGGGATTTGCTTCAACCATAGAAGGACATCCATCAGTTGTGGCTGACACAAGCTTACTTAGTGGTAAGAAATGAGTGGTGAAAAAATCCATTACAGGTTTAAAAAAGTCGACTCCTTTTGTACAGCCGTGTAAGCCAATAAAATCAAAGAAGTCTTCAGTATCATTCAAGTTACTATCCACACAGCGAACCCACAGACACAGTTCGGCAAGGTCATGATTATCCTTGGATTCATCCAAAGCAATGCTGAAAGCTTCCGCTTCTTTTACTGTTTTTTAAAGACTTTGGGACACATGGTGCAGTATCTGGTCCATTGTGGTTATCAGAACTATTCTAAATACAACTAGTTACAGTATTTGTACTAAGTGTAGCACCCTCCTAGATAGGTGCTAGGATTAGGTAGATTTAGTGTTGGTTTGCTGTGATTTTGAATTCACTATGGTAAATTTAGCTTGTCACACTGTTTTTGTGGCTGCAATTACTATGTTAGGCGAATTTAGTTTCTCACTGTATTCAGTGCAGCTGTCATTGACTAGTTAGGTCTGCTCAGTGTTCTCAGCTGCTGCGAGTCTGTTTACTCCCTCTGCTGCCCAGAAAAGCTGTGAGAACTGAGAACCTTCTGGATCATTGGTGTGAAGCTATTCAGATGGCAGCATAAATATTTATACAGCCCTTGCCATTCCCAGGGATCTGGGCCCTGATGGCATGCTGGATAACTGGTATGTAATCTCTGATCTCACTAAAATTTGGGTTTTTCCTGAAGAGGATCAGTCTAGCCTGGAAGGCTTGCTGCTCTCCAAGCCAATGCTGCCACGTGCATGCTGTCTGCGAGGCCTCAGGTGAGCGACCTGAGGGCCTGGATGCTGGGACCCCAGAGAGGTGACTGAGGGGCTGTCTGCTGAAGATCTAGTCCGGTATCACTGGAGATAGGTGTCGCTTGGAAGTTGGCAACCAGCGGTCCTTGGGCCTTGTGTGAGTAAAGATGGTTCTGAGAGATCTTAGAGACTTTTGGGCTGCGGACACCCTCTGGTGCTAGAGAGAGTTAACTGTTGGTATGTTAAATGGGATACTGGCTGGTGTTCTTGAGAGTTTAGTCTATCTGGTTCTCTTTAAAGGAGTCTGCATTTACCTGTTTCTACCTCAAAGCTAAAGAGTCCACTGGTTGATACAAGCAAGGACTTCTAATACAGTTTTTTTTCCAGAAAATTTATTTACTGTTCTCAAATTGTATGTAGTTCTTGTTTTTGGAGTATCCCACTCAATTTCTTCAACCCTATCTAAGTTTTCCAAAAATAAAAACTACAAAAACAAAACCCTCATATGGCTTATTACGGAAAAGAGTGACTGTGTTCATGTGCCTGTCTGCGGGGCAATCCACCGGGGGAAGAACCTAGGCAAAATTCCATCAGCTCCTACGGGAGTAGTGTTACATAAGCAGCAGATTTCTGATTCTTCTCAGAATATCTTTTTTATTCCTGAGATCACTGAACAAAATGTTAGAAGAAGCCAAAAAAACATTCTGTTACCTTCCAAAAAAGGCTTCCCATTTTTGGAAAGTAAATAGTCAATGTGATAGCAAGTCAGCATAACATTTTCAAATCCATTCATTGCCGTGTTCACCACATCCTTCTGCTAGGCCAAATATTTCTTTACTAATAAGTGATTGAACAAAATGTTGGAAGAAGCCAAAAAAACATTCTCTGTTACCTTCCAAAAAAGGCTTCCCATTTTTGGGAAGTAAATAGGCAATGTGATAGCTAGTCATCATTACAGTTTCAAATTCATTCATCGCCGTGTTCACCACATACTTCTGCTAGTCCAAATATTTCTTTACTAAGGATATCTGTTGTTTCCTAAGTACAGATCCTGGCGGAAGTCTCTAATCATAGGTTAGATGATGGATTTCATCGTATTCATTTGTACATTTTCAGTCCCAGTGTTTTTACATGAACCACTACCTGGTGCATCATACATGTATACAATAGAAGCTGCCCAAAATATCTGCCATTCTGATTTCTGTTTATAATACCTTCTGAAGCAGGAGAGTCTGAAGGCAATTAAACAAACAACTTCCAGACACAGCTAAGTAATTAATACATTTCTCAGAGACTGCCAGTTAACTTTTTCACTGTCAGCACAATGTCTCAGCTAAGCAATACACTTTCTGTATGAGCTGAAATACAGCAAGAGCCAGAGTTCTTTCCAGATCAGGCACTAGGCAGACAAGGTAAACTCTTGGTTAAACCAACCTGGATGGTTTAACAGAATTTTGAGTCTGATAAAGAGGTACAGGTAATTCCCTCTCTAAATCTTCTCATGCAACTAGAGGAAGATCTCAAATTCATTGCTTCCTATGGGAGATATCAAACCTCTTATAGCAGTACAACACTAGAGTCACAGGAAGAATTACTGTAAAAGGATCATCCAAAGGTACACAAGGCTCGCCAACAAATTAATGGACAACATGATGCACCATATGCCCAACACTTGGACCAAGGCTGAATCATTATTTGTGAGGTCTGTCTGGATAATGTCAGGAGGTCTTCCATAGTTTCCTATTTCAAAACGTCCGTCCTGCCAAATGATCGCATTACCCATTTCAAACAACGCTCACATCACTGCCATAACAAAGAAAGACTTTGCAGTAACCACCTATTACCAAATCACGTACATGTACTGTACATCATTTGGTTTTAGGTGGTCAGAGTTGTATAAAGTACTCGAAACCCATACATGAGTAAAAGTGCAAGTGCTCGATCAAAAAGTGACTTGAGTAGAAGTGGAAGTGCTCGATCAAAAAGTGACTTGAGTAGAAGTACTAAAGTATTCAACATTTTTTGTACTTAAGTATTGCAAGTAGTTTTTTTTAAAAATTTTGCTACTCAAGTGCTGAAAGTAAAAGTACCAGTAGTTTTGAAAAAAAAATTGCTACTCAAGTACTGAAAGTAAAAGTACAAGTACTGTGTTATGTAGTTATTAAAGAAAGAAGTCCAAAGTTTGAACATCATATTGTTTTTTTATCATTTCAAATGCAGCTTTTATTTATACATACAGTAGCATTTATTTTAGTATGCGCTGATAATACACATGTTTTGAGCTTCATGAAACCTGCCATCTACTGTTCTGGCAGTGGTAATTTTTATAATTGTAACGAGTAACTATGCAGCACAAAAAAAAAATATCGGAGTAGAAGTATTGAAATCATTGAAAAAATGTAGTGAAGTAAAAGTGGAAGTAGGAGAAAAAAATTATACTCTAGGAAAGTACCGATACCGCCTTTCGGTACTTAAGTACAGTAGTGAAGTAGTTCTACTTAGTTACTATACATCTCTGGTAGTTATACCCGGATGATGCCTGCAGCTACAGGCATCATCCCAGTATTGTTTTTTTCTGCCGCTGGCTGGTTTTTATGTAAAAGCCACCCTAGCAGCTAATTAGCCACTGGATGGCTTTTAAAGGTGGCGGGAGAGGTTTCCTGGATGTAAACAGTGCCATTTTTACATTGGTAAAGCATCTGAAGACCGCAATCTTGGTGTAATCAGATGTTTGTAAGGGTGAGGTATTGATGCAAATGTCAGAGCAAGAGCAATAATTCTAGCACCAAACCTCCTCTGTAACTCTAAACTGGTAACCTATAAAGGCTTTTGTTGCCTATGGCAACGCAGTTTGTTGCAATTCCACGAGTGTGCGCAATTTTAAATCGTGACATGTTAGGTATCTATTTACTTTTATATTTTACTAAAAATTGGGTATTAAATTGTGTTTGTGTGCATTAAAGTTCATTAAAGTGTATTTTTTCCCAAAAAAATTTAGTTAAAAAAAGAATGTGCAAATACTGTGTGACAAAAACAATTGCAAAACCTACCAGTGTATTCTCTAGTGCCTCTAATAAAAAATACATATAATGTTTAAGTATTCTATGTAATTTTTTAGCAAAAAATACCAATTTATACTTGTAAACAAAAGGTGTCAGAAAAAGGCCAGGTCTTCAAGTGAGTAAAGGCATGTAACAGTTCATCACACAAATGATGACAAGGCCCATCATTCCTGGAATGGAAATGTCGACACCACACTGTTTGATATAACCACTAAAGACAATGATCTGTTAGTCACCATGGAAGATAAGGAGTTCCTAAAAACTAGGAGTATGGAGTTCTATCAGGACAATTCCAACATCTGGGTAGCACCACTACCATTTTGTGCCTCAAGTAAAAAAAACAAAACAAATAATAGTCAGCATGCAGAAGCACGATTTATTTCTTTACAGCACACCCTGAACAGAAGATGAAAAACCACTTTGTTGACTTTATGCAGAAGGTGTTTGCGAGAGATCATGCTGAGTCTGCACAACCTCTCAATGAAGGAGAGGAATGTTGGTACCTCCCATGCTTTAGCATGTACCATCCGTCCAAGCAAGATCAAATCAGATCAGGTTGGTCTTTGATTCAAGTGCTCAATATGAAGTCCTTTCCTCAACGACAACCTTCTCACCAGGCTTAATCTGAACAACAATCTTATAGGAGTTTTGCACCACTTCAGACAAGAACTAGTTGCTGCTATTGTCAACATTTAGCAAATGTCCCAATGTATCATTAATCAAGAAAATGACAGGAAACGTCCTCATGTTCCAATGGTATTGTAAAAATGATGTAATTGACTATCGAATTAAAGTGCATGTTTTCGGTAACAGCCCTTCTCCTGGTATGGCAAATGATAGGCTAAGAAGGGCATCTCGAGCAGATGAAAAAAAATTTTGATTTGATAGCACCCTTTACCATTCAGGTTAAGATACATTTAAGACAGCCTAGTTTAACCTCCCTGGTGGTATGATTCTGTCAGGAATTCTGTACCAAAAGCTGTACAATTCTTTTCATGGAAATTTGGCGTTATGTATTATAGGCCTACAATTCTTAGTAATTACTGACTTAAACCTGACCAAAACAAGAGTCTAGTAGACATCCCAGATGTGATAAATTTGAAACACAAACGCATGAATTATAATCGAATCAATAATATAATTTTATTATAGAATATATATAATATATATAATAAAATTATTATTGATTAGATTATAATTCATGCGTTATATATTATATATATATATATATATATATATATATATGTGTGTGTGTATATATATATATATATATATATATATATATATATAAATAAAATTATATTATTGATTTGATTATAATTCATGCGTTATATATAAACGCATGAATTATAATCGAATCAATAATATATACATATATATATATATATATATATATATATATATACACATATATACATATATATATACACATATATACACATATATACATATATATATATATATATATATATATATATATATATATATATGCATATATATAATATAAAATGTGTTTTGTGCAACGTTTTTTTTTTTTTTTGAATTTCCCTCCCTAGTTCCGCTCCCATGCAGCATTGCTGCTGCAGGGAACGGAACTAGGAAGTCCTCCTACCGACAGACGAGCGGAGGAGATCTCGGCTGGCGGTCACAGCAATGAGAGCTCATCGCTGGATCGCCAGGATAAGGTAAGACACTCCGCTGCGCTGTCTGCACAGCTCTGCACATTCACCCCGAGCGTGACTCGGGGATACCGATAATAGCAGGAAATTCCTACCCCGAGTCACGCTCGGGGATACCGCTAGCGTGGTTAATACACATATTCTGATACCCCATTACCCAAAAAGAAACAACAAGATGAGAATCATGGAAAGATTCCCTAAAAGCATTTACTTCAGATACCACACTCTTACATCCTTGCAGCCTTAACAAATGTCGCCAAAAAAGAGAACCATATTTTCTCTGATGTTTCTGTTGAAACAATAACTATGGTAGCCTACCTCAAAGTTATAAATCCATGAGACAAAGCAAGTGTGTGTTATGCCCTCGGTAAGGCCAAGCTGATCATAAAGCCAACACATACCATTCGAAGGCTTGTAGTTATCTTAGCCGTTGAAATTGTCAAGCTTATTAAATGTGAAATAGACTTTGAAATAGACTCTTTTCACTTTTACACAGACATCAAGATACTGTCGGGATACATACACAACTAAACAAAATAGATCAATGTGTATGTTAGTAACAGAGAAGTTCTCCAGTCCTCATTAATGGTATTATGTATCCATGGACCTTAACCACTTGCCGACTGCCTAACGCCGATCTATGTCGGCAGTCAGCCCCTCACAGGCAAAGTGACGTAGGGCTACGTCACTAGCTTGTGAGGGTCTAGGGAGCGAGCGCGCGCCCCCGGAGGCGCGCTCCCGCGTGGTCACGGACCCCCCCGCGCGTGTGACCAGCGGACCCGATGTCCGCGGGTCACTCGGCGATCGGCGGGGGAGAGGGAGAAAGGCAGGCAGCTTGTGTAAACAAGCCACCTGTCATTCTCCTCGGTGTAAAGACACTGATCACACGGATCTACTATGTAGATCCGTTGATCAGTGTCCTTACAGCTGAAGCCACAGCCAATCACAGTAGAAAGCACGCCCCTAGGGACACACATAGCCCCTCCCTCCCAAATAAAGTTAACCCCTTCACTACCAGTGTATTTTTACAGTAACAGTGCATATGTATAGCACTGATTACTGTAGAAATGTCACTGGTAACCCCAAAAGTGTCAAAAATGTCAGTCAAGGGTCCGATCTGTCCGCCACAATGTCGCAGTCCCGCAAAAAAAATCGAAGATCGCCGCCATTACGCGTTAAAAAAAAAAACAACAAAAATGACAAAAATCTTTCCCTTTGTTAGTAAACGCGATAACTTTTGCACAAACCAATCAAAATACGCTTTTTGCGATTTTTTTTACCAAACATAGGTAGCATAAAACAAGTTGGCCGAAAATGTTAAAAAATTTTGATTTTTACATTTTTTTGGGGGGGAATTTCATATAAAAAAATGTGAAAAATATTGCTATTTTTGCAAAATTGACGCTCTTTTTTTGTTTATAGCGCGTGATCAAAAAATCGCACAGGTGATCAAATACCACCAAAAGAAAGCTCTGATTGTGGGAAAAAAAGGACGCCAAATTTGTTTAGGTACAGCGTCGCACGACCGCGCAATTGTCCGTTAAAGTCACGCAGTGCCGAATCGCAAAATACCCCCTGGTCGGAATGGGGGTAAAATCTTCCGGGGCTTAAGTGGTTAACCCTGCTAATCATGGCACTCATGCAGTAACAGCCGCTGCCTTTCTGGACATGTCATGGTCATCCCAGCCTGACTTCTTGAATTATGACCTCCATCACAATTCATACTGATTCTACATTTGAACTGGTAATCCTGAGTCTGACAAGGAAATCAGAGCTAATACAGTTACATTTAAAACCACTGTAAAATCAAGGACACTTTTCCATGTGGTCTTCTGTTGTACAAGCTGTTTCACGACTTATCCATTATGTACATACAGTAATTTTGCAACCAATACTGAGGACCATGAAGAGGATTCATCTTCAAAACCAATAACCTGATAGAAAGGGAAGTGAGAAGGACTGGTGCATGTTGCTGCCCTTCTCTCTGAAGATAGAATCATAAACTTTCTTCTATGCCATCTTCCAGCCGCGGAGTAAAGACTTTCAAGTATTGTGTTTGCATTATTCTTCCTTTTTCTCCAATTTTCTCTTTTTCAGATGTTCCTGGAATAGAGTCTTCACTAGTACAAGCCTGATTCCAAAAAAGTTGGGACACTGTACAAATTGTGAATAAAAACAGAATGCAATGATGTGGAAGTTTCAAATTTCAATATTTTATTCAGAATACAATATAGATGACATATCAAATGTTTAAACTGAGAAAATGTATCACTTTAAGGGAAAAAAAGTTGATTTTAAATTTCATGGCATCAACACATCTCAAAAAAGTTGGGACAAGGCCATGTTTACCACTGTGTGGCATCCCCTCTTCTTTTTATAACAGTCTGCAAACGTCTGGGGACTGAGGAGACAAGTTGCTCAAGTTTAGGAATAGGAATGTTGTCCCATTCTTGTCTAATACAGGCTTCTAGTTGCTCAACTGTCTTAGGTCTTCTTTGTCACATCTTCCTCTTTATGATGTGCCAAATGCTTTTTATTGGTGAAAGATCTGGACTGCAGGCTGGCCATTTCAGTACCCGGATCCTTCTTCTACGCAGCCATGATGTTGTAATTGATGCAGTATGTGGTCTGGCATTGTCATGTTGGAAAATGCAAGGTCTAACCTTAAAGAGACGACTTCTGGATGGGAGCATATGTTGTTCTAGAACTTGGATATACCTTTCAGCATTGATGGTCCCTTTCCAGATGTGTAAGCTGCCCATGCCACATGCACTCATGCAACCCCATACCATCAGAGATGCAGGCTTCTGAACTGAGCGCTGATAACAACTTGGGTAGTCCTTGTCCTCTTTAGTCCGAATGACATGGCGTCCCAGTTTCCCAAAAAG
The DNA here is from genome assembly GCF_965119305.1 of Pelophylax lessonae. Taxonomy (NCBI): domain Eukaryota; kingdom Metazoa; phylum Chordata; class Amphibia; order Anura; family Ranidae; genus Pelophylax; species Pelophylax lessonae. The sequence goes on along the minus strand of NC_138773.1, from coordinate 181,193,503 downwards.
AACTTCAAATTTTGATTCGTCTGACCACACAACAGTTTTCCACTTTGCCACGGTCCATTTTAAACGAGCCTTGGCCCAGAGAAAACACCTGCGCTTCTGGATCATGTTTAGATATGGCTTCTTTTTTGGCCTATAGAGTTTTAGCCGGCAACGGCAAATGTCACGGTGGATTGTGTTCGCCGACAATGTTTTCTAGAAGTATTCCTGAACCCATGTTGTGATTTCCATTACAGTAGCATTCCTGTATGTGATGCAGTGGCATCTAAGGGCCCGAAGATCATGGGCATCCAGTGTGGTTTTCCGGCCTTGACCCTTATGCACAGAGATTGTTCCAGATTCTCTGAATCTTTGGATGATATTATGCACTGTAGATGATGATAACTTCAAACTCTTTGCAATTTTTCTCTGAGAAAATCCTTTCTGATATTGCTCCACTATTTTTCGCCGCAGCATTGGGGAAATTGGTGATCCTCTGCCCATCTTGACTTCTGAGAGACACTGCCACTCTGGAGAGGCTCTTTTTATACCCAATCATGTTGCCAATTGACCTAATAAGTTTCAAATTGGTCCTCCAGCTGTTCCTCATATGTACATTTAAATTTCCGGCCTCTTATTGCTATCTGTCCCAACTTTTTTGGAACGTGTAGCTCTCATTAAATCCAAAATGAGCCAATATTTGGCATGACATTTCAAAATGTCTCACTTTCAACATTTGATATGTTATCTATATTGTATTGTGAATAAGATATAAGTTAGTCCATTCATTTTTTGCTCACAATTTGTACAGTGTCCCAACTTATATGGAATTGGGTTGTAAATGTTTGGACTCGATTCTTAATTTGTTTGAAGTGGTTGTTAAGCCACTTATAGAAATTCATGCCATCCCCTCTGTAATATAACAATAAGTGTCCCTGTGCCTGTGTTATAGAAAAAATATGCAGATCTGTACCTAAATCAGAGTGGCTCTCAGCGCTCAGCTGACTCTTCGGCTCTTTCCTCTGCCCAGCTGACAGCTCCAGCGGGCCGGGCTGAGCACTGCTGCTAACGTAAGGAGGTGAAGAGAGAAGAGAGACAGCCAAGCAGTCATATGGGAAATAGACATATGAGTGCTACCAGCATTGCGGAAGAGGTTGAAGGGGTGGGGGGTCAGCCTGTCAGTGCTGAGACCATACTCGGCACACTGCATCAAATTGATCTGCATGGCTGTCGTCCCAGAATGAAGTCTCTTCTAAAGATGATGCACAAGAAAGCCCACAAACAGTTTGCTGAAGAACATGGATTACTGGAACCATGTCCTGTGGTCTGATGAGACCAAGACAAACTTATTTGGTTCAGATGGTGTCAAGCGTGTGTGGTGGCAACCAGGTAAGGAGTACAAAGACAAATGTGTCCTGCCTACAGTCAAGCATGGTGGTGGGAGTGTCATGGTCTGGGACTGCATGAGTTCTGCTGCCACTGGGGAGCTACAGTTCATTGAGGGAACCATGAATGCCAACATGTACTATGACATACTGAAGCAGAGCATGATCCCCTCCCTTCGGAGACTGGGCCATTAACCAGTATTCCAACATGATAACGACCCTAAACACACCTCCTAGACGACCACTGTCTTGCTAAAAAAGCTGAGGGTAAAGGTGATGGACTGGCCAAGCATGTCTCCAGACCTAAACCCTATTAAGCATCTGTGGGGCATCCTCAAACGAAAAGGTGGAGGAGCGCAAAGTCTCTAACATCCACCAGCTCTGTGATGTCGTCATGGAGGAGTGGAAGAGGACTCCAGTGGTAACCTGTGAAGCTCTGGTGAACTCCATGCACAAGAGGATTAAGGCAGTGCTGGAAAATAATGGTGGCCACACAAAATATTGACACTTTGGGCCCAATTTGGACTTTTTCACTTAGGGGTGTACTCACATTTGTTGCCAGCGATTTAGACATTAATGGCTGTGTGTTGCGTTATTTTGAAGGGGACAAAATATTTACACTGTTATACAAGCTGTACACTTACTATTTTACATTGTAGCAAAGTGTCATTTCTTCAGTGTTGTCACATGAAAAGATATAATAAAATATTTACAAAAATGTGAGGGGTGTACTGTGTATACACTGACCCCCCATGTATTATATATACACTGACCCCCATCAACCAATGTGTTATATATACACTAACACCCCCCCCCCCCCCATCACCCCATGTACTATATATACACTGACCCCCATCACCCCATGTATTATATATACTGACCCCCCTCTCCATCATATGTACTATATATACACTGACCCTCACCCCATGTATGAAACACAAACAAGACAGAAAGCTCTGGGTGCATGTTGGTATTTAAAATTTCCAGGTCTGCGGGACTCCCTGGATGTGTGGTGTCACAGATGTGGTAGAGGTGCTGCACTTTAGATAAACTTCCTCCCTCATTTTATTCCAGCCTGGCAGAAAGCACCCTGGATGAAAAACCTGCTGTAAATCTCCACTATCCCCATCCTACCTGATCCAATCATCCCACACAAGGGATCGGCGCTGTCCAGGCAGCATGCACATATATAAAACGTCCGCAACTGGGAGAGGAGGAGGGCGGGGAGACTCTACACTGCATGCCTCTGCGCGCCTGCTGCCCTCCGATGATTTTTAGGTTATGTTGGAAAACGCTGCACTGCCACATACTTTGTCCACATATTTTGAACCCCCCTGGTGAGCCATACCTGAGAAGTACTCTTATGTAACATGATGACAGAGGTGCTTCCACATATGACCATGGGCTCTGGTGCAGTGAGGCAGGAGGATGCGGTCAGGCTCAGAGTGAGCACACAGCACACTAGAGAGTCAGGATGGTGGGCGTGGGACTTATCTGCGCCCCTCTAGACATTGCGCCCGGGCAAGAGCCCTGGCAGCCACCCCCCACGCTACTGTTGTTTGTCAAGGATACGGCAGTTGGCTTAATGGCCTGCTCCTTAACAACCAGCTATTCTTCACACAGAATTTGAATCGGATGATTATTTTTCAACCGATCGGGATTCAAATTGTTTAAAAAATCAGGAATTCGTTAGAAAACGAATATACAGAACAAAATAAATGAACTTCAACGTATTTCAGTATTTTTTAGTCTCCATTCTGATTACATGTATACTGCTGGAGCTGATGATAAATGTGATTTTTTTTCACCTATCAGGATGTTCGTTTTGTTAAGATCTGCAAGTTTGGATTAAAGCTTTCTATGATCTGCAAGGTGTACATTCCATAAAGTCCAACTGTGGGTATAGGATTATATATATAAGATTATGTATATGTATGCATTTGATCCCCTACCAACCAACAATAATTCTGGCTCCCACAGACTGGCTACTGTATGTGTTCATGTGGTACACAGATTAGTCATGCCAATTTCAGAAGGTGCTCCTAACGACGACTCGTTATGTGCATAAGAGACACCTGTCCACAGAATCTCTTTCTTACATTTAAACACGACGATCATGGACAAGACCAAAGAAGTGTCAAAGGACATCAGAGGCAAGATTTTAGACCTGCACAAGGCTGGAATGGGCTAAAAGACCATCAGCAAGAAGCTTGGTGAGAAGGAGACAACTGTTTGAAGCGATTATTCACAAATGGAAGAAATACAAAATTACCATTAATCGCCCGGAAGCTCTATGCTAAATTTTGCCACATGGGGTAAGGATGATCATGAGAAAATTTATTGGATGAGCCCAGAACTACCAGGAGGAGCTTGTGAATGATGGCAGTTGGAACCATAGTCATCAAAAAAACCATTGGCAACACATTACACCACCATGGATTGAAATCCTGAAGCATCCGCAAGGTCCCCCTCCTCAAGAAGGCAAATGTACAGGCCCGTCTGAAGTTTGCAAATGAACATCTAAATGATTCAGAGAAGCAGGGGCGTAACTACAGGGGTTGCAGGGGTTGCAATCGCTACCGGGCCCCATGCTCCAGGGGGCCCGGTAGCAAACCAGTGGGTGAACTTCCAGGATCGCAAAGGTCACACTTGCAACCGGACCCTGGCATTGCACCACTGTGGGGAGGCCCCAAGATTGCAGGAAGGGGGCCCACTGCAGAACTTGTGAAAGAATCCTGCTGCGGGACCGTAATAAAAGGCCATGCAACAAGTGTAAAGAGCCCCAGGATTAGTGGGAAGAGCCCTGGGCTTGAAGGTAAGGGCCCCGGCCAGGGGTCTGGGGGGCCCTTCATGGTTTCTTGCATCAGGGCCCTGAAGGTTCTAGTTACGCCTCTGCAGAGAAGGATTGGGAGAAAGTGCTGTGGTCAGAAAGGACCAAAACTGAGCTATTTAGCATTAACTCGACTCGCTGTGTTTGGAGGAAGAAAAATGCTGACTATGACCCTAAGAACACCATCGTTACAGTAGTGATGAGCTGAACACCCCCCCCCCCCCCCCCCCGGTTCGGTTCGCACCAGAGCACCGCGAACAGAGGATAAGTTAGCTCGAACAAACGAACCCCATTGAAGTCTATGGAACCTCGAAAATCAAAGGGCCTCATCTTAAAGGCTTAAATGCAAGTTATTGCCCCAAAAAGTGTAAGGGGGTCCGGGTCCTGACCTGGGGAACATATAGCAATGAAAAAAAAGTTTTTAAAAATTATCGTTTTTAAAGGAGCACTGATTTATTGATTTTATTAAGGCTTAAAGTAAAACTATAAAAATGAAAAATTCCTTCAAATATGGGGCCTGGGGGGTCCCCTGAATGTCCCTGTAAAGTAGTGCATCTCTAAGATATATGTAGCCTGTTGCAGCAATACTGACATTTCTAATGCAAAAAATGTCATGTACAAATATACATACAAATTTCAAATCGCATGTACTTCTCATATGGGTGCAGAAAAATTGGGCCTTGTTTGTTGGTGGCGCCTGAACACCGTAACCCCTCGCAGTTACTCTTGCTTGGCGCAGGAATGGGCCCTTCTGTTAAAAAATCCATACAAATTTGAAATCGCATGTACTTGTCATACAGGTGCCAAAAATTGGGCCTTTGCGGTAGGTGGTGCCTGAACACCTTAATCAAGGCCTCACAGATACTCTTACTGGGTGCAGGAACGGGACCTGCTGGTAAGAATACCATGCAAATTTGAAATCGCATGTGCTATACAAGTGCCAAAAATTGGGCCTTTGCGGTAGGTGGTGCCTGATCACCGTAACCAAGGCCTCACAGTTACTCTTGCTGGGTGCAGGAACGGGACCTGCTGGTAAGAATACCATACAAATATTAAGTCGCATGTGCTATACATGTGCCAAAAATTGGGCCTTTGCAGTAGGTGGTGTCTGAACACTGTAACCAAGGCCTCACAGTTACTCTTGCTGGGTGCAGGAACAGGACCTGCTGGTAAGAATTGCATACAAATTTGAAATTGCATGTGCTATACAAGTGCCAAAATTGGGCCTTTGCGGTAGGTGGTGCCTGAACACCGTAACCCCTCACAGTTAGCAGGGCACAGGGACAGGGCCTGCTGTTAAAAATGACATACTACATTTCAATTGTATGCACCGGTCACACAAGTGCAGAAAAGGCGTTGGGGGTTGGTAGTGACTTAAACCAAAAACATTGTTGGAGGCTAGCAGAATAAAGGTAGAGGAATTGGATAGGTAGCATATGCAGTCTTCAAGGGATGGCAAACCCCTACCAAATTCAATCAGTTACAGCAGCATTATGGGCCTGATAGCTCTTGTTGATCCAGGACTGGTTCATGTTGATAAAAGTCAGCTGGTCTACCAGAATCTGTGGACAGACACACTCTTTTGTCCATCACAAAACCTCCAGCAGCACTGAACATCCGTTCGGAAAGCACGCTGGAAGCAGGACAGGCCAGTAGCTCCATTGCATATTGAGCAAGTTCTGGCCAGTGGCCCATCCTCAAGACCCAGTAAGCCAGTGGATGCGCAGCTGAAAAGGTCTGCAAGTCTGCTCTTGCGCCTAGATAATCATGCACCATATGATGGAGACGCTGCCGATGGTTGCTTAAAACCTAACAGCCCTGGGTGCTGCTGAGGACAAAAGAACTGTTTAAAGGCATCGGTCAGCTGGCCGCCTTCTCCACCGCCGCTTTTTTGGCTGAACGAAGCCTCAGAAACACGTCTGGAGAATGTTGACCTCCCAGTGTCTGGAAAGGCGGTACGCCAATTTTTTTTCAAGGCCTCCTCAAGATGTTTCATCCTCGGCTCCCTCTGCGAAGGCAGGATGAGCTCTGCAACTTTACCCTTGTAACATGGATCAAGAAGTGTTGCCAACCAGTAATTATCCCTCTCCTTGATAGCACGAATCCTCGGGTCCTTTCGCAGGCTTTGCAGAATCAGGGAGCCCATGCAATGTAAGTTGGAGGAGGCATGAGCTTCTGAGTCCTCTGGGTCACTAAGGATGACATTGTCAGCAGGAGCAACCTCTCCCCAACCACGTACAACTCCTGTGGTTTCTGGGGAATCAAAACCATCCCTTGAAGACTGCTGTATGCTATCCTCTTCCTTTACATCCATGCTGCCGAAATCCTCATCCTCCTCTTCCTCCTGTGTGTTTTGTGGCCCTGCAGGAATGATATCTGTATAAAGGGGGCATTGTGAGGAAAGGAAGTCCTCCTCTTCCTACCGCTGTTCTTCCTCAAGTGCCCTGTCCATGATTCCACGCAGCGTGTGCTCCAGCAGGTAGATTAGCGGGATAGTGTCACTGATGCATGCATCAACCCGGCTCACCATCCTTGTGGCCTCCTCAAATGGTGACAGGACAATGCATGCATCCTTAATCAAATGCCACTGGCGTGGCGAAAAAAAGCCAAGCTCCCCTGACCCTTTCCTTGTGCCATACTCACACAGGTACTGATTAATGGCCCTCTGATGTGTGTGCAGCCACTGCAGCATTGCCAACGTTGAGTTCCACCTGGTGGGCATGTCACAAATGAGGCGGTTGGTGAGCAGGTTTAATTTCCGTTGAATGTCAGATAAGCGAGCACTGGCATTGAACAAATGGCGGAAATGGCCACAGACTTTCCTGGCCTGCCTTAAGAGATCTTGGAAGCCCGGGTATCTGCTCAAGAAATGCTGCACCACCAGATTCAGAACATGTGCCAAGCATGAAACATGGGTCAAGTGTCCCTGTTGGAGGGTGGAGAGAAGGTCGATGCCATTATCGCATACAACCATTCCTGGCTCAAGCTGTCATGGCATCAATCATCTCTGAGCCTGCCCTTGCAGAGGTGACAGAATCTCTGCACCGGTGTAACTCCTATCCCCTAGACAGACCAACTGAAGCACAGCATGGCATCTTTTAGCCTGACTGCTTGCATAGCCCCTTGAATGCTTAGGGAGCACTGCTGCTGCATAGGAGATTTGTGCAGAAGAGGACATGGAGGAAGAGGAGGATGTGGTGAAGTAGCCAGATGTGGCAGAACCAGCACCAGCTTTTTGGAGGCGTGGTGGCAAAACAAGCTCCAGCACCGAACCCTGTTCTGCATCCTTGCCAGCTGCCAGCAGAGTTACCCAGTGCGCCGTGAAAGAAATGCAACGTCCCTGTCCATACCTGCTGGACCAAGAGTCAGAAGTAATGTGCACCTTCCTGCTGACCGCTTTGTCCAGCGAGGCCAAAACACTACCTTCCACATGACGGTAGAGAGCCGGAATGGTCTTACGCAAAAAGAAATGCCTTTTTGGGATCTGCCACTGTGGTGCAGCACATTTTAAAACTTTGCAAAAGGGAGCTGAGTATACCAGCTGAAAAGGCAGCAACTGTAATGCTAGCAATTTGGCCAAGCTAGCATTAAGACGCTGAGCATGTGGATGGCTGGGACAGTATTTCCTTCTACGGTTCAGCAACTGGGGTAAAGAAATATGCCTGCTGCTCAAATCAAGCGGTGGTGTACTGCTAGCAGATTGGGTGCAAGTCTCCGTGCCACTTATTGCCATATCATCATTCCTCTTAATGCTGGTATTTGAGAAGGCATGAGGTATAGTAGGGTTAGCGATCGCAGATTAGGAGCAAGGTGATGTATGCTTGTTTTGATCTGGTGCCTCTTTCAGGTGCTGTTGCCAACGGACTGCATGGCAGGTCGTCATATGCCTTGTCAAGCATGTGGTGCCCAAGCGGCTGGTGTTTTGGCCACGCTTGATCCGCTTTAGACAGAGGTTGCAAACAGCAACGCTGCAGTCTACTGCACAGGTGCTGCAAAAAGCCCACACTAATTAACTTTTTGGAGTCCGCGGGGATTTTGCAGCACCCTGCACCTGTGGAGCTCTGTGCTGTGACGCAATAGGTTGGCTACTGCTATGGCGACCCCTGGAGCACATCCTGCCTCGCTGGATTTGTGCGTCCTCCTCCCCCTCCTCCTCCTCTATCCTGTCAGGCACCCAAGTACAGTCAGTGACCTCATCATCCCCTCCCTCCTCGTCACTGGAGCAAACTTGGCAATATTCTTCAGCTGTGGCAACATGACTGCTGGTCTCTTGTCCGTCATTGTCACCCCCTCTCTCTAGGCTCACGTTATTCCCTTCATCAACCTGGGAACCAACATCACAGCTTTCAAATTGCTGCGCATCCTCCAGGAGCATGTCACTGATACTATGATCGAATATTTCACTTGACTCCTTTGTGCACGATGGTGGGGCGACTGAAGGAGTAGCTGTGGAGAAGGAGTCTGTGAAATGGGCCGCTTTGGCAGCTGCGGTAGAAGGCAAACTACTGGGAGCATGGGTGTCAGAGGAAGAGGAGGATGAGGACGGTTTATTGATCCACTCCACCAACTCTTCCACAAGTTGCTGCTGAATAGCACGGGCAGCACCGGAAATAAAGGATGGGCGTGCCCCGCCCGCAGAGGATGCACTATGTCGACTGTGACCACCACTTTTCACAATGGACACAGAGGCTGCTTGCCCTCTTTTTGTGGCCTGTGAGTGTCAGCCTCTCCTTGTCGGCCTATTGGACATGATGTAGATACAGATCAATATAGGGTATACGCAACTGACCAATAGATACTCAATGACCTGATATGATGTAATTGATAGCCCTATAGATGAACTGTGGTGGTTATAGATGTAAGCAAGTGACCGATTATCAATACTCTCACTGATATATGATGTAATCTATAATCCTATAGATAGATGATCTGTGATGCTTATAGAATGTTCCACAACTCAGCAATGATTATTCAGGCTGATATCTGAAGTGATCTTTATTCCTAGAGGTCTATTATGCCTATAGAATTTTCCAGAACTGAGCAATGATTACTCCGGCTGATATCTGAAGGGATCTCTATTCCTAGAGGTCTGTGATGCCTATAGAATTTTCCACAACTGAGCAATGATTACTCCGGCTGATATCTGAAGGGATCTCTATTCCTAGAGGTCTGTGATGCCTATAGAATTTTCCACAACTGAGCAATGATTACTCTGGCTGATATCTGAAGTGATCTCTATTCCTAGAGGTCTGTGATGCCTATAGAATGTTCCACAACTGAGCAATGATTACTCTGGCTGATATCTGAGATGACCTCTATTCCTAGAGGTCTGTGATACCTATAGAATGTTCCACAACTGAGCAATGACTACTCTGGCTGATATCTGAAGTGATCTCTATTCCTATAGGTCTGTGATGCCTATAGAATTTTCCAGAACTGAGCAATGATTACTCTGGCTTATATCTGAAGTGATCTCTAATCTTAGAGGTCTGTGATGCCTATAGAATGTTCTACAACTGAGCAATGATTACTCTGGCTGATATCTGAGATGACCTCTATTCCTAGAGGTCTGTGATACCTATAGAATGTTCCACAACTGAGCAATGACTACTCTGGCTGATATCTGAAGTGATCTCTATTCCTATAGGTCTGTGATGCCTATAGAATTTTCCAGAACTGAGCAATGATTACTCTGGCTGATATCTGAAGTGATCTCTATTCCTAGAGGTCTGTGATGGCTATGGAATGTTCCAGAACTGAGCAATGATTACTCTGGCTGATATCTGAAGTGATCTCTATTCCTATATGTCTGTGATGCCTATAGAATGTTCCAGAACTGAGCAATGATTACTCTGGCTGATATCTGAAGTGATCTCTATTCCTATATGTCTGTGATGCCTATAGAATGTTCCAGAACTGAGCAATGATTACTCTGGCTGTCAGCTGAAGTGATCTCTTATTCCTAGAGATCTGTGAATATTATAGAATGTTGCAGAAACTGACCGATGAACAATACTCTGACTAGTATCTGATGTAAAGAAAGAAAGCTCTCCCTACCTCACACAGGAACCTGGCCCTCCCTACACTGCTACTCACTCACTGGCGCTATACTGTCTGATATGATGTACAGAAATTAATCTCTCCCTACCTCACACAGGAACCTGGCCCTCCCTACACTGCTAGGAATGTTTGTCTGCACTATCTGACTCCAAAAAAAACTACTTTCTCCCTGCCTGAATCACGTGCCTGTCCCTGTCTCATCGCCCGCACAACACTACAGGCTGCGGCTGCGTGAGCAGTCTTTATGTGGTGTGGGGTGTGTCCTTGGCCCCTGAGCCATAATTGGCTAAAGGCAGCCTGCCTTTAGTCCAATCATGGCAGAGATCATTTGATTGGCCAAAGCATGAGGTCAGGGTGCATGCTTTGGCCAATCACATAACACGCTGCATTATGGTAAACTCGAATTTCCCGCGAAGAAGCACATTTGTTCGACATTCGACGAACGATCGAACGACCAATGTTCGAGTCGAACATAGCCTTGACTCTAACTCGAAGCTCATCCCTACAGTCAGGCAGAGGTGGAAACATTATGCTTTGGGGCTGTTTCTCTGCTAAAGGTACAGGCCAACTTTGCCGCATTGAGGGGCCAATGGACGGGACCATGTATTGTAAAATCTTGGATGAGAACCTTCTTCCCTCAGCCAGAACACTGAAGATGAGCTGTGGATGGATCTTCCAATATGACAATGACCCAAAAAATACCGCCAGTGTAACAAAGGAGTGGCTCAAGAAGAAGCACATTATGGTTATGAAGTGGCCTAGCTAGTCTTCAGACCTTAATTCTATTGAATGTCTGTTAGCTTTGCTGAGATCATAAGTTACTCATATCTATCCACAACTTGATAAGTTATGGAGGTCAAAATTTCAAAGTTTAGGCTAGGTTCATACTATTGTGGGTGGTTGCGGGTTCGGTCATCTCATCTGTTCCTACACCCGCAACCACCTGCAGCCAAAACTGCTCTTTATAAACACATGGGGCTGTCATTCATTCTTAGTAGCTCTCCCACTCATCTAAAAATGCAGCACGTTTTTGGGTGCAGGAACCGCCGGGAAATTGCATGGTGCAAAAGCACCATGTGACTTCACTGCTGCTGTGTTTTATGTTTTAAATTGTGCAGGAACTTTTTTCCTGCATGAAACACAGGCATAGCAGCCCATTCAAAGAAACGGGCCTCCGTGAACGCGCAAAAGCATCTCACAGAGCCAAAATAGTGTGGACCAGTCCTTACACTCGACTGCAGTTGTTTATTTTTTAGGCTCTTTTTCCTTTATTTTCATCTGGTGATCCTTCTAGTAAGTCTGTTGTTTATTTAACAGAAAAAGCTGTCAAGCAAATGTGACAGAGGTTTGAGACAAATAATTTACCATTGACAGGGGTTCTTACAATGGTTAGAATTTAATAATTATTTTTAAAAAAGTACACACAGTCCTGTAGCCTAGGATGGCAAGACTCGCCCTTGCTCCTCCCTCCTCCTACCCCTCCCTTCTTCAAGCTAACAGACTGGAAACTGCACTATTCTGTGAAGACTGGAAGTTCAGGGAAGCAGCACTAAGAGAGCAGGATCCACTGAATGTTCTAAACTACAAGTGCTGGGGTAAGTAGAATTCCAGAATGAACCTAAATAATCCTAAAATGTCCTCCTTTCCTCTTAACACCTATTCTGAGTAACCTGTGTAAGAAAGATCTGTATACCTACCTATTTTTAGGAGACTCTGGTCCAGTCACATGATCTCCCTTGTGTAAGCCAGTGCAGGCTGGAGGGGAGAGCAAAGAGTGCTAGGCAACAGCTGGCAATGCCTGGGAGAAGTGACCCCTTACCATGGCCAAACCATTGTCGGTGCTCCCTCCTCCAGATCACATGACCGGACTAGCATGGCCTGAAAATAGGTAGGTATACAAATCTTTCTTACACAGGTTAGTTAGCAAAGGTGTTATAAATGGGAGGAAGCATTTTTAGAACTAGTTAGTTATATCCCAGAATTCAAAGGGATAATTGGTCAAAAGTATGGCCAAAGCTTAAAGTGTATGAAAATTAGATAAAAACCAAATTTGGAGCTAAGAGGCACACAGAATTAAATCTATAGAGAGTGTGTGGCAGCTACAAAGTTCACAAATTATGCAGAAGGATTCCCCAGGTTCGACACAGAGGTTAGAATATCCAGAGCTCAGGAGCTTTAAAAATGGTGCTGATTGTCTAGTGGACAGCCAGACAGCAATGATGCCTGAGAGAGTTCCAGCGCATGCAACAATGTCTCTGACAGCTACTCGCATCTACCGGTTTCGGAGATCTAAGGTCCCCTTACTCAGGATGTGAACTGTCAGCATGTGTAGGTCTCTATATTTCAGCTCCATAATAACTTCTTGAGAAGCTTCCTTTTTAACTTCTGTAGTGCTAGTGAAAATTATTTGGTGTATTGTTTTTCCCAGTCAGTATAACAATCGTTAATTCTCATTATCATACAACATAAGTTATAACAAATTTAGGAATGAGCTGCCTGCACTTGGGTAGCTGGCTTTATTTAAGGACAACAGCATTAAAGATATACATTGGATCTATAGCGCTTCACTTTTTCCACATTTTGTTATGTTACAGCCTTATTCCAAAAAAAAAGATTCATTATTTTCCTCAAAATTCTGCAAACAATACCCCATAATGACAATGACAAGGTAATGACAAAATAAAAAATGAAAAAAATCCCATGTACATAAGTATTCTCAGCCTTTGCTCAATACTTTGTTGAAGCACCTTTGGCCCCAATTACAGCCTCAAGTCTTTTTGATCATGACGCTAAAGGCTTGGCACACCTATTTTTGGGCAGTTTCCCCCATTCTTCTTTGCAGGACCTCTCAAGCGTTGGTGCACAGCCATTTTTAGATCTCTCCAGAGATGTTCAATCAGGTTCAAGTCTGGGCTCTAGCTGGGCCACTCAAGGACATTCACAGAGTTGTCCTGTAGCCACTCCTTTGTTATCCCTGCTGTGTGCTTAGGGTCCTTGACCTGTTGGAAGATAAATCTTTGCCCCAATCCGAGGTCCAGAGCCCTCTGGATCAGGTTTTCATCAAGCATGTCTATGTACATTGCTGCATTTATCTTTCCCTTGATCCTGATTAGTATGCCAGTTCCTGCCGCCGAAAAACATCTCTACAGCATGATGCTGCCACCGCCATGCTTCACTGTAGGGATGGTATTGGCCAGGTGATGAGCGGTGTCTGGTTTCCTCCAGACATGACACTTGCCATTCAGACCAAAGAGTTCAATCCTTGTTTAATGAGACCAGAGAGTTTTGTTTCTCAAGGTTTGAGAGCCCTTCAGATGCCTTTTAGCAAACTACAGGTTTGCTGTCATGTGCCTTTTAAAAGGGGTGGCTTTCGGCTGCCCACTCTACCATACAGGCCTGATTGGTGGAGTGCTGCAGAGATGCTTGTTCTTCTGGAAGGTTCTCCTCTTACCACAGAGAAATGCTGGACCTCTGTCAGAGTGACCATTGGATTCTTGGTCACCTCCGTAAGGCCCTTCTCCTCGCTCAGTTTTGCCGGGCAGCCCACTCTAGGAAGAGTTCTGGTGGTTCAAAACTTCCTCCATTTACAAATGATGGAGGCCACTGTGTTCATTGGGACCTTCAATGCTGCAAAAATGTTTCTGTACCCTTCCCCAGATCTGTGCCTTGATACAATCCTGTCTCTGAGGTCTACAGACAATTCTTTGGACTTCATGATTTGGTTTGCGCTCTGACATGCACTGTTAACTGTGGCACCTTATATAGACAGGTGTGTCCCTTCCTAAATCATGTCTAATTAACTGAATTTACCACAGGTGGACTCCAATCAAGTTGTAGAAACATCTCAAGGATGAATAATGGAAACAGGATGCACCTGAGCTCAATTTTAAGGGTTGTGGCAAAGGCTGTGAATACTTAAGTACATGGGATTTTTGAGTTTTTTAATTTTAATATATTTGCAAAGATTTCAAACAAACTTTTTTCACATTGCCATTATGGGGTATTGTTTGTAGAATTTTGAGGAAAATAATTCATTTAATCCATTTTGGAATAAGGCTGTAACATAACAAAATGTGGGACAGGCGAAGCACTGTGAATACTTTCCAGATGCACTGTAGTTGTTCTTTAATGCGATTTGTATAGATTTGTGCAGTTCCAAATGCCTACTACACCAAAACCAAGCTAGCTGTATATGGGATTCTATGAATGTATACAATTCACTAAGAACCCCTTTTAAAGAAGAATTGTAATGGCTCTTAAGCTCTTTCATTTCATTTTAATGTTTTAATAAATGGAACTTTTATGTAATTAGTTTAGGGATCCATGACACTTAGTTTATAGAGCATACAGGCCCTACAAATAAAGCTTAGCACTGTCTTTTCATATTTTAACTGCCTCTAGCTTAAAATTCATAAGTGTCGGCATCTGTTTAGACAGAGGGAGAGGCTAAGTCCCTCCAATGACCCATTTATTATGTGTATAATTCACTCTGCAGAACAATCTCTTGGCTGAAAGTAGTAAAAAGTTGATTTATGTACATGGATTTTAAGAATTTAAACGGAATGTTCTTTTCTTAAATATGATAAACAAAAATGGACACTAGGCTTACCCTTTTAGCTAAAAAAAAGGAATTCACAAAATTACCCATTTTTGTAATTTTCCAGCCTCCTCCCGGTGTGTTCCATTCTTACCATTAATAGCAAACTGCACATTAAAGTGAAACTTAATTTGAAAAGGGAAGTTCTTCTGATCCTACTCCGACCCCGCCCACCCCTTCTCTGCCTGTAATGTTTTTTCTTTTTTTTTTTTCTTTTTTATAGGAGTGGGGTAAACTCTATCATTGATTGTTTTTGTTATTGAATTTTTATGGTTTTTCTTTATGGGAGTGTTGTAAACTCTATCATTGATTACATTTTTATTTAATTTTTATTTACTAAACTTTTATTGCAAAGTGAGGGTGTATTTACTGCATATACATTATGATTTTGGAGGTATTTTGTGTGTAAAGGTCAATTCACATACATTTTCCCATTGGTTTTCCCTTTTACAATTACTGCTACCTTTTTGGCTGGCTTTTAAAGTGTACCTTTTTTTGTTTTACTTTTGGATAAAGGTAGGTTTTTGTCAGGTTCTGTGTCCCTGGTGGCCACTGACTAAAAAATTTAGTTGTTTGAGTATAAATAAAATGATGATTTAAACCTGGTCTCCTGAATACCTTTCTCCAAAAACCTCATTAGGAGCCTGGTGCCATGGGAAGGGTGGCCCTCAGGATTATCAGCCTTAACATTCAATGGTGAAGGCTCTATTCCCTATGCTTAGCTACAGATGGAGACCAATCTAATTTGAGAAAAGTAAACATAATAAAAGTAAGGTGATTGAATGTACGATTTACCCCTCTGCCCGGCACCCACATGGACACAAACCTAATAAAATATTAGTCAGTTTTTAAGGGTAAATATGGCCATATTCTAACCTATTTTATTGTCCAGTTTGGACAACTTCAATAAAACCTGGTGTCCTAGATACCTTTCTACAACAACCTTATTAGGAGCCTGGTGCCATTGGAAGGGTGTCTCTCAGGATTATCAGCCTTAACATTCAATGGTGAAGGCTCTAGCTTAGCTACATATTGAGACCAATCTAATTTGAGAAAATTAAACATAATAAAAGCACCCACTTGGACACAAACCTAATAAAATATTAGTCAGTTTTTAAGGTTAAAGCGGTTGTAAACCCTATATAAAAAAAAAAAAAACCTGCAAGACAAAGGCATAATGAGCTAGTATGCATCGCATACTAGCCCATTATGTTTAACTTACCTTAAAACGAAGCCCCGACACGGACCCCCGGACATTGATGCGGGCGCTGCCATGATCCCTCGTCGTCTCTTCCGGGTTCGGCGGCTCCGGCGCACTGATTGGCCGGAAGAGACGGCTCCAGCGCGCTGATTGGCCGGAGCCGCGATGACGTCACTCCCGCGCATGCGCGCGGGAGTGATTTTTCCGGCAAGCTCCCGGCAAGTTAATTGAAGGTCCCCCCGGACCTTCAGAGCGCATGCGCCGCTCGCGCGAGCGGCTGCATGCACTGTAAATATCTCCTAAACCGTGCCGGTTTAGGAGATATTATTTGTTCCTACAGGTAAGCCTTATTATAGGCTTACCTTTAGGTAAAAGTGTCAAAAAGCGGGATACAACCGCTTTAAATATGGACATATTCTAAACCTATTTAAGTTTTCATATGACGGAAATACAGCTGCTATGACTGGATACTGAAAAACATTAACCATGTTCTTAATTGGACTGACATTGTACTGTCTTGTAAAATGTAAACATGTTATAATATATTCTGGATTATCTTTATTTATAAAGAAAAAACTACAAAAATTAAGATTTATGATATAAAATACTAATTAATGAGATTAATAAAATGTTAATGGTTAAATAAGTATTTCATGAAAATAAACATAATGATTGCACACCAATGCAATGTTGATGTTTGTGAATCTACTGTTGTGATAAGAAAATGATCATATGATAAAATGCTGATGCCTATTGAATTGGCCCCATCGGCCCACCAGCCTTTCCTATTAATACTTTCTCCTTAGCAGAAAAGAGGCAGAATAAACATAAAAGTAAAACATTTTATTCTTCCTACATTTACCTCTGATTTTCTCCTGTAATTTAAAAATAGAAACAGGACACTGTGTCAACCCATCTGCAAATAGCTAAATATAAAAGGCAAAGTTGTTTTTGCACATTTTGTGTGAAGCAGTTTCAGACATGGTACGTCTTAATGATTCAGCGGGTGTAATCACAGGACACTGCTGTGTACTGTCTGGCTTCCTTTTCTTATCTTTGTCAGCAGTTAATGGATTAAAAAAAATAGTAAAGCTGAAATCCAAAGGAAGTAATAATTTGTTGTGCTTATTAATGTTAGCATTTATATCTTGCTATAATAAATAGCCCTGATGTGTTACAGCTTTCCCTGACTCTTTGTTGGAAACTATCTGTGGGCTGTATTTCAGCAGAAAGATATATTAGTAGGTTCAGATAACAGTTAAAATAAATCATTTTTTATTTTGCATTTTAACATATTCCTCCCAGAAATTCATAAAGCAATGATTTGCAGTGCACTTGACAAGCCAGCAAATTGTGAACTCATATAAAAGCAATGTCTCTGGATGTTAAGGAAAATCACTCTCTATATATGGTATATCGCTGTATTTGCTGTCCACTTCTGCCCATTGTTTTACAGCTTTTGTTACAATTTCCTCTGATAATCGTTCAGCATATTCCAAGAGCATTGGATTAGCCGGGGGAAAATCTTCCTTACTGTCCTCTTCGAAGGCTTGAACCAAAGCAATATTTTCCCCTCCGTGCTTGTCATTATTGTGGTTGTCCTGTAATTGGATGGTGTTCTTTACAGTGTAATCATGTTTCGACTTTATGCATCCCATAATAAAAGCAACAAACTGAACTGTAATTCCAGGAGCAGCTCTAGTTAAGTCAGTCTGCCTGTCATGCCTTATATGAAGCAGAGAGATCCCAACAGTAGCTTATGACACTTCTTTCTCCCATCCCAAGTATCCCTGGAATAAAAGACATAAAATGCATTAGTACACAAATATTATTTTGTAGAGGGATAAGAGCATGTGACATGCAAACATACTGTATACTCCAGAAAATGTAAAGTATATATCCAGCCGAAACTAGAGTAGAGAAGGGTTCAAACCTCTGTATATATACAGTATCTCACAAAATTGAGTACACCCCTCAAATTTTTGTAAATATTTTATTATATCTTTTCATGTGACAACACTGAAGAAATTACACTTTGCTACAATGTATAATAGTGAGTGTACAGCTTGTGTAACAGTGTAAATTTGCTGTCCCCTCAAAACAACTCAACACACAGCCAATAATAATAATAAAAAGGAGTACACCCCTACGTGAAAATGTCCAAATTGGGCCCAATTAACCATTTTTCCCTCCCCAGTGTCATGTGACTCATTATTGTTACAAGGACTTAGGTGTGAATGGGGAGCAGGTGTGTTAAATTTGGTGTTATCGCTCTCAATCGCTCATACTGGTCACTGCAAGTTCAACATGGCACCTCATGGCAAAAAACTCTCTGAGGATCAGAAAAAAAGAATTGTTGCTCTACATAAAGATGGCCTAGGCTATAAGAAGATTGCCAAGACCCTGAAACTGAGCTGCAGTACAGTGGCCAAGACCATACAGTGGTTTAACAGGACAGGTTCCACTCAGAACAGGCCTCGCCATGGTCAACCAAAGAAGTTGAGCTCAGCTTCATATCCAGAGGTTGTCTTTGATAAAAAGAGTGCTGCCAGCATTGCTGCAGAGGTTGAAGGGTGGGGGGGGTCAGCCTGTCAGTGCTCAGACCATACACCGCACACTGCATCACATTGGTATGCACGGCTGTCATCCCAGAAGGAAGCCTCTTCTAAAGATGATGCACAAAAAAGCCCGCAAACAGTTTGCTGAAGACAAGCATACTAAGGACATGGATTATTGGAACCATGTCCTGTGGTCTGATGAGACCAAGATAAATGTATTTGGTTCAGATGGTGTCAAGCGTGTGTGGCAGCATCCAGGCGAGGAGTACAAAGACAAGTGTGTCAAGCATGGTGGTGGGAGTGTCATGGTCTGGGGCTGCATGAGGGCTGCCGGTACTGGGAAACTACAGTTCATTGAGGGAACCATGAATGCCAACATGTACTGTGACATACTGAAGCAGAGCATGATCCCCTCCCTTTGGAGACTGGACCGCAGAGCTGTATTGCAACATGATAATGACCCCAAACACACTCCAAGACGACCACTGCCTTGCTAAAGAAGCTGAGGGTAAAGGTATTGGACTGGCCAAGCATGTCTCCAGACCTAAACCCTACTGAGCATCTGCGGGTCATCCTCAAATGGAAGGTGAAGGAGCACAAGGTCTCTAACATCCATTAGCTCTGTGATGTCCTCATAGAGGAATGGAAGAGGACTCCAGTGGCAACATGTGAAGCTCTGGTGAACTCCATGCTCAAGAGGGTTAAAACAGTGCTGGAAAATAATGGTGGCCACACAAAATATTGACACTTTGGGCCCAATTTGGACATTCTTACTTAGGGGTGTACTAACTTTTGTTGTCAGTGGTTTAGACATTAATGGTTGTGTGTTGAGTTATTTTGAGTGGACAGCAAATTTACACTGTTATACAAGCTGTACACTCACTACTTTACATTGTAGCAAAGTGTAATTTCTTCAGTGTTGTCACATGAAAAGATATAATAAAATAATTACAAAAATGTGACAGGTGCACTCACTTTTGTGAGATACTGTGTGTATATCTATCTATCTATCTATCTATCTATCTATCTATCTATCTATCTATCTATCTATCTATCTATCTATCTATCTATCTATAAAAACATTGCCTTGAAAAAGGATTCATACCCCTTAAAATTTTCTACATTTTGTCATGTTACAACCAAAAACGTAAATGCATTTTATTGGGATTTTATGATATTTTTTGAACAACTGGTGTGATAAACCAGTGGCCCCCCAATACCACGTATTGAAGTCGGGTGTCATCTGAGTATACTTTCATAAGTGTATTTGTGTCCTGCAACAATATTTCCTCATTTGCTGTGTTAACTCTGATACACACAGTGCCAACTCACTGGCCAAGTTTTTGAACAACTGGTGTGATAAACCAGTGGTCCCCCAATACCACATATTGAAGTGGGGTGTTATCTGAGTATACTTTTACAAGTGTATTTGTGTCCTGCAACAATATTGCCTCTTTTGCTGCGTTAAGTCTGATACACACAGTGCCAAACTCCCTGGCCAATTTTGTCAACAACTGGTGTGATAATCCAGTGGCCCCCCAATACCACATATTGAAGTGGGGTGTTATCTGAGTATACTTTTACAAGTGTATTTGTGTCCTGCAACAATATTGCCTCTTTTGCTGTGTTTACTCTGATACACACAGTGCCAAACTCACTGGCCAATTTTTTTCAACAACTGGTGTGATAAACCAGTGGCCTCCTAATACCACATATTGAAGTCGGGTGTCATCTGAGTATACTTTCATAAGTGTATTTGTGTCCTGCAACAATATTGCCTCTTTTGCTGTGTTAACTCTGATACGCACAGTGCCAAACTTACTGGCCAATTCTTTGAACAACTGGTGTGATAAACCAGTGGCCCCCCAATACCACATATTGAAGTGGGGTGTTATTTAACATTATACTTTTCTAAGAGTGTATTTTAGTCCTGCAAAAATGTGGCCTCTTTTGCTGTGTTAACTGTGCTACACACAGTGACAAGAGTTATTGGCCAATTATTTGTAGAACTGGTGTAATAAAACTTTGCCCCCCCAATATCACATATTGAAGTGGGGTGTTATTTAACAGTATACTTTTCTAAGATTGTATTTTAGTCCTGCAAAAATTTGGCCTCTTTTGCTATGTTAACTGTGCTACACACAGTGACAGCAGTTACTGGCCAATTATTTGTAGAACTGGTGTGATAAACCTGTGGCCCCCCAATACCACAGATTGAAGCTGGTTGTTATATACCTTTTTCCAGATATACTGCAATTCTCTAGAGACTTTTGTCACAGGGTAATTTAAAAACAGGACAGGCAGAGGAAGAGGCAGACACTTACGCAGGGGTGGTAGGGGTAGGGCAGGAGCAGTAGGCCAGAGCCAAAGTGTGAAGTTTCAGAAGGCGCGTTCGATTACGTCAAAGGACGCACCAGACTTGGTTGAGTGGCTCTCTCAGCCTTCCTTTTCTGCACCCTCCTCATCCTCTCTATCTGCACCCTCTTCACTCTCTGCTGTGTGCACCCCCAAAGACACCACCACAAACACCACCACCACCACCACATACTCTCCGCTTGAGTCACTGGAATTATTTTCCGATCCATCACAAGACATTTGCCAGGGGCAGCCATTGTTGGCATCGGATCAGGAAGAGGAGGTAGCAACAGCTGCCACTCAGCAGTCTAACGACAGTACCCAGATCAGCCAGAGGAGGTTGATCCCCGCTGTTGCTGCCTACTCCAAGATCTCGATTGTTAGAGGTGGGGAAGGTGACGTGAATGATGATGTGTCTATGGACATCACGTGGGTGCCCACAAGAGAGGAAGAGGAGGGGAGTTCAGAGGGAGAGAAGGACCGGCAGATAGGGAGGAGAGGCAGGCAGAACTTGCATTGCACAAGAGGTACAAAGCAGACTGCAAATGTATCAGGAGCGAGCCATCAACCATGTACAGTCACATCTGGCGCTCCCAGGACGCCGACACATGGCTCCGCAGTGTGGACTTTTTTTAATGTGTCCGTTGCTGACAACAGTGTTGCCATCTGCAGCCTTTGCAGTCAACGCATAAGTTGCGGTAAGCCCAACACTCACCTAGGGACAACTGCCTTAAGAAGGCACCTGAACTCCCATCACTGAGCCCAGTGGGAGCAACACCGTCAGAACCCACAAAGCCACACTCCAGGCTCTCACTGTCCAGCCTCTTCTTCTTCTCCTCTCTCCTCACATTTGTTCTCCACTCCACCTTCCATGATGCCGTCGTCACATTGTTCTGGAAAAAGGCAGGCTTCTGTGGCCCAAATGTTGGAGCGGAAAAAAATGATGATGCCAGATAACCCTCTTGCCCAACGTTTGACTGCTGGCTTGTCGGAAACTAATAGCCCGCCAACTACTGCCATATCAACTGGTGGACTCGGAGGCCTTTCTTAAGTTTGTGGCCATTGGAACACCACAATGGAAGGTCCCAGGCAGGAAATATTTCTCTCGCAGAATAGCATTCCAGAGCTGTATGGCCATGTTCAGCGGCAAGTGAATATATCTCTGGCACACAGTGTTGGTGCCAAGATACATCTGACCACAGACACATGGTCTAGCAAACACGGGCAGGGAAGGTATATAAAACTTTCACTGCCCACTGGATGAACCTTCTGATGGCCGTCAAGCATGTAACCCGTGGCACCCGTGTAGATTTGGTTGTACCACCATGGATTGCATGCAGGCCTGCCTCTTCTTCTCCTCCTCTTCCTTTATCCTCCCTCTCCTCCTCGGCTGACTCCTCCATTTCCGCTGCTACCGTCTCTTCCGCTGCGCCGCCCAAGATCCCCAGAACCTATTCCACATGCCAGGTGAGACGTTGCCATGCTGTGCTGCATCTGTTGTGCCTGGAAGCCAAGAGCCACACTGGTCCTGCACTCCTTTCAGCTTTGTGTTCACAGGCAGATCAGTGTCTGACACCGCTGAATTTGACAGTTGGTAAAGTGGTGTGCGACAACGGTGCCAATCTGCTGAGCATGGCACACGTCCTGAACTTGGTGGTGCAGTGATTCATTGCCAAATACCCTGGGGTCCAGGGCATCTTGCGGCAGGCCAGGAAAATCTCGGGCCATTTCAGAAGATCTTACACAGCCATGGCTCGTCTTGCTGACATTCAGCGGCGACACAACCTGCCCGTCAGGCGTCTTATTTGTGACTGCCCAACGCGATGGAACTCAACGTTGCATATGCTTGATAGGCTGCTCCAGCAGAAACGTGCAGTTAATGACTACCTGTACGAACTCTGCGGCAGGACAGGTTCTGGGGAGCTTGGTGTTTTTTTTCACCTCGCCAGTGGCTGCTAATGCAGGACGCATGCAGACTTCTACGGCCATTTGATGAGATCACCAAACTGGTCATTCATGGCCAGGGCACCATCAGTGACATCGTACCTTACGCCTTCTTTCTGGAGCGTGCATTGTGTCATGTCATTGATCAAGTCGTCGAGGAGCAGGAGCAGGAAGATGAGGAAGTCGCAATGTTGGATGAATTCCCAGTGGGTGCTACTCCATCTGAGACAAGTCAACAGCAGGAGTCTGAAGAGGAGTCAGAGGAGGATGGTGCTGGGGGGGGGGGGGATGAGGAGGAGTAAGAAGAGCATGCTTTAAACCTTTCTGGGATCTCTGGTGTTATCCGTGGATGGGGGGAGGAGAACGAGGATGACATTATCCTGGATGATGAGCTGGAAGCAGGCCACTACACCGCTTCCATAGTTACATAGTTACATAGTTACATAGTAGATGAGGTTGAATAAATACAATAGTCCATCCAGTTCAACCTGTGTAGGTGTGTGTGGCTGTAATCATCTCACATACCCCTGAATGTTCTGATCCTTGAAATGTACGTCTAATAGTCTTTTGAAAGCCATCATACTACCCGCAGAAACCATTTCTTGTGGTAGAGAATTCCACAATCTTGTAGCCCTAACAGTAAAGAACCCCCCACGTTGCCTGAGGTTAAAACGCTTCTCCTCTAATCGCATTGTGTGCCCCCGAGTCCTCATGCAATCCCTTCGACTGAACAGCTTTTTTTCTAAGCTGAGATCCCCATTGAGATATTTAAAAATTGCTATCATGTCCCCCCTCAGGCGTCTCTTCTCCAGGGAGAATAAATCAAGCGATTGGAGACGCTCTTCATAATCAAGGTCCTCCAGTCCCCTAATTAGTTTAGTTGCCCTTCTCTGTACTCTCTCCAGCTCCAACACATCCCTTCTGAGGACTGGCGACCAGAACTGGACAGAATACTCCAGATGCGGTCGGACCAGAGTTTTATAAAGTGGAAGGATTATAGTCTTATCTCTGGAAAACATCCCTTTCTTTATGCATGCTAATATTCTGCTAGCCTTGGTAGCCGCCGCTTGACATTGCAAGCTGTTGCCTAGTCTATCATCAACCAAGACTCCCAGATCCTTCTCCATTTTTGATTCCCCCAAGGGTTCCCCTCTTAACGTGTATTGTGCTTTAATGTTTCTAGTCCCCAAGTGCAAAACCTTACACTTCTCCACGTTAAACCTCATTTGCCAAGTCGTTGCCCACTCCGTTATTTTGTCCAGGTCATTCTGTAGGATATCTGCTTCATGCTGTGCTGTTATTGCCCTGCCTAATTTTGTGTCATCAGCAAAAACTGATATCGAACTACTGATCCCGACAAGGTTGGTCCTAGGACTGAGCCTTGGGGGACCCCGCTTACTACCTCAGACCAGTCTGAGTATGCGCTGTTTATTACCACCCTTTGGATACGCCCTTTTAGCCAGTTCCGTATCCAAGAGCAAACCCTGCTGTCGATACCTGCAGACCTTATTTTATAAATTAAGCGCTTGTGGGGAACTGTATCAAACGCCTTAGCGAAATCTAGGTACACCACATCCACTGGTCTGCCCCTATCTAGCTCACAGCTCACCTCCTCATAGAATGTTAAGAGATTGGTTTGACAAGAGTGCCCATTTGTAAACCCGTGCTGGTTACTACTGATGATGCTGTTGTCCTTAGCAAACTCCACGATATAGTCCCTTATCATCCCCTCCAGAAGTTTACATACTACTGATGTCAGACTGACCGACCTATAATTTCCCGGTATATGCCTCTGACCCTTTTTGAATATCGGAATCACGTTAGCTTTCCTCCAATCTCCTGTCCTAATACCGTCCGCAAAGATCAGGAACAGTGGTCTGGATATAACCTTACTGAGTTCCTTGAGTACTCTCGGATGTACGCCATCCGGGCCTGGTGATTTGTTTGTGTTAAGTTTGTCCAGCCTTTCCCTGATTTCACCCTCTGTTAGCCATAGTGGCAAGTCCTGTGTATTACTACTAACCATACCGTCATGGTCAGTGTACCCCTCCGTTTCCTGTGTAAATACTGACGAGAAAAAAGCATTCAGCACGGTTGCTTTTTCAGTGTCCTCTGTAACCATCCTCCCATCATCGTTAATTATGTGTGCAATATGCTCTGCCCCAGTTTTTTTGCTGTTGATATACTTAAAGAATTTCTTTGGGTTTTTTTTACTATCCTCCGCTTCCAGTTTAGTGCGAATGGGGGCCTTCATGCTCCAGTGTTTTAAGGGGGACCCCCGTATAAAAAGCATAAAGGCCAAGGACCAGTACTGGGTGGCAACGTACTTAGACCCCCGATACAAACAAAAAATGGTGGAAATGTTACCACAATCACAGAGGGCGGTCAGAATGCAGCACTTCCAGGCCTTGCTGCGGGAAATGCTGCATTCTGCTTTTGCGTGCGCTGGCAAAGGAATTTCCAATCACAGAGAGACAGTTGCGGGTAGCAATCCAACAGCGCCTGCAAGAAGAGGGCGGTTTGAAGATGTCTTGGTCACTTCAGATATGAGATCCTTCTTTCAGCTGAACCATCTACAGCTGTACTCCGGATCCAGCATCAGGGAACGCCTAGACCGACAGGTGTCTGACTACAACGGGTTAACGGCCGATGTGGACGCTCTGAGGAGTGATGAACTCCTGGATTACTGGGTGGGCAGGCTTGACCTCTGGCCAGAGCTTGCACAATTTGCAATGGAAATGTTGGCTTGCCCCCCCCCCGTCCAGTGTCCTGTCCGAAAGGACGTTCAGTGCAGCAGGGGGGATCGTGACCGATAAGCGCACTCGCCTAGCTCATGACAGTGTAGACTACCTCACATTTATAAAAATGAATGAGGCATGGATCTCTGAGGAATTCAACACATGTGACCAGTAGACCATGTTTCATTGAAATTCCTCATGCCAGGCCACAAATATCCACCAGACCGCCATCCACCCACAACAATTCCTGGTCCTTGTCTTCGCTAAATACAGAGGCATAAAAGGCATTTCATGTCCATTGAATGGCAAATTTTTTGGGGCCTTTCAGGGCCGACAATTATTTTTTCTGTGAATGCCTAATGTACCTCCAGCCACAGAATACAACTTTCTTTGCTGTCAGGTAAACCCATGTGGGCTTATTTTTTGGGGCCTATGCAGGCCGACATTTACTTCTGTATCCTGTGAATGCCTAATGTACCTCCAGCCACCAAATACTACGTTCTTTGCTGTCAGGTAAACCCATGTGGGCTAATTTTTGGGGCCTATACTGGCTGACACTTACTTCTGTATCCTGTGAATGCCTAATGTACCTTCAGCCACAGAATACTACGTTCTTAGCTGTTAGGTAAACCCATATGGGCTCATTTTTGGGGCTTATACTGGCCGACACTTACTTCTGTATCCTGTGACTGCCTAATGTGCCTTCAGCCACAGAATACTACGTTCTTAGCTGTCAGGTAAACCCACGTGGGCTAATTTTTGGGGCAAATACTGTCCGACACTTACTTCTGTATCCTGTGAATGCCTAATGTACCTTCAGCCACAGAATACAACGTTCTTAGCTGTCAGGTAAACCCATGTGGGCTAATTTTTGGGGCCAATACTGGCCGACAATTACTTATTTATCCTGTGAATGCCTAATGTACCTTCAGCCACAGAATACTACATTCTTTGCTGTCAGGTAAATGCATGTGGGCTAATGTTTGGGGCCTGGAATGGCCGACACTTACTTCTGTATCCTGTGAATGCCTAATGTACCTTCAGCCACAGAATACTATGTTCTTAGCTGTCAGGTAAACACATGTGGGCTAATTTTTGGGGCCTGTACTGGCCGACACTTACTTCTTTATCCTGTGAATGCCTAATTTTTCAGACTGGAATTGAAAATCAATGGGTCTGTAAAGGTTCCACCAAATTGTGGAATGGATGCGGACCCATTTTACAGATGTGTGAATGGACCCTATATGTATTTGACATGTATTTACCGGCTGCTGTCAGTTCTGGCTGATTTATGAAAAAAAAAAACTTTACCAATTGCAATACTTCTGTTATGACATTGTCCATGTGCTGGGACTATTTGTGCACAGCTAGTACGTCTTTTGTGGCTGCAAATATGACCTAAAGGTTTTTAACCACTTGCCGACCAGTCACGTTGACTGTACTGCGGCAAAGTGGTTAGTTATCGTCCAGCGATGTAGACCTACGTCGCTAGACTCCTCCCCTTGTGGGAGGCGCGCGCCCACCGCCGGAGTCTCGCTCCCGCTGTATTCAGTCACAGCGGGAGTCGGGCTAGGGGAGGAGCGGTGGTGATCACAGCGGCTCTACCCCGATCGTCGGGGAATCGAGTGTGGAGATCCGCCCGCTTGTGTAAACAAAGCGGGCGGATCTCCTAAGTGACAGACAGGGTCAGATTGCAGGGTTCAGCATAGCTGAACCTGCGATCTGTCCCTGTGTCACTCAGTCACCTCCCCCCACACACGTTAGTAAGCACCAGGCATACATTAACCCCTTGATCACCAATAAAAATTAACCCCTTCCCTGCCAGTGTCATTTTTACAGTAACAGTGCATATGTATAGCACTGATTACTGTAGTAATGTCACTGGTACCCCCAAAAGTGTCAAAAATGTCAGTCAAGGGTCGGATCTGTCCACCGCAATGTCGCAGTCCCGCAAAAAAAATCGCAGATCACCGCCATTACTCGTTAAAAAAAACCCACCAAAAATGACAGAAATCTTTCCCTTAGTTAGTAAACGCAATAACTTTTGCGCAAACCAATCAAAATAGGCTTATTGCGATTTTTTTTACCAAAAATATGTAGCAGAAAACAAATTGGCCTAAAATGATAGAAAAATTTGATTTTTACATTTTTTTGGGAGAATTTCATATAAAAAAATGTGAAAAATATTGTTATTTTTTCAAAATTGTCGCTCTTTTTTTGTTTATAGCGCAAAAAGTAAAAATCGCACAGGTGATCAAATACCACCAAAAGAAAGCTCTGTTTGTGGGAAAAAAAGGACGTAAATTTGGTTTGGGTGCGGCATTGCATGACTGCGCAATTGTCAGTTAAAGTTGCACAGTGCCGAATCGCAAAAAGTGGCCTGGACGTAAGACAGCAAAATCCTCCGGTGGTAAAGTGGTTAAAGTTCGCCTCCCATTAAAGTCAATGGGGCCCGCTGCGAACTTGCGGTTCGCAGACTTTTGAGAAAATTTGCAGCTGACGTTCACGCTCCCCGGCCGATGTTCGCCCATCACTAATTTCGACATTAATGTATATACTCTCTTTATTTTTGTAATTGTATTCTGTAATTGCCACTACCATGTCATAAGTTCACTAGTTCCAACATTTGCACCCGGCACGGAAAGCCCCTGTCTCGAACAGGGGTCTCTAGGAGCCAACAAGGGTACCACCATCTAAACCCCATTCTGATCCCACCCAGGGACATTGGCTCAAATCCTCCATGTCGGCGGCAAAGAAACGTCCTGATGGCCTCCTGATGCGCACGCAGCTTCGCCGCGCATGCGCAGTAAGGAAGTAGCCACGTGATCAACGTCATGTCTAGGTACGTGCAGCGCCTAATGCGCTGACTGACATAAAAGGCCGGGGAACCACGTCCATCCTCACTTCCCTCGCAGAGAGGGAGAAGGACGGACAGAGGAGGTGCTGCCTGCAATATACCAGAAATCCCTTTAAGCAAAATGTGAGTCTAACAGTGGATGTTTATCCACTTCTCCATAAAAGGAAAACTTTTTCCGCATACTTCAAAATTATATGAATGAAATATCTTGCATAGCCTTTCCTTTAAAGTGTTTAAAAAAAAGTTATACAGACGGATCAATTATTTATTCCCTTTACAGTGCCATTGGCAAAGACGGGAATCTAGAGGCCCCCCCTCCTTTCTTTGGAGCCTCAACCAACCCTGGCTGCTCTTTTCTTTACCTTTTTTGCAGCATAAGTTTGTGAGTTTTTTTCACATAACATTTCCTTTTATAAATTTCATATATATGAACTGATCCGTCAAAAGAAATATACATAACTTTAAACTATGTACCATTCCAGGACACATCCATAAAGGCTCTCGCTGCAAATAAGGGACAAAGAATTTTACATGGAACAGGCAAATAAACAAATGTATGTATAGACATAATTACCCAGCACCAACGGTTTAAATGTCCGTGGTATACTTCATTATTAAATTAACTAATACTTCACTACCGTTTCAGACAGGGTGATATAAATCCTTGATAAAGGCTGCAATAGAGCCGAGACGCGTAGGATACGCACAGGGAATTTCTCTAACCACTTTTCCAAGCCCACAAGCATGGAAGAACAGAGATAAATATCCCAAAAAAATGTCACGAAACTCTTCAAAACTTTTTTCACCTATTCACCTTGGATCTATAACCCAACACCAATGAATGCATAATCATATGTGAATTCAATTTTATGTACAAACCTTTCTTCAATAAATTATTTTCATTTATATCCTTGTATATAAACTAGCTTGCCCTTAAAGTCCCACCCCCTTTGGTTTGAGGCACCAATCAACCACACAGAACATTGGAAGTTAACCAGTCCCAAGGAAAAAGAAAAGATCCCATTCCACACCGGACTAAGCGTGTTTGACCCACATGCAGTATTGCTAGGGGGTCCTGGTAGTCTGGTAAGTGGAAGTATCCATAGGGAGCGGATCCTCACGATATTGCACCTTATTTTGGTACGGACTGGCACTGATTTGCATATTAAGGAGCACCTTAAAGTGGAGTTCCACCCTAAAATTATACCTACCTCCATCTTCTCGCTCTGGGTCACCTGAAAAACAAATGGATAATCGCAATTCTTTTTTTTTTTTTTTACTTACCTCGTTTAGAAGAAAATATACTTACCTTACCATCTACTTCCTCGTTCCTCGGCCGCGCCCCGCGCCGTCACTTTCGCTTTGCAATGATTCCTGGGAGCTGAACGTCATCGCTCCCAGGAATCAATGCGCCTGCACCGGCCCCGACGTCAGTTCCGGTGTAGGCGCGTCATACCTTGCAAAACAGCTTCTGGGCATGCCCAGAAGCTGTGTAGGGATGACGCTGCGGCACCGGAAGTGACGGCGGGGCCGGTGCAGTGCATCGTGGGACCGAAGAAGACGGAAGAGGACACAGAAGAGGATCGCGCTGGCTTCAAGCTGCCCACACCTGAGATGGCAGCGCTGGAGAATAAATTTTCAAGGTAAGTATTTCTTCTTGCAGGTAAGTGCAACCCGGGACAGATCAGAGGCTAGCCATTGTGGAATGCACTAGCCCTGACTGCACTTTCACTGGCTACTTACTTAGAAAACTGGACTTTTTATTCACATGTATATATATATTTTTTATTTATCGATTTCATGATTGTTTTATGAACATATAATAATGTTTTTCTGAATCTAATTTGCACTATTATTTGCATTTACTTTTCACTATTGTGGCACTTTAGAGAGATTCTACATTAAGGTGTTGATGCAACAGCAAAGTTGTATAAGTTTTGCATTTTTTGCACAATACACACTTTATATACTTTTTTGCACTTTATTTAGCACACCTATTTTGCGCTGTGTATCACTATACATTTTCTGGCAAAATTACTTGTATTTTTGAACAGCGGCACTTTAGGTTTTATGCATCCATAGCGCAGTGATTTTGTTTTTGGTTTATTTTCCACTCGCAAAATGCGAGCATGCGAGTGGAAAATTTGAGGGCTGACCTAGAAGCAGGCTTTTGTTACATGCGAGCAGTCTGGCAGTCTTTTTTTAACATATATGCAGTCTCTATCAGTCTCTTGTAAAATCTGATCAATAACAGTGGATGGCATATAGAGTCAGCTATCCTGTTACTGATAGAATAAATAAGAACTTCTGGGTTCAATTAAATATTTTCCTCAAACTGTCCCTGCATTTTTTTTCTGATTAAAAATAAGTCACTGCTGTAATTAAAGTCTAGGTAACCCCACCCACTCCAAGCAAGCCACACCTGCATTTGACTGCAACACACTGTGCTCATCACATGTAGGTGGGCAATCCGGGTACGTTCACACTGAACCCTGATTTGAAATTGTGCAAGTTCAGCTGAACTCGCAAGATTTCAAACTCGCATTTCAGTGCAAGTTCAGGAGCGATTTGAATGACATCTGTGGGGGTTCATGCACAGATGTCTATAGAAATCCCCCCCACAAAGTCACCAAAAGTAGGGCAGGAACTACTTTTGGAAATAGTTTCGGCGCCGCAAAGTCAGCATCGCACAGATTGGGACAGTGCCTGTTACCGGCAATATGCTGTGATTTGGAATGCGATTTGACATGTCAAATTGTGCCAATGTGAACGGGGGCTCCCTCTCATATCTTTTTGCGAGATTCAAGTGTCCCAATCTGACAAAGACAACACATCATGCTAGAAAAAGTAGGAGGGCAAAATTGTAAGTGTGCACATGGCCTTATACCGTGCAAACCTACAGGGACTGATGGCGTTCGCTTCCTTGATGTACAAGATATGTGTCATTTATTACAGACTAAATCAGTTAAACATTTGCTCTGTAAACATAAACTGTTGCAGAGCTGACATACTGTGGTTCTTAATCTCTTGTTCTTGGTAATGGCCCCCCTGGACAGACAGCACTTAGTGTGCTCTAATAGCTTGTCGATTTTTACAAGCACTACTGTGAATTAGCAATGTTTAGACAGATCCTAAAGCTCAGCTTCAGACCAATTTAGAGGACCAATTAAGTATTTCTTAGAAATCATTCAAAACGGTTTACAATACAGTTACTATGAGTACCCATATCTGTAAAGAAGAAAGGATCTCCGCTACTCCTGACTAGCTTAGGTGAATAAAAGATAAGGGCGACCATCAGAAATTGTGGGGCCCCTTACACAGATTTAGGCCTGTGCAAACCCCCCCCCCCCCCCCCCCAGTCCTGACCATCAACACTGCCCTGGGCCCACCCACTGCCTGTCCCACCAAATCCACCCACTAGCCATCCTTCAATGCACCCACTTTTATCGTAACACTCTTACAACATAATATATGAAAATGAAAAGTGTATTCCAAGTCATCAGTGTTTTCAAGATTTAATAGTAAGGAATTATATTTTGTCCAAAAAGACATCCCAATCCAGCAGCTTTACGCATTCAGCCCCCCCCCCCCCCACACGTGTACACACTCAGCCCCCCTCACATGTGTATATATGACACACACACACACATAGAGACACACACACATGCACATACACACATGTGCACACACACACACAGACTTGTACACACACCCACACCAATGTACACACATACACACAGACATGTCGACAGACAAACACACATACACACATATGTACATACACACGGCATAGTTGCCAACATTTGAAAAAAAAATTCCAGGGACATTTTACAGCACAGCTATCAATTACTTACCACACCCACTTCCCTAAATCTCCACTCACTCCGCATAATTAATCTCTGCCTACTTATCATCAGATTATAGGGTCTACTCAATAAAGAGAGAATTACAGGAAATTGAAAAGGGAATTTCAAACTTAAACAATAAACTATCAGCGCAAAGCCGTGTAGGAAATTCACATAAAGTGCAAAACTTGTTAAAAAATCAATGTGCATAACCAATCAATGTGCATAAAAATAACCGGCAGCATACACTAATCGTGTCCACACCTCACAATCAAAGTAATATAAATAAAAAACGTGATGCGCCAGATGTGCACAAAATATTGATACTAAGGTGACCGTATAAACAATAAAAGTGTCCAAATATACAGTTCAAAATAATGCCGTGCTCAAAAGCAATTCAAATAATATTGTGTTCAAGTGTCCATGTATCACTAAAGAAGCCTTGATCCCGTGAGAGATGATAATAAACACCAGCGTGTCAAATCCCTCCACCAGAAAGATTGGCCTCTCACCTCAGCATAAGACCCAAACGGGCCAGCATTAGCCTGTGTGAAGATAATGGACTCTAGGGATGACTCTCCAGCCTTTCACCTCCGGAGGTCGCCGGGACATGCAGTAAAAATAAAAGGCAAAAATCTAGTGCTCTCTGCTTACATAAAGGTAGGCTTTATTGAAGATAGGAAAGTAACTCACATTTGTCAGGCACTAAGCCGTGCCTGCTTGTATGGCATTCAATGTGTAGCTCAACCCGAGAGATGATCGGCGTCAGACACGCAGACTCCGCCCCCTATACACGTTACGTCAGAGCGTACGGCTCCGTTGACTTCTTCGGTAGGGGTGGGATTTGCGTGTCAAGCCTCGCCTTTTATCAACATTAATAGAGGTGGATTGGCCAGCGATCATTCGCCCCTCCTTCAGCTACTAGCAATATGCGGGACACCGGAACCAACGATACATTCATCGATTCATATCGCTATTAAAAACATATTAATACACATAAAACCTAATTAAATCATTACATTGCCAAAAAAATTCATAGCCATAAATACATACATAAATACCACACAAAATGACCTAAAATTGGATAAAAGGGTATAGGAATGAATATCTCAGTAAATTTATTAAAAATGGATAAAAATAGATAAAAATAGATAAAAAAGATAAAAACAGCCCCGGATAATCACTGTACATACTGATAAATGTTGAGGTACTATCTGTCGCTAATGAAGCAGTTGAGGTCAAAGTCTATGTTTAACCCGCTGGGTGCCAATACTTTGGCCTCATATACCCAGAAGGACTCCCTTCTGCTTAACTGGCAAATGTAGTTCCCCCTCTCCAGTGTGGTTGGACATGTTCAATACCCCAAAACTTTAAAGAGTGGGGTTTCCTGTCATGGACTTCTCTAAAATGCCTCGAAACATTGTGTGAGACTTCACCCTTTTTAATATTTTTTATATGTTCCCCTATTCTTACATTAAGGGGTCTGGAGGTGCGGCCCACATATTGGAGTCCACAACCACACTCCATCATATAGACAACCCCAATGGTAGTACATGTGATCAAATCTTTGATCTGGTATTCGTTACCTGTGCTATTAGATTTGAACGATTTTCTTTTTTTAATATTTTTTTTCGTTTGTCGACAAACTCCACATTTGCCACACGCATAAAATCCGGATAAAAACTGGAAAACTGTATTTTTTATGGGTTTGGGGGGCTCTACCACTCCTGGCGCCAACCTGTCCTTCAAAATAGGCACTCTCCTATATATGAAGCCAGGTTTCTCCGGGGTCCTAAAATGTTATCTTGTCTTAAAACACCCCAGGTTTTTTTAATAATACGCTCACTCTGTCTATGTTGAACGTTAAAATCAAACACTAATTTAAAATCATTACCCCCCCTCGGTGGTACCCCCTTATTTTCTAAAAGGTCTTCCCTATTCAATGAGGATACTTGTTGTAAATCAGAAGTCACTTTCTCCATATTGTATCCCTTTGCCTGAAATCGATCTACCAATATTTTGGACTGCGCAATATAATCATTCTCATTCGAGCAATTCCTCTTGATTCGGATAAGCTGTCCCCTCGGGATGTTAAAAAGCCAATTTCTATGGTGGCAGCTGTCCATAGGCAAGTAGGAATTTCAGTCGGTTGGTTTAAAAAAGTTTTTTGTGTGTATACGACCTTCTTTTATAAAAAGTTTAGTGATATATGGACACTTGAACACAATACTATTTGAATTGCTTTTGAGCATTATTTTGAACTGTATATTTGGACACTTTTATTGTTTATACGGTCACCTTAATATCAATATTTTGTGCACATCTGGCGCATCACGTTTTTTATTTATTTTAATTTCGAACTTAAGGCCAAAGTAGCAGAGTTGGAATAATTCTCCTAATCAACTGCACTACTTCTGCCTAAAGTTTAAATTTCTTATCACAATTCCCTGCAATTCTAAAGTGTCAAATGTGCTCAGGTGTGACCATACAAAAAATGTAATATGTAAATATAAATAAAGTGCAAGGTGTAAATAAGTACGATAAAACGATCATGGTAACCGAACAGTATGTTGTTTACCGGGCGCTCGAGTTTGGCACATCGCAAATCGAATAGACAGATTATTGGGCAGGGCTGGGGAGGTCCCAGCGGTCATGGTGCATGTAGGCACCAATGACCAAGTAAGAGGAAGGTGGAGGATCCTAAAGAATGATTTCAGGTACTTAGGGAATAGATTGAGGAATAGGACCTCCAAGGTGGTTTTCTCTACAATACTGCCTGTACCTCAAGCCACACCAGAGAGGCAGAAGGAGATTAGGGAACTGAACAAGTGGCTGAGGAACTGGTGTAGGAAGGAGGGGTTCAGGTTCCTGGAGAACTGGGCTGACTTCTCAGTCGGCTACCGGCTCTTTAGTAAGGATGAGCTGCACATTAATGGGGACGGTACAGCTCTATTGGGGAGAAAGATGGCCACAAAGTTGGAGGGGCTTTTAAACTAGGAGTAGGGGGGAGGGCTCAGAGGTAGATTTAGTTAGGAGGGAGCTAAGGACAGAGGGTATTATTGGGGGCAGCAGCTACAGCAGGTCCGTAATGTCTAAAACCTCAGACCAAACAGACATAAAAGCAGACATGGGAGTAAGTCACACATGTGCAAGTCACAAGCAAGTCTCAAGTCTTAACCTTCAAGTCTCAAGCAAGTCCCAAGTTACTGTGGTGAAAAGCAAGCAAGTCAAGTCCAGTCACTGCTAGAAGTCAAGCAAGTAAAGTCAAGTCATTTATTTTGGTCAAGTCACAAATCAAGTCAAAATACTGATCTACCCCAATTTTCACCTTTAAATCAGTTAAAAGTCAGTGGTCAGGAAAGGTTTTGTTTTATTTCAAAATTACCAAAACTGCTTAGTGCTTTTTTTCTTGGCATATTAAAGAAACACTTTGAATGCCCAAACAGCTCAAAATCCTTCGTCCGGTCATGTTTCAACACCACAGTCACTAAAAACATGTTAAGTATTTCCATTGTTAAACAGCCTGTGTCCTAAAAATCAGAATACACTGAGGTGTTTTAAGTGACTGTGGTGTCAGAAACATAACAGGCACATTCATTTTGCTTTAACACATCTTGAGAAAATGCAAATATTTAATAACTTAAAAAAGTTAAGTAATTTCGAGTCATATGTCTCAAGTCAAAGTCAAGTCTCAAGTCATGAATACCAAGTCAAAGTCAAGTCGAGTCTTATTAATTTTAGTCAAGCAAGTCTCAAGTCCTCAAACTGGTGACTTAAATCTGACTTAAGTCAAGTCATGTGACTCAAGTCCCCCACCTCTGCATAAAAGTAAGCACTATTCACTATCAACTTCCACAAAACTAAGAGGGGTATATGCAAATGCCAGGAGCCTAGCTAATAAAATGGATGAGTTGGAACTGTTAGTACATGAGGAGGACATAGACCTTGCGGGAATAACAGAAACTTGGTTCGACCCCTCACATGACTGGCTGGCCAATATCCAAGGGTATTCTGTGTATCGGAGGGACAGGGAAGGAAAACGAGGGGGAGGAGTATGTCTCTATGTCAAGAATAATGTAAGGGTGGTAGAGAGGAGTGATATTATGGAAGGGATGAGTACGGAGTTAGAATCTGTGTGGGTAGAGCTCCATAGGGAAAAATTAAAGGGAAAAGTAATTGTCAAGGTTTGTTATAGGCCACCCAACCAAAGGGAGGAGGTAGAGCTGGAATTTATATCACTGTTGATAGCAAAGCTGGGATCAGTCATCATATTAGAAGACTTCAATTATCCCAACATTAACTGGGAAGAGGGTACTGCACACTCACTAAAGGCCCGTCTCTTCATGGAAACCTTACAGGACAACTACATGTCTCAGTTGGTAGATTCTCCTACTAGAAAAAAATGCAGTGTTGGATCTATTAATTACTAATGACCCAGACCTAATCTCAGATGTAGGAGTCCGGGACAACCTGGGTTCTAGCGATCACAGGATGATCACATTTAGCGTAAATCACAATATAGCAAGGCAAGAGGGGAACATAAGAACCCTAAACTTCAGAAGGGCAAACTTTCCCAAACTGTGCTCAATGATAGAGGAAATAAACTGGGACCAAACCCTAGGAACACAAAGGAAAAATGGGAATGCTTTAGGAACATATTAAACAAATGCATCTTGCAGTGCATTCCTATTGGAAATAAATTTATAAGAGCCGAAGCCAAACCTGGCTGGCAAAGCCGTAATGTAAAAAAAACTTATAAGGGAAAAAAATATATGGCTTTCAAGAACTATAAATCGGAGGGCACATTATTGGCTTTCTAGCAATACAAGGAATCAAAAAAGAAATGTAAATACGAAATCAAAATGGCTAAAATCAACTTCGAGAGACAAATAGCGGAGGGCAGTAAAAAGAACCCTAAGAAATTCTTTAAATACAAACCTGATTCCCAAAAAGTTGGGACATTGTACAAATTGTGAATAAAAACAGAATGCAATGATGTGGAAGTTTCACATTTCAATATTTTATTCAGAATGCAACATAGATGACATATCAAATGTTTAAACTGAGAAAATGTATCATTTTAAGAGAAAAATAAGTTGATTTTAAATTTCATGGCATCAACACCTCAAAAACACGGGACAAGGCCATGTTTACCACTGTGTAGCACCCCCTCTTCTTTTTATAACAGTCTGCAAACGTCTGGGGACTGAGGAGACAACTTGCTCAAGTTTAGGAATAGGAATGTTGTCCCATTCTTGTCTAATACAGGCTTCTAGATGCTCAAAGGTCTTCTTTGTTGCATCTTCCTCTTTATGATTTGCCAAATGTTTTCTTTGGGTGAAATATCTGGACTGCAGGCTGACCATTCCAGTACCCGGATCCTTCTTCTACACAGTCATGATGTTGTTATTGATGCAGTATGTGGTCTGGCATTGTCATGTTGGAAGATGCAAGGTCTTCCCTGAAAGAAACAACGTCTGGATGGGAGCATATGTTGTTCTAGAACTTGGATATACCTTTCAGCATTGATGATGCCTTTCCAGATGTGTAAGCTGCCCATGCCACATGCACTCATGCAACCCCATACCATCAGAGATGCAGGCTTTTGAACTGAGTGCTGATAACAACTTGGGTTGTCCTTGTCCTCTTTAGTCCGGATGACATGGCGTCCCAGTTTTCCAAAAAGAACTTCAAATTATGATTTGTCTGACCACAGAACAGTTTTCCACTTTGCCACAGTCCATTTTAAATGAGCCTTGGCCCAGAGAAAATGCCCACGCTTCTGGATCATGTTTAGATATGGCTTCTTTTTTGGCCTGTAGAGTTTTAGCCGACACAACAAAAGGAGGGGTACACCGACCATGACTGTATGGTTAGCAGTATGTCACTGGACTTGCCGCTATGGCTAACAGAGGGTGAAATCAGGAAAAGGCTGGATAAAATGAACACAAATAAATCACCAGGACCGGATGGCGTACATCCAAGAGTACTAAAAGAACTAAGTAATGTTATATCTTGACCACTGTTCCTGATCTTTGCTGACAGTATTATGACAGGAACTGTATCAGGTGACTGGAGGAAAGCTAACGTGATACCAATATTCAAAAAAGGGCAGAGGCATATCCCGGGAAATTATAGGCTGGTCAGCCTGACATCAATAGTATGTAAACTTCTAGAAGGGATGATAAAGGAATATATCCAAGAGTTTGCTAAAGACAACAACATCATCAGCAGTAATCAGCATGGGTTTACAAAAGGGCATTCGTGTCAAACCAATCTGTTAACATTCTACGAGGAGGTGAGCTGTGAGCTAGATAGGGGGAGACCTGTGGATGTGGTGTACCTGGATTTTGCTAAGGTGTTTTATTCAGTTCCCCACAAACGCTTAATTTATAAAATAAGGTCTGCAGGCATCGACCACAAGGTTTGCTCTTGGATATGGAACTGGTTAAAGGGGCGTGTCCAAAGGGTGGTAATAAATAACGCCTACTCAGACTGGTCTGGGGTGGTAGGTGGGGTCCCCCAAAGCTCAGTCTTGGGACCAATTTTGTTCAATTTATTCATAAATAGCATTGAGAACATGGTGATTAGCTCAATCTCAGTTTTTGCAGATGACACAAAATTGAGCAGGGTAATAACTTCACATCATGAGGCAGAAATCCTACAGAATGGCCTGAACAAAATAACAGAGTGGGCAACTACATGGCAAATGAGGTTTAATGTGGATAAGTGCAAGGTATTGCACTTGGGGACAAAAACATAAAATCACAATACACGCTAGGGGGGAACCTCTGGGGGGAATCAAAAATGAATAAGGATCTAGGAGTCTTGGTAGAGGATAGATTTAGCAATATCATGCAATGTCAAGCTGCAGCTGCCAAAGCCGGCAGAATATTAGCATGCATAAGGAAGGGGATGTATTCCAGAGATAAAACTATAATCCTACCACTTTATAAAACACTGGTCCGACTGCATCTGGAATATTCTGTCAAGTTCTGGTCGCCAGTCATCAGAAGGGATGTGTTGGAGCTGGAGAGAGTCCAGAGAAGGGCAACTAAACGAATTAGGGGGACCTAATTGGAGGATCTTAATTACGGAGAGCGTTTACAAGCGCTTGATTTATTCTCCCTGGAGAAGAGACGCCTGAGAGGGGACATGATAGCAATTTACAAATACCTCAACGGTGATCTGAGCATAGAAAAAAAACGATACAGTCGCAAGGAATGCATGAGGACACGAGGCCATACAATGCGCTTAGAGGAGAAGCATTTTAACTTCAGGCTACGCAGGGGGTTCTTTACAATAAGGGCTACAAGACTGTAGAATTCTCTGGCACAAATGGTAGTAACTGCGGGGAGTATGGCTATGTTTAAAAGACTCTTGGACGTACATCTCAAGGATCAGAACATTCAGGGGTATGAGAAATGATTACGGCCACACACACCTACACAGGTTGAACTGGATGGACTATTGTCTTTATTCAACTTCAACTACTATGTAACTATGTAAAATCTAATTATACTATCTGGTATAATTAGGTTCTATTGTACTTATTTACACCTTGCACTTTATTTATATTTACATATTACATTTTTTGTATGGTCACACCTGAGCACATTTGACACTTTATTCACATGTAATGTTAACAGATATTTTTGCACATAAGATTTTTGCTTTCATCCTACCTACCTTCATGTCTGTGAATGTGTCTTCACTCTCCAGAGGTCCTTCTCCGCTCTTCTGTGGTGCTGCCAAGAACCAGTGTCTTTGATTTAAAAATGGCGCCAGGCGGGTCCATCACGTAACTGCGCATGCGCCCGCCCACGGCTGAGCTTGTAAGAGCTTTCCTGAGCCTGGCAGGCGTCAGAACGGCGCATGCGTAGTTACGATGTTGGCCCGCAACCATTTGTTTTACAGGCATTGGCTGCTGCCCGTAACAGGCATTTACGGGTAGCCCGATTAACGGGCTCTTGCCGGGACAATGTAAATTACCCAGGACAGGCTCCTATTTGCCAGGTCTGTCCCAGCAAAAACAGGACAGTTGGCAAGTATGACAGGTAGACACACACATGTACACACATGTACATACAGACACACATGTACACAATCACTCCCCCCCCCCATTAACTTGCACAACAGCCCTTACTTGTAAGGTGGTCTTCCTTGCCCCCCCTCGTTGTTTCCACATGTGGCTGAGACACAGAGGGGAGCTGCAGTCCAGGAAACATTACAAGCAGCACAGTGCACACACGAGGAGTGCACATGCAGGAAGTAGCCAGAGGTGGTAGCAAAGAGCCTGATGTGAGCTCAAAAACTCAGAGCAGCAGCAGCTTCCGCCTCACACTCAGAAAGCCAGCGCAGCCACGTAGCACCTCTGCCCCCGCCCCTACCTTTTCCCATCCTCGCCCGTCAAGACACTCTGGCCCCTTACAAGTGTATGGGCTGTACCCCCTGATGGTGGCCCTGTCTATATGTCTTCACCAAACGACAACATCTAATGCATTTTGTCCCGTCAACCGGGGCTTAGTCATAAATCTTAGGCCTCTTTCACAAGAAGTAGAATCCGCCTGCTCAGCAGAGGATCTCTCCTCTGATCCCCACTGGGCAGGCGCATTACAGGTCTGTATGCAGAGTGAACACAGACACAGCCCGCTCTCCTCTATGCATGTCCATTCCCATCCTAATGTCATTCGATCTGACCCACTGGACGGATGGCGAACGTATCGCCATACGTCTGTTTTCAGCAGATCTTGTCGGATCGGATGCCCGACGGGTGTCAGCGTCTGCTGCCCCTCATAGGACAATGTTGACCGAGTCAACTGAGAAATGGACAGGCCGACCCGATTGGTCCACTGGTGTGAAAGGGGCAATAAAGCTCAGCTTCAGACCAATTTAAAGCACCAGTTAAGTATTTCTTACATTTAAAACAGTTTACAATACAGCTACTATAAGTACTCATATCTGTAAAGAGAAAAGGATCGCCAATACTCCTGAGAAGCCAAGGTAAATAAAAGAAAAGGACTAACCTCAGCCTTTATGTCTATACCAAACTAATAGGCGCGCGCAGAGGGTGTGCTAGGTGTGCCTGGGCACATCCTATTCACCCCTGTGCAGCGCAGATTCCACCAGCTGCCCATCCCCTGACCCCTTTCTCCCCAAAAGCGCTGCTGTCTTCCCTCTTCTCCTCTCCCACCAGCTGCTGCTGCAGGCACAGGATGTCATTTACCGACCTCTTCCTTTTCTGAATGTACACAGTGAGTGTTCATTAATAACTGAAGCATAGTAAACTATGTTTGTGAATGAACAGGAAGCTGCTCAGCACAGAACACTGCACATTCATGCACTGTCCAGTGCAGCTGAGGCTGCAGAGAAAGGGACTGGATAATCTCTGTCCTCCATTCCTTTTCTCTGCCTCAGATCTGAGACATCAGGGGTCTGTTGAGTCCCCTGATATTTCACCAAAGCCCACAACAGAGCTTCTAAAAAAATTGTAAAAAAAAATGTAAAAGAAAATATTGTAAACAATGATAAAACAAATGCAAATTGTAAAAAATATAAAAATAATTAAAAAAAACTACAGACAATGTCTACTTCCATACCAACACCAATCCCTCCCTTACTGACTCTATCCATTGCCCCACTGACACCGTTCATGTTTTAATACATTTTATTTTATAAGAGTGTGTTTATCTGTGTGTGCGTATGTGTATATATGCGCTATATTACCAAAAGTATTGGACACCAACCTTTACACGCACATGAACTTTAATGGCAGTCTTTGCCCTTTGGGTTCAATATTGAGTTGGCCCACCCTTTGCAGCTATACCAGCTTCAACTCTTCTGGGAAGGCTGTCCACAAGGTTTAGGAGTGTGTCTATGGAAATGTTTGACCATTCTTCCAAAAGCGCATTTGTGAGGTTAGGCACTGATGTGGATGAGAAGGCCTGGCTTGCAGTCTCTAATTCATCACAAAGGTGTTATATCGGGTTCAGGCCAGTCAAGTTCCTCCACTCCAAACTCTTTCACCCTTGTCTTTATGGACCTTGCTTTGTGCCGGGGTGGATTTTGTTTTTATTTAAATCAGATTTGTTTTTATTTAAATTGGATTTTTTAAAATTTTTACTACATTTATTTAAATAAATTGCTTTTGGAGTAAAATTCTATCTAAAGGTAGTTTTCTATTTAAGATACATTAATAATTTAGTTTATTCAGCATGAAATGGAGCTTTGTTATGTAGGCTGTATATTCTGCAATATTTACATTTTTGGTAAACTCATTCAATGAATCCAAGCTCTGCAAGCTGAGATAACATGCACTGCATTGATGTATTTACGCAACTTCACAGTAACCATGAGATAAAAAAAAAAGTTCAGGAATATTCCTTTATCCCATTGTTTTGCAGATCTATGTACACTACAAAATGTATGGTTGAATTGGTTCTGATATCGCTGTTTTGCTAACCTGACAGCCTATTTCTCTAAATAGGAAACCTTCATTTTGTTTGCAAATATTAAAACTGCCAGCAGGAATAAGTCCTTACATTTGAAAAGCACCTGTAATTTCAGATCCATCATGGCAGTGCCTGTTAGCGGTCATCCACTCACCTGCTGCCGCCACGTCCCTCACTTTGTTGTGTCAC
This sequence comes from Pelophylax lessonae, assembly GCF_965119305.1. Classification (NCBI taxonomy): domain Eukaryota; kingdom Metazoa; phylum Chordata; class Amphibia; order Anura; family Ranidae; genus Pelophylax; species Pelophylax lessonae. The sequence goes on along the minus strand of NC_138773.1, from coordinate 181,150,517 downwards.
TGACTCATCACCATCCGTCCCATTAAAGTGAATGGGACTGTCTGTGAGTCAAAAGCGGGTCAGAGGAGAAGCCACTGCGGGACAGTTGCTCTTTAAAAATCATGATTTAAATCGAGTTCATTTAAATCAAGCCTTTTTACTAGTGATTTAAATTGTGATTTAAATCGACTTGATTTAAATCAAATCCACCCTGCTTTGCGCACTGGTCCAAATCATTTGGTGGAGGGGGAAATATGGTGGGGGGTTGTTTTTCAGGGGTTGGGCTTGGCCCCTTAGTTTCAGTGAAGGGAGCTCCTAAGGTTTCAGGATACCAAGACATTTTGGAAAATTTTTTGCTCCCAACTTTGTGAGAACAGTTTGGGGATGGCCCCTTTCTGCTCCAACATGACTACACACTAGTGCACAAACCAAGGTCCATAAAGACATGGATGAGCGAGTTTGGGGTGGATAAACATGCCTGGCCTGCACAGAGTCCTTACCTCAACCCGATAGAACACCTTTGTAATGAATTAGAGTGGTTACTGCGAGCCAGGCCTTCTTGTCCACATCACTGCCTGACCTTACAAATGCGCTTCTGGAACAATGGTCAAACATTCCCATAGACACACTCCTAAACCTTGTGGACAGCCTTCCCAGAAGAGTTGAAGCTGTTTTAGCTGTAAAGGCTGGGCCAACTCAATATTGAACCCTACGGTCTAAGACTGGGATGCCATTAAAGTTCATGTGCGTGTAGGGGCAGGTGTCCCAAAACTTTTTGTAATATAGTGTATACTGTATATATATATATATATATATATATATATATTGTGACAGGAAGTCAGGTAAATCTGGGAATGTAGTCACTGAGAGGAGACACATTCCCACCTGCTTTGAAAGTTCACTGATACTATAGGGTGTTGGCTGCAGAGAGAGCCAGCAGGAAGTTGAAAACCATTCAGCTGTTCAGAATGAGGAGATCAAGGACTCTATAATTTGTCCAGAGAAAATCTATTGAGTGCTGCCTCCTGTCGCTGTGTGAGCTGGGAAGAGGAGGACAGACATACGTGTACCTCCCGACGCCGTGTGGGCATGGGAGAAGGACTGCTGCCGCCTGTCGCCGTGTGGGCTGGGAGAGGGGGACAGTCGGATGTGTGCCTCCCGACAAGCTGGTGAGCATGGGAGAAGACCCCCTACAGCGATGTGAAGCTAAGGAGGGTAACCACGAGTGAAGACGTCTCAAAGGTGAGAAGACAAAGTGTTCCATGTGAAGAGTGTGAAGAGAAGTGTTCCATGTGAAGAGTGTGAAGAGTAAAGGGACCTGTTAAATGAACTATGTTCAATGTGAAGAATCTGAAGAGTAAAGGATCCTGTTATAAATGAACATGTGCTGTGTGAAAGAAAACAAAGGGACATGTTCAATGGACAATGTTTGTGCTGTGTGAAAAGCAAACAAATGGACATTTGAGTGTCTGCTGTAGGATCAGCAGTGTCGGCCCAACAGTAGGTTGGAAAGACTTCTTAGGTAGGTTCCAGCTGTGAGAAGGTAGCCGCCCACAGAGGCAAGGATTTATTTTGTGTTTTATTTTATTTTGGATGTTTTGCTGCATACAGCCTGGTGAAGAAAACACCATTTAATAAACCACACTGTTTGTTTGCAAGCACTTGTCGGCTATCTCTCTGTGAAAACGCACCCCCAAAGGGGTCATCCACGCCTACCACCGAGCTAATCCCTTACAATATGTATATATATATATATATATATACGGTGTATATATATATATATATATATATATATATATATACAGTATATGGTATATATTGTGACAGGATGAGACGCTGTCACTGTAAAATTGGTACACAAAGTGTGCACAATGGCTCTGTGCAGGACTACAGAGTGTAGCTGTGGAGTGGAGAAGACTGCTTTTGCAGCTTTCTCCAGGTTTTGGTATACCTGGATGGGGCTCTGTAGTTTGGAGATTTCATAGTGTCTTGGGAGGGACAGAATCTCCAACTCTGTGTCCATATTTTGTGGGTGACCAGCAGGGTGTGTGCTCAGGTGCACACAGCCCTTATAATGAGGGTCTAGGAAGACATCAGGCTCCCAGTTAGAGACTGCTCCACCCAAGGGAGACAGGTGGTCTCCAGTACTCGGAGAGGCTGCATGTGGCAGCCAAAGCCTGAGTGTCTGTAGGAGACAGTAAACGGCCTGGGGTCAGAAGAGTGGTGTACATCAGTGTGGAGCCGTGTGCATTAGTGTGAAGTTGTCCACACTAAAGCAATCTGTGGTCTGTGTGGCCAGCCCCAAGAGCAGAGGTAGTGCTACAGCGAGAGAGCCAGGTGGGCTAGCATTTTCAGTTTGATATTTATTGACTGGAGAAGAACCCCTGCGTGGGAAACCTGTATTATGGAGTTCTTATTTTGCCTTTTGATAAAAATGGGATACCAGGCCCTTAAAATATAATACTGGCCTGCAGTGAATCACTGGAAAAACGCATCTGCCACTGAGCTAATGGTCCCCAATGTTACAAGTGGTGGAGGATGCGGCACAAGACGGTGGAATCTGGGGCCTTGCTCCACAGTGAATTCAGGTCAGGAACTGTTGGCGGTGTGCAGAAGTGCAGCCAGACAAAAGGCATTGCGTGTTGCAGGTGGTGTACCTGTGAAAGGAAAGTAAAAACCTTTTTTTCTCTCTCCTGCTGTAAACTGTTGCATTACTGCAAAGGATGGGGTGGTCAAAGCAAAAAAAGGATGCAATCCTTGCTAAGGCAAGGGAAAGGCTGCTATGGCTAGAGGGTATTTCACCACATGACCCAGCCATGCCAGAAAATTTATCTGGGTGTGAATTTGCTGTGAACTGGTGTAAATTATTCACCTCACCCCCAGTTAAACGACAAGTGAAAGAGGTTGTCCCTGGCAACAGGAAACCAGGTGGACAACAACATGTGGAAAGGAGGAGTATGGTCGTCCATGGCAGCAACATCCAGCCCAGCAGGGATGTCTGGGATCCAAGGAGTCTGCCTGCTGATGATCGTGACCAGCGGTATCCTGCGACAACGAGTGAGAGTCAGTCATCAAGGAGATGCCAAGGAGTTAAACTTCAGCGTCCAGTACCATGCTTGGAGTGTGGTCAATTCGGGCATGGGATCTTTACTTGCCCCAGGTTCTGGAACACTGCTGGAGAGTCTGAAAAGCAGTCTAAGAGGCAGTAACTTGTGAGGATGCAGCTGAGAGACCACGCACTCAAATGAAGTCAAAGGTACCTGCTACAGGATATGATAAGACTGTTGCAGTTTGTGGGACTGATTCCAGGGAAGTGGGAGTCTGTCCAGCTGGCAGATCCGCAGAAGGTGTGCAAATGGACTTGCTGCAGTGTGCTACCCTAGTAGTGGGGAGACACAGGTTGAAGCTCAACCTGCAGCAAGGTTAAGGACTCAAAAAGACTTGTAAGAAAAAGACAGGCGCCACTCTAAGTGCAGTAGGGCACGTTTTAATAATATAAATTCAAAACAACATATAATCACAAACGAGTAAGTATAAACAGCAGTGGGCAATAAAAGGATGGTTCCGTCCAGGGGATAGGTGCATCCGGATGCCTGTGAGCAACTCGGACGGTCCGCTGAGTAGTCCGCTATGGCCGGTGGAAGACGGCCTTTCCCGGACACTGGGGACACTGTTGGAGCTTCCGGTGCGCAATTCCGGATGGAACATAGAAACGTGATGATGTGGCAGGCGACGCGTTGTCGGAGCATGCGCTCCTTCCTCAGGCCTCTATGGCGCCATCTTAGAAGAGATGAAAGAGAAGAAAAAGACTTGAGGACTCTGTATGTGCCTGGTATAATCCAGCAGAGTGCTGGGAGAGATGTACTAGGGGTGACCAAAACAGTCTTTGTGCGAGGTTCCCTAGTGACAGGTGCTGCAGAGATGCCCAGGGAAACCTCCCGTGAGCCCACAGTGGTGAGGCACGTAGTTTCCCAGGACAACTGTGGGGCCGACCTAGTTGGCAAAAGTATCTCTTTGGAGAGGAAGGATGGTGTGTTGAGTGGCACAGGTTACTGTCAGTAATGACCAAAAACAGCCTGCTAAAGATTATAACACTGTTGATATGTCTTTGAATGCTGATGATAAAGGTATTACCATTGATAAATGTACTTGGCGATGTGTTCACTAGCCATGGTGGGAGTGGGATATCTCCCATAACAACCAGAGGCAGAGCCACAGGGTTGAAGATGGACATCTCAGGCAGTCTTCCTGTGTTGGAGCCAGAGGTTGTCCAGGACAGCACTGATTTTGGTCTGGTGGAACAGACTGGGTCTTCACCATGCTGTAAGAGTGTGTGGGAGCAGTTAATAAAAATGGGCTATCAGGCCCTTAAAATATAATACCGGCCTGCAGTGAATCACTGGAAAAACGCATCTGCCACTGAGCTAATGGTCCCCCATGTTACAATATATATAGTACATACGCACACACACACACACATATTCGTGTTTGAGCTTTGGGGTGCACACTCTAATGGGATCCTCAAACTATGGCCCTCCAGCTGTTGCGGAACTACACATCCCATAAAGCATTGTAAAACTCTGACATTCCCAGATATGACCAGGCATGATGGGAATTGTAGTTCCTGAACAGCTGGAGGGCCAAAGTTTTAAGACTCCTGCTCTAATGCAATAGGCTGTGCACACCTATGACCAAACCATACATCCTCATGCATTTTGCCCCACCCACCAGAGCTTAGTCATAGATCTTAAAGCCCAGCTGATTCAAAACTATTTATAATACAGATAATATTAGTACCTATATCTGTCTTTTTTTTTTTTTAAATTTCCTGTATTAGTCTGCAGCACAGGACCCAGACTCTGGGAGTGAAAGTCAGTACTCTTAACCAATCAGGCTCTTCGTCACTGCACAGTGCTGACAAACCTACATTACCAATCTGGTATGGGACTTGTAGTTATAGTCATTTTTTAGCAAGGGTTCCCTGAGACTGGAAAGTTATTTCAAGGGTTCCTCTGTGATAAAAATGTTGAGAAAGGCTGGCCTATAGCATACAAAATGTTCAGTTTAAAAATAAAACAAACATCTAAACAACTACAGCACTGCTATTTACCCTTAACATGTTTTTAAAAACCGTTTCACAATAGTCATTTGGATTAATTGAGAAGAAGAAGATGTGTCCTTAAAAAAAACATATATTTTAGTGAAGACAAAGTTTCAGAGCACTTTTGTTGTTAAAATGATTCTTGGCCAGGTCTCCTCTACTTATGGCTTAGAAAATGTGACACAGGAAATGTGAAGCTTGTGTTCTCACATGTGGAATAAAGCTTGAAAACCTCATCCATCATTCAAGACTTAAAGTAGTTCACCCAAAACCTAACTAACTCTAAATCTACTCGCAGCCACATTCTAAAACGAATCTATCGAACCCTGTAAAGAAGAAATCACTAAATCTACCTTTTCTGAAGGTGTTTCGGTCCAGTTTTCAGCGGCGGATGCTGTGTTCAGGAGAGAACCAACAACGGCTGTGAAATTGCGAAATGACGTCAACCGTAGAGTTACTGTAGAGCTTCAATTGTCAGCTGCCTCTCATGCACACTTCTACACAGTGAAGACGCCGCAGACCACTCAGCCTGGGACCGGATTGGAGTGGCCCCAGAACAGGTGCACATAGCAATTTTTTCTTTACAGGGCTAGATCGGTTAGTTTTAGAATGTGGCTGCAAGTAGGTTTAGAGCTAGTTAGGTGTTAGATGAACTTCTACTTTAAGCCGGTCATAGATGGATCGAAATTCGGCTGGTTCAGCAGGGACTGGCTAAATTTTTATCCATCTATATGGGCGGGTTGTTGTACAGAAGTCAATTTCTCGATTGTCTTTTGTACAACCAGCCTGCTGGAAAATTTTCATACAATCAGTTCGCTGGCTATAGGCCACAGTGCTGATGAGTGTATTCTGATGGCAGGGAAGCCTCCCCGCTGTCAGAATACACTAGCCCCTCTGGTTAAATGAAAGAAAATAAATCATATACAGTATAGCTTGCTTTAGAGAGATGCTCTCTCCACTCCAATGGAAGTTAGTCAATAGACTGACTCGGGGAAAAACAGAATTCGGTTGTGAAGTTGAGTTACACCTTGTTCTGAACTGCTGTCAGTGTGACTATGTATTTTAGAATAGGAATCTATCACGAAAATTTACGCTTGTAAACCATTCCTTTCTGGATTGTCCCTAAAAAATAATAAATAAAGAGTTGTAAAAAAATGATTCTTAGCAGGGTCATTTATAATTAAGTATTATATTAAGTAATTTATAATTCAGCAAGCAAACATATGGCTAACAGGCAAGGCGAAACACTGATGAAAGCCAAGGGAGGGGTTATATACCTTCCCAGTAGCCAGCATCAGGTGGAGCCTAATTACTGGGAGCTTCATGCTGCTTGGAGACACCTGCTGGTGGCCACCAGAACTAGGTCCTTCAGCTCTGGGAACCACAGTGCCACCAGTAGGTGATTCGGGTCCTGACACCATGACCTGTCAGAAGGAGAAGTAACCAGATAAACCTTGTCTGTATGCCTTTTTTTCACCTCCAATAAGCCAGCACCAGAGTTATCTGCAGTGAATTCCATTATGCCTATGCAAACGGTTTCACAATGTGAATATTTGTGTTTAGGAACCTCGTGGCCAGCATGAATACCTCCAAACAACTCTCAGCTAACCACTTATATTAATGGCACTCTTAAAAGCAGAACTAATCCCTCCTATCCTTTACAGCCAAGTAAGTAGCCATCTTAAGCCCCGTACACACGTACCGATTGTCGGCCGCAAATATTCGGCTGCCGACCGATCGGCCGATTGTAGGCTTGTTAGTATGATTCTTCCGACAGCCGACAGCGCATTTTCGGCCGAACAGAATCTGTCGTGCAGGCATTAAAATTTTTGTAGGCTGACAACAGAACGGCCGATTGTGCGTCAGTCAGTACAGATTTCGGCTGACAATCAGCAGATTTGCAAGACTGGGCATGCTCAGAGAAGAAAAAAGACACGGAAAGTTAACCATCACATGACATCACTTCTGCAGTCGGCTGTTGTTGGCCGACAAAATTCGTGTGCAGTCTTTTGCACTTTTTAGCGGACAGGACAGCCCTGGACAAAAGACGGCCGATCGTTCGGCCGACGATCGGTACGTGTGTACGGGGCTTTAGTCTCTGTTTGATCTGCAGCTGCAATGGTGATGCACATGTGATCAGTTATGACACCAGTCATGTGATGGCTTGATAGTTCGGCTGACAGCACAAGCAACTTGGCAAACCATTCATTCGATGGGTTTAGTTCTGCTTTAAAGCACAATTAAACCCAAAAACAAAAATGTTATATGATGCAGATTAATACTAAAATGGGTGATTGCACTGCATTCCAGTTAACTCAACAAGATACAGCAGAGGTCCCAGGTTCAAGTACAGGCCCTGAAAACACTATCAATTAATAATAATGTTTAAATAAATCTTTATCACTAGGTGTCAACACTACAACCATGTTTATACATGATGCAGATTACCACTCCTCAAATATGTTGGCTGCATTAATATTTTTTCCCTTTAATTTGACCTGGTGATTTGGCCAGTAACAGACTTCCTGTCTTAGGGTGTCCCCATTCTGGATGGAGGAACCTCCTTTGGAAATATTGTCAACCTGGGGAGAGGGTAGTGTTCGATGAACTGGCAAATTTAGACTAGACTGGACTAACAAATTAAAGTTGAACTCCAGCTGAAACTTTTTAACCAATTACAGCATTTTCCCTTTCATAATAAAAGTTTTTACCTTAAGTCTGCAGAAAATTTACCATTGTTTCAGCAATGCAACCATTGGATCCCTCACCAGCTGTTGACATGTTCTTCCTGGGTTTCATCTGCATACAGGGTTTACAGCCTCTTAAATGGCCAGTGGGGATGACGTGACTCCTGCACATGCACATGGGAGTAATTTATTCATCCTGGTGCTGAGCTGCATATGTGAACAGGTAATTATGTTTGTTTTTATTGCAGAAGAGACATAGCATGTCTCCCCTGATATAAAAAAAAAAGAAAAGCAGACTGCTTGCAGTTTGTTTCTTTTTTTACTTTAGTTCCACTTTAAAATGTTTTACATAAAGGAACAAAAGCTAACTATTGTAAGCACCCCTGCCAGTGGTAAATGGTTTGTCAATCGCGTCTAACTATCACTTTTGCTGCACAGCTTGGTCTGCTAATGGAAGTTGAAAAATAACAGACTTTCTATCCTAAGCCAATAAAAGAATACTAGTACAGCCACCACACCGAATTGGTAAGCTGCAATACAATACATTTTTGTTTTTGGGCTTAACACCGCTTTAACAGCCTTTGTTATAATATTAATTGATCTTATAATCATCAATTACTTAAATTACTTCTTTATGTATTTTTCTTGTTAAAATGCTTCTAAATGTATTTATCTACCCCACTACTGGCCATTAAAGGATAAGTTCACCTTTAGGAGCATGTTACACCCCTATTTAGGGTGTAACATGTAACATGCTCCTATGCACCCACCTCCTGCCACCAGTGCTCCCCTCTCTGTCACAGCAAGGGGGGGGGGCCTCTCCCCGCACCAGCTGTCACTTGTTCAAAACAGTGCTGCTGTGTGGGGCTCCACACACACACAGCTGCATCATTCATTCACAGATTCATGTGAATGAAAAAACTACCAGTATGGCTGTTCAGCATGCTTGTAACTTATTCAGTCTTCATCTAGCTTTGTAACTGAAAGCCCGTACAGGGATATGGGTATAAAGCTACAGCAAGACTGTCCAGGACATCACCTATGCTCTCCGGGCTCCAGTAAAAAAAAAAAAAAGAAAATACACATTTTTTTTACCAGCAAACATTTTTTTTTTTTTTTTTTACTTTAAAGGGTAACTTAAAGTTAAACAGCTGCTAGGAGAAGATGGTCATTCTGATGTTTAAAAACAGCCTGTTTGTTTACCTTAGTGCACGCTCCTAGGAGCCTGCAGAGAGCGTAGGAAAAAGGAACAGAGCTGATCAGAGCAGCTCAGTGCCTTGTAAATACAAATGTAAACAGTAGTACTTTTTATACTGGAGAGCCCACCCCTGCTTCTCACAACAGAGGAAGGGGAAGGGGAGGATTTAATGAATTTATTCTCCAGGCTGCAACAGAGGAAGGGTCCTTTCACACGGCCGCTCCGTGTGTCCGCAAATCATCCTATTTTTTTGCGGATGATTTGCGGACATAATGTAAGTGAATGGCACTGCGGATGTCAGCGGAATACCATCCGCTGACATCCGATTTTCCTCCTGTCAGTTCTGTTCCGTTTTTTCGAATGGAACAGAACCCTATTTTTTCTTCCGTGTAAAAAACGGAAAGGAAGGAAAATCGGATGTCAGAGGTGTCATCCGCTGACATCCGCAGGGCCATATACTTACATTATGTCCGCATATCATCCGCAAACGGATGGGATGATATGCGGGCACACGGAGCGGATGACAGAAATGTCATCCGCTCCGTGGAAGAAAAAAAAAAAAGTCCCGCAGCGGAGCTTTCACACGGTGCGGCCGTGTGAAAGAAGCCGAAGGCTGCAATTCAAAGTGGGGAGGGGGGAGTGTTAAAGGGCCACTGCCAATCAATTTTGTGGGATTGTTTTGTGGGATTTAAAATGCCAGCGACCACTGATGATGGAAGAAGAGGGGGGCTTTAAAATTACACTGACTACCAATGATTGTGGGCTTGTTTTAGGATGTGTAAAATGCAATGACCAGTATAGTTGTGCAATTTTTTAGGGGGGGGGGATGGGGAGGGGGTGTTTAAAGTACAACCAGTCCCAAGACTATGCACCATCTCTGAAAAGATGCACGAGGTAGGTGTAAAGGTCAAGATAAGAAGGTGCACACACAACATACTGTATGTCCTTCCCAAAACAAAGCTTTTATTAACACAATTGGTAAAATAACAGCAAGAGAAGCTTACAATTTTCAGCAGACAGCCTTAATCATAGCAATGACTAAAGCTGTTCGCTGAAACATGCAAGCTTTTCTTGCTTTAATTTTACAGGTTTTGCTAATAAAAGCTATGTTTTAGCAAGGACATATGTCGAATGTGTGCCTTCCCATCTTGGGTGTTTAAATTGCCACTGACCACCAAAGATGGGGGAGTTTAAAATGCCACAGACCACCAATGATTGTGGAATTGTTTGGGGAGGTTAAAGTGTTTTGGGTTTATCCACAACAACAAGCAATTGCAACAATGCATTTTCAATGTGTCCAATGCAATGTAATCCTCTAAGGAGCTATCTCCCAACTCCCACTAATAACAGAAGACTTGCGCTTGTCAGCAGGTGGCTTTTAAAGCTAAGTTCCCCTTAAACAATTCAAATATAATATGTTTCTTCATTTTCAAAAATTGTGGCAGAAAACAGGATCAACTAAAAATAATTAAAGTCTGCAAAACCTCAAAATGTAATTGTGGGTGTTCAAGTAACTTTTGGAGTTAAAGTGCATCAAACTGAGATAGCACCAAATCAACCTGCATTAGAGGTGTGTTAAGAAAAAGCATTTTCAATGTCCAAAAAGTACCTTATAGCAAAATTACATTTTGAAATAAATCCTATAAACAAAGAACAGGCCTGAAAACTGATCAATCAAAGATAGAGTTTGGTCAAAGTAACAGTAGATATGTTTTCCAAAAACCGTATTTCAGGAGAAGAATCTCAAAACAACTGTGAAGCATGGTGGTGGAAATATTGTGGTTTGGGGTTGCTTTGTGGCTTGGTCAGCTCACATTCATTGAGTCAACTATAATTCTGCATCATGACAAAGTGTGCTTGGTGAGAATGTGAGGCCATCTGTCCAAAAGTTAAAGTTAAACTGGAAATAAGTATTTTAGAACAATCCAAAGCACACTATCAAATCCACTAAGGAATAGACCAAAACAAGAAAAAACAGAGGTTTTGAACAGCCCTAGTTAAAGCTTTGATTTGATTCCCATCGAAAGCATGCAGTTTATGCAAAAGAGACCCACAAATTGAAACTTTCTAAAGGAATTTTACATGGAGAAGGGGTCCAAAATGTAACTTTATGTTAAATATTGGTGTGCAGCTAGACAAAATACTTACAAGAAGTCATTTCTACTAAAGGAGGTAATACTAGCTTCTAGTGCCAAGGATATTTACACGGGATATGCTTAGTTTTTTACATGACTGTACCTCACACTGCAGCCCAATTCGGTGTTTTCATCATCAGTGCGAAAGAGTCTCAATAGGTTCAAAAGGGGCTGTGTGCATGAATCCCCAGTGCTGATATATGGCCCCATTCAAGTAAAATCCTGTCACTATGAATGGCTGCCTTACTAGCCAATAAAACAATGTGTGAGGGCAGGCCAGCTCATCACCAATTGAAAAGGTTACAATATGCAATAAAGATAGCTGTAGATACAGGCGGTCCCCGGCTTACAAACATCCGACTTACAAACGACTCCTAATTACAAACGGAGAGAAACAACAGGAAGTGATGGGAAATCTACCCCTAGGAAGGGAAATTCACTCCTGTAAGAGTTCTCATGGGAAAAAGGTGTCTCCACTGAAGCTTTATCACTAATCCTTGTTTCCACAACAACCCAAAATTTTCAAAATCCAATTGTCATAGGGACAGAAAGTGAGGTAGAATCTTCTGAACAGGGGCATAGACAGCAAAACAAATGTTACAGGGCTGTTAACCCTTCCCTATGCTATACAAAACAACGTAAAAAATATTATTTTGGCTGGATCTACACTTAAAAAATGTACTTGTTCCGATTTACAAACAAATTCAACTTCAGAACAAACCTACAGACCCTCTCTTGTTCATAACCCGGAGACCGCCTGTACCTGAGTTAGCCTCAAGATCAGGCTATACGCAACTCCTGTCCAAGTCTATTTTAACCCTGGTAGTGAGCAAAAAAAACAGCGCTTGCAAAAAAATAAAATAAAAATTGGTGGTGTGACTATGTGTTACCAGTGTTATATTAATAATTAAAGTGCAATTGTGCCAAATACGACAATAATTTGTGCAAATTAATAAACAAATACAAAAATACTGAAAATATCATGTGCAAATACTAATAAAAAAGTCCAATAGCGTTGTACACATTTATAATATAAAGTGCCAGGGTGCAGTCCAATAAAATGTGCAAAAACGTGCTTGAAGTGCTGCTGACATAAAGTGCAATAGTGCTCCAAACAGTGCAAAGATGCTCGAGTCCCTTTGGGAATCCACTCACCAGAACCGATGGACCTTCAAGGAAGGTCAAATGGGCCTTAGAGTAAATCCACAGGAAAGGACTCCTCCAAAAAAACCCTGGTAAAAACACCTTCCTCTGAGCAGCAGGTCCGATGGACCTTCATAGAAGGACAAATGAACCTCTAACCCTGCATTCACACAGAGCTAAACATTTCCCCTTTACTCTTAACTGTGTAATACCTTTACAGCCCTATAGACATCTAACATTTGAAATGCGGGGTGGGTTTTAGTGCTGATTTTGGGCAGAGGTCAGGATGTTAATGGTTAAGTGTTTAGGCATAAGTTAAGGTTCAAGTGTTAAGTGTTAGGGGGTAAAGTGTTAGCACATTATTTTGCTGAGAGATTACTTCTTACCAATCTTTACAGGAAAACTGGTGCTGCTTTCAATACATAGTTTTGGGGTACAATGGGGGTATATGCCAATACAGACAGTAGACTAAGGTGGTTGGCTGCTGTGAGTGGCACATAGCCATCCACGCATCATATTGCTGAGAAAATTTTGAAAGAGTTTGGAGTTATCATTACCTACAGTACATAATAATCCAAAGATTCAGAGAATCTGGAACAATCTCTGTGCGTAAGGGTCAAGGCTGGAAAACCATACTGGATGCCCATGATCTTCGGGCTCTTAGACAGCACTGCATCACATACAGGAATGCTGCTGTAATGGAAATCACAACATCAGCTCAGGAATACTTCCAGAAAACATTGTCGGTGATCACAATCCACCGTGCCATTCACCGTTGCCGTCTAAACCTCTATAGGCCAAAAAAGAAGCCATATCTAAACATGATCCAGAAGCGCAGGTGTTTTCTCTGGGCCAAGGCTCATTTAAAATGGACTGTGGCAAAGTGGAAAACTGCTCTGTGGTCAGACGAATCAAAATGTGAAGTTCTTTGTGGAAAACTGGGACGCCATGTCATCCGGACTAAAGAGGACAAGGACAACCCAAGTTGTTATCAGCGCTCAGTTCAGAAGCCTGCATCTCTGATGGTATGGGGTTGCATGAGTGTGTGTGTTCCAACAGGACAATGTCAGGCCACATCATGGCTGCGTAGATTAGAAGAAGGATCCGGATACTGAAATGGGCAGCCTGCAGTCCAGATCTTTCAGCCATGGAAAACATTTGACGCATCATAAAGAGGAAGATGCAACAAAGAAGACCTAAGACAGTTGAGCAACTAGAAGCCTGTATTAGACAAGAATGGGAAAAAATTCCTATTCCTAAACTTGAGCAACTTGTCTCCTCAGTCCCCAGATGTTTGCAGACTGTTATAAAAAGAAGAGGGGACGCCACACAGTGGTAAACATAGCCTTGTCCCAACTTTTTTGATATATGTTGATGCCATGAAATTTAAAATCAACTTATTTTTTCCATTAAAATTATACATTTTCTCAGTTTAAACATTTGATATGTCATCTATGTTGTATTCTAAATAAAATATTGAAATTTTAAACTTCCACATCATTGCATTCTGATTTTATTCACAATTTGTACAGTGTCCCAACGTTTTTGGAATCGGGTTTGTACTTGCAGAACACAGCAATATTTTCCCCTACCTATTTAGTCACTGTCTCTTCTAGCCGTTAGGTTCCAAGCTATGGCCTGCCATGCGTGGCTTTGATATCTGTTCCCGCTGTTGTTGTACTAAGCCTAGGCAATCAACAGAGGTGGTTAAACCACAAGACAGTTGGTCTACAGTGAAGGAATATAAATCCAACCCTAATTAGGGGCTGCTGTTAAGAAATGTCTACTAGGTGTCATTTTTCCCAGGAAAAAATTGTGCAATGAATGCAATTTATCTCTGTTCACCTTTTGTACATTGTAATGCAGTATGGGAAGGGCTGGTAAAGTTAGCGGAGGCTATTAAGCACCTTTGGATGCATATGCATTGCACATAAATCACAAATCTATTTAGAAAGGAGGGTAGATTTATAGGGTAGTAAATTCATATATTTCTATTACTTCCTCAAATTCATGAGTATGAGAAGTGATTATGCATCATATGGGAAAGGTTTGTTTTGACATAGAGGATATAAACCGAGATTACTAGTTCATAAAATAGGCACTTGATGAATAATGATTACTTACTACATTTCTATAGCACATAGTACTGCCATATTTTTCAGAGTAGAATTGAGACTATAATTCCTTACCATAGTCATTCACAAAATCTAGGGGGTAGAGAACAGTTGTATATTTTTTGATCGTGAGAAATAACCTCACTATACCACAAATAGAATACACCAACTCCAGTTGAAATCAAACCAAGTGCCTTGGCACTGCAAAGCGTGATTTCCAACCACTAAACCAACATGTTTATACTCTAAATGTGTATATGTTACAGCACAGACTAGAAGCATGGAAATCGATTGGAAATCTAGAAATGCCATATTCTAGCTACTATGATGAACTAAAAATGCAATACAAATCATCCTAAAAGATTAATATCTATGAGATTCCTGGGTCACAAGCTTCAAATTTAGCCCTGCACACAGTGAGGGACAAAGAAAACAGAAAACCCTATGGAAGTTTTATTAACTTTTACTGTGGACTGGAGTTTTAATATTAATTAAAACATTAATACTAATCAAAATAAAATTTTAACAAGGGGCCCATTTTAGGGCTTCCCCCTGAATTATTTTTATCAGTAACTGAAGCCGATCCAGTTGTCAGTCTTTTTACAAAATATATTAGTTTGTAAAAAAAAAAAATAAAATGGTTTTGTTTTAAGTCATTATTAGTAACTAGTGGCCTGTAGTTGTTTGCGATAGGCTTCATAAATGCCGGCAATTTAAACTAAGCATATGAAAAAAATATACATAAGCAGAGGTGTAGCCTCCTGTGAAAATCCCATGTCAAAATGACCAGTAGGTCTAGGAATAAGGCCAGCTGATGCAAAACGTATCTGTTCCTGTAAAAGTAAGTTTAGGGTGGCCACGTTCCCTCCTGAACCTTTCCTACTGGTCAATGTGGCCCTCAATCGCATGAAAGGGAGACTCTGAAGACCAGACAAGATAAACAACCAAGTTGAAAATGTACTAAAAATTATTTACATATATCAGTTGTCTTTAATAGTCTTTTTAACCAGGCTGTTCAGGCACCCTGTGGTGCCTTGAGGCTTCTTCAGGGGTGCTTTGGCAAAATGCCTAAAAATTGATCAAAAATTGTATATAAGCCAGCAGATGGATGAAGCCTGCTATTTAGTTACACAAAGCTACAGGTTTTCATTATGCACCATTAAGCCTTTCTAGACACTGGCATCCTAACCACCAATGATGTCATCATTTGATAAGGAAGATGTCTGTCGTCTCCACAGCAACCTTGTTTGACCCTTCTCTGCCTCTCTCCATCAGCACCGGGGTCACATTAGCTGAGTGATGGAGAGAAATTGAGGGAGAAGAGAAACATTGGAATACTAGTTAGTACCAGCGTGCAAAAGTATATTTGCTTTGGTAGAAAAAAATCACCTCTAACGTTGGGTATGAAGTTTTTTACATTTTAGAATGGGATGCCTCGAGACTGTCCATAATTTTAAAGGGTGCCTTGATTGAAAAAAGGTTGAGAAACACTGGTCTATATCTCTGGATCTGCAGTCTATTTTGACATGGTGTTTTTGTTGGAAGTAACCTCCGCCTATGTATTTACTCATTAAACATCCATTTTTTCCACTCTGGCCTGTGACAAGTATGCTTTAAAGAGAAACAGAGAGAATATCTGTGTAAATTTTAAATCCTGCTATAAATATTTTTTATAAAAAAGGCTTTACAGGATGTCCATTTTACCATCTTTCAAGACAGTTGCTTGTGCCACCTGACCTTCTGTAACTGAAAAACTGAGCATATCCAGGTCTCCTTTACCAGTTCCTGTGGCAGAAAACCCTGAAAAAAAGTTAGGAAACAAGGTGTCAACTGCAATACCATTGCCAAAGATGAAATTCACACAACCTATTTAGAGATCTTGCTACTTAAAGAGGAAGTAAACCCTCCTCTACAACTTGTACCTATAGGCAAGCCTATGATAAGGCTTACCTATAGGTACTGTAAATATCTCCTAAACATGTACCGTTTAGGAGATATTTACCTTACATGTCGCCAGTGACGTCACTGGCGCATGCGCTCTGAAGGAACGGCCGATCGTGCCGTTCCTTCAGAGCCCCGTGCCGTGACTGTCGGCTCCCGCGCGCGTGCGCGGGAGTGACGTCACCGCGGCTCCGGCCAATCAGATGGCCGGATGCCGCGATCCCGGAAGACGGGCGACTAGACATGTCGCCCGTCATAGAGGTGAGTGAGCGGCACGGCGGGGGCTCGTTCTGAGGTAAGTATTGCATAATGAGCTAATATGCGATGCATACTAGCTCATTATGTCTTTCTTTTGCAGGGTGTAAAAAAAAAAACTCAAACGAGTTTACAACCTCTTTAAGATCCTGTTATGCTTTGTGTAAACTATGTAACATATTGCCAAGCAACAAACACTGCCTGGCCAAAAAAAAAAGTTGCCACCTGGAATTAACTAAGCAACCAACTAAACTAAGCATGCAGTAACAATCCTATTGGATAATTACTGCATGTGCCCAAAAAATGAGGTCAGCTGACTACCTGAATATACTGAATGACCAGGTTATTCCATCAATGGATTTTTCTTCCCTGATGGCACGGCATAGTCCAAGATGACAATGCCAGGATTCATCGGGCTCAAATTGTGAAAGAGTGGTTCAAGGAGCATGAAATATCCTTTTTACACATGGATTGGCCACCACAAAGTCCAGAACTTAACTCCATAGAGAATCTTTCGGATGTGCTGGAGAAGGCTTTGTGCAGTGGTCTGACTCTCCCATCATCAATACAAGATCTTGGTGAAAAAAGAAATGCAACACTGGACGGAAATAAATCTTGTGACATTGCAGAAGCTTATTGAAACAATGCCACAGTGAATGCGTGCCGTAATCAAAGCCAACAAAATATTAGAGTGTGTGACCTTTTTTTTTTTTTTTTTTGGTGGCGACTTTTTTTTTGGCCAGGCAGTGTATTAGGTTTGTCTGCATGCAGCCTGAAGCAGCACTGATTGTTCAGCTTCTGTTTATGTGCATGCAATGCCCTGTCTTAAGAATGTAGTTCTGGTTGTGTACTTGGAAATGTATCATATAGTCCGTCAGACATGGCAATGTTTGGAGTAGAGCCTATTTTAAAAGAATAAAGTTTTTTTTTTTTCATTTGAAATTTTTATAAAAAAGGATTCTTTATTCATCTCAGGTGTGTGTCCGAGACATATTAAAACTCTTCATGACTAAAGCCCCATACACACGGTCAGATTATCGAAAGATATGTCGTCCGTTTTTTGTGGCATGCTAGTCTGACATGGAAAGTGAAGAGGTTTTTGTCATACGAATTTTCCCGTACGACAGAATTCTACTTCAGAAGTGATGTCATGTGTTGGATTGCTTTGTATGTGTTCTTTCGTCTCTGAGCATGCCTAGTCTTGCTCTTAAGATTTTTTTCCGTCGAAATCTGTACTAATGAGACGAAAATTGGATGTTGTATTACGGACAACAAAAATTTTATAGCCTGCACATCAGGATTTTGTCAGCCAAAAAGTCGGAGTCGGCTGTCGAAAGCACCATATTAACAATCCGAAAATCGGCAGATCGGTCGTCGGACGAAATTTCCCTTCAGATTTTCTTATCGTGTGTATGGGCCTTTACACTATTAGAAACGATAGACAGTCACATCCTGGAAAAAATGAATAGACCTGAAGTTATATAGACATTCTAGACAGATCCGTCTGACACACAGGCAACATCCTGATGAGTTTTACTATAACTAGGGCTTAGTCAAAGGGATAAACTTAGCGAGCATGTTGGCTTTTTTTTTTTTCCATCAATACTTTTTGTTGAATATAAGAAAAAGCCAGAGGAACAATATAGACATCAGTATAAATGATAATACTTCACATCATTAAAAAATGTAGAATCGGGATAACACATAGGACATCTGGACGACACCAATATCTTTCAACAGATAAACTACCGAAGTCTATGAAAGTAAAATGTGGTAAAAGAAAGCTAGACCTCTAGCGTACAAAGTACATATCAACTTGTATTAGGGGAAAATAAACAGAAAGAAAACAGAGGCAACAATATACATTTTCATCGATCAAGGAAAACAGCAAATCCAGTCACTCCAAAGTTTTCATGGCTTTTTAAATCTGGAGAAGGAATTGTTTCTAATGGACAACAGACGTTCAATGTTATATTTGGGTAACCATGGTAGTAAGTTCAGAGATATTAGGAGGTAAATCCTTCCTCCACATCTTAGTACTTAGAGATTTTGCTGCAAGTAACACATGTGAAACAATAGTGCCGTGATGTGTAGGAAAACGCTCAAAACCTATATTGAGCAGTGCTAGAGCTGGGTCAGAGGAGGTCAAAACTCCTGTCACTTTTTAAATCAATCTGAACGTTTGGTGCCAAAAGCTGGTAAGGCTTTTGCATAGTCATGTAGTAAGTTACCCACCTGGCGGCAGCCTCTCTGGGGGGGGGGTGGATGATTAGGGGAAAACCTAGCCAATCTATAAGAGGTATGATACCACAACGATATAATTTTATGGTTCAATACCCACTGGTTAATGCATTGTGAGTTACTATAGGAGTAGTGTATTACTTTAAGCCATTGTGTGTCAGTAAAGACAGATTGTAAGTCAGGTCCCTAGTGTTAGCATGCCTGCTTTGAAGGGGAAGATTTACTAAGCTCAAAACTGTCAGCATGCAGCATAACCTGCTAGCCACCCACAGGTAAACACCACAGAAGCCCGCTGTACAACTGAACATCGACAGTGTGTAAAGCCTAATACTGTACATACTATTCTTTTTTTTTCATTCAACCCAGCTGGCTGAAAAAAACAACTGAAGAGCTCGGGAGGAGCCGCTGTACTAACTATGTGATGTTAGTACAGTTATGTTCTGACAGGGGGGCTGCCTCTGCCAGAGCACACCGGTCAGCGTTCTCAGCTATTGGCTGACAGCGCAGATCAGATTTTGATCGGCAGACCTTTTTTGATCATGTCCCTTCAACAGAAGTTGGCCTGAATGGCTGGCTTCTGTCAAACTGGCTGCCTTACACACGGGCCAAAAATCGGCCAATGCCATCCAATTTTCAGCCATGTGTATGACCCATAATATATGGCCCATGTGTATGGCCCTTAAGGCTGCTTGCTTGCTAAATTAGGTCCTATTTGTAAACAAAATGCATGGCTAAAGTGGCATACCTTGGTGTATAATTGGCATTTTGAAAAGCAGAATGATGAGAGTAAAGAATGTTTTAGAAATATATAATTAAAGTGGAACTAAAGTCTTTTAACAAAACAATGTTTGCAAGTAGGCTTTTAATGCAGAGGAGACATGCAAAGCCAACAATCTTTCTCATGAATGTAGACTATGCTGGGCATGTGCAGCTAAGTATACATTCTTGGCATACCTTGGGTGCCTGGATGAATTAAAGAAGTTTGGGGTTTTCAAAAAAACATTGGCGGGGGGCTAGGGTGAGAGCCTGGTGTGGCGGAACAGAGTTGGCCGAAAAAAAATCCCTGGGTGCGAGGGCCCCGTGAAATGGCCTGGCGGCTTGGGTTCGGCCCATGGGCCATGTGTTTGACACATGCTACGAGATGCCACTGGTGCCACAGATGCCACTAAAGATTCTTGCCAGTTAACAATGCTGCAGGATGTGACTTTTAGGCCTCAATCCTACGGACTATCTTTGGCTCCGGCAAGTAAATAGAGCAATGCTGCAGCCACCTGGCAACTGGTCGCACCGCCCATATTGCCTCCCAGCTGCCTGCCAACTTCCCCTGAAAAGCAATCCACCGTGAACTTCTTTTCAGAAGGGCATCAAGGGCTGCCGCCCCTGTGAACTAGGCCTTATAAAGAGGCAAGTATAAATCGAAGGTGGGTGGTTTTAGTGCAGGTTAGTTCAGGACAAAGAGGGATGGTTTAGAGGTTTTAGGTTAGAAATCTAGCTGTTCTTTAACCACTTCCATTTTGGACTGTTTTACCCCCCTCCAGTCCAGGCAATTTTCCACTCTTCAGCGCTGTCACATTTTTAATGACAATTACTCAGGCATGCAAGATTGTACCCAAATAATTTATTATCTTTTTTTTTTTTTTAGATAGATAGAGCTTTCTTTAGTTGGTTTTTAAATACCACTAGGTTTTTTATTTATTGCTATACAATACATTTTACAATACATTACAATACAATACATTTTGAAAAAAAAAAAAAAAACGTTTTTCTTAGTTTCTGTTATAAAATTTTGCAAAAAAAAAAAATCTTTCTTCATAAATTTGGGCCAAAGTGTATTCTGCTGCATTTCTTTGGTGGTATAGAGTCTACAACCTATTGTACATATATTTGAAAATGTATCGATCCTGCCTAATGAAATAGAAATGTGAAATGCATATGCAAAGTTTTTATTTTTGAAGATATTTTCTTCACACAGCACGGGCATAATTAGAATTACAACCCAAAACACATTATGCTATTCCTCCTGATTATGAAAATACCACATGTGAGACTTTTTCACTATTTGAACTGAATATGTACCGGACATTGTATCTTGTTTATCACACTAAACAACCAATTTTATTTATCAATGTAATGGTCACCTCTGTAAGAGTGATTAGGTAAAATAGCTCAGTGTAGCATCACCTATAGCAGTCTCTGTTCCTGTAAGCCAAGCAAGCCTAGTCTACTAGCACATGGCTGTCCTTAGGAATGCCATGTTTACTGGCCAGGAATTACAGGTGGCTGAAGGAAGAAAAAAATAGTTGCTGGGGTTCCAGAAGTGCAGTTATCTGCAGGGGATGGCTGGACCTGGTATCTCTCAGGAACATAGTCATTTGGACATGCAGATGGGTCAGTTCAGGTGGCAGGCAGAGATAAGCTCAGCAAACATGTAAAGGATCATTCCAGGTAGCTGGCAGAAATGTGGTCAATACACAGGCCAAGGTCAGTAGAGCCAGCAGACAGAGGCAACACTGCAATGTGGCAGTGAACAGGAACATATATTTGAAAATTGATCAATCTTGCCTATCTCATTTCTTGAGACCCTAAAATACTAAGACAGTACAAATACCCCCAAATGACCCACTTTTGGAAAGTAGACAGTCCAATGTGTTTTTTGTAACATGAAGAAACTAAATAAAATGTGTTACAAGTTTTTTCTCACACACAGCCTAAGCATATTTATAATTACCCCCCAAAACAAATTATGCTACTCCTCCTGAGTACTGGGAGATACCAAATGTCTGGGACTTTTTCACAGCCTTGCACTGAGGGACCCAAAATCCAAGGAGCACTTTTGGGCTTTCAAGGAGTATAAATTATGTGTCTAATTTCCTAACTACCTACCGCATTTATGGAGGTTCTGGAGCACCAGCACTGTGGAAACACTCACAAAATAACCATATTTTGGAAAGCAGGCACCCCCAAGGTATTTTCTGAAAAGCATAGTGAGTTTTTTTGAAAATGTAATTTTTTTGTCACAAGTTTTTGGAAAATGCAGGAAAGAAAACGTATTTTATAACACAAAGTTGTCAATTACAGTAAAACCTTGGATTGAGAGTAACTTGGTTTGAAAGCATTTTGCATAACAAGCAAAAATTTCTATAAATGTTGACTTGATAAACAAGCGACGTCTTGAAATAAAAGTAGCGTCATGTCACAACGGAGTATAAAAGAGAAGAGATGCACCTCTAAGTGTAGCAATACGGTTACATATATCGAAGGTGCACCATTTAGCAATTCACATGGTTGATGATTAAAACAGGCACATCTAAGTATGCAGGCATTTGGGGTAAAGCTGTCCCCGTAGACCATCCTCCGCACCGCCATCTGCGTCATCCCTTCCACACTGCGCTCCGCGCCTTGCTTTCAGATCGCTCTAGTGCAGGGTAGTCTTCCCAGTCACGACTACAGACTGCCGGCGGTGAGGAGGATGGTCTAAGTGGACAGCTTTACCCCGGATGCCTGCATTCTTAGATGTGCCTCTTTTAATGATCAACCATGTACATTTCTAAATGTTGAACCTTAATTAAATGTAACCATATTGCTACACTTAGAGGCGTCTCTCTTCTCTTTTATACACTGTAGCTCCTGCTGGATTTTGCTTGTAATCCCCTTGTGGAGGCTGCCATTTGTGGATTGACCTTTTATGGTTACACAACCTATTACATTGCTATGATATTTTTATATGGACTATAAACTGAAGGATTTATGAATAAATGGTTTTGGAACTAATCATCTGAGTTTCCATAATTTCTTATGGGGAAATTCGCATTTATATATGAGTGCTTTGGATTAGAAATGAAATTATGCTTGCAATCCAAGGTTTTACTGTAATAAGATATTTCTCACACACAGTATAGGCATACTTAGAATTTCACTCCAAAACAAATTCAGTGGCTCCTCCTAAAGATTGGCGGTTTCACATGTGTGAGACTTTTTCACAGCCTAACCACATAGAAGGACTCAAAATCCAAGGAACACCTTCCGGCTTTCTAGGGTCATAAATTATGTATTTTATTTCCTGACTACCTACCACATTTTTGGAGGCCCTGGAGCACCAGGACAGTGGAAACACCCAAAAAATGACCACATTTTGGAGAGTAAGCCCCCCAAAGTATTTTCTAAGAGGCATACTGGGTCTTTTGAAGACTTAATTTTTTGCCACAAGTTTTTGGAAAATGCAGAATGAAAATTAAAGTGTATTTTTTTTTTTTTTTTACACAAACTTGTCAATTAATAAGATATTTCTAACACACAGCCTAGGCTTTCTAAGCAGAATTTATCCTCCCTCCACCCTCCCTGCAGTCTTCTGGAACAGATCACAGATCCCAGAAGACTGCGGGACCATTCACAAAGTGCAGCACGGCTCACTTTTGCACAGTGGGCACCTCGCTGTGTAACCGCAAGCTGGATGGAAAGAGGGGCTCGGGTGAGCACATCGCTGGATCCTGAGACAGGCGAGTGTCTGTTACAGTTTTTGTAGCTGCTGACTTTTAATAAACACTAATTTGACTGGAGCTCCACTTTAAATATTCTGAAAGATAACAGAATTTTTTTATTAAGAAGGTAAACTGTGCTGTGTTGTAAGAATACTGGATATGTACAAATAATCTTATAATGAACTGTATGTGAGTAAAAATAGAGATTTATAAAGGAGTGAATTTTTTAATTGGAGTCTTTAGAGATCTCTTCAGAGTTACATTTTAGTTGGGTGTTGCAGCATAGGTAACCGGATTTCAAGTTGTCAATAAAATATATGCACACTCTAACAATAAATGTATCTTATTTTCTCCTTTATGGTCTGTTAAATATACAATTAAAGCATTTTGTTATATTTGTTTACAAGTGCAAATAAAAAAGTTGTTCATCCAGCCAAGAATCGCATGAGCTGACAACTTCCTGTACTTTCTTCCTCTGTGGACAGTCATCAGTTATTGTTCCCAGCTCTCACTGTTAACTAGAAAACACTTTCCCTATGTTATGGAGAGGGAGATGTGCTATACAGTACTAATACACTCCCTTCCTAAGGTGCAGTAAGATTGTCATTCTATCCATACAGTGCTTGTGAAGTGTTCCTTGGTCTATTGGAGGGTTGGATTAGTTGGGTTAGTGAAATGACTGTTTCAGACCTCTGCATGTTGTTTGGGGCTCCTTCATATTCTCAATATATTTATATCCTTTGAAAGCCCTTGTTTATGTGTTATTTTCACTGTTACCTGTGTTGCCTGACGCCATGTGTCAGGCTTGAACTTTTTCAATATCACATTTGGCTATTCACGCAGCATGGTTTCTGGTGCTTCTTGACACCATTTGGTTGCAGTGGTGAGCACTGGGATTTTAGTCTTTTTCTTTTGTTTAACACTCTAAGATGAACTTGCCCAGAGCATGCACAGAAATGTGCCAAGATAGTTATAGCAGTAAAAGCACAAACCCTCATTCAACTCTGTATCTATAAGAATTGTGGAGAAAATCCTTTTTAAATGTCACCAGAGAGGTACAGCTTATTTTCTATGAAAAAAAACACATCTTGGCAGGCTGCAAGCCCTATAATATAAGGTGTTTCTGAGCTGTTAGAAATTACCTGACTTGGGGGCTCATGTACACAGGCACAGGGGGCCGTACAGAGTAAAAACCAGCATTATTTCTGTAGTCGCAAGTGTTTCAAACATCCACCTGTACAAAGCAACAAAAGGATGCAACTGTACACTTATAAATGCAGATCCAAATATATACATCAGCCATCACAACTTCCACTAGCCTGCTCGCATTAGGCAAGTAGAAATAAGCTGAAGGCAAGTGGAGGTAGCAGAGGCAGCCAGGATCCTGCTGAGGGAAGAGAAGAGGCGCCCAGTGGATGCTGAGGGCATACCCCCAAACTGTCCCGGCTTTCCGGCAATCTCTGCCCCCCCTCAATGCAGACATTAGTTGCTAGGACCACTGGCATCCTAGCAACCAATGGCCCAATTTGGCCAGCTCCGCCCTTCCTCTTTCGCTCCCGCTTTCTGCCTCTGAGCAGCTCCTCTGGTAAGGAATCCTGCAGCCCTGCATTGTTTAGCTTGTAACACAGAGGTAGAGGCTTTTGTGTGACAGCTTTTGTGTGCGAGCACCAGCCATCCAGGGCAAATGCCCCACATTTACTTCTTTCCCCACCTGTCAGGAATGTAGCATGGAGCCGAGTGAAGTGCTGTTAAACCCCTCCTCGGCTCTGTGCTAAAGTTCTGGCAGTCGGAGCTGTAAGCGGCACTGTGCTGAAGATAAAAAAAAATCCACATATTTCTAAGGGGTGAAAGAGCTGGGGGCGAAATTAGGGAGAGAACTGGGGGGATGGCATGGGTGTGAAAGCTGGGAGTATTTGTGAGAGGTAAGAGAGTTGGGTGTCATTTGTAAGCGTTGAGAGAGCCGGGGGGCATTTGTGACAGATGAGAGAGTTGGGGGGCATTTATGAGAGCTGGGGGGACCTTTGTAAGAAGTGAGAGCAGGGAGTAATTAGTGTGAGCTGGGGGGGGGGCATTTGTAAGAGGTTAGAGAGCTGGGGAGCATTTGTGAGAGGTGAGAGAACTGGAGGGCATTTGTGAGAGCTGGGGGGGGGATCTGTGTGAGGTAAGAGAGCTGGGGGGCATTTGTAAGAGCTGGGGGAGGGAAATTGTGAGAGGTGGGATGGCTGGGGGGTATTTGTAAGAGCTGGGGTAGGGAAATTGTGAGAGGTGGGAGGGCTGGGGAACATTTGGGAGAGCTGAACGGGGGGGGGGGGGGCATTTGTGAGAGAACTGGGGGCATTTGTGGGAGCTGTACAGGGGGGGCATTTGTGAGAGAACTGGGGGCATTTGTGAGAGATGAGAGAACTGGGGGACATTTTTGAGAGCTGGGGTGGCTTTTGTGAGAAGTGAGAGAGATGGGGGGGCATTTGTGAGACCTACGGGGGGCAATTGTGAGAGCTGTACTGGGGGGGCATTTGTGAGAGGTGAGAGAACCGGGGGACATTTTTGAGAGCTGGGGTGGCTTTTGTGAGAAGTGAGAGAGCTGGGGGGGCATTTGTGAGACCTACGGGGGGCAATTTGTGAGAGCTGTACGGGGGGGGGGGGCATTTGTGAGAGGTGAGAGAACTGGGGGACATTTTTGAGAGCTGGGGTGGCTTTTGTGAGAAGTGAGAGAGCTGGGGGGGCATTTGTGAGACCTACGGGGGGCAATTGTGAGAGGTGAGAGCACTGGGGGACATTTGTGAGAGCTGAGGTGGCATGTGTGGGAAGTGAGGGAACTGGGGGGGGGCATTTGTAAGAGCTGGGGAGCATTTGTGATCATGGCATACCCCTTTATGATTTGGGCATACTCCTGTATGATCTGGATAGAATAAGATAATTCATGTGGGTGTGTTCAGGGGCAGAATTAGGGGCGAGGCAGGGTAGGGGTTCGGGTGGGGCAACTGGTGGCGATTAACTCTTGGCTAGTAGCTCAGGACATTTTGAGCCATGATATACATAGTTATATTATAAGTCAAGTTGAAAAAAGACACAAGTGCATCTAGTTCAAGGAACTTCCATATACAAAATCCTATACCCATAGTTGATCCAGAAGAAGTAAAAAGAAAAAAAACTAATAAAGAATGGTACAATTTGCTCCAGCAGGGGAAAAAAATTCTTCCCTGAACCCCAGAAGTCAATTGGATGTTCCCTGGATTAACAATCACTGGTGGTACCTCCCAACTTTCTACGATAGGAATGAGGGACACCTATTAGCAAAAGTATGCTGGCATAGGACACACCCCCTTAACGGAGAATAGTACAAAAAAACTTTGGTTAAACCCACAAGTGCTTTTTTATCACTACTATTCCTTTATATTGCTTTTTGGAATTTACAAATACAGCAATTTAGAAATTAATTGATGGTTTAGCACTGGGAAACCCTTTTTGATAGATAAATAGTTAATTATTCTTTACAGCTATAAACCTGTAGATCAGACCAAAATGAGGGACAAATGAGGAGGAAAGAGGAGCAGAGGGACTTTGTTCCGAATGAGGGACAGTCCCTAGAAATCAGGGACAGTTGATGTTAATGTTCAGTTATATTTTGTGTATTTAGGAATGCATCCAGGATGTACGCCCTTTGACGCAGACAAAGCAATAACCAGAATCTAAAGTTCAAATCCCAGGCTCTATGATTAGTATATCCATCTGGTCACCAAATAAGTATGTTTTCTAGGAAGACGCAGCTTTATCTAAAATAGTGGGATTATGCTATATGTCTTTTCTGCCTACAAAGAAACCAATCAGATTACAGTTTCCTAAAATCAACAAATTAGAGATTCATTCTGAGTGGTTCCTACTCTTTGCAAATAGCTCTTTGCCTTGCTCACTAATAGGGCTTAGTGGAATTCTATGGAATGACTAATTTGTGCATTGCTTATTAGGCTAGGTTCACACAGTTGCAATCTGATTTTGATCCGATTTTCAGTGTGACAAACTGATGTGCTGCAACTGGGATAACTTGGATGCGATTTGCATGTTCTTTGGGGGCCACAATCGGGCTTGAATCACACCAAAGTAGTTTCCAAAATCGTGCCATGCTGAGCTGCATTGATGTGAACAGGCACCATTGAAAACAATGTGATCGCCATTGTGATGTGAGTCTGTGCATCTCAAGTCGCATATGAAATCGCACTTGTGTGAATGAAGCTTTAATGTGAAAAATCAAAGACCAAACAAATAAGTGTGTTTTCTTTTAAATTAAGTTAGAAAAACATCTGTGCTTGATAAATCCTATTCATCTACCTCCTGCTCTTAAGGTGACATACACTATACAATCTGATTGTACGATCAGAGGATGATTATATTTAAGGATGCACATATCATATCACTTGACGCCCAGGACATGCAGTTCCTGGGTGCAAGGCATGTGGGTTTTTTCACATTTAGCCCTGGTACGAACAAGCAGTCCATTTAGCCTGGGCTCACACATATGCATGCTGAAATCGCAATGCAATTTAGGCTTTTGTTTCTTTATGATTACCATTCTGGTTTGTGGACGATTTCCGCACAGGTGCGATTTTTCAGGCTCTTTTTCTCCACAACTGCCTCCCACTGATTTCAATGCAAAACCATACTCCCATTGACTTTAATGCAAAATTGCCTCCTATTGACTTTAATGCAAAATCGCCTCCCATTGACCTCAATGCGCAATCGCCTCCCATTGACCTCAATGCAAAATCGCCTCCCATTGTCCTCAATGCAAAAACGCCTCCCATTCACTTCAAAACAAAAACGCCTCCCATTAACTTCAATGCAAAAACGCCTCCCATTCACTTCAAAGCAAAAACGCTTCCCATTCACTTCAATGCAAAAATGCCTGTCAATAGCAATCCCATGTAAACACTTATCTCCGCATGCCACTATATTCTATCATTTGTGAGTCTCCAAACTTGCACAGGACCCTTTTTGTATTCTCACTCAAAACACAATGCGCGTGGATCGAATCTATGTGAATCACCTCTATAAGAAAACATAATATCTAGCCTTTCATGCGAATCTGTGCGTTTGAATACACATCAAGATTCGCATATGTGTGAACCAGGGCTTAGGCTCTATTCACACCTGGGCGTTTTGGGATCACAGCAGAATTGCTGCAATTCTGCCCACGATCAGAAAACGAAGCTTCAGCTGCCATTATTTTCCATGGCAGCTAAAACGTGGTACGGTTTTGCCGCGATTGTTGTGTGATTTATTGCGTGGCAAATCACATTGTGTGAAGCTTGTGACGAAAAGAAGCTCCTGCCCTTCTTTGGGTGACAACAAGTTTCAGGAGATGCAATTCCTCTATTGCATTTTTGGTGAAAATAAGGACACTTGAACCTGTGTTTTGTGATTGTAGTGCGGTTTGAGATCGTGGGCAGAATCGCAGCGATTCTGCTGCGATCCCAAATGCCCAGGTGTAAACGGGGTCTAACTGAACAAACACCGGAGCTTGATTTGGCTGCTTAGCATGCGCTTTCATTAGGGCGGGCGCCTCATTTACTCACTCAGCAGATGCACTTCTGCTGAGCATTAAGCGAGCCCGACATTTCCCTTTCCTGAGAAGCACCCAATCGGTGCTCGTCACACTGCAAGGTCTCTCCCCTCCTGAGTAGGAGATAAACAGCGCAATATTAAAAAACATTAAAAGTTTGAATCGCCATTAAGCAGCCATTGTTTTTTGTTTTTTTTTTTTAATTTTAATTTAATTTTAATTTTTATTGGAATTTTTCTTTACCAGAAAAAGCAATAACAAACATAAAATTGATAACATTGTAGGTAGCAAGACAGCGTTCACCATATAAAGTAAAGGAATTGTCCACCAAACTATATGAAGGAGCAAGGCAGCCTACGGGGGGGAGGGGGGATAGTAGGAAGGCAGGATTCTATACCTGGACCCCCGAGGGGCCAAGGGGATGACCTTAAGCTGCGTCTTGTAAAAGGTAATACTCAGAAATCTAAATCCAAATATAAATTTAGCCATGTAAACAAAATAACTGTTTTCTCTCAGAGGAGTCTAAGGGGAGAAAACCTATCAAAACTAAAGACCTTGAAATAGTGCAATTAAAACAACCTATGCTCTAGACATAGAAATATCATATTGAGAAGAATAACAAGGCCTGAAGTCTTCTGACTACTAATGAGTAGTTAGGAGAAAAGGGTAGAAGGGGAGTAGGGAGGAAGGGGTAAAGGGTGGAAGAGATAGGACAAGTCACTCCTCCCAACTCAAGTCGAAGTATGCCAAGAGAATTGAATGTGTCAGCCTTTCGGTACCAGTCCGTATAGCGGAAAGAAGACATAAGTGCAGTTATTTCCATGCTGGAGAAAGAATGCTCAATAAAATTCTGCCAACGAGAAATTTTTTTGGATGGGAGCATAGTTTTGGATTTCGGTGTCCAATTTCTCCTTGAATAGAAAATCTATTAGGTCTTTGCTTACCATGGAAACCGTGGGGGAGGTTAAGACAATCCAAGTTCTCATAATGGCCCACCTGGCAGCAAGTAGGCATATATAAGTCCAAGGTGAGTTAATAGCCGTGTCATGCCGGTCACGGGTATTAGATTGGGGGGGATTTTCACAGCTGAAAAGTTAAAGGAGGGGGGGACTTGGGAGTGTTCTTTCTAGAAATGTTGGTGAGATAGATGGATATTTGGTCCCAAAAGTCCGCAATAGGTGGGCATTCCCAAAGCCTGTGTAGTAAAGAAGGTTTATGAAGGCCCCCTTTATTTTTAAAAGCCCCAGGCATTCCTAAAAGTACCACTTCCTAATAATAAAAACATCAACCCTTCATTTTTTTTTTTTTTCATCAGGACAAGTAGATTGTCATGGGGGCCTCGTAGATTGGGACCCTGATTTAGTCTCTTGCACAGGTAGTTTTTTAAACATTTCCACACCCCAGTATTTTTTGAAAAGATGGTCAGCCACTAGGCACTGGACATAGAAGGTTGCTATCATTGTAAACATGGCGACCACTAAAGTGAGCTGAATCTTCCCCGGTTATCACTCAGGTATTATATATGAATACTAATGGCCATTTTTCACTGCAAGTATCGGCTCGGCTCCACTCGGCACTGCTTGGCCCTGCTTAGCTCGGTTTGCTTTTCCACTGCGTGGTACTAGTCTGCACCTTTCGGCACTGTATAGGCTCTACTCGGCTCGGTTTGCTTTTCCACTAAAGTAGTAAGTGGGTGGGATTACAG
Source organism: Pelophylax lessonae (assembly GCF_965119305.1). Taxonomy (NCBI): domain Eukaryota; kingdom Metazoa; phylum Chordata; class Amphibia; order Anura; family Ranidae; genus Pelophylax; species Pelophylax lessonae. The sequence continues at coordinate 181,119,983 of NC_138773.1, read as the reverse complement.
GGATTCTCTGACCAATCAGTGGCTAGTAGTGACAAAAAATCAAGGCTGCATGCAAAGGATTGTGGGATATGGTATAGGTACGGAATGCTTGGAACCACAACCGAGGTGGTACTGTTTAAGCAAGCCGTACCGAGCCGTACAATGTAGTGGAAAAGCGCTGCCGTACCAAACCGCACCGAACCGTTCTATCACGTACCATGCGGTACCATGCAGTGGAAAAGCGCCAAAGCGAGCCAAACCGATCCATTCCATGCAGTGGAAAAGCGCCATTACATTGGTCTAAGCTAGACCAATGTAACTGTGCAAGAACATAATACCTATACTTCAGCTTTAACACCTCTATCAATATCAATACAATTATGGATGTGTGCTCACTTTTTAATGCTAAGGCCGGCCATACATAGGACGAATTTAGAAAGAATTTTCTTTCAAAAATCTTATCTAAGAATTTTCATTCTAATTTGGCATCATTAGTGGGCTGCAGCAACGGTCGATTTTCGTGCAGCCACTGAAATTGAGTAATCGAGCATGTTGGAAATTTTTTGAAAAACAAACAATTTTCTAATCAACGATTAGGGAATCGTGTGAGAATTATAATAAAAAAAAGAAATGCACATGAGAACAAGAAAAGACAATTCCTGGAAAGAGAAAAAAAATCCTGGAAAGAAAATTCCAGCCACGAAAATACTTTTCTGTAATCAACATGAGGTAAAATTGAAGGCTTGGTTGGTCAAATGTCGAAATCAATGGTGGCATCATTGAATTACAAAGCTCAAGAAATTTCTGATTTACAAAAGACAATTCGCTCGGAATGCGACCCATGTATGTAGAAAGATGATCCGCACACCGGTAGTTGCCCTTAAAAAGTCTTCATCTTTATTCAGGAACCACAGAACACAACTGCTGATAACATCCGATGACGCGTTTCAGCCTATGAGGCCTTAGTCATACGTTATGACTGAGGCCTCATAGGCTGAAACGCATCAACTGATCTTATCAGTAGTTGTGTTCTGTGGTTCCTGAATAAAGATGAAGATTTTTTAAGAGCAACTACCATTGTGTGGATCATCTTTCTACATATGTACTCAGTTAAACGGCTGTGGATCGGCACTCAGGAGCTCTTTTATTGGTGAGCTGTATAGGTAGTAACACTGCTCCTTCTGTTTGCACTACGACCTATGTATAACCTGCATAAGTGCTTCTTCATTAGCACTTCTCAGGGCCATAACTATGTACGATGGGATCTCATAGCAAAACGTCAAAGGGGCCTCCCTGCCTCTCTAACCTCCTTCTTATAGACAATTCCTACACAATATGAATTGCTTGCATTTCATTTTTATATAGTTTTCCAAATTATATACGTCTTAATTTTATCCAGGTTTATTTTCTAATTGCCAATTTTTCAGTCCCTTCCTAGAAAGGAACGTGGCCGTTCAATTCTGAAAAAATTAAGCCAAGAAATTGGAAAGTAATTGTCTGCTCAGATTCTTGGCAGTAAAAAGTTGTTTAGGGACAGTGGCAGGGTAGATTTGTTTTAACCACTTAAGCCCCGGAGGATTTTCCTGGGCCTATTTTGCGATTCGGCACTGCGTGAATTTAACAGACAATTGCGCGGTCGTGCGGTGCTGTACCCAAATTAAATTGACGTCCTTTCTTTTGGTGGTATTTGATCACCTGTGCGATTTTTACTTTTTTGCGCTATAAACAAAAAAAGAGCGACAATTTTGAAAAAATAACAATATTTTTCACATTTTTTTTATATGAAATTCCCCCCCAAAAAATGTAAAAATCTAAATTTTTTAACATTTTAGGCCAATTTGTTTTCTGCTACATATGTTTGCAAATGCAAAAGAAATTACTACCAAATCTGAAGATACATTATGGGGTACTTTGACGCAGTAGTGGGCTTGAGCACGATATGGCCATATGGTGGGACCAAACCCCCATTTTTATTTATGGACTCTCTTCAGATTTGGTAGTAATTTCTTTTGCATTTGCGCGCCATTCTTTTTTAATATACATGTCTTTTGGTTCATAGCTGCAGCAGCTTTGGAAATACATGGGTATGCTCCCCCAAATTTTTTGCCTGTTTATTATGTATTCGGTCTGACCAGACTATCGAGGTTGAGCAGCCCTCCCCACCCCCCACATACACCTGTACTCAATCAGTGTCCACCATCAAGTGGATATAGGAGGAGTCCCCTGTAGTGCATTTGCACATTTTTTCCCAGCAAGGAGTATTATCTCCAAGGGTTAGAAAGGCTGGATTCATCTCTTTTTCATGGATAGTGTAGGACCCACTGATAATGGGGTACTTTGACGCAGTAGTGGGCTTGAGCACGATATGGCCATATGGTGGGACCAAACCCCCATTTTTATTTATGGACTCTCTTCAGATTTGGTAGTAATTTCTTTTGCATTTGCGCGCTATTCTTTTTTAATATACATGTCTTTTGGTTCATAGCTGCAGCAGCTTTGGAAATACATGGGTATGCTCCCCCAAATTTTTTGCCTGTTTATTATGTATTCGGTCTGACCAGACTATCGAGGTTGAGCAGCCCTCCCCACCCCCCACATACACCTGTACTCAATCAGTGTCCACCATCAAGTGGATATAGGAGGAGTCCCCTGTAGTGCATTTGCACATTTTTTCCCAGCAAGGAGTATTATCTCCAAGGGTTAGAAAGGCTGGATTCATCTCTTTTTCATGGATAGTGTAGGACCCACTGATAATGGGGTACTTTGACGCAGTAGTGGGCTTGAGCACGATATGGCCATATGGTGGGACCAAACCCCCATTTTTATTTATGGACTCTCTTCAGATTTGGTAGTAATTTCTTTTGCATTTGCGCGCTATTCTTTTTTAATATACATGTCTTTTGGTTCATAGCTGCAGCAGCTTTGGAAATACATGGGTATGCTCCCCCAAATTTTTTGCCTGTTTATTATGTATTCGGTCTGACCAGACTATCGAGGTTGAGCAGCCCTCCCCACCCCCCACATACACCTGTACTAAATCAGTGTCCACCATCAAGTGGATATAGGAGGAGTCCCCTGTAGCGCATTTGCACATTTTTTCCCAGCAAGGAGTATTATCTTAAAGGGTTAGAAAGGCTGGATTCATCTCTTTTTCATGGATAGTGTAGGACCCACTGATAATGGGGTACTTTGACGCAGTAGTGGGCTTGAGCACGATATGGCCATATGGTGGGACCAAACCCCCATTTTTATTTATGGACTCTCTTCAGATTTGGTAGTAATTTCTTTTGCATTTGCGCGCTATTCTTTTTTAATATACATGTCTTTTGGTTCATAGCTGCAGCAGCTTTGGAAATACATGGGTATGCTCCCCCAAATTTTTTGCCTGTTTATTATGTATTCGGTCTGACCAGACTATCGAGGTTGAGCAGCCCTCCCCACCCCCCACATACACCTGTACTCAATCAGTGTCCACCATCAAGTGGATATAGGAGGAGTCCCCTGTAGTGCATTTGCACATTTTTTCCCAGCAAGGAGTATTATCTCCAAGGGTTAGAAAGGCTGGATTCATCTCTTTTTCATGGATAGTGTAGGACCCACTGATAATGGGGTACTTTGACGCAGTAGTGGGCTTGAGCACGATATGGCCATATGGTGGGACCAAACCCCCATTTTTATTTATGGACTCTCTTCAGATTTGGTAGTAATTTCTTTTGCATTTGCGCGCTATTCTTTTTTAATATACATGTCTTTTGGTTCATAGCTGCAGCAGCTTTGGAAATACATGGGTATGCTCCCCCAAATTTTTTGCCTGTTTATTATGTATTCGGTCTGACCAGACTATCGAGGTTGAGCAGCCCTCCCCACCCCCCACATACACCTGTACTAAATCAGTGTCCACCATCAAGTGGATATAGGAGGAGTCCCCTGTAGCGCATTTGCACATTTTTTCCCAGCAAGGAGTATTATCTTAAAGGGTTAGAAAGGCTGGATTCATCTCTTTTTCATGGATAGTGTAGGACCCACTGATAATGGGGTACTTTGACGCAGTAGTGGGCTTGAGCACGATATGGCCATATGGTGGGACCAAACCCCCATTTTTATTTATGGACTCTCTTCAGATTTGGTAGTAATTTCTTTTGCATTTGCTCGCTATTCTTTTTTAATATACATGTCTTTTGGTTCATAGCTGCAGCAGCTTTGGAAATACATGGGTATGCTCCCCCAAATTTTTTGCCTGTTTATCTTGCATTGCATTGTATTGTGCCTGCCCTCATGTTGTAAAGTGCTGTGCAAACTGTTGGCGCTATATAAATATTGTAGAATAATAATAATAATAAAGGTACAAACTGTACAGGGTGTATAGGCATATGAGCAGCCGGTGAAGGGTTCAGCTGAGCTATAATGGGAAGTTTAGAAACCCAATGCTAATATTACCCCAAGGAGAGCCATAACCTGCATCACTGTCCCTGGTTATATTGGACCTTCCTAGAATTACAAATATGTACTTCTCTGCAGATACGTTTCGATGATTAAAGCCAAGCTCCAGGTAAACACCTCTTCTTACGCCAACCTACAGCATAATGGATCATAGTCACAGTTTCCTCTATAAGCCAAACTAATCTCTTGCCCTGAGTACCAGACACTTTTCTTTGCTTGTTATCTCTATAGGCACTGGTCTCCTCACTGCCCCCATGAATCTTGTCCAGTCTGTAAAAAAAGAAATAAAAGTCAGTAACTACAAATCCTGTAGTTGCCGACTTTTAATAAATGGACACTTACCTGTCCAATGATCAAGCACCATCCTCACCCGAGCTAGTTCTTCACTAGCCACCCAGGGCCGACATCCTAACTGTGGGCAGCTGTGTGACTTTCGGCTTCACAGCCGGCTGCCCACGTGCGTGTTGCGCTGTGCTTTGTGAAAAGTCCCTTGGTCTTCTGGGGGGAGGAAGGGGGGTTTGAGAACTTCCGTTCTGATCGCCTAGGCAATCAGATCAAAAGTGGGAGTGAGTAACTTTTAACCACTTTACCCCCGCCCACTGTGCATATACTGCGGCACTCTGCCGCTGCTGGGTAAAGGGGCGTATCCGTACGTCGCTTGCTCAGCCGCCTGTGGGGGGCGAGCACGTGCCGCCGCGCTCCCGCCCCCGATTGTTCCCTGGGGAGCTAGCGCGTGTGACCGGCGGCTCCGATGGTCGCCGGTCACTCACGATCTCCCGAAGTAGAGGGAGAAAGACAGATGTGTTTACATCAGCCGTCTGTCATTCTCCCTTAGATCATCACAGAGGCTGCTATAAAGGATCGCACGTCTCTGTGATGATCTAACAAGCCACGCCCCCTGACAGTTAGAATCACGCCCCTAGGGCCACACTTAACCCCTTGATCACCAATAAAGTTAACCCCTTCCCTGCCAGTGTAATTTTTACAGTAACAGTGCATATTTATAGCACTGATTACTGTAGTAATGTCACTGGTACTCCAAAAAGTGTCAAAAATGTCAGTTAGGAGTCCGACCTGTCCACCGCAATGTCGCAGTCCCGCAAAAAAAATCGCAGATCGCCGCCATTACTAGTTAAAAAAAAAAAAAACAATAAAGATGACATAAATCTTCCCCGTAGTTAGTAAACGCAATAACTTTTGCGCAAACCAATCAAAATACGCTTATTGCGCTTTTTTTTGACCAAAAATATGTAGCAGAAAACAAATTGGCCTAAAATGGTAAAGAATTTAGATTTTTACATTTTTTTGGAGAATTTCATATAAAAAAATTTGAAAAATATTGTTATTTTTTCAAAATTGTCGCTCTGTTTTTGTTTATAGCGAAAAAAAATTAAAATCGCACAGGTGATCAAATACCACCAAAAGAAAGCTCTGTTTGTGGGGAAAAAAAGGACATCAATTTTGTTTGGGTGCAGTGTTGCACGACCGCGCAATTATCCGTTAAAGTGACGCAGTGCCGAATCGCAAAATAGGGCCTGGTCTTTGAGCAGCCAAATCTTCCGGGGCTAAAGTGGTTAAAATCAGGACCCCGCACCATCCCCCCCCCCCCCCCCAAATGACATGCCAAGTTAGGCAGAGGGGAGGGGGGAGGGGGAGAGGATGTCTTAAAGCAGAACTTCCCCTTTTGGGTGGAGCTCCGGTTTAAGCACATGCAAGCTTCTGGTTGTGAGGTTAGGTGTGGCCTGACATTGGCCAACACTCGGCTCTGGTGAGTCCGATAAAAAAGAAGCTTTGAGCAGTGTGCACCCCTGTTGTCACAGCCCAGCTTGAGATGTTGCCCATAATAATTAGCTTCTCTCATTTAGTCATTAGGCCTTGCTCACACAAGCACACTTAAAGCGTTTGTTACCCCAACACTTCATATTTTTATTTATTTTTTGCAGGTATTTAAATAGCGCTGTCAATTTATGCAGCGCTTTACATATACATTGTACTTTCACATCAGTCCCTGCCCTCAAGGAGCTTACAATCTAAGGTCCCTGAATCCAATACTAACACACACATAGTAGGGCCAATTTAGACAGGATCTAATTAACCTGCCAGCATGTCTTTGGCGTTTTGGGAGGAGATAGAGTACCCAGAGGAAACCCATGCAGGCACAGGGAGGACATGCAAACTCCAGGCAGGTAGCGTTGTGGTTGGAATTCAAACCAGCAACCCATTTGCTACTAGATGAGAGTGCTAACCACTAGACCACTGTGCCACCATATTCCTGATATATGCCTGCTGTACCATGTACTTGTATGAAAAAGCATCCTGTTCACTTTGTATTGCTTCCTTTGTGTGACATTCCTGGTGTTCCTGTCAGTCCCTCTGCTTTTCTATTAAAACTGACCACACTAAGCAGGAGAACACACTGTGATAAGTTCTCTAGCTATGCTGGGAACTCAGTAAGCTCTCCCCCAATGATCAGACTTGTCCAGATACGCCCCCCCGCTGCACAGCCATTCACTGGGAAGCTAGGTGTGCTGCTGTTTCTCCTCCCTCAGCTCTTATGCAGTTGGGAACAGAGGGAATGTGATCACTTAGGCTGCCCTTACATTATACAATTTTCTTACAATTTTCTGTACAATTTTTTTTAGATTTCCCTTTAACTATGTAGTACAAAGGCCTGCCTTATAGGATAAAATTGAAAGTGTTGTTGAGTTTTCACCCCATATTACATGGTTTTTGGTAAATCTAACAGAAAATTGTACAGCCTTATAAAAAAAAGGAAAAAACAAGGTATTTTTTTAAATCAATACAAAAATGTTTTTAAAACTTTTAAACTGAATGGGCGATTGTTTACAATCACTTTAAGCGTACACCCACGTGAGGCCTGTGCTTTCCCTGCAGGCGATCCCTGTGCAGGCTGTCCCATTCATGTCAAATGGGGCGCGGCGGCTGCACAGACACCCAATCTGGTGGGCGTGCGTTCCTGAACCCACAATAATTACATTCTGGGACACGCACCCCAGAAAATGGTGTAATGTCGAGCCTATACACTTTGCCCCCAAACCTTTCTATAAATCTATAATATATCCCCTTTCTTCCTTGCACTGTCACTGAAAAAAAAAAAAAAAAGAAAAACATAGAAAAAATAAATAAATAAACACATAGTTACTCTAGCTAAAGGAGTTTTTAAAAAGTAACTTGCGATTTTGAATGTTTTGTCTTCTAAAAGTTACAATTCTAACAATGACAATATTGCGGGGTCCTAGGAAACCCCCTCAGCATGTATATGTGTTCCATATCTGGAGTCTCTCACCTGGGGAGGAAACCTGGTGTGCTCTGTGGCAGGAAACTCCCAGTCTGCATCAGTTTGTCTCCTTCTACAGCTGGATCAGCAGGCACACTCACATTTGGGTAGCTGTGGTGCCCCAATCACTTGACTTCCTTTAAGGTGTTCTGGTCAAGTAATTATTTTTGATTGTAGAAAGAAGGGATTGCAAAGCTTGAACCTGAAGAATGAGCTGAGCTTTCTTGCAGCAGTTCTTCCTGTTCTTGCACCTGTGCTGTTCCTCTGCAGATCCTGCTTGGCATGGCTAACAAACAATAAATGTGTTCAATGGATTACCTTCAGAGGTGTAACCAAACGCTTCTGCTTTGCTCTCTTGCCAGAACTGATAGAGCTGCCTGAATTCATTTCCCTGAAAAGTCACATCTTGCACACAGTAAACAGTGATAAGGTTGAAAATTTCAGGGCTGTGATGTGGTCACATCAGAAGCTACATGGAGCCACCTAGTGGTTACACATCATATTGCTAACATTTTTCCTATTGCAAAGTGCTATGTCTAAGAAGGTACTTGATAATGCATGTTAGATTATTCAGGTATGACTAAAAATGATTCACACGCATAAATGTATCATTCTACTTCCTAAAATTAACCTCCTGCTGACTGTGTAACATAGGCGATGGCAAGAAAGGTAGGCTTTAATGCCCCATATGCACCGACAGTGCCATGAAGTTGCATGAGCTCATTCCCTGTGCACTTTCAACACACTCAACAAGCTGTCACTGACAGCTGTCAGTCAAGACTTCTAAATGGGAGTCAGCAGGACAGGCTCCTGATCATAAGACTGCTGTGAGAGTCAATAACAAAGGCATAGCTTTCAACTGTCCCTTATTTCAAGGGACTGTCCCTGATTCGAGACTGTCCCTGATTTTGAGGGACTTTCCTTGATTTGGAACAAAGTTCCTCTGTCCCTCTTTCCTCCTCATTTGTCCCTCCTTTTGGTCTGATCTATATTGTTGTCAATAAAATGCACTGTTTATCTTTCAAAAAGTTCATCCAATTTCTAAATTGCTGCATTTGTAAATTTCAAAAGCCAGTAAAAAGAAAGAGCAGCAATAAAAAAATAAAAATAAAAATTGATGGCTTAACTAATCTTTTTTTTTTAATTGTATAATTCTTCTTTAAGAGGCTGTGATGGGCTTGGGGGGGGGGGGTCCTATGCCTACATCATTTTGCTAATTGGTGTCCCTTGAAGGTATGCAACGGTCAAATGATACAGAAGCTGTGTCACCTGCTGGGCAACAAAGCCCACTTAACTGGGAGTTGGTGTAAAGAAACTAACAACTTCAATACTGGGCACTTTTATCCCCTTCCCCGCTTCTCACACTGTGCATTAGAAGCTGAAGTAGGTCAGATAGAACCTGTCTAGTTTCCTAGCTGTGGAATGTAAAGCATCATCTAGTCCTTTCCTCCTTAGCCTGACTGTCCCTTTCATTCCTTTAATTTCAGTTCTTTCAATTATGGAGGCATCACATGTGGACATTACCCAGGGTGGTCGGCATGAAAATGCAGACTGCCTAGACTAACAATGCCCCTATTAAAATATTTTTATAATTCCATAACTCCTCCAAAGAGTCAATCTACTGCTTGCATCAGAGCTGAGAGGTCCTGAAAGAAGTACTGAGGGAGGGTGCTGGGAAGTTTTCAGTAGTTGTGTACAATATCCTGCCAGATCCACTCAAAATAATCTTAGTCTCAAAGTAGTTTAAAGTCTGATGTCCCTGCCATAGCTATATGTGGGTATCCATACACTATGGCCAAGCTTTATAGAAACCCATTAATCTACAAGAATGTTTCTGAGTAGGAATCTGCTATAAAGTTCAATAAATCTGTGCAAAGTACACAGGTCACCCAGAGGGGAATATTATTTTCTCAATAAAAGTGGAGTTACTCTTTACAGCCTACATCCAAGATGAGCAGTCCCCGACCTCTTTGTAGCACCCCCTTCATTCCTTTGTTAAACAAAGGAATATTTATTGGATCAATTAACACAAAGTTTAACAGAAAAGGCAATAAACGTTCAGCATGTGCAGTGTAAGTAACTCAATATTTCAGCTTTTAACCACCTCAATACTGGGCACTTTCACCCCCTTCCTTCCCAGACCAATTTTCAGCTTTCGGTGCTCTCACACTTTGAATGACAATTACTCAGTCATGCTCCACTGTACCCAAATGAAATTTTTATCATTTTGTTTACAAAAACAGAGCTTTCTTTTGGGGGTATTTATTCAATACTGGGCTTTTTATTTTTTGCGCTATAAGCGAAAAAATAACGGAAATTTTGAAAAAAAAACAATATTTTCTACATTTTGTTTTAAAAGAAATCCAATGAAATCAAAATTGGTCATAATTTTAGGCCAGGATGTATTCTGCTACATGTCTTTGGTAAAAAAAATCCTGATAAGTGTATGATAATAGGTTTCCGTGAAAGTTTTAGAGTCTACAAGCTAGGCTATGTATCATCGAAAATTGATTAATTCTGATGTACTGACTACCTACCTCATTTCTTGAGGCCCTAAAATGTCAGGACAGTACAAATACCCCCCAAATGACCCCTTTTTGTAAATATGACAATCCAAGCTATTTAGTAAGAGGCATAGTGAGTTTTTTGAAGTTGCAATATTTTTTTGCCCACAATAGTTCAATGAAGTTGTAATGAAGATTCCCCCCCCCCCACAAAATTGTCATGTTAACAAGTTATTTCTTACACATGGCATATATAAACGTTCAATTACACCCCAAAATATATTCTGCTACTCCACCTGAGTATGGCGATACCAAATGTGTGAGACTTTTACACAGCCTGTCCACATACAGAGGCCCAACATCCAAGTAGTACCGTCAGGCGTTCTAAAGGCATGAATTACAAATTTCATTTCCTGAGTACCTATCATATTTTTGAAGGCCCTGGAGCACCAGGACAAAAGAATTACCCAAAAAATTACCCCATTTTGGAAACAAAACACCCCAATGTATATTCCTTGAGGCACAATGAGTCTTTTGAACATGTCATTTTTTTCCACAAGTTTTTGGAAGATGTGTAAAGAAAATGAAAACCCTTTTTTTTTTTTACACAAAGTTGTCAATTTATACAATTTTTTTAACACATAGCATGTACATAGCAAAAATGACACCCCAAAATATATTCTGCTACTCCTCCTAAGTATGGCAATACCACATGTGTGAGACCTTTCCTCAACCTTGTCTCATACAGAGGCCCAACATTCAAGTAGCACCGTCAGGCATTCTAGGAGCATAAATTACACATTTCAGTTCCTGAGTACCTATCACATTTTTGAAGGCCCTGGATAATTTTTTAGCCATGTGGACAGATGTGCGCTGATTCCTGGGACAGATGTGTGACAGAGGTTGATCACTGGGATGTGGCAGATGTTCACTTTGACAGATGTGGCATATGATGTGCGCCAGATGACTACAGATGTGATAGATGATGAACAGTGATGGTAGTAACTGCGTTTAAGTAAACGGCGTTACTTAACGCAGTTACTTTTGAGGGTAACGAGTAATCTAACTGAGTACTCGTTCCCTCCTTGTAACGCCGCTGCCGTTACTTTCGGCTGCGTTACCGCAATTACATCTACCGCCACTAGATGGCAGTAGATGTAATTGTAATTCCCCCTCTCCTCTATGACCGCTGTCTGCGGTACAGGAAAGAGAAGAGGAGGAGACTCAGACAAGGTCGGTTGGTAGGACCGTGCCGCAGCCATTATCCTAGCCAATCAGGTGCAGTGCTGTTCAGGTTGCCCTGCCCCCCAGGCTCTGAGTCCTCCGCTCTGAAGGAAGAACGGAAGCAACTTCCAAGTTCTTCCTCTAACCTGCTGCCCGTGCCTGCCATGCCCGCCGCCGGTGTCAGCATAGCACAGTGTGTCCAGCCCGCCCGGGTCCCAGCTGAGTCATGAGAGATGTAAGTCAAATCTTCATTCATTCTGCACTGTGACGTGTGTGTCCTCCTATAACAGCAAAACCAGAACTTTAAAAACGTTCATTAAAGGAGATCTTTGGGGGACTCTGCCTTGTCTGCTCTAAAGTGGGATATATGGGGGACTCTGCCTTGTCTGCTCTAAAGTGGGATATATGGGGGACCCTGCCTTGTCTGCTCTAAAGTGGGATATATGGGGGACCCTGCCTTGCCTGCTCTAAAGTGGGATATATGGGGGACCCTGCCTTGCCTGCTCTAAAGTGAGATATATGGGGGACCCTGCCTTGCCTGCTCTAAAGTGGGATATATGGGGGACTCTGCCTGGCCTGCTCTAAAGTGGGATATATGGGGGACCCTGCCTGGTCTGCTCTAAAGTGGGATATATGGGGGACCCTGCCGGCCTGCTCTAAAGTGAGATATATGGGGGACCCTGCCTTGCCTGCTCTAAAGTGGGATATATGGGGGACTCTGCCTGGCCTGCTCTAAAGTGGGATATATGGGGGACTCTGCCTTGTCTGCTCTAAAGTGGGATATATGGGGGACTCTGCCTGGCCTGCTCTAAAGTGGGATATATGGGGGACCCTGCCTGGCCTGCTCTAAAGTGGGATATATGGGGGACCCTGCCTGGCCTGCTCTAAAGGGGAATCTATGGGGGAGCTTTGGGGACACTGGCCTGCTCTAAAGATGGATCTATGGCGACCCTGTTCTAAAGAGGGATCTGTGCCATAGATCCCCCTTTAGAGCAGGGTCCCTTATAGATCCCCTTTAGAACTCGGTCCCCCCTAGATTCCCTTTAGAACAGGCCCTGGGGCCCTATAGATCCCCCTTAGGAGCAGGTTCCCCCATATATCCCACTTTAGAGCAGGGTCCTCATAAATCCCCCTTTAGAGAAGGGTCCCCATAGATCCACCTTTAGAGCAGGGTCCCCATAGATCCCCCTTTAGAGAAGGGTTCCCATAGATCCCCCTTATAAAGGGTTCCTCATATATCCCCCTTGAGAGCAGGGTCCTCATAAATCCCCCTTTAGAGCAGGGTCCCCATAGATCCCCCTTTAGAGAAGGGTCCCCATATATCCACCCTTAGAAAAGGGTCCTCATAAATCCCCCTTTAGAGCAGGGTCCCTTTAGATCTATGGGGACACTGCTCTAAACAGGGATCTATGGGGACCCCTCCCTAAAGGGGGATCTATGGGGAGCATGGCCTGCTCTAAAGGGTATCTTTGGGGGACCCTGCTCTAAAGGGGGATTTATGGGGACCCTGCTCTAAAGGGGGATTGATGATGACCCTGGCCTGCTCTAAAGTGGGATCTATGGGGACCCTGCTCTACTGTCCCAGTACCAGTGTGCCACACCGCCACCACCAGTGTGCCACACCGCCACCACCACCAGTGTGCCACACTGCCACCACCATTTCAGGCAGCAGGTACCAAAAAACAAAACAAAATACAGTTACTCACAATTAGGAGGACTCAGGACTCAGACCCCCACAGTGTGCCACACCGCCACCACTATTAAAGATCTTATAGAACGTAATTGCATTATAGAATAGTAAAAAAAGTCACAGTTACTTTGCTGAGTAACTAATTACTTTTTCAATGTGGTAACTGAGTCAGTAACTCAATTACTTTTTGGGAGAAGTAATTTGTAACTGTAACTAATTACTTTTTTAAAGTAAGATGAGCAACACTGATGATGAGTGACAGATATGGCCGATGATGTGCGCCAGATGATCACAGACAGCTTTTGCAAATGAGGTGCGCAAGATGTGGCAGATGATGTGCACCAGATGTGGCAGATAATCTGTGCCAGATGTGTGCGAGATGATCACGGACATATGTGGCAGTTGATGTGTACCAGATGTGGCAGACGTGCGCCAGATGTGGCAGATAATCTGCGCCAGATGTGTGCCAGATGATCACGGACATATGTGGCAGATGATGTGCGTCAGATGATCACAGACATGTGGCAGTTTATGTGCACCAGATGTGGCAGATGTGCGCCAGATGTGGAAGATAATCTGCGCCAGATGATCATGGACAGATGTGGCAGATGATGTGCGCCAGATGCGGCAGATGATGTGCACCAGATGTGGCAGATTATGTGCGCCAGATGATCATGGACAGATGGGGCAGATGTGCGCCAAATGATCACAGACAGATGGGGCAGATGTGCGCCAGATGATCACGGACAGATGTGGAAGATGTGCGCCAGATGATTTGCGCCAGATGATCACGAACAGATGTGGAAGATGTTCACTGGGACAGATTTTATAGGGACAGATGTGTGACAGGTGTTTTATTGTGGGGGCACTGTGTTTGGGGAAACTTTTGGGGGCACTGTGGTTGGGGACACTTTTGGGGGCACTAGCACAGGGGATCAGTGAGTAAAGAGCAGTAAAACAGCTCTATACTCACTGATCGCCACCTGCCAGCACCTATCCGCTCTCCTGCTCCTCACTGTGTGAGGAGAAGCAGAGCCGATCACCGTGACAACGTCTCTATTTACATCACATGACGGCTTTGATTGGACACGGCTGTCATGTGATCAGGAGGCCCAATCACAGAGCCCTCCTGTCGAGCGGTGTTGCTCTGTGTCCAGGGGACACAGGCACACCGATATTGCGCAGCTGCACGCGGCTGCGCGATCTCCCTCCTTCTGCAGGACGTTCCTGAACGTCCACTCAGGAGGAGGAAGCTCCCACTCGGCTGTATGTGTACATTGGCCGGGTGGGAGGTGGTTAAAAAACATTTTCTATGCACACCTTTTTTGAAGCCATCTTTGCAGCAGTCACACATGACATCCTGGGGTACATTAGAATGCAGAAAACCCTGATTGAATAAGAAGGGGAAGTTTTAAACTGCAATTTGTGCTTAATTGTACACAGTAAAATAAGGGGGGGGGGGGACAGAAGTATTTAAAAGGTGGAAGTTATAAAGACCAAACTTCTACTTTAAAGTGCACCTGTCATTGCTGATGTTTAGCGTGTTAGTTCCTTGGCTGTCTTACTGAAACTTCAGAGTCCCTTAATTACATAGGTTGTCATGACGGGGACAGGAGGAAAAAGATAGAGGGGTTATGTTAGTGAAAAAAAAATGTCAAGTTTAATTAACCACTTCAATACAGTGCACTTTCACCCACTTCCTGCCCAGGCCAATTTTCAGCTTTCAGTACTCTCACACTTTGAATGACAATTGCGCGATCATGCTACACTGTATCCATATGACATTTTTATCATTTTTTTCAAACAAATAGAGCTTTCTTTTAGTGGTATTTAATCACCACTGAGTTTTTTATTTCTTACAAAAAAAAAAGAAAAATTACAGAAAAATGTAAAAAAAAAAAAGTTTTTCTTATTTTCTGTGAGTAAATTTTGAAAATAAATAATTTTTCTCCTTCACTGATGTGCGCTGATGAGGAAGCACTGATGGACACTGATAGGCTGCACTGATGAACACTGATGAGGTGGCACTTATAGGCACTGATGAGGTGGCACTTATGGACACTGATGAGGAGGTACTAATATGCTGCACTGATGGGCACTGATAGGTGGCACTGATAGGCGGCAATGATGAGTACTGATAGGCGGAACTGATGGGCACTGAGAGGTGGCACTGATGGGCACTGAGAGGCGGCACTGATGGGTGGCACTGATGATCACTGACAGGTGCCACTGATGAGCACTGACGGGTGGCACTGATGGACACTGATGGGCAGCACTATGGGCACTGATTTTGGGCACTGATGGTGGGCACTTTGGGCACTGATGGTGGGCATTGATTGGCACTTTATTTCACTTTTGTGTAATCAGGGCACTGATGATCAGTGCCCTGATTACCTGTCTTTGTCTCCCCTGTGAGGAGGAGCCGCTGATCAGCTCTCCTCGCCTCACACTCTGACAGTGTGAGGCGAGGAGAGCCGAATAACGTCACTTCCTCATTTACATGTGATCGGCTGTGTCATTGACTCTTTACCGAGATTGGGGTCACGCCGTGTCCTAGCAACACAGCACGGCCATGATCCCTGCTCTGCACGCCCCCATGGGCGCGCAAGATAGGCAGTTCTGGTGCACCGTCATATGACGACGTCCCATAAAAACGGATGCACCGCTCCGCCATCATTTGACGGTGGGCGGGTAAGAAGTGGTTAAGTTATATGTGTTGCTGGGCCGGTTTTGAGCCAGTACCCACCGCTTCACCACCCTACGACAACCCAAGGCATTGCAGTCAAAGAAGAAAAATGCATGGCCTGACCACCAAGGTAGCGTAAACCAGGGGACTTCAAAGTTTCTAATTAAAGGGCCCTTTTTTGGTCCTTCAGACTTTAGGGGGGTCGGACTGTGGACAATGGGAATAGAAAATGCATCAAGCTTGGTGGTCAGTGGGAGTAAAATAATTGCATCGCATCCCAGTGGTTAGTAGGAGGAATAGCACCCCATCGTTGGTGTCAGTGGAAGGAATAAGTATGTAATCGGCAGTAATAGGAGAAATAGTGTCCCATCTGTGTCTGTGGGAGGAATAGCATACCCATCTTTTAAAATCAGTGGGAGAAATAGCACCCCATCACTGGCATCAGTGGGAGGAATAGCACCCCATCACTGGCATCAATGGGAGGAATAGCACCCCATTATTGGTGTTAGTGGGAATAATGGTGCCCCATCAGTGGTATCAGTGGGAGGAATGGTGCCCCATATTTGGTATTTATGGAAGGAAATGTGAGGGGTGTACTCACTTTTATGAGAGACTGTAAATCAAATATTACATAGAAGATCTAAATGCATTGTTGTTCCTGTACAGAGTATTTGATCTGGCTATAATATGGGAGGACATTTTGAGGACTGTCACTTGGGAGTTGTTTTATCAAGGTGTGAGAATGGGGGTAAAAAGCATAAGCAATGTCTCCAGCTGTCTTATTCTAACTTACAGAGTGCTAGCAACCATTCTGCCATCTGTTTTAGGGATACATTTACAATAGAGCAATAAATGTTTTCTATAGTGTACCAGTCAGCCACACGACCCTTTCTTAACACCTTCCCAACCGCACGCCACACATTTACTGTGGCAGGCTGGCTCTCCTATGTGCACCGACGTAGCCTTACATTGTTTGCGTGTGTGGTGCTGGGGGGCGAGCGCACGCTGCTGGCGGCACGCTCCCGCCCCCACTAGGCAGCGGGGATACCGATCCACAGGGATAAAATCAAGAGCTGAAACTCACATCAGAAAGTCCGCTGCTCCTTAGCACGGATGCGGCGGACGGACGTCAGTGTGTAGGCTCTTTGCTAGAAAATATCAAATGGAATAGAACCCTGGGAACAACGAACACGGAGGAAAAATGGGAGTGCATCAAGAGCATACTAAACAAAGGGATTGGTCAGTGCATTCCAAAGGGGAATAAATTTAAAAGAGCAAAAGTAAACCCTGGGTGGCTAAACTCCAACATAAGAATGCATATTAATACTAAAGAAAAGGCCTTCAAAAAATACAAGGCTGAGGGGTCATTGACAGCATTTAAGCATTACAAAGAGTGCAATAAGAGATGTAAAGGCGAAATCAAGGCGGCTAAAATTGAACACGAGAGACATATTGCGGAAGAGAGTAAAAAAAACCCCAAGAAATTCTTTCAGTATATAAATAGTAAGAAAGCGAGGCCAGAACACATTGGCCCCATAAAGGATGACGAAGGGAAGCTGGCCACTGAGGACAGAGAGAAGGCGAAAGTGTTAAATAATTTCTTCTCTTCAGTCTTCACAAAAGAATCGGGGGGCTACACTAACCCAACTTGTAATGATAAATTAAATAATACACCTCAGGAAGTACCCCCATGGTTAACAGAAGATAGACTTAGAAGTAAACTAGAGAAACTTAACATAAAAAAATCACCGGGACCGGATGGCTTGCACCCGAGGGTACTTAAGGAACTCAGCCAGGTGATAGCCAGAACATTATTCTTGATCTTTAAGGATAGTCTACAGATGGGTATGGTGACAGCTGATTGGAAAAAAGCCAACGTGGTACCAATATTTAAAAAAGGGCCGAGATATATCCCGGGTAACTATAGACCGGTCAGCCTAACATCTGTAGTCTGCATTTTGGAGGGGATGTTAAGGGACTATATACAAGACTTTAGTAATGAAAACAGTATTATTAGTAGTAACCAGCATGGATTCATGAAAAATCGTTCGTGCCAGACCAATCTATTAACCTTCTACAATGAAGTGAGTTGCCATCTAGACAAAGGAAGGCCTGTAGATGTGGTGTATCTGGACTTTGCAAAGGCATTTGACACAGTCCCCCACAAATGCTCACTGTACAAACTAAGGTACGTAGGTACGGATCATAGGTGAGTACCTGGATAGAGAACAGTCCAGAGGGTGGTGATAAATGGGGAGTACTCGGATTGGGCGGGTGTGGAAAGTGGGGTCCCCCAAGGTTCTGTCCTGGGGCCAATCCTGTTTAATCTATTCATAAATAACCTAGAGGAGGGGATATCCAGCACAATCTCGGTATTTGCGGAGGACATCAGCTATGAGGAAAGACTACAGGCATTGAACTTATTCTCTCTGGAGAAGAGACGCTTGAGAG
The DNA here is from genome assembly GCF_965119305.1 of Pelophylax lessonae. Taxonomy (NCBI): domain Eukaryota; kingdom Metazoa; phylum Chordata; class Amphibia; order Anura; family Ranidae; genus Pelophylax; species Pelophylax lessonae. The sequence goes on along the minus strand of NC_138773.1, from coordinate 181,101,711 downwards.
GGGATATGATATCAATGTACAAATACTGTACTGGTGAGGACCCTAGCATAAGGAACAAACTTTTTAGGGAAAGGGAATACAATAAGACATGTGGCCATTCACTAAAACTAGAGGAAAAACGGTTTAACCTTAAAATACGTAAGGGCTTCTTCACTGTCAGAGCAGTAAGGATGTGGAATTCTCTTCCACAAGCAGTGGTATCAGCAGGGAGCATCGATAGTTTCAAAAAATGAATTAGATGGGCACCTTAAAGACCACAACATAAAGGGGTATACAATGTACGGTTAACAGCAAACACACATCATAGGTTGAACTGGATGGACTGATGTCTTTTTTCAACCTCACAAACTATGTAACTATGTAGTGTCAGTGGGACAAATTCTGCCCCATCATTGGGGTCCATGGGAAAAACTCAGCCCCATGGTCAGTGTCAGTGGGAGGAGTAGTGCCCCATTTTAGTTGCCAGTGGGAGGAATTGTGCCCTTTCGCTGGTGTCAGTGGGAGGAGTAGTGTCTTATTGTTTGTATCAATGGAAGGAATTATGGCCCATTGTCGGTGTCAATGGAGAAAATTTGTGCCCCACCATTGGTGTCAGTGGGAAGAATTGTGCCCTTTTGATGGTGTCAGTGGGAGGAATAATGCCCCATTGTTGGTGTCAGCGACAGGAATTATGTCCCACTTTTGCTGTTAGAGAATGGAATAGTACCCCAAGGGCTGGATAAATGCAAGCATAGGGCCGCAGTTTGGAGACCACTGCCCTATAACATTAGCATTCTCACTCCCCTGTCCTCTTTCACATCACGAGCCCTCACTTTAACCCCCTCACCACTTTCACATCAAAGTCCTCATTCCCCTACTGCCCTCGCCCCACCATTCACACATTAGAGTACCCCCTCTCCCCTCTTTCACATTACAGATTGCAGTGCCCACCCCCCTTCACATCCAGTCTTCAAATCCCCTTATATTCAATATAGAGTCCTCACTCCCGCCCCCACCCCCCAAAACCATGCCATTTTACATTAAAGTCCTCCCTTTCCCACCTCCCATTTCACACTCACTCCCCTGCCCCCTTCACATTGGAGTCCTCATTCCCATTATATTAGTGTTCTGACTTATATTAGTGTTCTGACACCTTGACCTTACACCCCTCTTTCACATTTGAGTCCTCACTCCTCCAATTTAATCACCTTAGTCCCTAATTCCCCCCAATTTTCACATAGAGTCCTCAATCTCCCATTCCTTCTTTCAAATAAAAGACATCAGTCCCTCCCTGATATCTCAGTAGATGAGAAAAGTGGAACTCCACACCAACTTTTTTCTTTTTGGTAGATTTGGAAAGTGTTAGAACTGTTGTCATATCTTAACTACTGTCTGTGGCTCCATTGGAGAGATTTCCCCTCAATTCCTGTCCCAGTATGAACACCAAGTGAAGGGAAACCCTTTCTAATTTGGACAATATTTTTTGTAGAGGAAGGCTAAAACTACCATTAGCTTCTATTACTATCCCTGATCCCATCGGAGAGTTTTCTTCACTTCCCCAATGCTGTCACTAGCACTAATACTATAATAAATGCCATAGAGGATCTTACCTTTCCCCACTCCACCCCACATAAATACGCAAAACCTGATTGGAGTGCTGACCTTTCCTCTCCCATTCTGAGTACAGGGGATTACTGGAGGCTGATTGGGAGGAATCCCTTTGATACCAGGGTACATATTTAAACGGTGAATAAGCAGTCCTTTATTTACCCTTTCAGTAATCCTCAATCCTTTATTTACCCAGTGCTGTTCATTGACAGTGCTGGATAAATAGCCATCCAGTGGCTGATGTGCCCCAATAATTGCTATGTACCGAGATGTCAGTGGGAAACACCTCAACCAATCCAAGGGCCAACACGGGGACCCTTTATTAACCCTTTCATGCCCCCTCCTCTCCTACACTTACAATCCATCTTCATGTGACCTGTATACTAACTCTTTCCCCTCCCCTATCTTGCACATCGGAACATTAACCCCTTCATCTCCCCTTTGCCATTGTATGTAGGGCAGAAACAAACTAATCGATTAATCGACAACTAATCGATTGTGAAAATAGTTGTCAACTATTTTTATATTCGATTAGTTGGTCAGCCGATTAGTTGGCCTGCATACAGAATGCATTATTTGTTTAAATATCAGGAAATACAATGAAGCACACATACATCTCAGTACACCGTGCATACATGTCAGTATACACAGTGCAGCACACATACATCTCAGTATACCATCCATACATGTTAGTATACACAGAGAAGCACACATGGAGCTAAGTACTCCCTCCATATATGGCGGTAAGTGTCTGAGAACTTGTGAATGTGTGAGGACCAATGCCTCATGGGACATGTAGTCCTAGCCAGGAAGTGAGTGGTTCTAAAGGCAGAAGTTTTTTTTAACTTTGCTATAGGGGCACTCAATACAGTACTATACTTTGTGGTTTGCTTTTGTGGCACTCTGAAGGCAGGAGGAGCCATAAGCGTCGGTGGGGGAACCCCAGAATAAGAGAATACGGGCTGCTCTGTGCAAAACTATTACACAGAGCAGGTAAGTATAGCATGTTTGTTGCTTAAAAAAAAAAAAAAATCACTTTAAAGACTGTGCAGGGAAGATCAGCATCCGACCCTAGAGAAGGTGGAGGCTGATAGACTGGAGGTAATATAAGGCATTTTAATTACATTTAAAGTAAACTTTTACCAGTATTGTGCATTATATGTAAAATGATCATATGCATGAAAAAAATAAGTCTCAGCTTTCAGTACTACTTTAACCGCTTGCCGACTGCCTGCCACATATATACTGCGGCAGGCTGGCTCCGCTGTGAGAATCGCGGAACCTGTACGGCAATCTGCATGCGCGCTCTGATTAGCCAGTGGGGAAGCTGATTCATGGGGCCGGCGGGCACCCACGATCACTCCCTGTGGAGAGAGAACAGCGGTCTGCTGTTGTGCTCTTAGGAATCAGCACAGAGCGCCTGTGATCCTCCTATTTAGGATTACAGGTCTCTGTGTTGATTCTACAAGCCCCTAACAGTTAGAAAACACCCCCTAGACATACACTTAACCCTTTGTTCCCCCGAGTTAACCCCTTCCCTGCCAGTGTCATTATTACAGTAACAGTGCATAATTTTAGCACTGATTACTGTAGTAATGTCACTGGTCCCCCAAAAAATGTAAAAAATGTCAGTTAGGGGTCCGATCTGTCTGCCGCAATGTTGCAGTCCAGCTAAAAATCGCTAATCGCAGCCATTACCATTAAAAAATAGATAAATTAAAATTACAAATCTTTCCCCTAGTTTTTAGACTTGATAACTTTTGCGCAAACCATTCAAAATAAGCTTATTGGGATTTTTTTTTACCAAAATCATGTAGCAGAATACAAATTGGCCTAAAATGATGAAAAAATTTGATTTTGCATTTTTTTTGGGGAATGTTAAATAGCAGAATGTGAAAAAACTGGATTTTTGTCTTACTGTAAAATCCTTTTCTCTGAGGTTCACTGGCTCCATTTCTTCTAGACCCTTGGGGCTTACTCTGCTCTCTCTTCAGGAGTAGGACTAGGTGGAAACAATTTTGGCTATGCCCCTGAGGCCGTCCCAGGGGGTATACCATCACTTCCTGCTATATATATACATAACTCAACCCAACAGATGGGCGGGTGCTGTGTCTGTCAGTGAACATCAGAGAAAAGGATTTCACGGTAACACAAAAATCCAGTTTTCTTTTTCGTTCACTGACGGACACAGCTCAATGTCCTCTAGACCCTTGGGATGTCCCAAAGCAGTATCAACATGAGGAGTAGGAAAAAACACAGTAATACATATAATTCCCAACAAGGCTAAACATAGCCAACCAGGTAAAACAGGAGCTCAACCAGGAACAACTGGAGCTCACCACCAGGAAAAAATACCCCTTAAGAGACGGGAGCCTCTGCAAATTTTTGCGGACAAAATCATCATCTGAAGATGCAAGTACATTCACCGTATAAAACTTTGTGAATGTGTGTACAGATGACCACGTAGCTGCCTTGCACACCTGAACCACTGATGCCTGATGACGGAAGGCCCAGGAGGCACTAAACGCCCTGGTTGAATGCACCTTGACAGGGAAAGGAGGAACCTGACCTGTGACGGACCTTGTACTAAAGAAGAGTATGTCTGCCGTAAAAGCTTCGCTTGCCTGATACCAGCACGATCCGAGATGCCTTAGCCGACCCAGTCACTTGTCAAGACATCAGTGTAAGGTGGTAAGAAGCATTCATTTATTCAAACACAGGCACAAAGAGATATACACTCAGAAAACAACCCCCCCCCCCCTTTAGCAGCTAATCCACATAAACATATACATCCCATAATAGGTTGATCCCAAGGCAGACAGAAACAATAGAACAATGGGATTCAATAGCAATCTGAAAAGTAACATTTCTTGAGTGATATTGTTCAGAAATATTATTGTCCCAAGTGAAAGAGCCCCTTCATTATTTCAACACAAACCACACATATAAAACCCAGGATAACATGGGTAAAATGAAATGCTGAATCCAGTGGGGTTGTACAGGGAGTCTGATTAGTCCAGACCCAACTGGGGTTTTTGGTCACCCTGTGCCCCTAATAGACACAGGGTGACTTACACATAAGAGGGGCTGGGGGAAGCTGGACAAGGAGTTTCCTGACCTCTCTAAGGTAATCTGGTTTTCACAAGTCCCCCACTCAAAGTGACTCCTGTCACATATTTCCCCTTTCAGCAGGAGACTGACACAGGAGGAGACCCCAAACTTGTTGACTTTGCAGTTAGGCCATAGTTCCCGTCCCCCCAATGTCTGTACCCACACAGTACCCCAAACAAATTGTCCGGAAAAGAGCGTTACTCACCCGGCCAACCTCTGCCTCTCTCGTAGAATATAACCGCTGATGGGTGACTGGCCCTTTTCCCTTGATTCCTTTTAGCTGCTGGAGAGAAGACAGGGTGGCTGGGCTCACTCCATCATGCTGTTGGGGATCTGAAAATCCCCCTGTGCTTGTACAGCAAGGCTGACATCCTCCTTTCTCAATGCCAGACCTTTTTCTGAGGTTGTGTTGGTGGAAACTAAAGTCCCATCCACTACCACAGGAAATCCATCTACGATTTCTCATTGGACTCGACAGGTTATTATCCAAGTGTATGATTTGAAAGGGAAGGTTCCACCTTTCGTGTGAAGGCACACTCTACCAGAAGAGAAGGTGCCTCTTGGGCAGTTCGCCATCAAGCTTCTATGGTTCAAATTTGCAAAGCCGTGACTTGGTTGTCAGTGCATACGTTTACTCATTTGTATTGAGTGGATGTTAGGACCCAGGAGGAGTCTGCATTTGGCCGCAGTGTTCTGCAGGCATCTGTGTAAATCTTTTGTGGTCTGATGGCAATATTTATGGTGTCCCCTTCTGCTCAGATGCATTGATATGGGACGTTCCATATGGTAATGAATGTGGATCTGTGTTCCGTGGGGTACGAAAAAGAAATATGGATTTTTTACTACAGCTTACCTGTAAAATCCATTTCTTGGAGTACATCACAGGACACAGAGACCCCTCCCCTCTTGTATGGGGTCTTTTTTAATTGCTTGCTACAAAACTGAGGTACCTCCTGTGTAGGGGATTATATAGGGGAACTTCCTGTCTGATTGGTTGCCAGTGTCCATTCACCTGAAGGTGGTGTATAACCCATATGGTAATGAATATGGCTCTGTGTCCCATGATGTACTCCAATAAATGGATTTTACAGGTAAGCTGTAGTAAAAAATCCATATATCTTGGTCTTGTCACTCCAGAGTGCGGAGTGCCAGCAGTCTTCTTCTTTTTTAGCATGGACACTGGAAAATTTTAGATGGGCTTTTTTGTGCATGGGCTTAGGGGAGGCTTTCATCGTGGATCACAACCATGCATTCCATTCCTCTGCAGTGTACGCCGTATTGTGTCATGGGAAACAATCACTCCAATTTGGCTTTCTACCTCTTTGGCTAACTTCAGTGAATTTGCATGGCGATTTTCTTCAACCCTTCTCATCAGAAGATGCTTCTGTCGAGGAGTTAACTTCCTTAGACAGCCTGGATGTCGCTGTGAGATGGTTGCAGTTCCATCTTTGTTACCCTTTTTCTACAGTAGTCTAAATCAGGGTTTCTCAACCAGTGTGCCGCGGCACACTGGTGTGCCGTGAAGGGTCCCCAGGTGTGCCGTGGCAAAATGACCCCCAACCTATGCATTCATATGTAATCTGTTCTTTACTTACTGCAATGATTGCTAGCTGGTCTGCTGGCTGGTCAGTTGTTACAGCGGTCCGCTGTCTGATACTCGCCTTCCGCTGCCACAGGCAGTCGGGAAGCTGTGCGGGCCTCCTGACTCGCGTCCTGCCAACCAATGACGTCATCGGTTGCTATGGGCGGGTCAGGCGCACAAGCAAGGGCTTGCTGGACGTTAGAGCCCGGGAAATGATGGCTGGTGCAAGAGAGGAGAAACCAGGAAGGAGGATCTTCTGTACCTACTCAATAAATGTACTACTTGGGATTTTTGACCTGAACAGTGTTCCTCCCAGCTGTTTTCATTCTGCTTTGTTAGTACACAGGATCACCTTGATGATTGCTTTGTAAATGTAATATATATATATATATATATATATATATATATATATATATATATATATATATATATATATAATTTAAATATATGTGGGTATATAAAAAAAAAAGATAAAGTTGTTTGTTTTAATTACTGTATAACTATATTATACCGTTAATGATAACAGTACTTTTTTATAATATTGTATTCTGCTTACAGATTTTAATTTTTTTTTCCATTTGCACGTCTGCTGCAGTTTTGTCTGTCTGTGTGCATCTATACATGTGTATGTGCATCTATGTATGTGTGTGTTCATATGTGTGTGTATATGTATGTGTGTATGTATGTGTGTATGTATATTACTTTTAATCCTGACCCCCCCCCCCCCCCCATTCCTGTACCATCATAAATGCTTTTTTTAGGGCTTGTTTGTGATAGCAGCAAGGACTGCTGCTCCTCTGAAAAGCAATCCATGCTCAGGTCACTTTACAGCGGCATTGTACAGGTGGTAAAGAGGCATTATGTTCCCTCCTTCCCAACTGTTTTAAGCCTGTAAATGCAACATCACTACACGCTACCGTGCACTGCACACAGTTGCGGGGTAGTTGCAGTGCAGCCCCATTCACCATGGGTATACCTTTAACCCCACCGCATGTGTACACCCCCAGCTGCTGCCTCTGCAGCTAAACGGGGAGAAGTTAGGGGGTGGTAAAAACAGCTCAACCATGTGGTTTTACCACCACTCCAACCTGACATGTGAATGAGCCCTTGGTTCACATCTGCATGGCTGCGTGCTGCCTGTAGGGCAGCCCATTCATTGCAATGGGCTTCCCTACCCACAGAAATGCAGAGAAAGAAGTCCCTGACCCTTTTTTTTTTAAATTACGCCCCACCAAAAGCAACCTATGTTTGCCAATGTGTGGGGTACCATTAGGAATTATTGACAACCCTAAAGAGCAGAGCATTTGTGTGTATGTGTCAAGAACAAGCGCGATTTTGCGCGTGTTCTACAACATACAGTAACGAGAACTGGACCTTAGACAGGGGTGCCTCGGCACTGAATATATTTTTCAAGGGTGCCCCGACTGGAAAAAGGTTGAGAAACACTGGTCTAACTGATAAGTAAAGCTTTGTTGATCTTCTGGTAGCCTTCATCTTCAGCTTCTTGTATCCTTGTTTAATTAATTTCTTTCTAAGGCCTTGTGACATTTCTCTTTTCATGTGGTGCCATTGCTGACAGGATGAAATGGGAAGGGTTTTCTTTGTTAAGTTACGTCCTTTTATAATCAACTGTCTGCTGGACACCTGTTTAATTAATATTTTGACTCACCTGTAGTTGGATTTTTGTTAATTAGGAATTTGTTGACTAAAGTTTAGCTTTGCTCCTAAGAAGACCAACAATTTTGAAAAAAAAAACAATATTTTTTACTTTATGCTATAAAAACATACCCAATAAAAAAAATAAAAAAAATCAAAGCTGCATGCTTTGGTAAAAAAAATCCCAATGTGCATATTGGTTGGTTTGTGCAAAAGTTATAGCATCTACAAACTATGCAATATTTTTATAGAATTGTTTTTATTTTTTTAATGCTTTTCCTAGTAATAGTGGCGATCAGCCATTTCTAGGGTTGACTACGACAATATGGTGGACAAATCTGACACTAAGTGGCCCTTTTTGGGCACCAGTGAGACCAATACAGTGATCAGTGCTAAAAAAATGCACTGTCACTGTACTAATGACACTGGAAGGGAAGTGGTTAACATCATAGTTACATAGTTACATAGTTAGTGAGGTTAAAAAAAGACATCCGTCCATCCAGTTCAACCTATGATGTGCGTGTGTGTTTGCTGTTAACCGTACATTGTATACCCCTGTATGTTGTGGTCTTTAAGGTGCCCATCTAATAGTTTTTTTAAACTATCGATGCTCCCTGCTGATACGACTGCTTGTGGAAGAGAATTCCACATCCTTACTGCTCTTACATCAGGGGCACTCAAAGGGTTAACTGTGCTCATAGGGATTGCATTTGTAACTGTGTGGGCGATGCTTTGACTGGGGGAAGACCAGTGGTGGCTGGTGCTCCACCAGTCGGGGGGGGGGTGGCAGACTGACTTGCCCCCATATCACTCCAGCCTGCACCACCACATCTCTCCTCCCGCCCGCCAGCCAGCCAGTTTAATTACCTTGTTCCTCCAGAATGACAGGTGGCATGGGCGGCTTCCCCCTCAGCCTCCTTCATGTCCCTTCTCAGCGGCCGTCTCCTCCCCCCTTCTTGGCCAATAGCATGCCTTCTCTTTTCAGCCAATCAGGAAACAGGTCTCGGGATCCTCTTCCTGATTGGCCAAGAGGAGAATCATTGTGGCAATAGCGAATTTTCATTCGCTATTGTCACACAACTGGGTGGGCTCAGGGCACAGTGCTCTGCGCCCTGAGCCCACCCTATTTTGAAGCCTATTAGAGCCTCTGGCTCTAATCAGGTGCTTAAAAAAAAAACCCCATTGCAATCCATGCGTCCGGCGCCCTGCATGTAGATTAGGGGGCAGGATGCATAGATGGGGGGGGGGGGCGGCGCCCCTGCACCCTAAATGGACGGGCCGCCACTGGGGAAGACAGAGATCCGAACACAAGATCTCCATTTTCCCCTCTCACAGAATGGCAGTCTGCTTCATATACATAGGCCATAAATGAGGGATGAGAAGCTCTTGGTATTTCCTATAGTAGTGACCCGAAAAGCCATCTGGGCCAGGGGTCTTAAAAGGATGTAGGGATTTTATAGCCATTCTAATTTCTGGCTCAGAAAGTTCCTGGTCCTTAAGTTCAGTATGGATTTGTTAAAGCTGGGGAAATTAAATATCTCAAATAAAGTTCTTTGGAAAATTGAGTCGATTGATGGTACAGGTCCAAATAACATTTATAAAATTCTTGTATAATCAGTTTTGTATTCTGAATTTGTTGCCCATTATGCAATTGTAGTTTGGGCAAAGCTGGAGTATACAGTATCTCACAAAAGTGTGTACGCCCCTCACATTTTTGTAAGTATTTTATTAAATCTTTTCATGTGACAACACTGAGGAAATGACACTTTGCTACAATGTAAAGTAGTGAGTTTACATTTTATGTTACATTGTAGCAAAGTGTAATTTCTTCAGTGTTGTCACGTAAAAAGATATAATAAAATATTTACAAAAATGTGAGGGGTGTACTCACTTTTGTGAGATACTGTATGTCCGGGGGTACTAGTTTCCTGGCTAGCAAAGAAGTAGGTTTGTCACCCATGGCATAGTATTTATGTTTTGACAATCGAATACATTTTTCCACTGGAGTAGTGAGACTCAGATTGAAAGCCAACCTAGCTGAATCTATTTTGTGTCTTATATCAAGCGGGGAGCCACTCGCTGTTCGTCTAAGAGGTTTTGTATATCCTCTTCTTGCTGTTTGATCATGCTTTCCCGATTGCGCTTAGCTCTAGGGATGATCGAACGGTTCGGGTCGACCATCGGTTCGGCCCGAACATTGGGTGTTCGAGGTTCGGCCGAATTTAGAACTTTTTGCCCAAAAAGTTCGGAATTCGGCAACCAGAACCGCCCAAAATGCAATGCTTTAGCAAATGGGCTTTAAAAGCCCGTGATTGGACCAGAACCATTAGCAAAAGCCAATTGAGGGGGCAGGAGAATGCTAGGAATGTGATTGGAGTGACTAGGGGGTCCCTAGACCAATCATTAGTGAATACGCCCCCCAGTATATAAGATCGCCCCCGCCATATTCCTAGCATTGTTATACTGGACATGGAAGAGAGTGGAAGCAGTTCTCTTAATTTTACTTTAAAAGTGTAATTTAGCTATTTATTAGTGTGAGGAAAGGGATATCTAGTGTAGTTAGAGTGCTCCTTTACACTTAAGTTAGCTTAAAAAATTTAGTTTCTGTAGGGAAAGTGTTAAGTGTAAGGGGACCGTAGTGTAGTGTAGGGTTAACTGGCAGTGACTGCTATGGCAGGGTGACAAAACCCTTCCATAGCAGGGTGACCGCAGGGATAGGCACGGACCAAGGCTGTGACGGACATTTTCCGAAGTACAGACCTTAGTGAAGGACACCGAGGTACATTTCAAATTAAAACCATCAAAAAACATTCTGTCTACTCTCTGGCCTAGTTCTACAAGTACAAATACATTTAAAATAACATTTATATAAAGACTTGTGGTATACTGTTCTAAACGGTTTAAAAGATTTTCAAAATTCTTTCTTTATATTTTTTGGCCAGGGCAGGTCCCCCATAGATCCCCCTTTAGCGCAGGCAGATCCCCCATAAATACCTCTTTTGAGCAGGCCAAGCCAGGGTGAGGGTTCCCCATATAGATCCCCCTTTAAAGCAGGCAGGTCCCCCATAGATCCCCCTTTAATGCAGGCAGGTCCCTCATAGATCCCTCTTTAGAGCAGGCAAAGCCAGGGTGAGGGTTCCCCATATAGATTCCCCTTTAGAGCCAGTCAAGGGCAGGCAGGTCCCCCATAGATCCCCCATATATCCCCTTTAGAGCAAGCCAGGCCATGTTGAGGGTCCCCCTCCCATATAGATCCCCCTTTATAGCAAGAAAGGGCAGATAGGTCCCCCATAGATCCCCCTTTAGCACAGGCAGGTCCCCCATAGATCCCCTTTAGAGCAGGCCAGACCAGGGTGAGGGTCCCCCATATGTATACATCCACTTTAGAGCAGGCAGGTCCACCGTCCCCCATAGATCCCCCTTTAGCGCAGGCAAGGGCAGGCAGGTCCCTCATAGATCATCCTTCGAGTAGGCCAGGGTGACAGTCCCCATATAGATCCCCCTTAGAGCAGGCCAGGGTCCCCCTCCTATTATGGATCCCACATAGAGCAGGCCAGGGTTCCCATCCCATTATAGATCCCCCTAGAGTTTGGCAGACACACACACACACACACACAGTATACATACATACACTGTATATACACACGCACACATACACAGTATACACACACACACACACACACACACACACACACACACAAAATATACATACACATGCACACAGTATATACACACACAATATACATACATACACACACAATATACATACATACATACATACATACATACACACACAGTATATACACACACACACAGTATATACACATACACATACACACAGTATATACACATACACACACAGTATACACACACAGTATACACACAGTATATACACATACACACACAGTATATACACATACACACACAGTATATACACATACACACACAGTATATACACATACACACAGTATATACACATACACACAGTATATACACATACACACACAGTATACACACAGTATATACACATACACACAGTATATACACATACACACACAGTATACACACATACACACACAGTATATACACATACACACACAGTATATACACATACACACAAAGTATACACACAGTATATACACATACACACACAGTATATACACATACACACACAGTATATACACATACACACAAAGTATACACACAGTATATACACATACACACACAGTATATACACATACACACAGTATATACACATACACACACAGTATACACACAGTATATACACATACACACACAGTATATACACATACACACAGTATATACACATACACACACAGTATACACACAGTATATACACATACACACACAGTATATACACATACACACACAGTATATACACATACACACACAGTATACACACAGTATATACACATACACACACAGTATATACACATACACACAGTATATACACATACACACAGTATATACACATACACACACAGTATACACACAGTATATACACATACACACACAGTATATACACATACACACACAGTATATACACATACACACACAGTATATACACATACACACAGTATATACACATACACACACAGTATATACACATACACACACAGTATATACACATACACACAAAGTATACACACAGTATATACACATACACACACAGTATATACACATACACACAAAGTATACACACAGTATATACACATACACACAGTATATACACACACACACACACACACCAGCACTTTCCATCTAAATATCAGCCTGATTGAACACACTGCTGCTGCCCCAATTTCCTGGCATGCTGGTACTTGTGGTGCTCCAGCAGCTCACAGACATTGGATGTGGTAATACAGGAGAGGAGGAGGTGGGCAGGTAATGAATAGGGAGGTGTAGCAGAGATTGGGGGAGAAGTTTAGAGGATATCTTCCATCTAGAAGCAGTGCACTGCTCCTCACACAGACAGGAAATGCATCTAACAGCCTCAGAGACAGGAAGAGTCCTGCTAGAAAACACAGCCTCTCCCCTTCCCCCTCCTCAGCAGGAATACATATCGTTTATCTGCCCCAGCTCACCTTCTTTTATGAGGCTGCAGGCTGTGTACTCCTCTCCTCTCCTCCTCTGATGTTAAACAAGGCGCGCTGGGGAAGGGGGCGTGGACACTGTGTTCCCATTGGCTGAGGAGGCAGTGGAGAGGCGGAGCAGCTATAGACTGTTTTTTTTTTTCACTAAAAGAATGTCGGTAACTGACATTTCAGGGAGTCGCAGAGCCTGCAGCGAGACTCCAGTGAAAAAGTCAGTGGCGGACCCGGCAAGGACTGCTCACGGACACCAGTGTCCGTGTGCGGACACCTTGCCGACCCCTGGGTGACCGCTATAGAGAAATGATCATTTCTCTGAATTGCTTCGGCACAGGAATATGACTTCTCACCAGCCAAGCATTTTTTATGCTGCAGGGGCTGCCACTGCCAGTGCTTTTTTGAGGACATGTTTGATGTCAGACATGACATCTGAACATGTGTATAGGGGGTATATATACACATATATGTCTGTATATATACCCCTAGACATATATAGGTGTGATAGTAGCAGAAATAAATGCTTGCGCTAATGAAATCATTTACAGTAATATATTTCTGCTACTATCACACCTATATATGGCTAGGTGTCTATATATATATAATTATGTGTGTATATTTACCACTATACACAAGTTCAGATGTTTTGCCTGCCTCAAAAGAACCCAAAAAAATGCCAAAAAAACGCTAGCGTCAAAAAAAAAAAATGCCCAGGTGTGTTTTTGCTGGCATTTTTTGGGGGTTTTTGGAGGCAGGCAAAACATCAGAACTTGTGCACAGTACCACTACACACAAGTTCAGATGTTTTGCCTGACTGCAAAGAACCCAAAAAAAATGCCTGCTATTAAACCGGCAAGGTGTTACAGCAGCGAAGCCAACCTCCTGTGCTGAAAGTTTTCTAATACAAACAATCTTTTTTTTTATGGTTCTGGACATGCTACAGAGCTGAAACTTCACATGTACACTTTTTCGACCCACCAGATACTAAATCCAAATCAAAAAATCTCTTTTTTTTTTTTTTTTTAATTTTTCAATAATTGGCTTTTTTATCAAAAATGACAATTTTTAAGAACTTTTTTTCGTGTGATTTTGTGTCTGGGGGGTCTAAAAGGTGTACCTGTGAAGTTTCAGCTCTGTAGCATGTCCAGAACCAGAAAAAAAGATCATATAGGTGTTAAAGGAGGGTCCCACATCCCTGTTCTACTGAAAAATTATCTTTTTTTTTTCATGGTTCTTGACATGCTACAGAGCTGAAACTTCACATGTACACTTTTTAGACCCCCCAGATACTAAATCCAAAATCAAAAAATCTCTCTCTTTTTTTCTTTTTTCAATAATTGGCTTTTTTATCAAAAATGACAATTTTTAAGAACTTTTTTTTGTGTGATTAATAGTTAATGGGGCATGACCCAGAACCCTATGGCACTTTTTAGGGGCATTTATTGGGTTTTAGGGCTTAAAAATTGTGTTTTTTGATTACCGAAGTTCGGGTCCCATTGATTTCAATGGGGTTCTGAAATCCGAACCGAACTTTTGGGAAATTCGGGTGTTCTGGTCGAACCGAACTTTTCAAAAGTTCGATCATCCTTACTTAGCTCGAACAGCCAATTGAATACATTTTCCCCGAATAGCAGCCTTATGTGCAACTCAATTTATGGCCAGAGATGTATCCGAAGATAGATTCTCCTGAAAGAACACACGTAGTTCTGTTTCTCTTTCAGTATATAAAATGGGATAGTTTAGCATGGATGCGTTAAGGCGCCGTGGGGAAGGATGCGGTTTCGTCCAAAGGTCCAACAGTAATAATTTGACTGGAGAATGATCTGACCAGGGGACTGTCAGGGTTTTTGTTGATGTCACATAAGGTAAAAGTGCAGTGCATGTGAATATATGATTAATGCGCAAATAGGTGCCAGGTACATGTAAGAAATGAGTATAATCTCGAGTGGAGGGATTGTCACACATTGATTAGACCATATTGGTGTAGTAAACGTGCTATTTTGTTACTATTTTTTGGAACATTTTTGAGAATCGCCCTATCAGGATAAGACTTATCTATTAATCGATCTAGGGGGATGTTACTGTCCCACCCATAACCACCTGGCCCTGTGCTTTAGGCAACAATACCTTGAGCATGGCGCTAAAGAATTCCACTTTTCCCAAGTTGGAGGCATAATAAGAAATAAGGGAAACAGGTTGATCATCAATGCGGTCCACCACCGTAATGTATCTTCCAATTTTATCTTTTATTATTGTAGTAGAAGTAAAAGGAGTCCTATTCGAGAAGCATATCACCACCCCCTGTTTCTTTTTGCGGCCTGATGATAGATAATATTGTGGCTAATTAGCACTAAGGAATCTAGGGGCTGATGTATTAGAAAAATTTGTTTCCTGTAATAACAAAATGTCGGCTCTTTGTTTATGGTAAAATTGGAATGCTTTGGTTCGTTTGATTGGGGAATTAAATCCGTGCACATTATGAATTTAATATATATTGTGGTTTTGAGCACTTTTTAACCATTTGCTGACCGGCAGCAGTGTATTTACTGCAGCAATGTGGCGCTATTGCCCAAAACGACATACCTGTACGTCATTTTGTTCAATAGCCACTCCGCCACGGGGGGCACCATCACACTGTGATTGGCTAGCAGGGATGTCAATCAGCGGGTAAGGTGGACCTGGTGTCCGCCGGCCACCCACGATCATCCCCGGGAGAGGCAAAACTATGTAAAACAGGCAGATTGCCGTTCTGCTAGGGGACAAGGTGGAGATCTTGTGTTCCTGCTAAACAGGAAACTGGATCTCTGTCTTCCCCCAATCAGTGCAACCCCCCACAGTTAGTAAGCACCCCCTAGCAACACACTTAACCCTTTGATCGTCCCTGATGTTAACCCCTTCCCTTTCAGTGTCATTAGTGCAGTGACAGTGCTTTTCTTTTTTTTAGCACTGATCACTATATTAGTGTCACTGGTCCCCAAAACGTGTCAAAAGTGTGTTAGATGTCCCATTTGTCTGTCACAATGTCGCTGTCCTGCTAAAAATCGCTGATCACCCCATTTCTAGTAAATAAATAAATAAAAAAAATCACAAAAATATGGCATCGTTTGTAGATGCTATAACTTTTTCGCAAACCAATCATCATACACCTATTGGGATTTTTTTTACCAAAAATATGTAGCAGAATACATATTGGCCTAAATTGATGAACAAATTAGATTTTTAAATCATTTTTATTGCCTGTGTTTTATAGCAGCTGGTAAAATATATAGTTTTTTTTCGCTCTTTTTATGTTTATAGCACAAAACATAAAAACCGCAGAAGTGAACAAATACCACCAAAAGAAGGCTCTATTTGTGGGGGGAAAAAAAGACATAAATTTTATTTGGGTACAGCGCCGAATGACTGCGCAATTGTCAGTTAAAGTACTACAGTGCTGTATTGCAAAAAATGGCCTGGTCTTTAAGGGAGTAAAACTTTCCAGTCCAGAAGGGGTTAAAGTGATTGTAAACAATCATATTGTAAAATAACCCATTCAGTTTAAAATAGAAATGAAAGGCAAAACACTTTTGTATAGATTTCAAAAAAACATTATAAATACCTTTTTTCAATTGATCACATTCCCTCTGCTCTCAGCTGCATAAGATCTGGGGGGGGGGGGGAGGAAAAGCAGCAGCACACTGAGCTTCCCAGTGAATGGCTGTGCAGTGGGTGCGCGTGAGGACAATTCTGATCATTAGAGGAGAGCAGGCTGAGTTCCCAGCATAGCAAGATGACTGACCCAGTGTGTTCTCCTGCTTAGTGTGGTCAGTTTTTAATAGGAAAGCAAGGGGACTAGCAGGAACACCAGGGATTTCACCTAAAGGAAGCAATACAAAGAGAATGCACATATTAGAAATATGAAGTGTTGGGGTAACAAATCTTGAAGTAGTTAACCCTTGCTGAATGTTACATTTGGAGATCGGTCCTGTGTGGTGGGTCATTGGAGTTTATTGTTATTTCTGTAGATCACGAGACCGCTGTCCATGAGTCCCGGAAAGGACAGGTTATTTTGCTATTCTGCCAGCTGCCGAACTTATTTTAAAACTTCTGTAGATGTACTGTACATGCAATTTTTGAGCTTTGGCAATAAAGGTTTTAAGGATTTTACACTATGTGGGTTTAAATATCATACTCCTCTCCGGACAAATTCTGTGAGAGGACCCTGTGATGATACCAAAGGCCCAGGCTGGGTATAAAGTCACTGACCTTCCGTGATAGGAGGTCTATGGGAGCTGGTAAGTGAGCACTTTTATCTGTGTTGGTGGTGGTGGTGCTTTTTTTTTAACCAGTTCCGGAATGCCCACTGCATATATACTGCGGCAAGGCGACCTGGCTGTGCAAAATCACATACATGTACGTGATTTTGTGCATGAGATGTAGATTTTGTTCATGAGACTAAAGGCCCGTACACACCTAGCGATTGTCGGCCGTAAATATTCGGCCGCCGAACGATTGACCGATTGTCGACTTGTTAGTATGATGCTTCCGACAACCGACTGCGACTTTTCGGCCGAACAGAATCTGATGTGCAGGCTTTAAAATTTTTGTTGGCCAACACCAGAACGGCCGATTGTTCCTCAGTCAGTACAGAATTTTTGCCGACAAACAGCAGATGAACAAGACTGGGCATGCTCAGAGAAGAAAAAACACACGGAAAGTTAACCATCACATGACATCACTTCTGCAGTCGGCTGTTGTTGGCCAACAAAATTCGTGTGCAGTCTTTTGCACTTTTCAACCGACAGGACAGCACCGGACAAAAGACGGCCGATCGTTCGGCCGACATTCGGTACGTGTGTACGGGGCTTTAGAGGGCACGTGGGTCCAAGCACACCGGGCTCGTTGGCTGCTGAGGTATGACTAGACTAAGATCACTGAATCTAGTTCTATATCTGGTTTTGGACCTGATTCTGGTTCTGATTCGCCTGGCAATATCTAGATTAGAGTAGACTGGGGCCTGGCTAGAGGTTTGACTTCGCCATGAGGCCCAGATAGAGTCAAAGCGCTCACGAGTACCCTTGCATGCGGCTACCCATTCCTCTGCTTCCGTAATCTCTGTCACCTTCCCAAGGCAGTCCAGCTTGCTTGAAATGCACTGGCTCTTCAAATGAATTGGTATAAGGCACTTTTCGGCATTGAGGAGGTGAGGGGAAGCCCTAAATTTATAGCGATGGGGGGGGGGGGGGGGATGTAAAGCAAAAAGTGCTTTGGTGAAAAAGGTACATCAATACCAAGACTATCTGATATTTGGACAATGGACACTCCTACCAAATATTCAAGAGTGTTCCACTCTGCCCGCACCCCCTTCTACACAAAACAGAGACTGATGGGTAAATTCTAGCGAGGGATGTGGGCACTCTGTACCACCGTGACAACAGCTTATGCTGATGCAATTGCTCGAAAACGAATAGCAGGATGCTGAGGTCAGTATCAAATAAAATAAGCAGCACACTTAACCGGTTGCCGACCGCCGCACGACTATATACTGCGGCGGTCAGCCCCGGCCAGGCAGAGTGACGTATCGATACGTCACTCGCCTGTCACTGACTTGCGAGCCTATCGCGGGCGGGCGCGCGCGCGCCGAGGCGCGCGCCCGCCGCGGCTCGTTCACAGGCAAGTCAGTGCGTGTGACCGGCGGACTCGATGTCCGCCGGCCACACTACGATCGCTGCTGTGAAGGGAGAAAGACAGAGCAGCTTGTGTAAACAAGCTGCCTGTCAGTTCTCCCTGTGTAAAAGTGAAGATCTGACCGTTCTACTATGTAGAACGGTTGATCTTTGCTTTTACACCAATAGCAATGTCCCTACACAGTAGAAAGCACGCCCCTAGGACACACTTAACCCCTCCCTGTCCAATAAAGTTAACCCCTTCCCTGCCAGTGTCATTTTTGCAGTAACAGTGCATATGTATAGCACTGATTACTGCAGTAATGTCACTGGTAACCCCAAAAGTGTCAAAAATGTCAGTCAAGGGTCCGATCTGTCCGCCGCAATGTCGCAGTACCGAAAAAAAAATCGCAGATCGCCGCCATTATGCGTTAAAAAAAAAAACACCAAAAATGACAAAAATCTTTCTCTTTGTTAGTAAACGCGATAACTTTTGCGCAAACCAATCAAAATACGCTTTTTGCGATTTTTATTTACCAAACATAGGTAGCATAAAACAAATTGGCCGAAAAATGTTAAAAAATTTTGATTTTTACTTTTTTTTTTGGGGAATTTCATATAAAAAAATGTGAAAAATATTGTTATTTTTGCAAAATTTACGCTCTTTTTTTGTTTATAGCGCGTGATCAAAAAATCGCACAGGTGATCAAATACCACCAAAAGAAAGCTCTGTTTGTGGGAAAAAAAGGACGTCAAATTCGTTAAGGTACAGCGTCGCACGACCGCGCAATTGTCCGTTAAAGTCACGCAGTAAAAAATCGCAAAAAAACCCCTGGTCCTTTAGCAGCCAAATCCTCCGGGGCTTAAGTGGTTAAGTTAAAGCATGGACAGGGAACACCTGAGACCGATCACTGTGAGGCTGTAGGCGTCATTGAGTAAACAGAGACCAAGGATGACAGGAAGCCAGCCAGCTCAAAGTATGGATATTAGCGGCGGTGTTCGAGGCTGCACAGGAGGATGACAGCTGTCAAAATGCCTGGTGGATGTCGGTGGAGGGGGTGTGCATGATACATTTCCAGGGATTTTGCCCTCTTCTTCAAATGCATGGACAGTGAAGGAAAGTGATGGGCTTATACAGAGATGTATAGTAACTAAGTAGAACTACTTCACTACTGTACTTAAGTACCGAAAGGTGGTATCTGTACTTTCCTAGAGTAGAATTTTTTTCTCCTACTTCCACTTTTACTTCACTACATTTTTTCGATGATTTCAATACTTCTACTCCAATATTTTTTTTTTTGTGCTGCATAGTTACTCGTTACTATTATGTTTTTGGGGTTAGGTACCTCCGGCCTAAGGATTGGTGGGACTTTATGGGCAAGGTATAAATAGTGACGATGAATACAATAGTAGTAAAATAAGTTTTGTTTACTGTATGGAAAATCTTATATATACAGTGTACAATGGTAATGGTGAGGGGTTGTAGGCCCCTGAGTGAGAAGGGTGAGAAAGATAATGAAATGGTGACAGTGTGTAAATAGTGACTTGGTAAAATAGGAAGCTTCTCTATTTCGTTTAAGAGAGTTTTCCTCTTTTTGCGTCCCAACGCGTTTCGGCTCGATCCTGGAGCCTTTTTCAAGGCTGTAAGTCACATTATATTCCTGAAATGATCATATAGATAATCTAAGTTACATATTGGTGATACCTATTGATTGGTATATCAAACAATGGTATCTCCAAACAATATATTGGTACATACATTTGTTTTGCCGCAAGTGGAGATGATGTTTCCTCAAGAAACAGCGAGAGCGTGAGCCTTGTGAGCCTGCAAGGTATTAGGTGGGTTTAGGAGAATCGTATTTGTCTCAAAGGTACTGAGTGTTGTTTGGGGTGTACAACTTACTGGCTGTGTAGTAGGTCTTTAAGGCCCCTGGATTGCCAAATGGAACATACAGAAAGGTCCCATTCGGGTGATGCTTGAGTGTCTTGCTGGGTTGTGCTCCAGATTGGAGTAATATATCCAGTCAGAGAGGATCTCTATATGAATTAAAATGATTTAAGTAGTTAGGTTAAGTGTGTGGAAATTTTGAATGGAGTACAACCGGCATGTATGACCCTTCAAAGGCTGGTACCTTGTGGGTTCCTTTCTTGCGTTGAGGTCGAGCATCTGATTGAATGCCTGTTGGAGCCTGTTGGGTGATGTGCTCCGATCTGTATATGGCAGTAGAAATGCATGGGTATAATGTATTGTATATATATGGAGGTTGTATAGTATATAATATAATTGGACGGTAAAGCCGTATATCCACTTGTGCTTTTGCACTGTTGTGTTTTGGGATAATATATATGTGTGTGGCCCTGTATGGACCCTAAACTCTGGCTATGTATTCGCCACTTCTTGAATTAGTATATATTGTGCATATACCCGTGCGTCCTTCAGGTGATGCATCCCTCAATCCAAGCGACTGTAAGTCGCTGAATATACTACAATTCCTGGTAAGAGGTCAACAGGGTTGTATGAGAGTTTGCTTCATTTGAAACTCAAATTATATTTGAGGTAAGGTGCCGTCATATACTCGGGAATATATGTGTTGGTGGCTATAAGATGTACATATTGCAGAACCAAAAGGCAAGGTAAACATCACAGTGGGGGTAGAGAACAGTGTAAAAAATTGTAGCTCCTTTAATGGTGTTGAGTGGTTTGGAATGCTGGCCTGTTCAGGCCAGTGACTCACATTTGAAATCGCGGGGATGCCTCTCCGGTGTGCGGGTCTGCAGCGGCTCTGTAAGGTACCTCTCTCCTCTCTGGCTGTGTGAGAGTGAGAGGACCCGATGCTCCCCGGCCTTTTAAAGAGGCTCGCGCATGCGCAGATCGCGCCGCACGTTGCTCTCGCTGATTCCCTTCAGCTGACGCTAGGCTGTGGGGCGCGTGCGCGAGTTGCGCGCGCATCCTCACCTACGTCATCCGGGATATCAGCTGGCGGCCGCCGACAAGGTAGGGCGTGCTTCCACAGATGTGGGAGGGGGCGTGATGACGATAGCCTCATCGCTTCTATGTGCCCCGGCCGGCCTGGTGGGCAGCGACAGGGGCTTACCTTGCCGGGTGTTTGTTGGGGGTAAACCATGTCCTAGCTGTGCGGCTCACATAAAGAAATGGCCAATACAAAACTGGCATATAAATAAGTAAATACTAAAGTGAACTCATATAATCTCTCTAGTAGTCTCATACAAACAAGTATTAACAGCAGTGTGCAATTTGAACCTGGATATCAATGGGATGACAGATGTTCTGGGAGAGGGATGTAGTCCCGGGATGGTTGCCCGTATACTAATCGGATTGGATGTTGGGAAGGCCTGTGCCTGGCTTACTTGGACCACTGGGGGATTCATTTATTGACGTTTTTTGGAAGGGAGGGGGGGGGGAGGGAAAAGAGAATGGGAGAGAGGGAACCAAAAGAAAAGAGGGCGGTTATGTTGATAAACCACCTATATGTATGGGGCTGGGGTTTGGGCTGTGGGGAGGTAAGGGGTCAGAGCATCGATCGGAAAATCAACGATCGTGAAGTTCAAAGGTAGAAATATAAAATCATGTCAAAATGATATAGAAATTGATAGAAATGTGGCACAGGTTTCTAATGTCTTTATAGTGCAGTTATCTCAGTCCGTTTTCCCAGAAGAAAAGCCTTCTAGGAACGGTCTATAACTTTCTGATTCATTTAGTCCTGGTGGTGTGGTGGCCTTGAGGTGTTGGATCCACCTCATCTCAAGTTGTAGTAGGGTCTTGTTCCAGTCACCCCCCCTACTGGGGATGTGTACCCTTTCTAGGGCCATAAAAGTTACATTTGGCATTCTGTGGGCATGTTTGTGGGCCACATGACGTCCTAGAGGTAGATAGAAGTTACATAACTCCATGCTGTTCATGTGCTGGTTTACTCTTTTCCCAAATTCTTGCTTTGTTTTGCCCACGTAAAACGCATTGCAGTCGCATCTCATTAAGTAGACAATGCTCTTAGTACGACAGTTCGCATAGTGCTTAGGTTCAAAGGGCTCTCCATTTGGTAAGGTGGTTTTTGTGCATTTTTTTATTACTTTGCAGTTGTCACATGTTCCACATGGGTAGGTCCCCTTGACTTTGCATGGGTCCTTGCGATTCCCTTCGCAAAATTCGCTTCTGATTAGGTCATTTTTGATTGCTCCTGCTTTCCTGTATGTGATTGGTGGCTTCTCGGTAATGAATCTTTTTACAGTTGGATCCTCGTTGAGGATGGCCCAATGTTTCTTTAGGATGTTACTTATTTTATTGTGTTCGTTCGTATATCTCATGATGAGTCTGGTCTTATGTTCTTTGGGTTCTGAGTCCTTATTCTTTTTCTTAAATAGGATATCTCTTCTGTCTTTTCTCACCACTCTGTTGAACGCCTTCCTAAGGGAGGTCTTAGTGTATTCTCTCTCCATCAATCTACTGGTTAGTGCATCCGCTTCCTTTTTGAAGTCTTCATATTTAGAGCAATTTCGTCTAATCCTTAGGAATTGGCTGTAAGGGATCGCTTGTTTTAAAGGAGTTGGATGAAAGCTGGTTGCATGCAGGATAGAGTTTCCTGCAGTGTCTTTGCGGTATAGAGTAGTTTTTAGTGTTCCATCTGTTTCTTTATAGATCCACGTATCGAGAAACGGGATCTTTTCTTTACTGTAATTTAGCGTAAAAAACATGTTAAAGTTGTTGTCGTTTAGTTTTCGTCTCAGGTCTGGGATGGATTTTTCCGGTCCTGTCCATACAATCAGTATGTCGTCTATAAATCTCTGCCACATCAATATATGGTCTGTGTATGGTCTATTTCGGTCATCCATTAGGAATTCCTGTTCCCAAGTTCCTAAATAGAGGTTTGCATAGCTGGGTGCACAGCTTGTACCCATCGCCACCCCGCATACTTGCAGGTAGTGTGTGCCATCAAACGTGAAATAGTTTCTTCTCAGGATATATTCAAGCATGTTGATGATGAAGTTGTTGAAATTAGTGTCTTCTAGGCTTTGTTCTCTCAGTATTTTACTGATGGTTGCTATTCCTTTGTCATGTGGGATATTGTTATACAGGGCTTCTACGTCCACTGTAATGAGTATCGAATTGTCTGGGATTGTTATGTCCTCCAAGATTTGTAGCAAGTGCATAGTGTCTCTTACATAGGACGTAAGGCTTGTCACGTATGGGCGCAGATAGGTGTCGATAACTTCACTCATACCTTCTGAGATACTCCCATTCCCTGAAACGATCGGTCGCCCTGGAGGATTCTTCTCGTTCTTATGAACTTTGGGTAACGAGTAAAATGTTGGAGTCCGTGGTTATTTAGTCCTTATAAAGTTCCAGAGGGTAGGTGATATTATCCCATCACTTCCTGCCCTGTCGACTTTCTGATAAAATTCTTCTTTGTACCTTTGGATCATAACTGGGGAGATTTTTATATAACATTTTGGGTCATTCAGAATTTTCAAGCACATCTCCTTATATAGTATGTTGTCCATAATTACGACATTTCCGCCTTTGTCGGACGGCTTAATCGTAATGTCTTCTAGCTCCCTTAGTTCTCTTAATGCCTTCTGCTGGGATTTGGTTAGGTTTTGCTTGCATCTTTCTCTGGGCATCTTTTCAATGTCCTTTGTAGTTTCTCGCACAAATAGTGCTATTGCGGGGTTTCGATTAAGAGGTGGAAATTTGTGTGATTTTTTCTTAAATTTCTTCAATATTTCATCCTTGTCTTGTGGTTTGTCAGTATCTTCTTCATCCCCACTGTCTGGGACGTCTGGATTGTCGTCTGTCCACTCATCAAGTCCTCCCTCTTGTAACAGGATATTGAGGTCTCTTAAGGCGCGGAACTCCGCGGCTGATAACTGGGGTTGGGGTTCGCTCACAATCGCTTGCTTGCTGTACATTACTTGCTGGAGGAGTTTCCTAGCAAAAAGGTGAATGTCTTTTATGGCTTCGAACCTATCCACCGGTTTATTGGGGCAAAATGATAAACCCAATGTCAGTACCTCTGTCTGTTCCTTCGTTAGTATGTGTGAGGAAAGATTAATAATGATAAGTCCTTGCTTGGTCATCTCCTTGTTGGTGTTTGGTGTTTCTATTATTTGTTCCCCTTTGTCGATCTCCCTCGCGGCCCTAAAAAAGGTCTTTGTTTCTTTGGGTCTTGTTGGGATCTGGTGAAGATCTGGTGATGCTTGACTGGAGGTGCATTCGCCATTTCATTGCTCTGGTTCTTCTGGTGCGTCGGTGTCCTCCTCATTCCTATCGGTAGTTTCCACGTTAGTTCTTTCCAGTTCTTTCTGTGCTCCCCAATGTGGTTGGCGAGCTTGTGCCCTTTTCCTTTCGTCGCTCTCCCCTCCAGAGGTATATGTGGAAGAGTCGGATGAGTAGTTTCTCGGATTTCTCTGTCCATATTGGGTTCTATTCCTTGATGTCTTATTGTTGGTCCATCTATATGCCCTGTTCTGGCTAAACGCGTTTTTGTCCCTCCAATATTTTTTTTCTTTTTTTCTTAAAATTTCTTTACTATGTTGTTCCAAATGCTCCTGAAGTTTTCTTTCCTGTTCAGAATACAGGGTTACCGATTTTAAGGGGGTTAGTTGTTCTTAGACTCCCTTAATTTCGTCTTCAATGGTCTTAAGTTGTTCTTCATATTCATTCTTAAGAAGGAGCATTAGGTTCTTTGAGCAGATGTTGAGTATTTCTTCCCATTCTTTCTTTAGTTTCGTACTGATATTTTCCATGGTCGGGAATATTTGTACTCTCAGACCTATGGGATTGATGTTTTCTCGTATATAGCGTTCGAAAGATTTTATGTGCCAATATAGCGCGGATTTTCGTTCCAAGTGTCTTCTGAGAGTGTTGAATAGGGCCGTGACGTCCGAGTCCTGTTGTTCTTGTCCCTGGAAGGTCTTATGTATACCTGTCATTAGGTTTTCCCATTCTTTTCCGATTAGTTCTCCGCTTGTGTCCTCCATTTCTTCCAGGTTCATTGATATTGTCCACCACTTCTATTGGTGGTGGAAGGTTAAAGTTGCAATCGGTTATTGGTGTTCCGACCTCCTTGTTTGGTTACCAAGCTCGGTAATCCGTCAGAAGGGGGAAACTGTACTTTTATGCGATTGCCCACAGTATCTTAACCGATAACGTTTATGCTGGAATCCTGCTGATTGATTCCAGTGTTATCAGATAGTATAAAGACGTGTCTTTTGTTCAAAGTGAGGTTGGATGATGATCAGTGAGGTGTGGATGTGTTATCCATCCTAAATTGTGAATTCTGGGGGTTGTTTGATCATTATCCACCTATAAAATAGTGTATGGTTTGCCACCGTCCCTGTCGTAATGTTTTTGGGGTTAGGTACCTCCGGGCCTAAGGATTGGTGGGACTTTATGGGCAAGGTATAAATAGTGACGATGAATACAATAGTAGTAAAATAAGTTTTGTTTACTGTATGGAAAATCTTATATATACAGTGTACAATGGTAATGGTGAGGGGTTGTAGGCCCCTGAGTGAGAAGGGTGAGAAAGATAATGAAATGGTGACAGTGTGTAAATAGTGACTTGGTAAAATAGGAAGCTTCTCTATTTCGTTTAAGAGAGTTTTCCTCTTTTTGCGTCACAACGCGTTTCGGCTCGATCCTGGAGCCTTTTTCAAGGGTGTAAGTCACATTATATTCCTGAAATGATCATATAGATAATCTAAGTTACATATTGGTGATACCTATTGATTGGTATATCAAACAATGGTATCTCCAGACAATATATTGGTACATACATTTGTTTTGCCGCAAGTGGAGATGATGTTCCCTCAAGAAACAGCGAGAGCGTGAGCCTTGTGAGCCTGCAAGGTATTAAGTGGGTTTAGGAGAATCGTATTTGTCTCAAAGGTACTGAGTGTTGTTTGGGGTGTACAACTTACTGGCTGTGTAGTAGGTCTTTAAGGCCCCTGGATTGCCAAATGGAACATACAGAAAGGTCCCATTCGGGTGATGCTTGAGTGTCTTGCTGGGTTGTGCTCCAGATTGGAGTAATATATCCAGTCAGAGAGGATCTCTATATGAATTAAAATGATTTAAGTAGTTAGGTTAAGTGTGTGGAAATTTTGAATGGAGTACAACCGGCATGTATGACCCTTCAAAGGCTGGTACCTTGTGGGTTCCTTTCTTGCGTTGAGGTCGAGCATCTGATTGAATGCCTGTTGGAGCCTGTTGGGTGATGTGCTCCGATCTGTATATGGCAGTAGAAATGCATGGGTATAATGTATTGTATATATATGGAGGTTGTATAGTATATAATATAATTGGACGGTAAAGCCGTATATCCACTTGTGCTTTTGCACTGTTGTGTTTTGGGATAATATATATGTGTGTGTGGCCCTGTATGGGCCCTAAACTCTGGCTATGTATTCGCCACTTCTTGAATTAGTATATATTGTGCATATACCCGTGCGTCCTTCAGGTGATGCATCCCTCAATCCAAGCGACTGTAAGTCGCTGAATATACTACAATTCCTGGTAAGAGGTCAACAGGGTTGTATGAGAGTTTGCTTCATTTGAAACAATTATATTTGAGGTAAGGTGCCTTACTTTGTGTCACTTTTTGATTGAGCACTTCCACTTCTACTCAAGTCACTTTTTGATAGAGCACTTGTACTTTTACTCAAGTATGGGTTTCGAGTACTTTATACAACTCTGGGCTTATAAAGCAAAAATGGCAGCAAGGGGAGGAACATGGGAGGGGAAGGAGGGAGAAAGCTGAGCTAGAAATATGACCGGTAGAAACAGTCTGACGGCATTGGACAGCACAGACTGCTCTCTGACCCACTTTCATTCATTGAGTCCAGTCTTCCTTTCCTGAGTAGATATTAAAAAACTGCGAAACTTTGAAAAATATTTAGTAATTTTTATAGTGAGGTTCCATTTGCCCCCTCGCCCAGAAAAGCTTGGTCATAAAACCCCCAGCTAGCAAATCTCATTCCCTGCCTTGCTGCTAGGCTGCAAAACTGAGATAATGTTAGGGCTGAGTATCCAACAGTTTTTAGTAACTTGGCAGGATGTGAGAATTGCTATCTTGGAGTTTTATGACCAGACTTTGACCCACAGGTTTGACAATAAAACTAATGAATGGTTCGCAACAGCTGCACAGATTTTTCAATATGTACATTGGAACCTTGACTGTATAGGCCAGGGGTGTCAAGCTCAAGTTCCTTGTGGGCTGCATCAGCATTATCTTTACTTTCAAAGGGCCAATTGTATTTGTAAGACTAGATGTCTAGAGCACCCCATCCCCCTTACATCAGATGTCAATAGCCCCACCACCATCAGAATTCAAAAGTCCCCCACCCTCCCTTATATCACAATGCACCCTCCCTTACCTTCTGCTGCTGTGGGAAAGAAGCTGAGGACAAAGCTGGGAAGCAGACAGTGCATGGTCTGGAGTTGAACTGGAGGAGGTCTGGAGTCAGCTGGCAGAGTCTGCTGAATGCTGAGACCAGGAGAGGTGGAGACGAGAGGGTTCTGGGGCAGCACAGAGAGGCGCAGGTTTTGTAGCAGGAATTCTGCCCTCCTCTCTGCTGAGAGGGGGGCAGAGACAAGCCTCTCCGTGGCTGCATAAAGAAGCGCAGAATCTGGCAGAGGAGTTCTGCTACCAACTGCTGAGACAAGGTTGGGACCAGGGGGTTCCTGCAGTTGCAGTAGCGGTGTGAGGGCCACATAATATGGCCTGGAGGGCCGGATTTGGCCCACGGGCCTTGTGTTTGACATATGTGGCATAGGCTATTTTCTGGAAGAGGTAAACTCTGCCTTTAAAGTGAACCTATAGCCAGGCTACCGATTCTTTATAAATTTTAAATCCCTCATGGATCTTTTAAGCTGCAAGATCTGTGGAGCAATTTATCTTAAGTTGTCATAAAGTCGCTTTGGTTGGATTTTAGTCAAATTCTTGGCAGCATTATATCATTTAGTATTCTCTCTCAACAGTGATTTGGAAGCCTTACAATCTGACTAACAGTGTCCCTGTTATTAAACGAATAAATCAGCACACAAGAATCAAGATTCTGTTTTGTAACATGAGCTGTTTGTGAGGCACGCAGCAGCAAGACTCTGGGACTGACTCAGAGAGCTCACAAGATTCTGTTTTGTATCATAAGCTGTATGTGAGCTGTATGTGAGCCAGCATCACTCTGAGTCTCAGAGACCATACAAGAATCAAGATTCTGTTTTGTAACATGCTCAAAGAAAGGCTCCTTTCACACGGCCGCTCCGTGTGTCCGCAAATCATCCAATCCGTTTGCGGATGATTTGCGGACATAATGTAAGTGAATGGCACTGCGGGTGTCAGCGGAATACCACCCGCTGACACCCGATTTTCCTCCATTCAGTTCTGTTCCGTTTTTACAAATGGAACAGAACCCATTTTTTCTTCCGTGTAAACACGGAAAGGAAGGAAAATCGGATGTCAGCTGTGTCATCCGCTGACATCCGCAGTGCCATATACTTACATTATGTCCGCATATCATCCGCAAACGGATGGGATGATATGCGGGCACACGGAGCGGATGACAGAAATGTCATCCGCTCCGTGGTAAAAAAAAAAAAAAAAGTCCCGCAGCGGACCTTTCACACGGAGCGGCCGTGTGAAAGGAGCCAAAGAGTTCTGGCGCTACTCCAACAGGTAGTTTCCTGAAAATATCATGCAAACATGTAAAACACAAATATCCATAAAAACACTGTTCGCCCAATCCTAAGTATTGGATAGCTTGTAGATGTGATGAGGAGAAATTAAAGGATGGCGCTCAGGTGTGTTAATAGCTGATAATTACCCCAAAGGAGACATAGATAAATGATCCAATAAAAGTTTATTCCATGAATCCAAAGATAAAAAGCAATGTGTTAAATGAGTGATTCCTCCTACCAGTCCATGAAGTCTCTGTATATCACTGCTGCCTCAGCACGACTCCCTGATGTGAATCCCAGGGAAAGGAGAAAGCTGGCAGATGGAGATGGCATAGAGAAGCGGGTCCCAGCGGAGATAGGGGCTCACACGGTCCGGTGTGCGGCCGCTTCCTGGACCGGAGCCCACGCTGTGCTACGCTGATGCCCGCTGTGAGCGCCGAGGGATCGCACACTGATGACGTCACCGCTATCAGCGCTGTCAGCCGAGTGTGTGTCCGCGGCCGGCGGGGGAATCACCTGAAGGACGGGGAGCTTGGAGGAAGATGCTCGTTCGCTTCTACAGAGCCTCCTGATTGCCACAACGACATGTTTCGCTACATTGGTAGCTTTGTCAAGTTGTGGCAGGAAGCAATCGGGGGCTCTAAGAAGCCAAATGGTGGGTGGGGTAGGCTAATTAGCCAATGAGAAAAAGCCCCACTATATGTTAATGAAACTACAAAGTGCTGATAGAAAAATGAAACAAAAGAAGAAAGATATATGTAATAATTATAATAATAAATGTGAAAAAAATATGAAAAAAATATATAAAAAAATATATAAAAACAAAAATTATATATAAAAAAAAAAAAAAAAAATTTTTGGAAAATGATGAATAAAAAGTTTTAAATCTTATAAATATTAGTGTTGGGCATGACTCTGGGACTGACTCAGAGAGCTCACAAGATTCTGTTTTGTATCATAAGCTGTATGTGAGCTGTATGTGAGCCAGCATCACTCTGAGTCTCAGAGACCATACAAGAATCAAGATTCTGTTTTGTAACATGAGCTGTGTGTGTGAGGCAGGCAGCAGCGTGGCTCTGAGACTGACTCAGAGAATTCACAAGATTCTGTTTTGTATCATGAACTATGTGTGAGCTAGCATCACTCTGAGTCTGTGAATGACTCAGAGTCACAGAGTCTGTGAATGACTCAGAGATCATACAAGAATCAAGATTCTGTTTTATAACATGAGCTGTTTGTGTGAGGCAGGCAGCAGCATGACTCTTATGCCCCATACACACGTGCAGATTATCTGCAGACTTTTGTCTGCAGACTTACCAAAACCATATAATATGAGGTCAAACCTAAACACTTTCAATTTGTATGCAATCCGGCAGGCCCTTGCACTACATAGAAAAGGTAAGTCTGCAGACAAAAGTCTGCAGATAATCTGCACGTGTGTATGGGGCATTAGACTGACTCAGAGAGCTCACAAGATTCTGTTCTGTACCATGAGCTGTGTGTGAGCCAGCATGACTGAGTCTGTGAATGACTGAGTCTGTGAATGACTTAGAGTCTTAGAGACCATACAAGAATCAAGATTCTGTTTTGTAACATGAGCTGTGTGAGGCAGGCAGCAGCAAGACTCTGAGACTGACTCAGAGAGCTCACAAGATTCTGTTTTGTATCATGAGCTGTGTGTGAGTCAGCAAGACTCTGATTCGGTAAAAGACTCAGAGTCTGTGAATGACTCAGCATCTCAGAGAGCACACAAGAATCAAGATTCTGTTTTATAACATGAGCTGTTTGTGTGAGGCAGGCAGCAGCGTGACTCTGAGTCTGTGAATGACTCAGAGAGCTCACAAAATTCTGTTTTGTATAATGAGCTGTGTGTGAGGCAGTAGCAAAATAATTGTTACAACTGTACATGTAAAACAACTCTGAATCTAAAGAAGTGCTGAATGATCAGTTGTGAGTGATACATTGAGTACTGAGTGTATCACAAGACTGGAGTTTATGATTGTTGCTTGGAGGAAATGAGTCGTGATTTGATTCAGTGATTCGAATCATTTCACTGAACTGATCCAAATGATTTTTAATCACTAAAAAGAATCACTCTCCCCAAGTCTAAATTGAGGGAGGTGCTGGTGACAAAGGTTATTCAAAAATAAGCAGATGTCTACAGGCTCATACACATGGGGGCACAGGCCCATACAGCATTCACCCATCCCTGTGCGCCTGTCAAGCTCGGATGTGCAGGATGTCCTTACAGCCACTTCATCCCTATTGACTAACATAGGCTGCTTGCATGCAACTCCACACTGCTCTAGATGCATAAACAAACTTCTCTTGCATGTATTAGTCTGTGCACCCGTGTGAATGAGCCCTCATTGTATGCAGGAGGTGTGTGATGAGAACATCTGCCTATCTATGACCATTAATCATTCCACTATACATTATACAACTGGTGACTAGAATACAACCACAGTTCACCACTTTCCACTGAAAGGCTCAGGAGAGCGGCCATCTTAGTAAGTGCGGCCGAGAGTTTTCTGTCCCTTTGCATTCTGGATTTTTAATCTTTATTTCTTGTGGCTCTAATTGGTAAGCAAATTATTTGAATAGGGTTTGGCGATTTCCAGCTGCTGTCACTGTAAAGTGGTGAACCGTGGTTGTGCGCTAATAATCTGGTGCCCCTAGTGGAGGAGAAGGAAAAGGGAGACCGAGCCTTTTTACAAGAAATTACAGAGCGGTTACGAGCAGAGGTCTTTGATAACGCCCAAGTGGGAGGGCGAAACGCGTAGACGTACTTCCGGTGCAGCACCTTCTGATGTCACTTCCTGGTTCTCCATGGAACGCACACAGCGGAACCATCTTTGATATACATTATTCTGCCTCTTACAAGTATCATATACTGTGAGTATATTTCTTTTGATATTGCATAATGGGAAATAAAGTTTTTAAACGGGCTTCACTATGTGGATTCCTTAATTTTTTTTGAGCTGCCCAGGGCCATTACACTGAAAGGGCATACATTCCAGCACATTGCACTTTCTATCAAGGAGAGGATTTCCTACGTGTTCTTACTAACCAGGGAGACAGTTTGGAGGAACCCTTTGACCACAAGCGTTTTCTGACCCCTGATAAGGGTCCATCCATTCTGGTGAGTGGGGTTTCTCAAGGGGATCAAGTCACCTGGCACCAGTGATTATCCTTGGAGCACTTCAGCACTTACATAGGAGCACCTTTATCACTATATTTTGAACAATAATCCAGCACTACCAGCACTTTATTCTTAAGTTGCACTTAAGGTTATACCTTGCACTTTTTGCACATGAAATTTGGACTTTTTTAATTTCTTGGACTTTTATTATGAATTTGGATATTAGAGGCACCTTATAATATATTTGCAAGCGCTGTGTTTTTTCTGTTTTACTATTTTGTCTAAGTTTTTACTTGGTGAACAGCAGCTGCATCACATTTATATACCGTATTCACATTTACACTTGATATTTGACAACACATTCATTTAGCGCGGGTTTTTAATCACCAATTCACCAGCAGAAGTGTCTCTATTTTCTGCTGTGAGCCCAATTTTGCTGCTTACGATTGCAGCCACCATGTCTGGTGAGTGTTCGGTGGTGAAGGTGTGGTGACTTACCGTGAATAAAGAAGCTGTATGCTTCTACCATCTTCTTCATCTACTACTTCTACCATCGATGGTGGAATATACACTAAAAGGGCACAATCTTGAAGATTACTATTGCACATACAGCATTTACATTGGACTTAATAATTATGGTTTGTGGACACTATTGATGAATTTATGTATTTATTTGTATATAGCTAGATATGTTTTCCTGTGTCACCACAGGATGGTACTGTGGGCACACCAAAATAAAATTTTGCCACGCCCTATATTATATACTTTATATATAAAGGAAATGCGTGTCACCATTTATTTTTTATGCCCCTTGCAATGACAATGTTAGTGCATATCACAATACAGTGCATTGCGAAAGTATTCGCCCCCCTTGAACTTTTCGACCTTTTGCCACATTTCAGGCTTCAAACATAAAGATATAAAACTGTAATTTTTTGTGAAGAATCAACAACAAGTGGGACACAATCATGAAGTGGAATGAAATTTATTGGATATTTCAAACTTTGTTAACAAATAAAAAACTGAAAAATTGGGCGTGCAAAATTATTCAGCCCCTTTACTTTCAGTGCAGCAAACTCTCTCCAGAAGTTCAGTGAGGATCTCTGAATGATCCAATGTTGACCTAAATGACTAATGATGATAAATAGAATCCACCTGTGTGTAATCAAGTCGCCGTATAAATGCACCTGCACTGTGATAGTCTCAGAGGTCCGTTTAAAGCGCAGAGAGCATCATGAAGAACAAGGAACACACCAGGCAGGTCCGAGATACTGTTGTGGAAAAGTTTAAAGCTGGATTTGGATACAAAAAGATTTCCCAAGCTTTAAACATCCCAAGGAGCAATGTGCAAGCGATAATATTGAAATGGAAGGAGTATCAGACCATGGCAAATCTACGAAGACCTGGCCGTCCCTCTAAACTTTCAGCTCATACAAGGAGAAGACTGATCAGAGATGTAGCCAAGAGGCCCATGATCACTCTGGATAAATTGCAGAGATCTACAGCTGAGGTGGGAGACTCTGTCCATAGGACAAATATCAGTCGTATACTGCACAAATCTGGCCTTTATGGAAGAGTGGCAAGAAGAAAGCCATTTCTTAAAGATATGATCCATAAAAAGTGTCTTTTAAAGTTTGCCACAAGCCACCTGGGTGACACACCAAACATGTGGAAGAAGGTGCTCTGGTCAGATGAAACCAAAATCTAACTTTTTGGCAACAATGCAAAACGTTATGTTTGGCGTAAAAGCAACACAGCTCATCACCCTGAACACACTATCCCCACTGTCAAACATGGTGGTGGCAGCATCATGGTTTGGGCCTGCTTTTCTTCAGCAGGGACAGGGAAGATGGTTAAAAGTGATGGGAAGATGGATGGAGCCAAATACAGGACCATTCTGGAAGAAAACCTGATGGAGTCTGCAAAAGACCTGGGACTGAGATTTGTCTTCCAACAAGACAATGATCCAAAACATAAAGCAAAATCTACAATGGAATGATTCACAAATAAACATATCCAGGTGTTAGAATGGCCAAGTCAAAGTCCAGACCTGAATCCAATCGAGAATCTGTGGAAAGAACTGAAAACTGCTGTTTACAAACGCTCTCCATCCAACCTCACTGAGCTCAAGCTGTTTTGCAAGGAGGAATGGGCAAAAATTTCAGTCTCTCGATGTGCAAAACTGATAGAGACATACCCCAAGCGACTTACAGCTGTAATCGCAGCAAAAGGTGGCACTACAAAGTATTAACTTAAGGGGGCTGAATAATTTTGCATGCCCAATTTTTCAGTTTTTTATTTGTTAAAAAAGTTTGAAATATCCAATAAATTTAGTTCCACTTCATGATTGTGTCCCACTTATTGTTGATTCTTCACAAAAAATTACAGTTTTATATCTTTATGTTTGAAGCCTGAAATGTGGCAAAAGGTCGAAAAGTTCAAGGGGGCCGAATACTTTCGCAATGCACTGTATATGGCACTTTCATCAGTTCTTATAGTTTACTCATTTACCAGTATGTTTTAGCATATGTAAACAACGTTCAAACCACACATGTGAGGTATAGCCACAAACATTAGAGCGAGAGCAATAATTCTAGCACTAGACCTCCTCTGTAACTCTGTAACTCTAAACATGTAACCTGTAAAAATTTTTAAAGCATCGCCTATGGAGATTTTAAAGTACTGAAGTTTGGCGCCATTCCACAAGTGTGCACAATTTTAACACGTGACATGTTAGGTATCTAATTACACAGCGAAACATCATCTTTCACATTATAGAAAAAATTTGGGCTGACCTTGGTGTTTTTTATTTTTTTATTCATGAAACTTTTTTTTTCTAAAAAATAGGTTTTAAAAATATAAAAAGTTGCAATGATCACCATTTAATTCCCTAGGGTGTCTGCTAAATATATATATATGTATATATATATATATATATATATATATATATATATATAATGTTTGGGGGTCTGAGTAATTTTCTAGCGAAAAAATGATGATTTTTACATTGGCCTGGGTGGCAAGTGGTCAATTACCATAAGTAAGTAATATACAAATAATGATTATATATTGTTTTTAAAGTAATTTACAATATTTTAAAAACTGTACTCAAGCAGGTGGCCTAACGGACTTCAAACCAGTAGTTTCTCAGTAAATAGATAAAAAAATTATTATTATGTTATAATAATAATATATTATTTTGCTTGATTAAAAAAGTACATTTTCAGCAGCAGCAGCAGCAGAATCTTCCTCTTAACTGTATAAGAAAAACATGGGATTATGGGTAAACCTTATACACATAAATCCATGTTTTTTCCTTGTAGTTAAGAGGGCTGGGCTAGAAGGGAGCATTTGTCTTTTAGACACATGCCCCCTTCTATGACATTGCAGTGAGAGGAGAGCCTCCACTGCAGCATTTTTATTGGGCAGCTTGGACCAATGGTGTTTTACCATTGGTCCAAGGCTCCAACCAAGCTGTCCATTGCCGGTGCCTCTGGCAAGAAATCAGAGGCACTGTGAGCTCATCCTCTCAATCTGCTGCAAACAGATTCTGACAGGCTGCGCAAGGAGCCCCGTATCTCTGGAACCATTTGTGCTAGGTGACCTCAGGTCACCAAGCTACGGCCCCCGAAGCTCAATCATTTTTATTTATTTTTTTTTTAATTTATGTTAAGGGCAGGTGAGGCTCTGCCTCCCCTGACTACACATCCCTGGAATAGAGGTACATGATATGGGGAAAAATATTTGAAGTTCACAACAAAACATGGTTATCAGTACATTCCTGTAAATATTGGTCATAGTTTAAAGGGGTGTGGTTAGAGTCTGAGCCCACCCACAGTATACACCACACATGTGTGCCTCAGTCCTTGTACCCACAAAATAGTCTGTAATTACTGTGCCATAAACAAGAGTCTTACAAACCCACATAAACCTCAGGATGAAAATATCATTTGTAAAAACTCTTCCTACATCTACTTTCCACCTACCTTATAGGAGAACACTGGGGGTGACTTGGCAATCAGGAGTACGGCTATCAAAACTATATAACATAGGATATACCATATAGAGTGCAGGGGTCAGCTCACCCTTTGACAAATATTAGGCCCCTTTCACACATACGGACCATTCATTTCATCAGTTCAGTCACTTTTTTGTCATCAGTTTTTTCTTAGTCAACTTCAGTTTCACATCCATTTTTTATCCGTTGTCATCCGTTTTTAACAGTTTTCATTCGTTA
Organism: Pelophylax lessonae; assembly: GCF_965119305.1. Lineage (NCBI taxonomy): Eukaryota > Metazoa > Chordata > Amphibia > Anura > Ranidae > Pelophylax > Pelophylax lessonae. Next base: position 181,064,950 of record NC_138773.1, on the reverse strand, counting down.
AATAGTTTCATTTGTTTTGTATCCGTTGTCATCCGTTTTTTGTCCGATCTGTTTTTTTAATGGATGAAAAATAGGGCAAAAAAACGGATGTTGATGGAAGCGGATGAAAACTGAAGTAAATAGATGATCATCCATTTACACCTTTTTTCTATAGGAATGCATTGATGTCCAGTTTTCATCCGTCAACAGATGGATGAAAAATAGACAAATGGTCCATATGTGTGAAAGGGGCCTAGGAGTTCTGATCAGCCTCCTGCTACGAATTACTCCCGCACACCTCAGATCAGCCACCTCAGTGCCAGCAGTCAGTACAGAAGTAATCGTTTTTTAGTTTGTTATTCATGCTGAAACCTCTATGCCAAAACCTGCCAGAGGTAACTTTTCAGCATCCAAAAGAACACATACTAAACCACAGGCCTGTCTTTAAAGGTAGACGCTTATGCCCCGTACACACTATCAGATTATCTGAAGACTTTTTCCTTCAGATTTACCTTTTCTATGTAGTGCAAGGGCCTGCCGGATTGCATACAAATTGAAAGTGTTTAGGTTTGACCTCATATTATATGGTTTTGGTAAGTCTACAGACAAAAGTCTTCAGATAATCTGATAGTGTGTATGGCCCATAAGGCTGGGTACACACTATACAACTTTTGTTGTTAGATTTCCCTTCAACTATGTAGTGCAGGGGCCTGCCTGATTGCATACAAATTGATAGTGTTTGGGTTTGACCTCATATTATATGGTTTTGGTAAATCTAAAGGAAAAAATCTAAAGACAATTGTATAGTGTGTATGCAGCTTTAGGTGTCGATTCACTAAAACTGGAGAGTGCAATATCTGGTGCAACTGTGCATAGAAACCAATCAGTATTTTTTTTGTCAAAGCTTAATTGAAGTTAGAAGCTGACTGGCTACCATGCACAGCTGCACCAGATTTTGCAATCTCCAGTTTTAGTAAATCAACCCCTAAACCCACTGAGATTAGTAACTGGGGGTACCCATACTTCTTGGTCCGTGGTATGGAAACAAATGGTAGGGGTGTGGGACTGGATCTCTCAATAGCAAAAACAAGAAACAGAATATAGCAGAACACAATGCTTGATGGGTGCTCCCATTTCCTAGACATTCCTATATATATATATATATATATACATATATATATATATATATATATATATTTGTGTATATATAAATTGCTTCCTAAAATATAAAGGCATTCATCTCTACGTCAGTTGAGAAGCAGGAGGCACATCCTTCACTACCTGTCTAACAGATAATGAGGGTCCCAGAAAGATTGACTCATTTCCTATAGACACCATTTGGGCTGGGGGTACAGAGGGAGTTCACTGTCCAAATTCATTGCACATTATGAGCCATGAGAGAGTTCAGGGTACCATAAAGTCTACTAAAAAGATATGAATGGATGTGCGACTCGACTTATGAAGCAAGACATAGCCAGTTAACTTGTTCTGTTTTTTTTTTTTCAAAAGGAGTCCACCAATGGCAAACATTATGAGGGAGATATGCTAAAGGCAAATAGACTGTGCACTATGCAATATTAGTTACTCCAGAGCTTAGGCAATGAGGTAAAGCTTTTCTTTGCAAACAATGTCCAATCACATGCAGCGAAAAACAAACAAAAAATATATATATTTTTGCTTGCATACGATTGGATGATGGAAATCAGCAGAGCTCCCCTCATTTACTAAGCTCTGGAGCAAGGACATTTGCAAAGTGCACAGTCTATTTGCCTTTAGTAAATCAACCTCAAATGTCGCTAATGATGGGTGTTGTGAGAAAAATACACTATATTACCAAAAGTATTGGGACACATGCTTTTACACGCACAAGAACTTTAATGGCATCCCAGTCTTAGTCCATAGGGTTCAATATTGAGTTGGCCCACCACAAAGCAAGTTCCATAAAGATGTGAATGAGCGAGTTTGGGGTGGAGGAACTTGACTAGCCTGCACAGAGTCCTGACATCAACCCAAAAGAAGACCTTTGGGATAACTTTGTGGACACTGTGAGCCATGCCTTCTTCTCCACATCAGTGCCTAAACTCACAAATGTGCTTCTGGAAGAATGGTCAGACATTTCCATAGACACACTCCTTAAACCTTGGGGACAGCCTTCCCAGTAGAGTTGAAGCTGTTATAGCTGCAAAGGTGGGCCAACTCAATATTGAACCCTACTGACTAAGACTGGGAGGTCCAGTAGAGTTCATGTGTGTAAAGGCAGGAGTCCCAGTACTTTTGGTAATATAGTGTATGTAGGCTGCCATTGCTGTTGTCTCCTTCTGAAAAAAAGCTAGTTCCTTTGCTGTCGTAATCATTCTTTAGTTTCAACACTCTGTTAAATGGACATAGAACGAGTATAGATAAAAGGATTGCTGCCTCTTTTCTGAGACACCTTTTTGCTGCAAGCCTGTCCATGGTCAATTCAATTGCAACACAGAACCAAGGAAGGAGTGCCAGACCAAATAGTGAAGGATGTGACTATCTATATTGGTGGCACTATTGGTGACTGATGGATTCAGTTATTATTTACCCATACAGATGAACAGAGAATAAATCCCTTGTACTGAGTCCATTCAAGTTCTGACTAGATCCTCTGATGAAGGAGGAGTGTTTTTGTCCACAACATAAGTTGGCTGTTTTAGGTGTAAACTGTTAAACCCATTTAGAACCATTTGGTCTGGCGCTCCTTCTGTGGTTCTTTGTTTTAGGTGACCTTCTGGGTACCCAATGGAGGGTCGTCCTATTCTATGCCAGCTGCCTAACCATAGCCAGTGAACTTTCTGAATGATTACTTTCCTTTCCCTGCTCTGTACAAACAAATCTTCAAGTCCCAGGGAATCGTGGATGTGTCTTTATTTCAGAAGAATTGAAGACAGACACAGCCAGGCACTGAGCACGTTCAGATCAAGGCCCCAAATACAGCCCCATAATTCTATAATGACCGGTGTTCTGTAAGTAAAAGCAAAATGGATGAGCTTTCTAGTAAACAGCCACCCTCTAATGCCAAGAAGAATATAACACTCCATTACACTAAAACCACTTCTGAATTGCATTTATTGTTAGACAACATCTCTTCTTTTTCTCTTTGGTGTTCCATCGCTGACTTAGTTGGACCTGTCCCCATGCAGCATTTCACTTCTGTCCTCAGTCTTCTAATCTAAATGACAGCCAGCAGCATTCAACTACTTTCCAGGCAGGACAGTGATGAGCTCACCTCTCTGTCACTCTGCTTTCTCCTCCTATCAGTACGTTGCATGCCTGCCCCTGAACTGATTGACTGCAAGTGCTGCTTCTGCCTCTCACACTCAGTTCTGCTGTACAGAGCCTGCAAGAGGCTAATATTAGGCCAAAATAGGTACTTACACTGCTTGCATTTTAAGAGTATATTTAATAATGAAGAAAAGATAACACCTAAGTGTATCCCCCGCTCCTAGTGTTGTACAATAATGGGTTCCTAACAAAAACTATGAAAATAGCAGCAGCAGTATAAATAGAGTAATATATCAGAAAAATAGCCCTTGGGTCAGGACTACCTACAGCTCTTGCTATTATACTAAAAGTGGATAATTATATCACCGATAAAACCAATAAATTTGTGCAATTAGGCAAGTGGTGCAATAGACGAATTAATAATTATGACAAAAAAATATAAATATAAATTGTTGTGCAATAGAGCAATTACTATATTATGTGCAATGGGTGGGTATTTATATCAAAACTATAAATAAATAATATAAAATGGTGATGCAATGAGCAGTATAGTGCAATGAGTATTTAATTAATAACTAAAACCATAAGATTCAAAATTATATAGTGAACTAGAGCAATAAATAACCATATAGACATCAACAGGTGACATGAATTCTAAATAAATAGATTGTGCTGTTATAAACGGGACTATATAGTGCAAATATTTGTTCAAGTTCATCAATATGTGAATAATAAATATTAAAGTCCAAATGATTTCCTTTAGTGCAAAAAAGGTTCATCCAATTATATCAAAAGTGCCGGTGCTCAGTGGTAGACTGATTATTTATTGCTCTAGTGCACTATATCATTTTGAATCTATACTGCTCATTGCAACACCATTTTATATTATTTATTTATTTATAGTTTTGATATAAATACCCACCCATTGCACATAATATAGTAATTGCTCTATTGCACAACAATTTATATATATTTTTTTTTTTGTCATAAATATTAATTTGTCCATTGCACCACTTGCTTAATTGTACAACTTTATTGGTTTTATTGGTGATATAATTATCCACTTTTAGTATAATAGCAAGCGCTGTAGGTAGTCCTGACCCAAGGGCTATTTTTCTGATATATTTAATAATGAAAAATTAATTTAGTGACTATTTTAATTTGTATTTGCTATTTAAAAAAATAAATTTAAAAGTAATACTTTTGTTGGGAATTTCTAAAAAATAGGTCATTATGCTTGGCACTTTCCAAAAAATCAAACAGAAGTCTATCTCTGTAGAAATGGGAATGTGTAGGTATTGCAGTGCACTGGTAACAAAGTCTCTTGCAACCTCAACAAGCATACATTACTTCTGTATATTGTGCTCCAGTCTCAGTACAAGTCCCTCGCTGGAGGTGAGCAAGTGTAGGCTTCAAATGGCCCCTTTACCAGTTCATTACAATACACAATTTTGCCTTGCCATTGGTTAAGGATTGGTTTAATCTGAGCAAACCAATCTAATCATCACTGGTGCCAATAATTCAACTCTCAGCCCCAACCAGGGAGATCCAATGTGTCTACTGTTCCCCTAGTCACCCCAGATTTTCTAGTCATAGAAGAGACTACAACAGCAGCAGTGTCTTGGTAGCCGAACACTGCATGCCAGCTATCAGGGGTGTCACTGGCATCTGCTACCTGGACACAATCCCACAATCATTGGTGAAATGCTGGAGCAGCTTCACATACTACTACACAATCCTCTTTGGTCACAGCACCTGACCTTACATAGGGCGTGCTCATGTAGCCCTGAATGGAGAATGTTAGTAAAAGCAGGGAGAGGAGCCCTGGATCAGGGGTATTAATGAGAAAAAAGGGGATTCAATTATCATAAGCAACCCCTAGAAACATTTTCATTGTGCAGAGAATGTATAGGATATTCTTAGATGGACATGGAGTTTTAAATAGACATTAAAATGATATTAAAGCCAATTTTTGTAAACTGAGCTTCTGATACAAGATTTTCATTTTTTTTGTTATTTTTCCCCTCTGTTCTTGCTCCTCATACCGTTCCCTGGCTGGGATGTCTGACTTCAGATATATGGGTGCCTCCTGTGCCTACCGGGACCTATGGAGTCTCTCCAAAGTCTCCACAATGCACACGCTTCCTTTTCTGAACTCCAACTTACATGCAGCCAATCATAGCACTGCACAGACAGGCAGCGACAGAGACACAAAGCCACGCCTCCCCCACATCGGTGATTGACAGCGGCTCCAAAGCTGTATCTACAGCATTTAAAGCAAAACTGAAGTCAGGCAGACAGTATGAGAAGCAGCACAGAGGAGAAACATAAATACAGCAACAGCATGATAAGCCCGGCTATCAGCATCACATTGGGAAATAATGCTTCAATATGACTTTAAGAAGAAGAGAAACATTAAAGAACAACTCCAGCCACAGAATGTTATCTAAATTAAATAAAAGGTCAAGTGTCCTCTTGTAATGGGGTGTAAAATATCTGTAGGGCTTTTGTTTAAAATCAGTTTGTTAGTTGCCTGGATACAACAGTCTGCGTCATACTTCTGGTGCCGCATGTATAAGAGCCATTTCCCTTCATTTCTGTTACAAAATATATCAAATGAAAATGTCACATTACAAACACTCCCAAAATGATACCTACCGGAAAGTTCCCTGGAGGATGAAATTGCAGTGTGTGTTATGGCTAGATATCATAAAATTTGCACGATTTTGCCTGGACGTGAAACAATGCCTATGTCTATGGACCTCAAAACGCATCAAAGTCAGACCAAAGTAGTGCAGGGACTACTTTGAAGTCGCACAGATATGGACAGTACTCATTGGAAATCATAGAGCACGACTTGTCATACGACTTTGCAGTCCCAAGTTACAGGACAAGTCACACAAGTTTGAAAGGGGCCTTAAACTTCCAAAAAATCCCACAATTATTATCACAATTAGATAATTGGTGGTGGCAAATTGCATTTTAAAACCCCCCACCATCAGTGGTCAGCAGCATTTTACCCCCCCCCCCCCCCCCCCATACAATCACACAACATTTAAAAACGCATATATGTTTTACAAATTTTTATTTGTTTTCCTTTATATAGTAAAAATACAAAACCCAGTGGTTATTAAATACCATAAAAATCTCTTTTTACCCCAAACAACTGAGTAATTGTCAGTCAAACTCTGATAGCATTGGGATATCAATGGCTCACTGCACTGTGCTTGGCTCAGAACTGGTTTAAACTGGTTTGTGCAGCTGTGGTGGCAGCACTTGTGCGGAGGAGAGAGACTGAGAAGACGCTGTACAGCATCTTTCCAGCGATTCCCTGCGATTTCTGAGATTTTTTGCTTACTTTTGGCTGTTGTGAATATTATTCACATACAGTGGGTACGGAAAGTATTCAGACCCCCTTAAATTTTTCACTCTTTGTTATATTGCAGCCATTTGCTAAAATCATTTAAGTTCATTCTTCTTCCTCATGAATGTACACATAGCACCCCATACTGACAGAAAAACACAGAATTGTTGACATTGTTGCAGATTTATTAAAAAAGAAAAACTGAAATATCACATGGTCCTAAGTATTCAGACCCTTTGCTGTGACACTCATATATTTAACTCAGGTGCTTTCCATTTCTTCTGATCATCCTTGAGATGGTTCTACACCTTCATTTGAGTCCAGCTGTGTTTGATTATACTGATTGGACTTGATTAGGAAAGCCACACACCTGTCTATATAAGACCTTCCAGATCACAATGCATGTCAGAGCAAATGAGAATCATGAGGTCAAAGGAACTGCCTGAAGAGCTCAGAGACAGAATTGTGGCAAGGCACAGATCTGGCCAAGGTTACAAAAAGATTTCTGCTGCACTTAAGGTTCCTAAGAGCACAGTGGCCTCCATAATCCTCAAATGGAAGACATTTGGGACGACCAGAACCCTTCCTAGAGCTGGCCGTCCGGCCAAACTGAGCTATCGGGGGAGAAGAGCCTTGGTGAGAGAGGTAAAGAAGAACCCAAAGATCACTGTGGCTGAGCTCCAGAGATGCAGTCAGGAGATGGGAGAAAGTTGTAGAAAGTCAACCATCACTGCAGCCCTCCATCAGTCGGGGCTTTATGGCAGAGTGGCCCGACGGAAGCCTCTCCTCAGTGTAAGACACATGAAAGCCCTCATGGAGTTTGCTAAAAAACACCTGAAGGACTCCAAGATGGTGAGAAATAAGATTCTCTGGTCTGATGAGACCAAAATAGAACTCTTTGGCCTTGATTCTAAGCGGTATGTGTGGAGAAAACTAGGCACTGCTCATCACCTGTCCAATACAGTCCCAACAGTGAAGCATGGTGGTGGCAGCATCATGCTGTGGGGGTGTTTTTCAGCTGCAGGGACAGGACGACTGGTTGCAATCGAGGGAAATATGAATGCGGCCAAGTACAGGGATATCCTGGACAAAAACCTTCTCCAGAGTGCTCTGGACCTCAGACTGGGCCGAAGGTTTACCTTCCAACAAGACAATGACCCTAAGCACACAGCTAAAATAATGAAGGAGTGGCTTCACAACAACTCTGTGACTGTTCTTGAATGGCCCAGCCAGAGCCCTGACTTAAACCCAATTGAGCATCTCTGGAGAGACCTAAAAATGGCTGTCCACCAACGTTTACCATCCAACCTGACAGAACTGGAGAGGATCTGCAAGGAGGAATGGCAGAGGATCCCCAAATCCAGGTGTGAAAGACTTGTTGCATCTTTCCCAAAAAGACTCCTGGCTGTATTAGATCAAAAGGGGGCTTCTACTAAATACTGAGCAAAGGGTCTGAATACTTAGGACCATGTGATATTTCAGTTTTTCTTTTTTAATAAATCTGCAACAATGTCAACAATTCTGTGTTTTTCTGTCAGTATGGGGTGCTATGTGTACATTCATGAGGAAGAAGAATGAACTTAAATGATTTTAGCAAATGGCTGCAATATAACAAAGAGTGAAAAATTTAAGGGGGTCTGAATACTTTCCGTACCCACTGTATATACATCGATATAGCTGATCTATATATATATATCTTTATACAATCAGGTGTCTTTAATACCATCAGGATGCCACGACGGGCCGCAACAAGGCGTTCACGGCGCAACTCCCAGGAGGACAGGCCAGCAGGTAAGTTAATAAGAACCAAATTGAGTTATTTTCAACCCTTAAACAATATTATTTGTATTTTGCTACCAGGTCAGACTGTTTTACTTAGGTTATTTAGGGCTTAGATGCTTAAATACCCCCCCCCCTCCCCTTCCATGTCCCTAACAGACAGCAACAATTGCTGTTATAGTGAAAATGTGGGTAAAATATGATAGAGTAATGAAATGTGGGTAATATATAATGTGTATGTCGTATTTCCCCCTAAATACCTTGCTGATCCTGCCATAAGATCCTTCATTTCTCCATTTTCTGGGCCTGGCTGGGCTGTCTTAGAAAAGTGACAGTTTGAATAACAGAAAATCCCAATCTCAGCTGATTGGTCAGAGCAGTTGTCAATCAACCAGCACTCTGTACTCAGGCAGCATACATTTGATTAAAACTCAATTTAGTAATATACATTTAATATATTTCTATAAATATTTAAATTAACACACAATAAATGTATCTAGATGTATTATAGAGGCCAAGCTGGTGCTGTGATTGGACTGATAAATTAATCTGACTATTCACTCCTAAATTTTCTCTAGTTTTCAGGATGACCTCTGAGATAGTCAGCTATGACGCTTCAATATTTCTTCCAAATGAGACACTTGCCCTAGACATTTAAAGTTTAACCACTTAAGCCCCGGAAGATTTTACCCCCTTCCTGACCAGGCCCTATTTTGCAATTCGGCACTGCCTGACTTTAACGGACAATTGCGTAGTCGTGCGATGCTGTACCTAAACGAATTTGACGTCCTTTTTTTCCCACAAACAGAGCTTTCTTTTGGTGGTATTTGATCACCTGTGCGATTTTCTGATCATGTACTATAAACAAAAAAATAGCGACAATTTTGCAAAAATAACAATGTTTTTCACATTTTTTTATATGAAATTCCCCCCCAAAAAATTTAAAAATCAAAATTTTTTAACATTTTAGGCTAATTTGTTTTCTGCTACTTATGTTTGGTAAAAAAAATCGCAATAAGCATATTTTGATTGGTTTGTGCAAAAGTTATTGCGTTTACTAACTAAGGTAAAGATTTTTGTCATTTTTATTGTTTTTTTTTTAACGAGTAATGACGGCGATCTGCGATTTTTTTGCGGGACTGCGACATTGCGGCGGACAGATCGGACCCTTGACTGACATTGACACTTTTGGGGGTACCAGGGTCATTACTACAGTAATCAGTGCTATACATATGCACTGTTACTGTAAAAATGACACTGGCAGGGAAGGGGTTAACTTTATTAGAGAAGGAGGGGTTAAATGTTTCCCTAGGGGCGTGCTTCTAACTGTTATGGGATGTGGCTGTTTGTGTAACTACAGAGATATATGATCCTACATAGCAGGACCGTATGATCTCTGCACTTACACAAGAGAGAATGACAGGCGGCTTTGTTTACATTAGCCGCTTGCCTTTCTCCCTCTGTACCGGACAATCGCGAGTGGCCGGCGGACATCGGGTCCGCCGGTCTCACGCGCGGGGATCACAGTGAACGAGCGGGGGCGGGAGAGCGTGCCTCCGGCGGGGTGCGCGCTCGCCCCCTATTGGTTTGCAGGCGAGTGACATACCCATACTTCACTTTGCCTGCACAGGGCTGACTTGCGGCGGTCGGCAAGTGGTTAAAAATCTGAATGTGTTATGTGATAGGAAAGGTTAGAAAAACTCCAATCATTAACCTTACTTATTACTCCAGCACTGCACAGAAAATAGATGAATATACTGTATATAGTAAGCCAGAAAATAACAGTTGCATTATACAGTGTGTAAATAGGCAATACATATATATATCAATATAAATGTCCACACTCCAATCTGTGTGAATACCCAATGTTTCAATTGTGAGTCTCAGTTACTGCACCCAAAACTGAAAACATTATAAACATCCCATGTACTGTAAGTGTCACGATGAAAACACAAAGGAGTGGACTTACTGCAGATAAATTGATTGTTCACTTTACAAGGGAAGTTACCCTCATTTTCCCCAGAGCTTAGTAAATGAGGGGAAGCTCTGTTGATTTCCATCATCCAATCCTGTGCAAGCAAAAACATTGTTTATTTTTTCTTGCACCCGACTGGATATTTTTTACAGTGTGAAGCTTTACAGCATTCACTAAGCTCTGGAGAAAATTACTGCAATTGCACTTGCAAAGTGCGCAGTCTATTTGCCTTTAGTAAATCCACCCCATAGAGATACATTTGCGTATCGTTTCAATTGTGAGTCTCAGTTGCTCCAACCAAAATTAAAAAGATTCTCAATTAATACATTCAAAAAATTATAAACATCCCATATACCTGTCACATTCAAAACACCTTATATTCAAATGACCAATTGCTTTTCAAGTAATGTTTCAATCCAGGTAGATCCACCCAAAACTGAAGATACGCCACAATTCTCCACCACAATGTTAATTCCACTCCCAAAAGAAACACCAGTTCACCTGGTTACAACGCTTTTTTTTCCCAACAAGGGTTAATGATAATACCAGGTCCAGGCAAGTCTAGAAGCGTTTTCCTCCTGAAGGTAGCAAACACTTATGGCTTTGTCTCCCCAGATAATACAAATCAGAGAGGACGGATTGCACCTAAATGGGGTGGGTGCAGCCGTACTGGGTGCGAGGATGGCCACAAAGTTAGAGGGGCTTTTAAACTAGGGAATGGGGGGGGAGGGTACAGATGTAGAATTAGCCAGTGGAAAGCAAGATTCAGAGGGCAGAAATGGGGGCATTAGCGGTAGGGTGTTTGGAGCTCCTATACCCAGGGTGGGTATGGGGAAAAATCACAAGAGCAGCCTAAAAACATCAAATGAGGATATTTGTAATCGGTCAAAATTACGAGGTTTGTATACCAATGCCAGAAGCCTGGCCAACAAGATGGGAGAGCTGGAGCTGCTGATGTTTGAGGAGGACTTAGATTTTGTGGGGATAACTGAGACTTGGTTTGACAGCTCTCATGACTGGATGGCGACCATTCAGGGGTATTCCCTTCATCGCAGAGATAGAGAAGGTAAAAAAGGGGGAGGGGTATGTCTGTATATTAAGAACAGTATACAGGTAAATATGAGGGATGATATTAAAAATGGAGCTAAGGACGAGGCAGAATCCCTATGGGTAGAGCTTCAAAGGGAAGGCACGGTGGGGAAGGTAATATTGGGCGTATGCTATAGGCCCCCCCACCAGAGGGAGGAGGGGGAGGTGGACCTCATTTTACAGATAGGATTGGCAGCAAGGATGGGAAATGTCATTATAATGGGGGACTTTAATTATCCTGATATAGACTGGGCAGAAGGAACCGCACACTCAGCCAAGGCTCGGCAGTTCCTAAATGTTCTGCAGGACAATTTCATGGGTCAGATGGTGAATGCACCGACAAGAAACAATGCGGTACTTGACCTACTGATTACTAACAATGCAGACCTGCTCACGGATATAGAAATACAGGAGAACTTAGGAAACAGTGACCATAGGTCAATAAGTTTCAGTATTAATTACAGTAATAGGAAGCACAAGGGTAATATTAAGATGCTGAATTTCAAAAGAGCCAATTTCCCAAAACTGCGCTCACTGCTAGAAAATATCAATTGGGATAGAACCCTGGGAACAAAGAACACGGAGGAAAAATGGGAGTGCTTCAAGAGCATACTTAACAAGGGGATTGGCCAGTGCATTCCAAAGGGAAACAAATTTAAAAGAGCAAAGCTAAACCCTGGGTGGCTAAACTCCAACATAAAAAGTTATATTAGTGCTAAAGAAAAGGCCTTCAAAAAATACAAGACTGAGGGGTCATTGGCAGCATTTAAGCATTACAAAGAGTGTAATAAGAAATGTAAAGACGAAATCAGGGCGGCTAAAATAGAACACGAGAGACATATAGCGGAGGAGAGTAAAAAGAACCCCAAAAAGTTTTTTAAGTATATAAACAGTAAGAAAGCGAGGCCAGAACACATTGGCCCCATAAAAGATGACAAAGGAAATATGGCCACTGAGGACAGAGAAAAGGCGGAAGTGTTAAATAATTTCTTCTCTTCAGTCTTCACAAAAGAATCGGGGGGCTACACAAACCTAGCTTGTAAGGCCGAACTAAACAACACACCTCAGGAAATACTGCCATGGCTAACAGAAGATAGACTTAAAACGAAACTAGAGAAACTTAACATAAATAAATCACCGGGACCGGATGGCTTGCACCCGAGGGTTCTTAAAGAGCTCAGCCAGGTGATTGCCAGACCATTATTCTTGATCATTAAGGATAGTTTACAGACGGGTATGGTGCCAGCTGATTGGAAAAAAGCCAACGTGGTACCAATATTTAAAAAGGGGCCGAGATGTATCCAGGGTAACTATAGGCCGGTCAGCCTAACATCTGTAGTCTGCAAGATTTTGGAGGGGATGTTAAGGGACCACATACAAGACTTTAGTAATGAAAACTGTATTATTAGTAGTAATCAGCATGGATTCATGAAAAATCGTTCCTGCCAAACCAATCTATTAACCTTCTACGATGAAGTGAGCTGCCACCTAGATAAAGGTAAGCCGGTGGATGTGGTGTATCTGGACTTTGCAAAGGCCTTTGACACCGTTCCCCACAAACGCTTACTATACAAACTAAGGAAGGTAGGTATGGACCATAGGGTGAGTACCTGGATAGAGAACTGGCTCCAGGGGAGAGTCCAGAGGGTGGTGATTAATGGGGAGTACTCGGATTGGGTGGGTGTGGAAAATGGGGTCCCCCAGGGTTCTGTCCTGGGACCAATCCTGTTTAATTTATTCATAAATGATCTAGAGGAGGGGATATCTAGTACAATCTCAGTATTTGCGGATGATACTAAACTAAGCATGCCAATATCTTCTATGCAGGATGTGGAAACCTTACAAGCGGACCTGAACAAAATAACGGGGTGGGCAACTGCATGGCAGATGAGGTTTAATGTTGAAAAATGTAAAGTAATGCACTTGGGGGCCAGAAACCAGAAAGCAAGCTACTCACTAGGGGGGGAACCTCTGGGTGAGTCTAGGATGGAAAGGGACCTGGGGGTACTGGTAGACAACAGGCTTGGCAGTGGCATGAAATGCCAAGCCGCTGCAAGCAAAGCCAACAGAATACTGGGATGTATAAAAAATGGGATTCACTCCAGAAATAAAGAGATTATTCTCCCGCTCTACAAGACTCTGGTCCGGCCACATTTGGAGTATGCTGTCCAGTTCTGGGCACCGGTCCTCAGGAAGGATGTGCTGGAATTGGAAAGAGTCCAGAGAAGGGCAACAAAAATAATTGGGGAATGGAGGACATCAGCTATGAGGAAAGACTACAAGCACTGAACTTATTCTCTCTGGAGAAGAGACGATTGAGGGGGGATATGATATCAATGTACAAATACTGTACTGGCGACCCTAGCATAAGGAACAAACTATTCAGAGAGAGGAGATACAATAAGATACGTGGCCATTCACTAAAACTAGAGGAAAGGCGGTTTAACCTTAAAATGCGTAAGGGGTTCTTCACTGTAAGAGCGGTAAGGATGTGGAATTCTCTTCCACAAGCAGTCGTATCAGCTGGGAGCATTGATAGTGTCAAAAAACGATTAGATGGGCACCTTGGAGACCACAACATACAGGGGTACACAATGTACGGTTAAAAGCAAACACACACACATCATAGGTTGAACTGGATGGACTGATGTCTTTTTTCAACCTCACTAACTATGTAACTATGTAAGAACTCATAGTGCTTCCTGTAACACCATCATTTTTCAAAACTTATATTGAAAGCACTTACATTGTATAAAACCAGTACGGCTTTCAATAAAAAAGTATTTCCATGTAGTGTGTATATGGCCGCTCACCGCTCCCATCACAATACTCCGCTCTGCCTCTCACTGCTCGCCTCACATTTGCATGGAATCCCTCAGAGATCCCACCGGTGGCATCACCCTATACGTTATGTTGCTGTGATTTTGTTGCAACACGGCAAAGCTTTTGTACTGAAGCCCATACTTCACCACAAAAGTGCTTTTAATATGAGTTTTAATAAATGATGGTGTTACATGAAGCACTATGAGTTCTCTCTTATTTTGTATCACCTGGGGAGGTAAAGCCATAAGTGTTTGCTACCTTTAGGAGGAAAAGAGCACTTCTAGACTTGCCTGGACCCAGTATTATCTTTATCCCTTGTTGGTAAAAAAGAGTTTACAATAGGTGGCAAAGTTTTGGGTGGATTTGCATGGATTGAAGCCCCACTTGAGAAACACTCTGTCATTTTGATATTATGTGCTTTGAATGTGACACTTATATGGGATGTTTATAATGTCTGCAGTTTTGGGTGGAGAATAATTAATGAAAAGCTGGATATTAACATGGATTGAATTGATATTTATATGTACTGCCTATTTACACACTGTTAGTGGGATGTATTAGAACTATAGTGCTGCACTAAATTGTTTATTGTTCATTATAATTAAACTCCAGTCATTGTTATTACAGGCCAAGAATCTCCTATAACGCACAGGACTCGTTCTAGAGCACGACTTCAAGAGAGACAACCGAACACCAGATCCTCTCACAGAAGTCGCTCTCCGAGAGACCCGGCACTGCAGAGGCCAGCAGTAAGTGAACAGCTCATTTGCACCATCTGCCTGGAGGACATGAGAGAGGAGACTACAATGCTGCCGTGCACCCACCAGTTCCACACTGGATGTATCGGCCAGTGGAGGGAGCAGAGTTCTACTTGTCCCCTTTGCCGGGCCTTTATTCCTCCGCCCAATCATCGGAGGATCCAAGACTGGGAGATACCCTTCCTAAGTGTTGAAGAATTTTCGTCTCTTCGGTTTTTCCTTGAGAATGATGAAAATGGTATTGTACAAATGGTGCTCTATCTCTAACTGACCTGTGTTTTTCCAACAGAACCAGAGAGCGTCTGCTGAGACGGTGAAGGAGAGTGTGACAACACCACCATCGTGCCACCCTGCTCCCAGGAATTCCACTCCACCTACCTTGGGAGACTGACAGAGGAAAGATATTTCTCCATTTATTTTTTTGTAAATATGTATATTTAACCCTTTTACCCTTTACCCTTTAAGAATATTATAAAAAACAAAAAAAAAAAAAAAAACAAAAAAAAAAATGCAGTAGTGTTGTGAGTGTAGTGTTGTATTATGGTGCAGTGTTGTGTGAAGTAGTGTCATGTAGAGTATCATAGTGTATAGTACAGTAGAGTAGTGCAGAATAGTAATGTGTACTGTAGTGTAGAGTACAGTAGTGTAATATAAAGTGGAGTAATATAGTGTTGTGCAGAGCAGTGCAGTATAGTGTAGTTTAGTGCAATGTACTGTAGAGTAGTGTACAGTAATGATGTGTAGAGTAGTGCAGAATAGTAATGTGTACTGTAGTGTAGAGTACAGTAGTGTAATATAGTGTGGAGTAATATAGTGTTGTGCAGTATAGTGTAGTTTAGTGCAACGTACTGTAGAGTAGATTACAGTAATGATGTGTAGAGTAGTGCTATGCAATGAAGTGCAGTTATGTAAAGTAGAGCAGTGTAGAGTAGTTTAGTGTTGTATAGTGTAGAATAGTGTTGTAATGTGCAGAGTAGTGTTGTACAGAGTAATGTCATATAGAGTAGTGTAGAATGGTGTAGTGATGTGTAGAGTAGTGCAAAGTAGTGTAGAGTACAGTAGTGTAGTGTTGTGTCATGTAGTACAGCATAGTGATGTGTAGTTAGTGTACCGTGTAGTGCAGTGTAGTATGTGTAGTGTAGAATAGTGTCATGTCGTGTAGAGTAGAATAGTGTTATGTGTTTCAAAGAGTAATGTTGTGTAGAGTAGTGCAGTGTAGAGTAGTGTAGTGCAGTGCAATGGTATGTAGCATAGTATAGTGCTGTGTAGTGTAAAGCAAAGAACTGTAGTGTAGTGTTGTGTCAGGTAGAGCAGCGTAGTGATGTGTAGTTAGTGTACCGTGGTGTAGAGTAGTGCAGCGTGTAGTGCAGCGTAGTATGTGTAGTGTAGAATAGTGGCATGTCCTGTAGAGTAGAATAGTGTTATGTGTTTCAAAGAGTAATGTTGTGTAGGGTAGTGCAGTGTAGAGTAGTGTAGTGCAGTGCAATGATATGTAGCATAGTATAGTGCTGTGTAGTGTAAAGCAAAGTACTGTAGTGTAGTGTTGTGTCATGTAGTGCAGCGTAGTGATGTGTAGTTAGTGTACCGTGGTGTAGATTAGTGCAGCGTAGTATGTGTAGTGTAGAATAGTGTCATGTCATGTAGAGTAGAATAGTGTTATATGCAGTAATGTTGTGTAGAGTAGTGCAGTGTAGAGTAGTGTAGTGTAGTGCAATGCAATGATATATAGCATAGTATAGTGCTGTGTAGTGTAAAGCAAAGTACTGTAGTGTAGTGTTGTGTCATGTAGTGTACTGATTTGTAGAGTATAGTAGAGTAGTGTAGTGTAGAATAGTATAGTTTAGAGCAAAGTAGTGTAGTGTAGCTAGCGTAGTTTAGTGTAGTGTAGGTCTGGCCAGAGAGGGATTACTTTGACGCAGTTGGCCAGCTTAAACATACATTGCAAAGTATGTGAACCAAAAATCCCTGTTTTTATAAAAGTTTGCAGAAAGGGTGTATTGCAATGTGCAGAGGGCTCAGTTCAAATTTTCTAGTGTTGACATGTAGTCATACCCTTTTAGCACCTGCTGGGTTATATATATATATATATATATATATATATATATATATATGCACAGTAGTTTAGATTAGTGACCAGACCTGAACTTGTAGCTTGCCTACAGCTTATGTCTATTTGCCCCATACTGGCACTATATCCACTGAAGTATGCTAGCAGTGATTAACATTTAGCATTTTATAGAATAGTGTAGTGTAATTTAAAGTAGGGACTGGCCAGACAGGAATTACCTTGACACAGCTGGCCAGAATAAAGCAGTAATATACCCAAAAGCAAATATTTAATATATTGCAGCCTACCCATTCTTGGATGTAATGGCTGCTTTACTTTTTCTTTTTGTAGGCTTTCTTTCCTTTAATTTTCGCCTAGTGTATGTTGTTTTCCAAAAGAACAAGCTCTCCTACAGATGTAGCAGTTACAGGGATGAAATAAACCATTAACAACTGACAGGGGTGCTTCCAACGATCAGCTTTCATTTATGTAAAAACTTTATCTCAAAAGGAAAAAACTGTTTGCTGTTTTTCTTACAAAGTGCAAGCTGAAGTTTGGCTTCATTTAAGGACCAGGCCTATTTCTGACATTTGTTGTTTACAAGTTAAAATCAGTATTTTTTGCTAGAAAAGTACTTAGAACTGCCAAACATTTTATATATATATATATATATATATATATATATATATATATATATATATATATATATAATATATATACAGTGGGTACGGAAAGTATTCAGACCCCCTTAAATTTTTCACTCTTTGTTATATTGCAGCCATTTGCTAAGATCATTTAAGTTCATTCTTCTTCCTCATGAATGTACACATAGCACCCCATACTGACAGAAAAACACAGAATTGTTGACATTGTTGCAGATTTATTAAAAAAGAAAAACTGAAATATCACATGGTCCTAAGTATTCAGACCCTTTGCTGTGACACTCATATATTTAACTCAGGTGCTTTCCATTTCTTCTGATCATCCTTGAGATGGTTCTACACCTTCATTTGAGTCCAGCTGTGTTTGATTATACTGATTGGACTTGATTAGGAAAGCCACACACCTGTCTATATAAGACCTTCCAGATCACAATGCATGTCAGAGCAAATGAGAATCATAAGGTCAAAGGAACTGCCTGAAGAGCGCAGAGACAGAATTGTGGCAAGGCACAGATCTGGCCAAGGTTACAAAAAGATTTCTGCTGCACTTAAGGTTCCTAAGAGCACAGTGGCCTCCATATATATATATATATATATATATGTAGATATATTTTATTTTTTTTTAGCAGAGACTTTAGAGAAAAAAATGGAGATCACTGCAATACTTTATGTCACACCGTACTTGTGCAGCGGTCCTACAAATGTAATTTTTTTGGAAAGAAATACAGTTCGTTTTTTAATAAAAAAATAAAAAAACAGTAAAGTTAGCCCAATTTTTTTCTATAATGTGAAAGATAATGTTACGCAGAGTAAATTAATACCTAAAATGTCATGCTTCAAAATTGCGCACGCTCATGGAATGGTGACAAATTTGGTACTCCATAGGCGACGCTTTAAAAATGTCTACAGGTTACCAGTTTAGAGTTACAGAGGAGGTCTAGGGCTAGAATTATTACACGCTCTAATGATCATGGCGATACCTCACATGTGTGGTTTAAACACTGTTTATATATGTGGGCGCCACTTGTGTATGCGTTCGCAGGTTCGCTTCTGTGCATGAGCTCCAAGGGACGGGGCACTTTAAATTTTTTTTTTATTATTCATGTTACTTTTTATTTTTACACTGTCCCTTTAAATTTTTTATTTTTTTGATTACTTTTTTTTCTATTACAAGGAGTGTAAACATCCCTTGTAATAGAAATAAGCATGACCGGTCCTCTTTAACCACTTCCCGCAAACTGATGTACCTGTACGTTGGCTTGAAGAAGTAGTTGTACCGGAGTGAAGCCTGCAGCCGTACAGTTTTTTAGAGTCGGAGGTCGGCTTTCAGGAGATAACAAAAGATGCGGCTCAGCAGCCGCTCGGCCGTTATCTCAGCGAGCGAGAAGGGAAGCCCCCCCCCCTCCTGCTGCCTTCCTCGGCTTGGACTGGAACAACCAGTCGGCACATCCGTCGGCTTGTTAAAGTCCCAAACGAAGCCGGATTCAGCTTCAATCGGGTCTCCAATCATGTAACCCGGCAGCTACGTTACTTCTGGTTTACTCGGCTGCCAATGGCGCCGATTTAAAAAAAAAAAGTGTCAGTATTCAAAAATGCAGATTTCGGCGTTTTGAATACTTTGATGTGCAGTGGAGGGGTCAGGGGGTGTTTTAGACCCCAGATCCCTCCATAAATAATACCCGTCACTGCCTATTACTGTCACAAGGGACGTTTACATTCCTTGTCACAGCAATAAATGTGATCAGATTTTTATATTTTTTTTAAAAACAGTGTTAAAAATAAAAAATAAATAGGAAGAAAAATATAAAGTGCCCCCATGGGCTCGCGCACACAAAAGAGAATGCATACATAAGTCGCGCCCACAAATGAAAACGGTGTTCAAATCACACATGTAAGTTATCTCTGCGATCGTCAGAGTGAGAGCAATAATTCTAGCAAAGGAACACCTCTGTAACTCTAAACTGGTAACTGTTAACATTTTTTAAAATGTCGCCTATGGAAAATTTTAAGTACTGTAGTTAAGATCTGGGATCAAAAAAAATTAAAATTAAAATTTTTTTTAATTAAAAAAAAAGATTTGGCCCTTTAAGGTCGTTGGATGGATGTGGCATTTGACATAGTTATGGCAGCTATCTGCTGCCATAACTCCGGTATTTAAGGACATACTGTGGGAGGTCCGGAAGTCGTTAAATCTTCCAGTACAAATTACACTCTTCTCCCTCCAGACTAACAATGCTGATGTTCAAAGGTGCCTGTAATACCAGAGGTGTGTTACTGGGCAGATCACCAGATAAAAACAGAAGGAAAAAAGCCTAACAAAAGAAAACGAATGCAGCCATCACATCTAATGATTGAAGTTCTAATATATAAAATTTTACAGGGTGGGGCTGGGAGCTTCTTTAGTTTACCTTTTCATATTAACAAGTTCTATTCAGAAATGTTGACTGATTTACCAATTGAACATCGATCATTTATTGCGGATGTGCTGGAGTATTTGTTGTCACACAATTTCTTTGTTTTTGATGGGTTCTTCTACCTCCAGAGGTGTGGGGCAGCCATTGGGGCTAAATTTTCACCCTCATTGGCCAACCTATATATGGGTTGGTGGGAGCGGTCCCACATCTTTGGGAGTGGGAACCCCTATAGAACAGAAATTGTGGTCTATCTTAGATTTATAGACGACCTTCTGCTGGTTGTCCATAGGGGAGTGGAACTTATGCCATTCATGCTTACACACCTTAATAATAACAGTTTAAATATTTCATTTACCGGCACCGCAGACAATAATTCCATGTGTTTTTTGGATGTTTGACAGGTGTTGATGGCAAGGTGTGTAACACTCTCTATAGGAAACCCCTCTCAGGCAATTCCCTCTTACTTGCAAGCTGAAGTTTGGCTTCATTTAAGGACCAGGCCTATTTCTGACATTTGTTGTTTACAAGTTAAAATCAGTATTTTTTGCTAGAAAAGTACTTAGAACTGCCAAACATTTTATATATATATATATATATATATATATATATATATATATATATATATATATATATATATAAATATATATACAGTGGGTACGGAAAGTATTCAGACCCCCTTAAATTTTTCACTCTTTGTTATATTGCAGCCATTTGCTAAGATCATTTAAGTTCATTCTTCTTCCTCATGAATGTACACATAGCACCCCATACTGACAGAAAAACACAGAATTGTTGACATTGTTGCAGATTTATTAAAAAAGAAAAACTGAAATATCACATGGTCCTAAGTATTCAGACCCTTTGCTGTGACACTCATATATTTAACTCAGGTGCTTTCCATTTCTTCTGATCATCCTTGAGATGGTTCTACACCTTCATTTGAGTCCAGCTGTGTTTGATTATACTGATTGGACTTGATTAGGAAAGCCACACACCTGTCTATATAAGACCTTCCAGATCACAATGCATGTCAGAGCAAATGAGAATCATAAGGTCAAAGGAACTGCCTGAAGAGCGCAGAGACAGAATTGTGGCAAGGCACAGATCTGGCCAAGGTTACAAAAAGATTTCTGCTGCACTTAAGGTTCCTAAGAGCACAGTGGCCTCCATATATATATATATATATATATATGTAGATATATTTTATTTTTTTTTAGCAGAGACTTTAGAGAAAAAAATGGAGATCACTGCAATACTTTATGTCACACCGTACTTGTGCAGCGGTCCTACAAATGTAATTTTTTTGGAAAGAAATACAGTTCGTTTTTTAATAAAAAAATAAAAAAACAGTAAAGTTAGCCCAATTTTTTTCTATAATGTGAAAGATAATGTTACGCAGAGTAAATTAATACCTAAAATGTCATGCTTCAAAATTGCGCACGCTCATGGAATGGTGACAAATTTGGTACTCCATAGGCGACGCTTTAAAAATGTCTACAGGTTACCAGTTTAGAGTTACAGAGGAGGTCTAGGGCTAGAATTATTACACGCTCTAATGATCATGGCGATACCTCACATGTGTGGTTTAAACACTGTTTATATATGTGGGCGCCACTTGTGTATGCGTTCGCAGGTTCGCTTCTGTGCATGAGCTCCAAGGGACGGGGCACTTTAAATTTTTTTTTTATTATTCATGTTACTTTTTATTTTTACACTGTCCCTTTAAATTTTTTATTTTTTTGATTACTTTTTTTTCTATTACAAGGAGTGTAAACATCCCTTGTAATAGAAATAAGCATGACCGGTCCTCTTTAACCACTTCCCGCAAACTGATGTACCTGTACGTTGGCTTGAAGAAGTAGTTGTACCGGAGTGAAGCCTGCAGCCGTACAGTTTTTTAGAGTCGGAGGTCGGCTTTCAGGAGATAACAAAAGATGCGGCTCAGCAGCCGCTCGGCCGTTATCTCAGCGAGCGAGAAGGGAAGCCCCCCCCCCTCCTGCTGCCTTCCTCGGCTTGGACTGGAACAACCAGTCGGCACATCCGTCGGCTTGTTAAAGTCCCAAACGAAGCCGGATTCAGCTTCAATCGGGTCTCCAATCATGTAACCCGGCAGCTACGTTACTTCTGGTTTACTCGGCTGCCAATGGCGCCGATTTAAAAAAAAAAAGTGTCAGTATTCAAAAATGCAGATTTCGGCGTTTTGAATACTTTGATGTGCAGTGGAGGGGTCAGGGGGTGTTTTAGACCCCAGATCCCTCCATAAATAATACCCGTCACTGCCTATTACTGTCACAAGGGACGTTTACATTCCTTGTCACAGCAATAAATGTGATCAGATTTTTATATTTTTTTTAAAAACAGTGTTAAAAATAAAAAATAAATAGGAAGAAAAATATAAAGTGCCCCCATGGGCTCGCGCACACAAAAGAGAATGCATACATAAGTCGCGCCCACAAATGAAAACGGTGTTCAAATCACACATGTAAGTTATCTCTGCGATCGTCAGAGTGAGAGCAATAATTCTAGCAAAGGAACACCTCTGTAACTCTAAACTGGTAACTGTTAACATTTTTTAAAATGTCGCCTATGGAAAATTTTAAGTACTGTAGTTAAGATCTGGGATCAAAAAAAATTAAAATTAAAATTTTTTTTAATTAAAAAAAAAGATTTGGCCCTTTAAGGTCGTTGGATGGATGTGGCATTTGACATAGTTATGGCAGCTATCTGCTGCCATAACTCCGGTATTTAAGGACATACTGTGGGAGGTCCGGAAGTCGTTAAATCTTCCAGTACAAATTACACTCTTCTCCCTCCAGACTAACAATGCTGATGTTCAAAGGTGCCTGTAATACCAGAGGTGTGTTACTGGGCAGATCACCAGATAAAAACAGAAGGAAAAAAGCCTAACAAAAGAAAACGAATGCAGCCATCACATCTAATGATTGAAGTTCTAATATATAAAATTTTACAGGGTGGGGCTGGGAGCTTCTTTAGTTTACCTTTTCATATTAACAAGTTCTATTCAGAAATGTTGACTGATTTACCAATTGAACATCGATCATTTATTGCGGATGTGCTGGAGTATTTGTTGTCACACAATTTCTTTGTTTTTGATGGGTTCTTCTACCTCCAGAGGTGTGGGGCAGCCATTGGGGCTAAATTTTCACCCTCATTGGCCAACCTATATATGGGTTGGTGGGAGCGGTCCCACATCTTTGGGAGTGGGAACCCCTATAGAACAGAAATTGTGGTCTATCTTAGATTTATAGACGACCTTCTGCTGGTTGTCCATAGGGGAGTGGAACTTATGCCATTCATGCTTACACACCTTAATAATAACAGTTTAAATATTTCATTTACCGGCACCGCAGACAATAATTCCATGTGTTTTTTGGATGTTTGACAGGTGTTGATGGCAAGGTGTGTAACACTCTCTATAGGAAACCCCTCTCAGGCAATTCCCTCTTACTTGCTCAGTCGGGCCATCCAAGGCATACCATCAGGGGTATCCCTGTAGGTAAATTTTTACGAATCAGACGTATCTGCAGTGATAATGAACAATTTGAAAGGGAGGCACAGTCACTGTATGCAAGATTTTTACAGCGGGGATACCCTGGATGGATGCTGGATAGAGCACTCACTATAGCTAGAAGGAAAGATAGATGTGAATTAATAAAGAAGGGTACCCGACAGCAGATTAATAAACGTAACCATCCCACACTCTCTACTCCTTTCAGCAGTGAATTTAACATAATTAAACAGATTTTTAATAGGCATCTGCCCATTCTATTCTAAGATGATATTTGCTCAGAGATTCTGAAGGAGGGGGTCAATATTGTTTTACGTAGAGCCCCGTCTTTGGGGTGTTCTCTGGCTCCTAGCTTTTTCCACACCAAAGTCCCACAATCGGTCAAATGGCTACATTGTAAAGGTAATTACAGATGTGGGGCAGTGGGATGTTCCTGTTGCAGCCACATTCAGGATGGTACTACATTTAGGTCCACTGTCAATCACAAAGTGTATGATATCAGGTCCTTCTTCTACTGCAATACTAGCTATATAATTTATTTAATTATGTGTGCTATTTGTAAAATACAGTATGTAAGAAGGACCACGAGACGCCTTAGGGATTGGTTTCAGCAACATATTTATAGTATAGAGAAGAATTTGTCTACCAATGTGGCAGGGTGCCAAGGTGGGGGGGGGGGGGGGGTGATGCATTTCGATCCCTATGCAGAAAGGAAGTATTTTGGATCTTTCACCTGCAGAGTTGCATCCCACTCGGGCTTAATTTTGAGTAGGATGTCAGTCAGTTTTATGAATGAACCCCACTGGGGACCCCCTCCATACATTGGGATGTATGCTGTATATATATATATATATATATATATATATACATACATGTATGTTTGATCTTTACACATGCCTATATACGGACAATATACGATACAATATGATCTAACCATGTGTTGCACCAGTCCCGTTCTTTTGCTGTGGATTTTTTTTTTTATATCATTGATGATCCTTTATTGATTATTATGTTTAGAGTTTTGACATCTCCTGGTGTTTCTGTGTGGACACATTGGTTAAGAGTAGTGTTGAGCGAACACGGACTGTATTATTCGTGTTCGTACCGAATAATTGGATTTTTTTTACCCGAACACGGACACGGACACTTTACTGTATGTTCGGGTAAAAATCCGTGTTCGGTCGTTTTATTTCCGGGTTTTGCATGCTTTGGCGCTCTTTTCATGGCGGGCTTTCAACAGCCAATCAACAATCGTTTAACTGGTGTGCCTTAAGCCATCCCAGCCATGCCTGCAAATGTCTTAGTAGCTGTGATTGGCCGTCTGAAGCATGTGACCAAGTCTTTATAAGTTCGAGGCAGCCGCCGCAGCAGCGTCATTCTGCTGCTTAGCTAAGGGACAGAGCACACATCAATGTGCTGGCTGCTGATTAGGGAAAGATAGGCAGGAAAAAACCATTTGTGTCCGGATAGAATTGAGGGACAGGTCGGAGTGTTTAGGCAGGGCGAGTTGTAGGCATTTTAGGGATAGAGTCTGCTGAATTATAGGGTCAGTGTCTTCTACAAACTACAATCGATATTGCTGTGTGGGGGGTGGGGTGAATCTGCACTCAATCCTGATCTACGATCTCTTCTCAATCCTGTTAGGGACAGAGTCTGCTGAATTTTAGGGAAACTGTGTTCTACAAACTACAATCGATATTGCTGTGTGGTGTGGGATTGGAGATAGGCAGGTGTCAGTGATCCACATCCATTTTTCTGTGTGTGAGCTGCAGTGAACACAATCTTTTTGGGCTGCAGTGAACACAATCTTTTTGGGCTGCAGTGAACACAATCTTTTTGGGCTGCAGTGAACACAATCTTTTTGGGGTGCAGTGAACAAAATCTTTTTGGGGTGCAGTGAACACAATCCTTTTTGGTGTGCAGTGAACACAATCTTTGTGGGGTGCAGTGAACAAAATCCTTTGTGGGGTGCAGTGAACACAATCTTTTTGGGGTGCAGTGAACAAAATCCTTTTTGGGGTGCAGTGAACAACATCCTTTTTGGGGTGCAGTGAACACAATCTTTTTGGGGTGCAGTGAACAAAATCCTTTGTGGGGTGCAGTGAACACAATCTTTTTGGGGTGGAGTGAACAACATCCTTTTTGGGGTGCAGTGAACAAAATCCTTTTTGGGGTGCAGTGAACAAAATCATTTTTGGGGTGCAGTGAACACAATCTTTTTGGGGTGCAGTGAACACAATCTTTGTGGGGTGCAGTGAACACAATCTTTTTGGGGTGGAGTGAACAACATCCTTTTTGGGGTGCAGTGAACAACATCCTTTTTGGGGTGCAGTGAACACAATCTTTTTGGGGTGCAGTGAACACAATCTTTGTGGGGTACAGTGAACAGAATCTTTGTGGGGTGCAGTGAACACAATCTTTGGGGGGTACAGTGAACACAATCTTTTTGGGGTGCAGTGAACACAATCTTTGTGGGGTGCAGTGAACACAATCTTTTTGGGGTGGAGTGAACAAAATCATTTTTGGGGTGCAGTGAACAACATCCTTTTTGGGGTGCAGTGATCAAAATCCTTTTTGGGGTGCAGTGAACACAATCTTTTTGGGGTGCAGTGAACAAAATCCTTTGTGGGGTGCAGTGAACAGAATCTTTGTGGGGTGCAGTGAACACAATCTTTGGGGGGGTACAGTGAACACAATCTTTTTGGGGTGCAGTGAACACAATCTTTGTGGGGTACAGTGAACAGAATCTTTGTGGGGTGCAGTGAACACAATCTTTGGGGGGTACAGTGAACACAATCTTTTTGGGGTGCAGTGAACACAATCTTTGGGGGGTACAGTGAACACAATCTTTGTGGGGTGCAGTGAACACAATCTTTGGGGGGGTACAGTGAACACAATCTTTTTGGGGTGCAGTGAACAACATCCTTTTAGGGTGCAGTGAACACAATCTTTGTGGGGTGCAGTGAACAACATCCTTTTAGGGTGCAGTGAACACAATCTTTGTGGGGTACAGTGAACAGAATCTTTGTGGGGTGCAGTGAACACAATCTTTGGGGGGTACAGTGAACACAATCTTTGTGAGGTGCAGTGAACACAATCTTTGTGGGGAGCAGTGAACACAATCATTGTGGGGTGCAGTGAACTCAATCTTTGTGGGGTACAGTGAACACAATCTCATACTTCTGAAGATTTGAGGGTGCTGCCTGTTCCATACTCCCCCTACTCCTCATCTAGCCTTTTAGGGGTACAAACAATAGTAATTGGGGCCTAGTGTGGTTGTGTACGTGTGATATACATACACTTTTTTTGGATCATATTTTCTATTCCGCTATTTAATCAAAAACCTTTGGGGATCAGTTAAATTGGGGGATAGTCTGTGTTGGTACGTGTGAGAGAGATCCACCTTTCCAAGTTGTTGGGGTTCATCTCATACTTCTGAAGGTTTGAGGGTGCTGCCTGTTCCATACCCCCCCTACTCCTCATCTAGCCTTTTAGGGGTACAAACAATAGTAATTGGGGCCTAGTGTGGTTGTGTACGTGTGATATACATACACTTTTTTTGGATCATATTTTCTATTCCGCTATTTAATCAAAAACCTTTGGGGATCAGTTAAATTGGGGGATAGTCTGTGTAGTTAAATTGGGGGATAGTCTGTGTTGGTACGTGTGAGAGAGATCCACCTTTCCAAGTTGTTGGGGTTCATCTCATACTTCTGAAGGTTTGAGGGTGCTGCCTGTTCCATACTCCCCCTACTCCTAGCCTTTTAGGGGTACAAACAATAGTAATTGGGGCCTAGTGTGGTTGTGTACGTGTGATATACATACACTTTTTTTGGATCATATTTTCTATTCCGCTATTTAATCAAAAACCTTTGGGGATCAGTTAAATTGGGGGATAGTCTGTGTTGGTACGTGTGAGAGAGATCCACCTTTCCAAGTTGTTGGGGTTCATCTCATACTTCTGAAGGTTTGAGGGTGCTGCCTGTTCCATACCCCCCCTACTCCTCATCTAGCCTTTTAGGGGTACAAACAATAGTAATTGGGGCCTAGTGTGGTTGTGTACGTGTGATATACATACACTTTTTTTGGATCATATTTTCTATTCCGCTATTTAATCAAAAACCTTTGGGGATCAGTTAAATTGGGGGATAGTCTGTGTTGGTACGTGTGAGAGAGATCCACCTTTCCAAGTTGTTGGGGTTCATCTCATACTTCTGAAGGTTTGAGGGTGCTGCCTGTTCCATACTCCCCCTACTCCTAGCCTTTTAGGGGTACAAACAATAGTAATTGGGGCCTAGTGTGGTTGTGTACGTGTGATATACATACACTTTTTTTGGATCATATTTTCTATTCCGCTATTTAATCAAAAACCTTTGGGGATCAGTTAAATTGGGGGATAGTCTGTGTTGGTACGTGTGAGAGAGATCCACCTTTCCAAGTTGTTGGGGTTCATCTCATACTTCTGAAGGTTTGAGGGTGCTGCCTGTTCCATACTCCCCCTACTCCTCATCTAGCCTTTTAGGGGTACAAACAATAGTAATTGGGGCCCAGTGTGGTTGTGTACGTGTGATATACATACACTTTTTTTGGATCATATTTTCTATTCCGCTATTTAATCAAAAACCTTTGGGGATCAGTTAAATTGGGGGATAGTCTGTGTTGGTACGTGTGAGAGAGATCCACCTTTCCAAGTTGTTGGGGTTCATCTCATACTTCTGAAGGTTTGAGGGTGCTGCCTGTTCCATACTCCCCCTACTCCTAGCCTTTTAGGGGTACAAACAATAGTAATTGGGGCCTAGTGTGGTTGTGTACGTGTGATATACATACACTTTTTTTGGATCATATTTTCTATTCCGCTATTTAATCAAAAACCTTTGGGGATCAGTTAAATTGGGGGATAGTCTGTGTTGGTACGTGTGAGAGAGATCCACCTTTCCAAGTTGTTGGGGTTCATCTCATACTTCTGAAGGTCTGAGGGTGCTGCCTGTTCCATACTCCCCCTACTCCTAGCCTTTTAGGGGTACAAACAATAGTAATTGGGGCCTAGTGTGGTTGTGTACGTGTGATATACATACACTTTTTTTGGATCATATTTTCTATTCCGCTATTTAATCAAAAACCTTTGGGGATCAGTTAAATTGGGGGATAGTCTGTGTTGGTACGTGTGAGAGAGATCCACCTTTCCAAGTTGTTGGGGTTCATCTCATACTTCTGAAGGTTTGAGGGTGCTGCCTGTTCCATACTCCCCCTACTCCTAGCCTTTTAGGGGTACAAACAATAGTAATTGGGGCCTAGTGTGGTTGTGTACGTGTGATATACATACACTTTTTTTGGATCATATTTTCTATTCCGCTATTTAATCAAAAACCTTTGGGGATCAGTTAAATTGGGGGATAGTCTGTGTTGGTACGTGTGAGAGAGATCCACCTTTCCAAGTTGTTGGGGTTCATCTCATACTTCTGAAGGTTTGAGGGTGCTGCCTGTTCCATACTCCCCCTACTCCTCATCTAGCCTTTTAGGGGTACAAACAATAGTAATTGGGGCCCAGTGTGGTTGTGTACGTGTGATATACATACACTTTTTTTGGATCATATTTTCTATTCCGCTATTTAATCAAAAACCTTTGGGGATCATTTAAATTGGGGGATAGTCTGTGTTGGTACGTGTGAGAGAGATCCACCTTTCCAAGTTGTTGGGGTTCATCTCATACTTCTGAAGGTTTGAGGGTGCTGCCTGTTCCATACCCCCCCTACTCCTCATCTAGCCTTTTAGGGGTACAAACAATAGTAATTGGGGCCTAGTGTGGTTGTGTACGTGTTATATACATACACTTTTTTTGGATCATATTTTCTATTCCGCTATTTAATCAAAAACCTTTGGGGATCAGTTAAATTGGGGGATAGTCTGTGTTGGTACGTGTGAGAGAGATCCACCTTTCCAAGTTGTTGGGGTTCATCTCATACTTCTGAAGGTTTGAGGGTGCTGCCTGTTCCATACCCCCCCTACTCCTCATCTAGCCTTTTAGGGGTACAAACAATAGTAATTGGGGCCTAGTGTGGTTGTGTACGTGTGATATACATACACTTTTTTTGGATCATATTTTCTATTCCGCTATTTAATCAAAAACCTTTGGGGATCAGTTAAATTGGGGGATAGTCTGTGTTGGTACGTGTGAGAGAGATCCACCTTTCCAAGTTGTTGGGGTTCATCTCATACTTCTGAAGGTTTGAGGGTGCTGCCTGTTCCATACTCCCCCTACTCCTAGCCTTTTAGGGGTACAAACAATAGTAATTGGGGCCTAGTGTGGTTGTGTACGTGTGATATACATACACTTTTTTTGGATCATATTTTCTATTCCGCTATTTAATCAAAAACCTTTGGGGATCAGTTAAATTGGGGGATAGTCTGTGTTGGTACGTGTGAGAGAGATCCACCTTTCCAAGTTGTTGGGGTTCATCTCATACTTCTGAAGGTTTGAGGGTGCTGCCTGTTCCATACTCCCCCTACTCCTCATCTAGCCTTTTAGGGGTACAAACAATAGTAATTGGGGCCCAGTGTGGTTGTGTACGTGTGATATACATACACTTTTTTTGGATCATATTTTCTATTCCGCTATTTAATCAAAAACCTTTGGGGATCAGTTAAATTGGGGGATAGTCTGTGTTGGTACGTGTGAGAGAGATCCACCTTTCCAAGTTGTTGGGGTTCATCTCATACTTCTGAAGGTTTGAGGGTGCTGCCTGTTCCATACTCCCCCTACTCCTAGCCTTTTAGGGGTACAAACAATAGTAATTGGGGCCTAGTGTGGTTGTGTACGTGTGATATACATACACTTTTTTTGGATCATATTTTCTATTCCGCTATTTAATCAAAAACCTTTGGGGATCAGTTAAATTGGGGGATAGTCTGTGTTGGTACGTGTGAGAGAGATCCACCTTTCCAAGTTGTTGGGGTTCATCTCATACTTCTGAAGGTTTGAGGGTGCTGCCTGTTCCATACTCCCCCTACTCCTAGCCTTTTAGGGGTACAAACAATAGTAATTGGGGCCTAGTGTGGTTGTGTACGTGTGATATACATACACTTTTTTTGGATCATATTTTCTATTCCGCTATTTAATCAAAAACCTTTGGGGATCAGTTAAATTGGGGGATAGTCTGTGTTGGTACGTGTGAGAGAGATCCACCTTTCCAAGTTGTTGGGGTTCATCTCATACTTCTGAAGGTTTGAGGGTGCTGCCTGTTCCATACTCCCCCTACTCCTCATCTAGCCTTTTAGGGGTACAAACAATAGTAATTGGGGCCCAGTGTGGTTGTGTACGTGTGATATACATACACTTTTTTTGGATCATATTTTCTATTCCGCTATTTAATCAAAAACCTTTGGGGATCAGTTAAATTGGGGGATAGTCTGTGTTGGTACGTGTGAGAGAGATCCACCTTTCCAAGTTGTTGGGGTTCATCTCATACTTCTGAAGGTTTGAGGGTGCTGCCTGTTCCATACTCCCCCTACTCCTAGCCTTTTAGGGGTACAAACAATAGTAATTGGGGCCTAGTGTGGTTGTGTACGTGTGATATACATACACTTTTTTTGGATCATATTTTCTATTCCGCTATTTAATCAAAAACCTTTGGGGATCAGTTAAATTGGGGGATAGTCTGTGTTGGTACGTGTGAGAGAGATCCACCTTTCCAAGTTGTTGGGGTTCATCTCATACTTCTGAAGGTTTGAGGGTGCTGCCTGTTCCATACTCCCCCTACTCCTCATCTAGCCTTTTAGGGGTACAAACAATAGTAATTGGGGCCCAGTGTGGTTGTGTACGTGTGATATACATACACTTTTTTTGGATCATATTTTCTATTCCGCTATTTAATTTAACTGGGCCTCCATGCGAGACCTGTGTGCCTTGTTGCGCTGTTTTGAGTACTCCACCAACATGGCCAGTGGCAATGACGCCGTTCTCAGCTTAACTATCCCACTTCTATGCCTCCTTGAAAAAACAATTCGGGCGATGATGGAAGAGGATGTGGCACAGGATGAGGAGGAGGAGGAGGATGAAGAGGTAACATTTCCAAGGCTTTCAGGGCAGTCATTCGCAAGTGGCTCCGAGGGTGGGTTCCTGCACACGCAAACGCCAGGGACGCAATTGTCCAGCAGGGGCACAGTTCTGGAGGATGAGGAGGATGAGGAGGAGGAGGAGCTGGAGGAGGAGATGGAACCATGTTCACAGCAGGGTGGCACCCAGGCCAGCTCATGGCCATCACTGGTGCGTGGCTGGGGGGATACAGAGGACACGGACGATACACCTCCCACAGAGGACAGCCTTTCGTTGCCTCTGGGCAGCCTGGCACACATGAGCGATTACATGCTGCAGTGTCTCCACAACGACCGCCGAGTTGCCCACATTCTAACTTGTGCTGATTACTGGGTGGCCACGCTGCTGGATCCCCGTTACAAGGACAACGTACCGTCCTTAATTCACTCACTGGAGCGCGATCGCAAGATGCGCGAGTACAAGCGCACGCTGGTAGACGCCATGCTGCTGGCATTCCCATCTGACAGCGGGGCCACAGTGGAAGCACAAGGCAGAGGAGGAGGAGGAGGAGGTCGCCAACGCAACCAGGGCACCGCCAGCACCTCAGAAGGCAGGGTTAGCATGGCCGAAATGTGGAAAAGCTTTGTCAGCACGCCACAACAAACAGCAGCACCAGCAGCTCAGATGGAACGTCTTAGCAGGAGGCAGCATTTTACCAACATGGTGGAGCAGTATGTGTGCACACGCCTACATGTAGTGAATGACGGGTCTGCCCCCTTCAACTTCTGGGTCTCCAAATTGGGCACATGGCCTGAGCTTGCCCTTTACGCCTTGGAGGTGCTGGCGTGCCCTGCAGCCAGTGTATTATCTGAACGGGTATTTAGCACGGCTGGGGGCGTTATAACAGACAAGCGCAGCCGCCTGTCCAGAGACAATGTGGACAAGCTCACGTTCATTAAAATGAACCAGGCATGGATCCCACGGGACTTTTCCGTACCTTATGCAGAATAGCAATGGATACCGACCTTACCCACCCATTGTTCCATTTTTGCTCTTTCTCACTCTTTTGGGGTGTACCCTCATTTAAAATTTTTGAAAAGAAGCAGTGTTGGCTACCTCGTCCTCCTCCTCAGGGCCAGATTAATGTAGGGGCTATTGGAGCTGCAGCTCCAGGCCCCTACCTTTTATATAGGCCCCGGGTTGGCCATATTCACTGTTACCGCTCTTCTGTCACTTGTAAACACAGAAGTCTGGCTTCTATGCTCGCTTCCCCAGGCAGCACCCTCAGAACCTCCCCACACAGCGTGAAGGCCGGACAAGGAGGGACAGTTGGCGATGCATGGATGTGTTTATGGGCTTCAGAGACAGCATCCCATGTTGAATTAGGCATGCATGGCTGCACCCTTCCTCCTCTGGGTGCATGGCAAGGCACGGCCCTTAAGGCCCTTCAAAATCCTCAGCACCAAGCCCATGATGCTGTTAATCCGGCCCTGGTCCTCCTCCACCGCCGCTTCCACCTACACCGCCCATAGGTGTGCGCAGCCTATTGCATTAAGGTGTGCACCCCAAAGTTGAAATACACATGCATGTGTTTGCCAGCAGGGAGAGTAATGTATCGGGGCCATGTACCTGTAGGCAAGGAGAAATAGAGCAGAGCAGGTCCCAGGGAGATCTTTCCCATCTCCTCACTGGCAATGCTATGTGCCCTAGGTGATTAGGGTGTGCCCAGGCACACCCAGCACACCCTGTGCGCACGCCTATGTCACCGCCACATCCACCACCACCTCAACCTCCCTCCTACTCCATATGGGCCTCGTCCTTCAGAGATGAAGAAGAACATTGTTTTATTTTTCTGTTTTTTTTTGTTGTTTTAAGTTATTTCCCTATCCACATTTGTTTGCAGAGCACTTGCCATGCTCTTAATTACGTTTTGCTGCCATTTGCAGCACTCTAGCCCTTTCCTTTGGTGTTTTAGAGCCATTTTAGTGCCTTAAAGTTCGGGTCCCCATTGACTTCAATGGGGTTCGGTGTCCGGGAAAAGTTCGGTAAAAGTCCGGGACACGGACCCGGACTTTTTTTTAAAGTTTGGCCGAACCCGTCGAACACGGACATCTAGGTGTCCGCTCAACCCTAGTTAAGAGTTGATATCATGGTGTGTGGGTATCCGTATGCATGACTTGTAATTAGGGTTGAGCGGACACCTAGATGTCCGTGTTCGACGGGTTCGGCCGAACTTTAAAAAAAAGTCCGGGTCCGTGTCCCGGACTTTTACCGAACTTTTCCCGGACACCGAACCCCATTGAAGTCAATGGGGACCCGAACTTTAAGGCACTAAAATGGCTCTAAAACACCAAAGGAAAGGGCTAGAGTGCTGCAAATGGCAGCAAAACGTAATTAAGAGCATGGCAAGTGCTCTGCAAACAAATGTGGATAGGGAAATAACTTAAAACAACAAAAAAAAACAGAAAAATAAAACAATGTTCTTCTTCATCTCTGAAGGACGAGGCCCATATGGAGTAGGAGGGAGGTTGAGGTGGTGGTGGATGTGGCGGTGACATAGGCGTGCGCACAGGGTGTGCTGGGTGTGCCTGGGCACACCCTAATCACCTAGGGCACATAGCATTGCCAGTGAGGAGATGGGAAAGATCTCCCTGGGACCTGCTCTGCTCTATTTCTCCTTGCCTACAGGTACATGGCCCCGATACATTACTCTCCCTGCTGGCAAACACATGCATGTGTATTTCAACTTTGGGGTGCACACCTTAATGCAATAGGCTGCGCACACCTATGGGCGGTGTAGGTGGAAGCGGCGGTGGAGGAGGACCAGGGCCGGATTAACAGCATCATGGGCTTGGTGCTGAGGATTTTGAAGGGCCTTAAGGGCCGTGCCTTGCCATGCACCCAGAGGAGGAAGGGTGCAGCCATGCATGCCTAATTCAACATGGGATGCTGTCTCTGAAGCCCATAAACACATCCATGCATCGCCAACTGTCCCTCCTTGTCCGGCCTTCACGCTGTGTGGGGAGGTTCTGAGGGTGCTGCCTGGGGAAGCGAGCATAGAAGCCAGACTTCTGTGTTTACAAGTGACAGAAGAGCGGTAACAGTGAATATGGCCAACCCGGGGCCTATATAAAAGGTAGGGGCCTGGAGCTGCAGCTCCAATAGCCCCTACATTAATCTGGCCCTGAGGAGGAGGACGAGGTAGCCAACACTGCTTCTTTTCAAAAATTTTAAATGAGGGTACACCCCAAAAGAGTGAGAAAGAGCAAAAATGGAACAATGGGTGGGTAAGGTCGGTATCCATTGCTATTCTGCATAAGGTACGGAAAAGTCCCGTGGGATCCATGCCTGGTTCATTTTAATGAACGTGAGCTTGTCCACATTGTCTCTGGACAGGCGGCTGCGCTTGTCTGTTATAACGCCCCCAGCCGTGCTAAATACCCGTTCAGATAATACACTGGCTGCAGGGCACGCCAGCACCTCCAAGGCGTAAAGGGCAAGCTCAGGCCATGTGCCCAATTTGGAGACCCAGAAGTTGAAGGGGGCAGACCCGTCATTCACTACATGTAGGCGTGTGCACACATACTGCTCCACCATGTTGGTAAAATGCTGCCTCCTGCTAAGACGTTCCATCTGAGCTGCTGGTGCTGCTGTTTGTTGTGGCGTGCTGACAAAGCTTTTCCACATTTCGGCCATGCTAACCCTGCCTTCTGAGGTGCTGGCGGTGCCCTGGTTGCGTTGGCGACCTCCTCCTCCTCCTCCTCTGCCTTGTGCTTCCACTGTGGCCCCGCTGTCAGATGGGAATGCCAGCAGCATGGCGTCTACCAGCGTGCGCTTGTACTCGCGCATCTTGCGATCGCGCTCCAGTGAGTGAATTAAGGACGGTACGTTGTCCTTGTAACGGGGATCCAGCAGCGTGGCCACCCAGTAATCAGCACAAGTTAGAATGTGGGCAACTCGGCGGTCGTTGTGGAGACACTGCAGCATGTAATCGCTCATGTGTGCCAGGCTGCCCAGAGGCAACGAAAGGCTGTCCTCTGTGGGAGGTGTATCGTCCGTGTCCTCTGTATCCCCCCAGCCACGCACCAGTGATGGCCATGAGCTGGCCTGGGTGCCACCCTGCTGTGAACATGGTTCCATCTCCTCCTCCAGCTCCTCCTCCTCCTCATCCTCCTCATCCTCCAGAACTGTGCCCCTGCTGGACAATTGCGTCCCTGGCGTTTGCGTGTGCAGGAACCCACCCTCGGAGCCCCTTGCGAATGACTGCCCTGAAAGCCTTGGAAATGTTACCTCTTCATCCTCCTCCTCCTCCTCATCCTGTGCCACATCCTCTTCCATCATCGCCCGAATTGTTTTTTCAAGGAGGCATAGAAGTGGGATAGTTAAGCTGAGAACGGCGTCATTGCCACTGGCCATGTTGGTGGAGTACTCAAAACAGCGCAACAAGGCACACAGGTCTCGCATGGAGGCCCAGTTAAATTAAATAGCGGAATAGAAAATATGATCCAAAAAAAGTGTATGTATATCACACGTACACAACCACACTGGGCCCCAATTACTATTGTTTGTACCCCTAAAAGGCTAGATGAGGAGTAGGGGGAGTATGGAACAGGCAGCACCCTCAAACCTTCAGAAGTATGAGATGAACCCCAACAACTTGGAAAGGTGGATCTCTCTCACACGTACCAACACAGACTATCCCCCAATTTAACTGATCCCCAAAGGTTTTTGATTAAATAGCGGAATAGAAAATATGATCCAAAAAAAGTGTATGTATATCACACGTACACAACCACACTAGGCCCCAATTACTATTGTTTGTACCCCTAAAAGGCTAGGAGTAGGGGGAGTATGGAACAGGCAGCACCCTCAAACCTTCAGAAGTATGAGATGAACCCCAACAACTTGGAAAGGTGGATCTCTCTCACACGTACCAACACAGACTATCCCCCAATTTAACTGATCCCCAAAGGTTTTTGATTAAATAGCGGAATAGAAAATATGATCCAAAAAAAGTGTATGTATATCACACGTACACAACCACACTGGGCCCCAATTACTATTGTTTGTACCCCTAAAAGGCTAGATGAGGAGTAGGGGGAGTATGGAACAGGCAGCACCCTCAAACCTTCAGAAGTATGAGATGAACCCCAACAACTTGGAAAGGTGGATCTCTCTCACACGTACCAACACAGACTATCCCCCAATTTAACTGATCCCCAAAGGTTTTTGATTAAATAGCGGAATAGAAAATATGATCCAAAAAAAGTGTATGTATATCACACGTACACAACCACACTAGGCCCCAATTACTATTGTTTGTACCCCTAAAAGGCTAGGAGTAGGGGGAGTATGGAACAGGCAGCACCCTCAAACCTTCAGAAGTATGAGATGAACCCCAACAACTTGGAAAGGTGGATCTCTCTCACACGTACCAACACAGACTATCCCCCAATTTAACTGATCCCCAAAGGTTTTTGATTAAATAGCGGAATAGAAAATATGATCCAAAAAAAGTGTATGTATATCACACGTACACAACCACACTAGGCCCCAATTACTATTGTTTGTACCCCTAAAAGGCTAGGAGTAGGGGGAGTATGGAACAGGCAGCACCCTCAAACCTTCAGAAGTATGAGATGAACCCCAACAACTTGGAAAGGTGGATCTCTCTCACACGTACCAACACAGACTATCCCCCAATTTAACTGATCCCCAAAGGTTTTTGATTAAATAGCGGAATAGAAAATATGATCCAAAAAAAGTGTATGTATATCACACGTACACAACCACACTGGGCCCCAATTACTATTGTTTGTACCCCTAAAAGGCTAGATGAGGAGTAGGGGGAGTATGGAACAGGCAGCACCCTCAAACCTTCAGAAGTATGAGATGAACCCCAACAACTTGGAAAGGTGGATCTCTCTCACACGTACCAACACAGACTATCCCCCAATTTAACTGATCCCCAAAGGTTTTTGATTAAATAGCGGAATAGAAAATATGATCCAAAAAAAGTGTATGTATATCACACGTACACAACCACACTAGGCCCCAATTACTATTGTTTGTACCCCTAAAAGGCTAGGAGTAGGGGGAGTATGGAACAGGCAGCACCCTCAAACCTTCAGAAGTATGAGATGAACCCCAACAACTTGGAAAGGTGGATCTCTCTCACACGTACCAACACAGACTATCCCCCAATTTAACTGATCCCCAAAGGTTTTTGATTAAATAGCGGAATAGAAAATATGATCCAAAAAAAGTGTATGTATATCACACGTACACAACCACACTAGGCCCCAATTACTATTGTTTGTACCCCTAAAAGGCTAGATGAGGAGTAGGGGGGGTATGGAACAGGCAGCACCCTCAAACCTTCAGAAGTATGAGATGAACCCCAACAACTTGGAAAGGTGGATCTCTCTCACACGTACCAACACAGACTATCCCCCAATTTAACTGATCCCCAAAGGTTTTTGATTAAATAGCGGAATAGAAAATATGATCCAAAAAAAGTGTATGTATATCACACGTACACAACCACACTGGGCCCCAATTACTATTGTTTGTACCCCTAAAAGGCTAGATGAGGAGTAGGGGGAGTATGGAACAGGCAGCACCCTCAAACCTTCAGAAGTATGAGATGAACCCCAACAACTTGGAAAGGTGGATCTCTCTCACACGTACCAACACAGACTATCCCCCAATTTAACTGATCCCCAAAGGTTTTTGATTAAATAGCGGAATAGAAAATATGATCCAAAAAAAGTGTATGTATATCACACGTACACAACCACACTAGGCCCCAATTACTATTGTTTGTACCCCTAAAAGGCTAGGAGTAGGGGGAGTATGGAACAGGCAGCACCCTCAAACCTTCAGAAGTATGAGATGAACCCCAACAACTTGGAAAGGTGGATCTCTCTCACACGTACCAACACAGACTATCCCCCAATTTAACTGATCCCCAAAGGTTTTTGATTAAATAGCGGAATAGAAAATATGATCCAAAAAAAGTGTATGTATATCACACGTACACAACCACACTAGGCCCCAATTACTATTGTTTGTACCCCTAAAAGGCTAGGAGTAGGGGGAGTATGGAACAGGCAGCACCCTCAGACCTTCAGAAGTATGAGATGAACCCCAACAACTTGGAAAGGTGGATCTCTCTCACACGTACCAACACAGACTATCCCCCAATTTAACTGATCCCCAAAGGTTTTTGATTAAATAGCGGAATAGAAAATATGATCCAAAAAAAGTGTATGTATATCACACGTACACAACCACACTAGGCCCCAATTACTATTGTTTGTACCCCTAAAAGGCTAGGAGTAGGGGGAGTATGGAACAGGCAGCACCCTCAAACCTTCAGAAGTATGAGATGAACCCCAACAACTTGGAAAGGTGGATCTCTCTCACACGTACCAACACAGACTATCCCCCAATTTAACTGATCCCCAAAGGTTTTTGATTAAATAGCGGAATAGAAAATATGATCCAAAAAAAGTGTATGTATATCACACGTACACAACCACACTGGGCCCCAATTACTATTGTTTGTACCCCTAAAAGGCTAGATGAGGAGTAGGGGGAGTATGGAACAGGCAGCACCCTCAAACCTTCAGAAGTATGAGATGAACCCCAACAACTTGGAAAGGTGGATCTCTCTCACACGTACCAACACAGACTATCCCCCAATTTAACTGATCCCCAAAGGTTTTTGATTAAATAGCGGAATAGAAAATATGATCCAAAAAAAGTGTATGTATATCACACGTACACAACCACACTAGGCCCCAATTACTATTGTTTGTACCCCTAAAAGGCTAGGAGTAGGGGGAGTATGGAACAGGCAGCACCCTCAAACCTTCAGAAGTATGAGATGAACCCCAACAACTTGGAAAGGTGGATCTCTCTCACACGTACCAACACAGACTATCCCCCAATTTAACTGATCCCCAAAGGTTTTTGATTAAATAGCGGAATAGAAAATATGAT
Organism: Pelophylax lessonae; assembly: GCF_965119305.1. Taxonomy (NCBI): domain Eukaryota; kingdom Metazoa; phylum Chordata; class Amphibia; order Anura; family Ranidae; genus Pelophylax; species Pelophylax lessonae. The sequence continues at coordinate 181,025,243 of NC_138773.1, read as the reverse complement.
CCAAAAAAAGTGTATGTATATCACACGTACACAACCACACTAGGCCCCAATTACTATTGTTTGTACCCCTAAAAGGCTAGATGAGGAGTAGGGGGGGTATGGAACAGGCAGCACCCTCAAACCTTCAGAAGTATGAGATGAACCCCAACAACTTGGAAAGGTGGATCTCTCTCACACGTACCAACACAGACTATCCCCCAATTTAACTGATCCCCAAAGGTTTTTGATTAAATAGCGGAATAGAAAATATGATCCAAAAAAAGTGTATGTATATCACACGTACACAACCACACTAGGCCCCAATTACTATTGTTTGTACCCCTAAAAGGCTAGGAGTAGGGGGAGTATGGAACAGGCAGCACCCTCAAACCTTCAGAAGTATGAGATGAACCCCAACCACTTGGAAAGGTGGATCTCTCTCACACGTACCAACACAGACTATCCCCCAATTTAACTGATCCCCAAAGGTTTTTGATTAAATAGCGGAATAGAAAATATGATCCAAAAAAAGTGTATGTATATCACACGTACACAACCACACTAGGCCCCAATTACTATTGTTTGTACCCCTAAAAGGCTAGATGAGGAGTAGGGGGGGTATGGAACAGGCAGCACCCTCAAACCTTCAGAAGTATGAGATGAACCCCAACAACTTGGAAAGGTGGATCTCTCTCACACGTACCAACACAGACTATCCCCCAATTTAACTGATCCCCAAAGGTTTTTGATTAAATAGCGGAATAGAAAATATGATCCAAAAAAAGTGTATGTATATCACACGTACACAACCACACTAGGCCCCAATTACTATTGTTTGTACCCCTAAAAGGCTAGATGAGGAGTAGGGGGGGTATGGAACAGGCAGCACCCTCAAACCTTCAGAAGTATGAGATGAACCCCAACAACTTGGAAAGGTGGATCTCTCTCACACGTACCAACACAGGCTATCCCCCAATTTAACTGATCCCCAAAGGTTTTTGATTAAATAGCGGAATAGAAAATATGATCCAAAAAAAGTGTATGTATATCACACGTACACAACCACACTAGGCCCCAATTACTATTGTTTGTACCCCTAAAAGGCTAGGAGTAGGGGGAGTATGGAACAGGCAGCACCCTCAAACCTTCAGAAGTATGAGATGAACCCCAACAACTTGGAAAGGTGGATCTCTCTCACACGTACCAACACAGACTATCCCCCAATTTAACTGATCCCCAAAGGTTTTTGATTAAATAGCGGAATAGAAAATATGATCCAAAAAAAGTGTATGTATATCACACGTACACAACCACACTAGGCCCCAATTACTATTGTTTGTACCCCTAAAAGGCTAGGAGTAGGGGGAGTATGGAACAGGCAGCACCCTCAAACCTTCAGAAGTATGAGATGAACCCCAACAACTTGGAAAGGTGGATCTCTCTCACACGTACCAACACAGACTATCCCCCAATTTAACTGATCCCCAAAGGTTTTTGATTAAATAGCGGAATAGAAAATATGATCCAAAAAAAGTGTATGTATATCACACGTACACAACCACACTAGGCCCCAATTACTATTGTTTGTACCCCTAAAAGGCTAGATGAGGAGTAGGGGGAGTATGGAACAGGCAGCACCCTCAAATCTTCAGAAGTATGAGATTGTGTTCACTGTACCCCACAAAGATTGAGTTCACTGCACCCCACAATGATTGTGTTCACTGCACCCCACAAAGATTGTGTTCACTGCACCTCACAAAGATTGTGTTCACTGTACCCCCCAAAGATTGTGTTCACTGCACCCCACAAAGATTCTGTTCACTGTACCCCACAAAGATTGTGTTCACTGCACCCTAAAAGGATGTTGTTCACTGCACCCCAAAAAGATTGTGTTCACTGTACCCCCCCAAAGATTGTGTTCACTGCACCCCACAAAGATTGTGTTCACTGCACCCCAAAAAGATTGTGTTCACTGTACCCCCAAAGATTGTGTTCACTGCACCCCAAAAAGATTGTGTTCACTGTACCCCCCAAAGATTGTGTTCACTGCACCCCACAAAGATTCTGTTCACTGTACCCCACAAAGATTGTGTTCACTGCACCCCAAAAAGATTGTGTTCACTGTACCCCCCCAAAGATTGTGTTCACTGCACCCCACAAAGATTCTGTTCACTGCACCCCACAAAGGATTTTGTTCACTGCACCCCAAAAAGATTGTGTTCACTGCACCCCAAAAAGGATTTTGATCACTGCACCCCAAAAAGGATGTTGTTCACTGCACCCCAAAAATGATTTTGTTCACTCCACCCCAAAAAGATTGTGTTCACTGCACCCCACAAAGATTGTGTTCACTGCACCCCAAAAAGATTGTGTTCACTGTACCCCCCAAAGATTGTGTTCACTGCACCCCACAAAGATTGTGTTCACTGTACCCCACAAAGATTGTGTTCACTGCACCCCAAAAAGATTGTGTTCACTGCACCCCAAAAAGGATGTTGTTCACTCCACCCCAAAAAGATTGTGTTCACTGCACCCCACAAAGATTGTGTTCACTGCACCCCAAAAATGATTTTGTTCACTGCACCCCAAAAATGATTTTGTTCACTGCACCCCAAAAAGGATTTTGTTCACTGCACCCCAAAAAGGATGTTGTTCACTCCACCCCAAAAAGATTGTGTTCACTGCACCCCAAAAAGATTGTGTTCACTGCACCCCACAAAGGATTTTGTTCACTGCACCCCAAAAAGATTGTGTTCACTGCACCCCAAAAAGGATGTTGTTCACTGCACCCCAAAAAGGATTTTGTTCACTGCACCCCAAAAAGATTGTGTTCACTGCACCCCACAAAGGATTTTGTTCACTGCACCCCACAAAGATTGTGTTCACTGCACACCAAAAAGGATTGTGTTCACTGCACCCCAAAAAGATTTTGTTCACTGCACCCCAAAAAGATTGTGTTCACTGCAGCCCAAAAAGATTGTGTTCACTGCAGCCCAAAAAGATTGTGTTCACTGCAGCCCAAAAAGATTGTGTTCACTGCAGCTCACACACAGAAAAATGGATGTGGATCACTGACACCTGCCTATCTCCAATCCCACACCACACAGCAATATCGATTGTAGTTTGTAGAACACAGTTTCCCTAAAATTCAGCAGACTCTGTCCCTAACAGGATTGAGAAGAGATCGTAGATCAGGATTGAGTGCAGATTCACCCCACCCCCCACACAGCAATATCGATTGTAGTTTGTAGAAGACACTGACCCTATAATTCAGCAGACTCTATCCCTAAAATGCCTACAACTCGCCCTGCCTAAACACTCCGACCTGTCCCTCAATTCTATCCGGACACAAATGGTTTTTTCCTGCCTATCTTTCCCTAATCAGCAGCCAGCACATTGATGTGTGCTCTGTCCCTTAGCTAAGCAGCAGAATGACGCTGCTGCGGCGGCTGCCTCGAACTTATAAAGACTTGGTCACATGCTTCAGACGGCCAATCACAGCTACTAAGACATTTGCAGGCATGGCTGGGATGGCTTAAGGCACACCAGTTAAACGATTGTTGATTGGCTGTTGAAAGCCCGCCATGAAAAGAGCGCCAAAGCATGCAAAACCCGGAAATAAAACGACCGAACACGGATTTTTACCCGAACATACAGTAAAGTGTCCGTGTCCGTGTTCGGGTAAAAAAAATCCAATTATTCGGTACGAACACGAATAATACAGTCCGTGTTCGCTCAACACTACTTGTAATGATTTACCTTACATCCTTTACACAAAAAATCTTTTATAATTGAAACATCCTTTATAATTGAAATATATGTGTCCACACAGACATCTTAATGGAGATGGTTTTCTTATTATGTATACATGGATGCATCTGCTCATGCATCCTTAGAGTGGGAACAGTTCATTCTGTAATGATTTTATATATATGTTTTTTTTATATGCACATGAAATGTGTTCGCGTGTGTGCAGGTGTGTGCCTGCATGTACATATGTCAGCATATTGGATAGAGGTTTTTAAATTTTACTATGGTCTTTTTTCTTTCTTTATTTCACATTTATTTTTTTCAACATTTTTTTTTTCCACTAGTTTTATTGGTATTTTTATACAATTTTCTATGTGATTGTTGGTCCATGTCTTTGTGTGTATGGGTGAGTCCACGATATACACAAATAATTTGGACCTTTAGTTTGATTTTGTATTCTAATCACTATTCAGATGCTCTTTGGGGCTGAAGTTAAGTGATTACTTGAGCTGTGCACAACCGCTGATTATCACTGCCCCCAGAACACCTGCAATCATTGGGGAGGTCTATTTAAGATCTATAGTCGTTTATTGTCATTGTAATGATTAAGCACAAGATGTATGTGTGAAACGCGTCTACGTGACTTCATGTTGGTGTCTTTGGTGTCATCACTTGCAACATTTTGGAATTAAAAGAAATCTAAAGGCAACTGGAATTCCTGGATGTGCGGCTATTTCTTTTTCTACAGGTAAGTATAACATGCTTGTTATTTAACAAAAAAGAAAACACGAACCTTAAGTGCCGGTTCACACTGAAGCGGCACGACTTCGGGGGCGACCTGTGAAGTCACGTGCACCGCGACTTCGGCGCGACTTGCTCGGACTTCATAAAATGAATGTCTATGCAAGTCGCTCCAGGTCGCCCCGAAGTAGTACAGGACCCTTTTTCTAAGTCGGAGCGAGTTGTGTCGCTCCTATTAGAACGGTTCCTGTACCGAACAATGGGAGCGTGATGGACCGTGACTTGTCAGGCTGACAAGTCGCGGTCCAAGTCGGAAAAGTGTGAACCGGCTCTTACAATCACTTTAACTATACATATGTGTTTATTCAGTATAACATTACAGAGAGGAACAATATTGATATATTAGGTGCGGTAACTATTAGCAACCAGATTTCACATTACTGAAACCAGGTCATTACAAGATTAATTCTGATAGGTTTATATAGGGTACTCCAATGTGCACAACAACATTATTCTTTGTAGTATTTTACTGAAGAAACTGGGCCATAAATATATCATAGACATGCCCAGATAGGCTGCCCCTGCATGCATGTTTATGACTATGTAGTCAGGAGAAAATAACAAGAAGGAGCCGCTGGCACAGTCCTCCTGCTACTCTCTGTGAAAATAATAGAATCAAACACAGTTTCCAGACCTGAATGGTCACACTCTCTGTTCCCCCCAGGGTACTCGGTCAGCAATTTCTAGAATGCTCACAATCTACGTGACCGAAGTTACCTGTCAGAATGTTCAGATTTAATTTTAATAGAGTTTTACAAATGTTTAACCCTTGTTTGCAGCAGGCAATTTTAATGACAGTGTCAGAATGACAGTCATCTCTACTGTCCTAAAAGTATTAGTGGTAACATGGTATCATGGTAACAAGTAATTATAATTATTATCATACAGGATTTATATAGTGCCAACAGTTTGCGCAGCGCTTTACAATTTGAGGGAAGACAATACAGTTACAATACAGTTCAGAACAGGAGGAACTAGAGGGCCCTGCTCGTTAGAGCTTACAATCTAGAAAGGAGGGTCAAGTGAAACAAAAGGCAATAACCGTGGGGGATGGGTTGATGGAGAAAATTGAGGTAAATTTTTTAGGGGCTGGTAGGATAGGCTTCTTTGAAAAGGAGGGTTTTCAGAGATCGCCTAAAAGCTAATAGAGTGGGAGATAATCGCACAGATAAGGGTAAGGAGTTCCATAGGATTGGAGAGTCTCTGGAAAAGTCCTGGAGGCGAGCATGGGAGGTGACGAGGGGGCTAGAGAGCAGGAGGTTTTGAGAGGAACGAAGAGAGCGATTAGGTTGGTATTTTGAGACGAGGCTGGTGATGTAGCTAGGGGCTAAGCTGTGGATTGCTTTGTAAGATGTTGTAAGTATTTTGATTTTAATTTGTTGGGTGAGCGGAAGCCAGTGGAGGGCTTGACAGAGAGGAGCAGGGGACACTGAGCGATTGGTAAGGTGGATGAGTCTGGCGGTAGCATTCATGATGGATTGAAGGGGGGATAGCCTGTTTAGAGGTATGCCAACGAGAAGGGAAATGCAGTAGTCGAGGCGCGAGATGACCAGGGAGTGAACTAGGAGTTTTGTTGTGTCTTTGGTTAGAAAGGGGCGTATTTTGGAGATGTTGCGGAGGCTGAGGCGGCAAGATTTGGACAGCGATGTGGGGTTTGAAGGAGAGTTCAGAGTCCAGGACAACACCTAAGACCTTGGCATGCGGGGATGGGCTGATAGTAATGCCATCGATATTGACAGAGAAATCAGGGGAAGGGGCACGTGGTGGAGGAAAAATTATAAGCTCGGTTTTGGATGGATTGAGTTTTAGGAAGTGGTGAGACATCCAGACCAATATATCTGATACTAAATTAGTGATACGTGAGGAGAGAGCTGAGGGGTGGATAGATAGATTTGGGTATCGCCAGCGTAGAGATGGTATTGGAAGCCGTGGGATGCTATCAACTGACCCAGAGAGGAAGTGTAGATTGAAAATAGGAGGGGTCCAAGAACAGAGCCTTGGGGGACCCCAACAGAGAAGGGAAGATGAGAGGAGGAAGCAGAATTGTACGCAACGCTAAAGGTGCGGTTGGATAAGTAGGAAGAGAACCAGTGAAGAGTACAGTCACGGAGACCAAAAGCATGGAGTTTTTTGAGGAGGAGGGGATGGTCAACCGTATCAAAGGCAGCAGAAAGGTCCAGAAGTAGGAGTACAGAATAGTGTCCATTGGTTTTGGCCGTTAGTAGATTGTTTGTCAGTTTTAGGAGAGCAGTTTCAGTGGAGTGTTGAGGCCGAAATCCAGACTGAAGGGGATCAAGGAGGCTATTCTCGGCAAGGTGGCTGCACAGTCCGTTGTAGACTAGACGTTCGAGGAGTTTGGATGAAAAGGGGAGCAAGGAAATAGGACGTAGGTTGTTCAGATTGGTTGGGTCCAGTGAGGGCTTTTTAAGTATGGGGCTGACTAGTGCATGTTTTAGAGAGTTGGGGAAGATGCCAGAAGAGAGGGAGAGATTGAAGATGTGGGTTAGAGAGCATAGAATAGGGCCAGAAGGTGAACGTAGTATTTGCGAGGGAACAGGATCCAGAGGGCAGGTGGTTAAGTGGACGTTAGCAAGTAGTTTAGCAACCTCATCTGTAGTGGCGGTGTTGAATGAGGGAAGTAATGATCGCACCTCTGGGCGTGAAGCATAAGGCATGGAAGGTATCTGAACAGCAACGATCTCCTTACGTATTGTATCAATCTTCTGTTTGAAGTGGTAGGCAATCTCCTGGGCAGTGAGTGAGTTGGTGAGGGGGTAGTGGAGGTCGGAGTAGAGAGTTAAAGGTATCGAAGAGTTGCCGGGGGCGTGATGACAGGCTGTTAATGAGAGTGATAAAATAGGTCTGTTTGGCAGTGTGGAGACTGGAATTGTATTTTTGGAGGGCAGATTTATATTGGTTGAAATCCTTCTGAGACCGAGTCTTACGCCATAGGCGCTCAAGAGCACGGCTATGCTTTTTCAGACTTATAGTGTTATCTGTTTGCCAAGGTTGAAGGGGTCGGGGCCTGATTCGGTGTGTGGTGAGGGGGACCAGTGTGTCCAGGGAGGCTAAGAGTGAAGCGTTGTAGACAGAAGTGGCTAGGTTGGCGCAGGACAGGGGTGCTATTTTGTCATAGAGGTGGTCGGTAGCAGAGTAGAGAAGAGAAGGGTTGAGATGGCGTAGGTTTCTGCGGGTAACTGTAAGGTAGCTGGAGGGAGAGGAGGTGGAGGAGAGGGAGAGAGTGAAACTAATAAGGTAGTGATCAGAGAGAGGGAAAGGATTGTTTGAAAGTTTGTGCGGAAGGGCATAGGTGGGAGAAAACAAGGTCAAGGATATTGCCTTCAGAGTGAGTAGAAGCATGTATCCATTGCTTCAGGTCAAAGGAGGAGGTTAGACTGAGAAGTTTGGAAGTGGCAGGAGTGTTAGTATTAATAGGGATGTTGAAGTCGCCGAGAATGATTGTGGAGATTTCGGAAGAGAGAAAGTAGGGTAGCCAGGCAGAGAAGTCATCAAGAAAGGTCGATACTGGACCAGGGGGGCGGTAGATCACAGCTATCCTTAGAGAAACAGGGGAGAAAAGACGAATGCCGTGTACCTCAAATGAGGAGAGTGACAGAGAGGGAGGCGGGTGAAGTATCTGAAAGGTGCTATGTGGGGCTAGAAGGATCCCGACACCCCCTCCCTTGCGTCCATTGGGTCTAGGGGAGTGAGTCCATAGAAGACCACCTTGGGATAGGGCAGCAGAAGACGCAGTGTCGGATTCGTGAAGCCAGGTTTCGGTGATGGCGAGTAGATTAAATGAGTTAGCGATGAAAAGGTCATGGAGAGAGGGGAGTTTATTACAGACAGAGAGGGCATTCCAAAGGGCGCAAGAGAAGGGGAGTCTGGTGTTGGGAAGAAGAGAGATGGGAACTAGATTGTGCTGAATGTGACTGCAGCCAGAGGGTGCAGGGTAAGTGGTGTGTTGAGCACGGGTAATTGATGGAGGCCCAGGGTTTGGGGATATGTCTCCAGAGGCTAGGAGAAGCAGAGGCTAGGGTGGTAATATGAGAGTGTGATTTATATGAAGGGACATGCCCCAGTGTCCTGGAGGATTTGTGTGCATGTGGATTTAGAAATAGCAGGAGATGGTGAGTGCAGTAATAAGGTGAGGACAGAAGTGTGGGTGATATATATAAGTTGTGGGGTGGAGAAGAGGGGTGAAGTAGAGAGAGTTTAAGGATAGAGGACAGGGCGGTCAGGAGAAGTGGTAGAGAGTGCATTTTACAAGGAGAGAGAGATGAAGGTGTTTAAAAAGGTCACCTGCAGTCTATGTGGTGTATATCTCAGCCTTCCCTGTGTTCATTCACTTTGTGCATTCTCTGAAGTGCAGATTCAGAAGTGTGTACCACTTAGAGAAATCGCCCCCACTTTGGGAAGAGAAGCCCCCCGAAAGCAGACGTGCCCCCCTGCACACGTGCCTTCCCCAAGTGATGTTCTAATTTTATACTCTTAGACCTGGGGTGGGGGCTTATCCAATTAGTAATCAGGAATTGATAAATTAGGGCTGGACAGACACTGCAGTTTCACTTCACAAAGATTTAAAGATAACTGGGAGATATCTCTAGAGGTTAAAGGCTATAATGGTTATAAATTAAAGCTAAGAAAGCATAGGAAGGATAGTCTACGGATGGATAAACAAATAAACATACCACATTAAACAGTATAGAAACGCAGTATATAGTAGTATAGTAATAATGCCTAATAGAAACAAATAATGCTTATACTGATTATTAGATTTCTTCATTTATCAAAACACTTTTACAAGGTAACATTTACATGTAATATCTGAATGACAAGAATATACTAGGTGTTAAATCAGTTTATTGGGTATATGTGAGTATATTTCTGCAGTGAAACTATTTTGTTTTTTTTAAAAGACAATTCTCTGGATGTTTTTACATGCACTGATAACATTTTCCTAATATGATTATGCAGTCATTTCCATGGATATGTATTCAGTTGTGTGCTCAGAATGATGAAACCACTTTGTGCTGTAATACATACCCTTCTTCTGGCAGTGAGGGTCTAACTGCTGCCAGTTAGATTCATTGAATATGTTGTAGCCAATAGCTGACTCTGATGACACAAGCGTAACACAAGTTGGAGTATAAAAGAACACCTAAGTAACACATGATTTATCATTGCAGATTTGTTTTTAAGCTGAAATCTCAATTGTAATAGGAAAGTTTGCTGTCCAGAGCCTGGCAGCTACCCAATTATTTAAAAAAAAGGCACTAAAATAATTATATGAGAACATGGTAAAGGTACATGTCTGCAGTTTTATTTACCTGTGCATTCTGGTAATATTTTCTCCTGTAAATATGAACAACAATCAAGCGACTGATAAGGACATCCTGTGCAGTTCTTGTACTTGGAGACAGAACAGCAAATCTTCAAGATTAGAAGCCATAAAGATCCAGATACTTAGCAAACTTCGACTGGAGCAGGCACCTAACATCAGCAAGGATGCTATAAAACATCTTTTACCCAAAGCTCCTCCGTTAGAAGAGCTGATTGACCAGTATGATGTTCAGGGTGATGACAGCAGTGAGGGATCCATGGAAGAAGATGATTATCATGCCACCACTGAAACTATTATCACCATGTCCACAGAGCGTAAGTAGAGAATTACCAGTCTCTCTGACAAGAACACTTTCACATCTTTTATTCTTTGGTCAAGCCAAATGCTTTTTTTTTTTTTTTTCCTCCCTTCTTTTAACTGAACACTACCAAGCTGTGTTGTGTGTATTGTGTTACATGGAGAAGGCCAAGCTTTAAATTCACACATTAAATCCACTAAAATCACTTGGGAAAAGCTGAAATACAAGACAGTAGGGGGATTGAATATTTTTGTTGCTGACTATTTTTAGAGAGCACCAGTAAATGGTTCATTCGAGAAAAAATGGCACGGCCAAAACTGTGTTAAATAGTTCATTGCATGCTGTATGCTGTGTGTGCATGCTCTTTGTATATTATTGATTGCCTATATTACCATTGCAAATTTCTTTATGTAATGTGACAATCTTGCTATTCTGTTTTAAATCAGCACTGAGGTTGTAAATGTGAAAAATACTAATGAGAATGCAGGGGATGATGTGCTCAACATTGCAGGTTTCCATGCCAGCTCAGCGAACTCAAGTTTGCTGAATACACCCTAGCATTTCAGAAGAAGCAACAAATGTTGTAATTTGCCTTTACTTTGGTTACTCTGATTCCTAGAGTTAAAGCTACCACTAATTGTAAACCATCCTCAACATCTGAAAAATGAAATAATTCAATTATTATTATCATGTGTCCATTCTGAAAGGGGTATTAAGACTAAGATTATTTTATACAAGAACTGTTTACAATCAGAAAACTGTAATGTGTTTTGAAAATTATCTAACACAGTGGATCCGATTTACTAAAAGAGTAGAGAATGCTTATTTAGCTTAGTGAATAAGGTATAGCTATGTTTACTTTAAGCATCCAACCATACAAAAAGCAAAATCCTGATCCGATATGTTCGTGCACATAACTGGGGATTCAAACTAAATACAGCTTTACTTTATACATTTTGTGAAGTGAACATTAACAATTTTAGTAAATCAATCCTCTTTCTGCAACTAGTGACTTAATGCAATATGTTCATATCCATGGAGGAGTAGCAGTCCAGCACCAGGGTTTGCTGAACTGGATTTCTTAAACTATGCTTCTGCATCATAGCATGACATCAAAAAAACGTGCCCATAAAGGTATGTCTTTAATTTAAAGTAAAATAGTGTAGATTCAAAACCATTAATAAAATTTAAGTCCAGCCAAGCTTTTTTTTTTTTTTAATAATTTGGATTGAGTGAACGAGTTAGAACCCCTTTGAGTTTTTACTGCTGCCTAGGGGTCTAGAGATTATCCCTCACTGTCTGTCCTAGTAACAATGGTTTCACAGGACAGAAAGTAAGGCACAATCTGCAATAAGAACATCAACAGCAACAAAAGTTTTTTTAGGGGGTGTATTCTGCTCACACTTTACTAAAGCCAAAAAATAATTTTTATTTCTTTTCGTATGGTTGTTGCAGATTTTCCCCTCACTTAGGGGGAGATTTACTAAAGCTGATGCGCACAGAATCGGGTGCAGCTGTGCATAGAAACCAACCAGCTTTTAGGTTTTATTGTCAAAGTTTAATTGAAGAAGCTGAAGTTAGAATTTGATTGGTTGCTATGCACAGTTGCACCAGATTCTGTGTAAACTAGTTTTAGTAAATCCCCCCCTTACTATCTGGTGAAACCATTGTCACTGTGACAGTAAGTGAGGGAAAATATCTCTAACAAAGCCCCAGACAACAGTAAAAACATATAGTCTTCCCAACTCTTTCCAAACTGTAAAACAAGTATTGGCTTGGCATACACTTTAAAGACATCCAAAGAGATTGCAGTTAATGGCATATAATAGAAAAAAAATTATATTGTACAAAAATCTGATCTTTGAAAATATTGATTTACACAATATATGGTACACTCAAAGGAGTCAAGGACAAGAATACATGATATCTTTTAGCAGTGCACAGGTAAGCCCTAAAAATGTTTAAAGTTTTCTAAAACTGGAGAGTGCAGAATCTGGCGCAGCTCTGTATTAAAACCAATCAGCTTCCAGGTTATATTGTCGAAGCTTAAATTGAACAAGCTGAAATTAGAAGCTGTTTGGCTACCATGCACAACTGCACCAGATTTTGCACTCTCTAGTTACTCTCTCATAACATAGACGTAGTTTTTGTTATAAAAAATTAAACACAGATGAGAAATAATACATTCAAATATTTTAACCAAAAAAGCTGGTTGATTTTATAAATGAGTACATTATCACTATAATATAAAGCTGTATTTACACAAATTATTTATTTATGTAAAAAAAAATTCTCTTTTTTAAGTTGCTCTGCAACTGATTGGATGCTTAAGTCACTTGGCTAAGTGAAAAGTGTACTTTTTAGTAAATCACCCTCAAAGTGTTATGCTCGAAAACAAATAGTAACATTAAATATGCAAGTAAAAATTCATTCCTTGCCAGGTTTTTTCCCTTTTATCGTGTTTCTGGTGTTAAAGATTTAACAGATATTGTAAAAACGTGCAATGTTGAGAAGCAACAGACAAATGGTATTTAGTACATTAATATACAGATGTATATTGTTAAATGAATATGTTTATTTTTATGCATAATAACTATTCCAAAGAATAGTGTAACTTCCCAACTAAATCTTATAGCTAAATAGCATTTAAAACCTAAATTTTATTCTCATGTGTGTTACTGCATGTGTAATAAATACAAAAAATCAGGATTTGGCCATACAGCGATTTATTCAGAGGTTCATTGGCCCTGCAAGGTTCTGGTTACCTTTTTAAGGGAGTTATCCTTTGGTATGCAAAAGGGATTGTATACGAAAAATATGCTTACTAAAGGAGTAGTTTACCATAGCTCTGTCAACCTTTAGGGCTTTCTACAGGCAAAAATTATTTTTTTAAACTGTCATTGGATGTTTTTTTGGGCACTCCTTAGGTTCTTTAATCAAGAACGTTTGGGCTGTTTAAGTAAAGGAGTTCAGAATCTTCACACAATGACACGCGAATATTCACTTCAGGTCAAGTGAAAAAGCAAATTCCTGTTCGCTTTGAATATTCATTTATGATTAAATAGGTAAACAGGGTTATCCTTTTCATATGATTTGATATTTGAAGGGAACATTTACAGAATTTATTGTGTGAAAAGTATCAATTCCTTTAGTGAATCAGTCTGAATATCAACAGGAAAACACATGTGGACATTGAGAAATTCACTATTTTTTTAAATAACATACCAACTTTTCCAGGGTATGGATTACTGTTCTGATCTAATAAAAAATCTACACTGGGCCAAGCCATTTGAAAAATGTTTTGCACAGTCCAACAGGAAAGCAATAGTGAACATTCCAACTCCATGTATATTTAAGGGCTTATTCACATGGATATCTGTAGGTGTTTTATACGACTAGTGTAACTTCCTAAAGCTTTCCCTGGTCTGGGGAGCTGTATGTGCCACGTACAGCCTGCTAAGAAAATGACTGTTTGAAGCAATACTCTTGTAAGCGCCAATCCTTGTTTGCAACAGCATTTACCTGTGCATGCATAACGGACCTGTTACCTCGCGGACAGAAGTTTTGCATTTGGAAGTTCATTTTACATGCATACAGGGGTAAACACAGATGCAATGAAACATTGTCATTTAAAATAGTATGACTTTGTACAGGTTTCACTTATATGGAAAGCTGTATGTGCACATGCTGCTCTCCGGATGAGGGAAAGCTCCAGGAAATTTACACTAGGCACATAAAACACTCACAAATATCTGTGTGTATGAACCCTAATGCAGCATTTTCCAAAAATGTCAAATGTCTTAATACAAGGTACTCAAACCAATGCTTTTTCTTTGCTGATTACTTTGCAAATGATGTATGCATTTTAGAAATCATACCAATGTCTGAATTTTTACTATTCACTCAGCTACACTCCCGCTTGTAAAACATAGCAAACTATAACTAAGTGGATACAACCATAGTGTCTAACATATAACAAAAGAAACAGAACAAAAACATACACTGCATTGAATCATAGGTAATACTCTGTACATTAGAAAAGGTCTGCATGTGCCAATAATGAGTATTTTCTAGAAGCATGTGCTCAATCCCATAGGAGTCAGATTCCTGAAATAATTATTGAGATAGTTCTGGGACTATAAGCTCCACACATGCTGTCAGGATCACTTAGGAATTTAGAGGAAGCATTGGAATTCAAATACATCTGGCTCTAACAACCATGTGATCAGTAGCAATGGTAACTTATTTGCAGTTAAAGGGTTGGCCAAGCATCAACAGGAAAACTGTCAAATGTAAAAAAATAACCCCTTTTGTTGCAGTTAGTGAATAATGCATTTTAATGCATTCCTATTTATGGAACGTTAGTCATTCAACACCAAAGTTTATTGAATTGAACTTTTTTTGTCAGTAAACAAAATAAGTTTTATGTTACTACAAAGAAAATCCGTTTTGCAGAAATTCAAAAGATTGTATTATAAAAGTTGTAAAATATGAAAATAAAATTAAGATATAAGAAACAGAACAAAAAATCAAATTTTTGGTAATCAAAATTGAATCTAACAGGATCAATAATGAATAATGCACTCAAAGGAGTCAGACTTACTAATGGGACTTTTCCACTGCAAGTACCGGCTCGTACCGGCTCGGCTCTACTCGGCCCTGCTTGGCCCGTTTTGCTTTTCCACTGCTGGTACCGCATGGTATAGTGTCGGAACGGTTCGGTACGGTATAGGTTTGCTTTTCCCCTAAAGTAGTACTAAAGTTAAGTGGGTGGGATAACAACGGGGTGGGTGGGATTCTCTGACCAATCAGTGGCTAGTAGTGACTGCATGCAAAGGATTGTGGGATATGGTACCAGTTTGGTACCTGTTGGAACCACAATCGAGTAGGTACTGTTTTTTCAGAGCCGTACCATACCGTACCGTTCGGTTCCATGCAGTGGAAAAGCAAACCTATACCGTACCGTACCGAACCGTTCCGACCCTATACCATGCGGTACCAGCAGTGGAAAAGCACAAAAGCGTGCCGAACCGGTACGGTTCCAAGCGCCATTAGTGCTGTTCTTTGGTAATGTATCAGGTCTCATTGATATAATATTGTTCAACAAGATGCGCAATAATTACATTTTACTTGGGTAGGTAAATACAACCATGCTTAACCACTTAAGCCCCGGAGGATTTGACTGCTCAAAGACCAGGGCCTATTTTGCGATTCGGCACTGCGTGACCTTAACGGACAATTGCGCGGTCATGCAACGCTGTACCTAAACTAAATCGATGTCCTTATTTTCCCACAAACAGAGCTTTCTTTTGGTGGTATTTGATCACCTGTGCGATTTTTATTTTTTGCGCTATAAACAAAAAAAGAGCGACAATTTTGAAAAAATAACAATATTTTTCACATTTTTTTATATGAAATTCTCAAAAAAAAAAAGGTAAAAATCAAAATTTTTTAACATTTTAGGCCAATTTGTTTTCTGCTACATATTTTTGCTAAAAAAAATTGCAATAAGGGTATTTTGATTGGTTTGCACAAAAGTTATTGCATTTAATAACTACGGGAAAGATTTATGTCATTTTTATTGTTTTTTTTTTTAACGAGTAATGGCGTTGATCTGCGATTTTTTTGCGGGACTGCGACATTGTGGCGGACAGATCAGACCCCTGACTGACATTTTTGACACTTTTGGGGGTACCAGTGACATTACTACAGTAATCAGTGCTATAAATATGCACTGTTACTGTAAAAATGACACTGGCAGGGAAGGGGTTAACTTTATTAGAGATCCAGGGGTTAAGTGTGTCCCTAGGGGCGGGCTTCTAACTGTCAAGGGGTGTGGCTTTTGATGTAACCACAGAGACATACGATCCTACATATCAGGATCGTATAGTCTCTGCTGTTACACCAGGGAGAATGACAGATGGCTTTGTTTACATCAGCCACCTACCTTTCTCCCTCTCCAGCAGGAGATTGCCAGTGGCCAGCGGACATCGGAGCCGCCGGTCACTCGCGCGGGGATGCCAGGGAACGAGTGGGGGCGGGAGCGTGCCTCCGGCGGCGCGCTCGCCCCTACAGGCTCCTGGGCGAGCGACGTAGTACTACGTCACTTTGCCCAGGAGGGGCTGACCGCCGCAGTAAATGTACTTGCGGCAGTCGGGAAGTGGTTAACAGAAAATATAAAGTGACTGTTTCTCCTCTCTCTATAACATATGTGTCAACCTATTCACGTTGCTCGTACCTTTTGTTCTATAGCCAGTTATCCATCTTGAACTTTCATTTAAATGGTACAGAATCAGCCTATCATTAGGGTCTACAGTATATTTCTACTTGAAGGTCATTTACAAATAGTAAGCTTTGTCTGACGTGGATCACTCAATAAAGCCTCTATGATGCGAAGAAAAAGGGTAGATTATTATTATTATTTTTCTTTTTTTGAATGAAGTAGGGAGGTTATAGAAACCCTGTCAAGTTACTATAGCTGTCTAGAGTTGTCACCAGAAGAGGTGAGAGTAAATCATCCAATGGGAACTCCTATTCTGGGGACAAGTGTCTAAAAGGGGACATCACTTCCCCTCACTTTTTAGACATTTCCTCTCACTTCCTGTTGTGACTTCAGTACAGGAAATGAAGAAAAAATGGCACACAGACAATAAAAAAGAAACTGATGGTTTTTAACTCTTCCCTAACCTATTCGGATCTCAAAAACATGTTTTGGTTGTACATATAACTTCAAGTAGACCTTCAGCCATTTTTCTAGCTTTGGATCAAGTAGAGAAAGCTTATTATTTCAGTCTTTGTTATTCAAGGGGACAGTCACACTCACTAGTTGTCCTGTCACCACTTCCAACTTCCAAATTTTCCTGACAGGAAATCCACATCAGTACTTGATTAAAGGCTAACTTTGCCCAAAACAAAACAATTTTAGAACAGCAATGACAAAAAATGGGGTAACTCTGGAATGCCTGTAATGTACTCCCAGGTATCTTTGGACTGATAATATTGAACCCTGAAGCCCATGGTGAGTTGCAATTAAATACAAATAGTACATGTCACTGTCCACGTTGTTTGTATGACACCTGTTCCCAGTGACACTTTCCTCACTTTGGGAAAGTTTAGGTCTTACAATGTCTCTGGAACAAGAAGTGAGCATAAACCTTTGTGATGGGAACACAGATAGCAATAAAAATAATATCTTTTCCATCAAATGCATAACCTTTAGGCTACGTTCACATGTGGTCGATTCTGCCCGCGATCCGGAAATCATTGCAAATCGCGGGACGCCTGTGCGATGCCCGTGATTTGCAATGGCACCCCAAACGCTATGCGATGCTGCCGCGATTTCCGTCTGCCGAATCGAGGTAACATCGCGCAAACAGAATCGCAGGATGCATGACGCACAAAAGAAGCTCTCGCGATTCTGTTTGCGCAATGTTACCGTGATTCGGCAGGCAGAAATCGCAGCAACATTGCACAGCGTTTGGGGTGCCATTGCAAATCACGGGCATCGCACAGGCGTCCCGTGATTTGCAATGATTTCCAGATCGCGGGCAGAATCGCAGTGATTCTGCCCTGATCCGCTGCGCCCACATATGAACGTAGCCTTAAACATTGAGTGAAGTTTTATTTTTATCATTTTGTGAGGACAAACATGCCTAAAGAATAAGAAAGGGGCCAAATATTATATGTGAGTTCTGAATGATTCCATGTATTATGTCTTTTAACAGTGACAGGTATAACAAAATCTGAGTATAATAATGTGTTTATAAAACAATATTTAAAATATACATTTATTGGACCTTCACCATGCCACATCCAATTATTTATACATAAAGAACCATACCAATCCTATTGGTTGAAACAAGGCGGACTTTATTGGCACAACATCAGGCAGCGAAATATTAAACAAATGTATTATTTCTCCAACATTTAAAATTTGCACATTAAAAACAAGTTGCAACACCATTTGTACATAGAATAATCAATACCAAAAGGCTACCCAACCCAGAAGTAGAGATATGCAATTAGCATAAGATAATATTGGACAATATATATGGCACTGTATTGCTAATAATATAGCCATCAAAAACTGGTAGAATGTCCATAGTTACTCCATTCGGGAAAGGCTATGTACAAAGGGTGTTTAAATTTGCTTTTAATGTGCAAATTGTAAATGTTGGAGAAATAAAATAATTCATTTTTTTAATATTCAGCTGCCTCATGTTGTGCCAATAATAATGTCCACCTTGCTTCAACCAACAGGATTCCTATGGTTCTGTATGTATCAATATTTGAAATATAACTTCACCAAAGCAAGTATTTCAGCTTTGATCCCACAAGTGGGTTGACTAATTAGTTTCATATAACTCCAGAGAACTCAAGTGATCAGATCTCTGTATGTTTATGTGCCACCATCCTACATGTTACTTATCTTCTAGTAACACCTAGAAGTAGATGGAAACCCAGTCACTAACAAGCTTTATCATGTGCATGCTGTTTTAAAAGTAATTTTCAAATTTTGTAAATCTGCAGCTTTTCATAAAATAATATTGTAACATAAAAGTCATTGTTCAGGCACTTCCTGTTATAGGATGACAGCCCTCTATTCCTGTCTCCCAAATGTTCTCCTGCATTGTTTACCCCTCAATTACTTTAATTATAGAGATACAAGTGGCCATGCCAACACACATTGTGCAATACACTATATTACTAAAAGTATTGGGACACCTGCCTTTACACACACATGAACTTTAATGGCATCCCAGTCTTAGTCGGTAGGGTTCAATGTTGAGTTGGCCCACCCTTTGCAGCTATAACAGCTTTAACTCTTCTGGAAAGGTTGCCCACAAGATGTGTTATTTATTGTGATGTAATATGCCACTTGATTCAGATTTATATGTTGTCACTTCGAAAAGTTTATATATAAAAGAAAATAATTAAAACAACACATGAAAACTATAGAGTAAATACATTTGTTGTAACAGTATAATTATATGTCAACTCTGATCAATACTTTTTTAATCAATGACAAGGTTTCCATAAATGAAATACTCTATATTATCAAAAATATTGGGACACCTGCCTTTACACGTACATGAATTTTAATGACATCCCAGTTGTAGTCCGTAGGGATCAATATTGAGTTGGCCCATCCTTTGCAAGCTATAACAGCTTCAACTCCTCTGGGAAGGCTATCCACAAGGATTAGAAGTGTGTCTATGGGAATATTTGACCATTCTTCCAGAAGCGCATTTGTGAGGTCAGGCACTGATGTTGGAGAGAAGGCCTAGCCCACAGTCCCTGCTCTAATTCATCCCAAAGGTGTTCTGTCGGGTTGAGGTCAGGACTCTGTGCAGGCCAGTCAAGTTCCTCCCCCCCAAACTCACTCATTCATGTCCTTATGGACCTTGCTTTGTGCACTGGTACGCAGTCATGTTGGAACAGGAAGGGGCCATCCCCAAACTGTTACCACGAAGTTGGGAGCATGAAATTGTCCAAAACGTCTTAGTATGCTGTTGCCTTAAGAGTTCCCTTCACTGGAAATCAGGGGCCAAGCCCAACCCCTGAAAAACAACCCCACACCATAACCCCCCCCCTCCACCAAATGATTTGGACCAGTGCACAAAGCAAGGTCCATAAACACATGGATGAGCAAGTTCGGGGTGGAGGAACTTGACTGGCCTGCACAGAGTCCTGACCTTAACCTGATAGAACACCTTTAGGATGAATTAGAGTGGAGAAGCTGTTATAGCTGTAAAGGGTGTGCCAATTTAATATTGAACTCTATGGACTAAGACTGGGATACCATTAAAGTTCATGTATATGTAAAGGCAGGCGGTCTCAATACTTTTGGTAATATAGTATATGTTCAACTATTGTCACTATCAGTGGTGATCTCAGGCATGTTCAGACACAAGTCCAAACCCACCTGAGCTATCCCACTGGGAAGCTGTCAAAGCTGACAGCCAATCATAGGCGGCAGAGGCATTTCCTGTCCCGCAGCCAAACATATACATACCCCTTGTATACATGAGGCTGAAGGACAGCTGAAAGCCTTTGCCACCTATAATTGGCTATCAGCTTTGACAGCTTCCTGGCAGGATACCTCAGGCAGATCCAGACTCGTGTACAAACATGCCTGAGCTTATCTCTAGTGTGCATGCATGCAAAAAGATCATAACTACAAAGAGACTACAGGAGATCAGCAGTGCTGAGTTTCAACAAAGAATGAAAAAGTGCTATAAAAAAATACCTTCCTGTGTCAAAAACTCATCCAAGTAAAATATTCTCTTATACAAACCTACTACTACAAAATTCTTTACATACTAACCACTCTCAAATTCATCACCTCTAACTAAATTTTCAAATTGCTAAACCTTTCTAAATATTTTGTGCAATGTGACTCAGTAAAGATATTTTACTGTTTTTGTTTTTTACAGCTGACTTTTCAACTACAGAGAAACAAAAATGTTGTTACTTCAAATTCAGCTCTATAATGCAGTACAATAAAATAGCAAAAGCTCAGCTTTGGATTTATTTGAAGCCAGTCCAAAGGCATACCACAGTTTTTGTGCAGACATTCAGACTTCCCAGATCATCAAATGATGGCACAAGATCTACTGGAATCCGGCCACTAAAGCTTGAGATGGCCCCTGGACCTGGTGTCTGGAAAAGCCTTGATGTGAAAGCTGCACTGCAAAACTGGCTTAAACAACCTGAATCCAGTATTGGTATAGAAATAAAAGCTTCTGATGAAAATGGTAGAGACATCCCATTAGGCCATCGTGGTTCAAATGAAGATGGGCTGGTAGGTCATCTGTTTATGTAATTGCTGAGTAGAACAGTGAATAGAGTTTGGCAATAAGGGTGATTAAAATCTCTTGCTATTTACAAATGTAACCTTTTGCTAGCAGTCATCTCAGACTAGAGCTGCACAGATTTTTAGAAGTCCAATCAAGCTACTAAATTGTTAGTGATTATTTTCCATTGTAAGTTATTATTTGCCAAGAGTAGCAATTGGCTGGAACAAATGGCCTCCCCTGGAGTAAGCTATACCAGTAGCAAGTAATAGCAATTACCAAGGAGCTTGGGTGTGGACTGAACTTGATTTGAACTTCTATAAGGAAGCTGGCACTCCCACCCACTGTCACCTAATCAACTGCGGTCAATGCTATGTGACTATATTACGTCAATGATGTCAGAAGCATTACCGCCCTTTGGTTATGTGGAGTTGTGGGGTGGGATGGGGAATGCCCTGGCCACATTCTATTGGGTAGCAGTGGGGGGTCAGTTTCCTTTGGGGTTTGATAGAAACCCAAGTTCAGACAAATCCTGAGCTATCAGTCTTTGAATGCTTCTATCATGAGTAATTGATAGGTCTGCAATGATCAAAAGGTGTGTAGTATGGCAAAGGTGCAATCAGAAATGCCTTGAACCACATCGCAAAATTGACCATAGAGATACACACAGAAAATAAAAGTGGGTCTTTTTACGGTGCCACAATCTCAGAAATAACCAACAGCAGTATTGTTTATTCCTGAGATCGTAGCACCATTAAAATTCATGCTTTTTCTTTTTTGTGTGTATTTCAAATGGATGTGTAATAACCTACAGAAATATGAAGCATAACATGTAAAGCTATGGCCAGATGCAAAGTAATATGTGTGATATTTGGCTATCCTTGCAAAGTTGTCAAAAAACAATCCCAATAGCAGGAAAATAGACCTATGGTTTTAATTAAATGTATATGTGTATATATATATATATATATATATATACACACCAGCTGGCATATCAAAGCTTCCCACCCACAGCATGGGTCCTCCTACCTGGTCAGTGCCAGGACTTTTTATAACAGAAAAATTGTGCTGCAATCGGGAGCCAAGCATTTATTTGACTTGCAGTTGCAGTGCAGCCCTTTTAACTTCAGTGAGTAAGTTAGACAGGTGGTGCACCTGTCAAACTCGGCACGCCAAGTTAAACTTGCCATGGCTACGTTATGTATATTGTCCTTTTCAGCTGCATGTTGTGTTTTAGATGGGCAGCTGGGGTCGGTATACCACACTGACCTGGTACCTATATGTGCAGTATATATGTATAAACTAGTCTGTAACACCTTAGAAAATATACCTTTTAAGCCAGGTTTTAAAAAGGGTCCTTGTAAAAACAAGGCTATGGCCATATTGTGGCCTTACATCTGCTTTAAATGATAAAACAAATCTACCACAGCAGTGTGCTTTACTAAAGTACATTGTGCGTTGCTGGTTTCAGGAGTCTGGCAGGAAACTGGCAAATTGCAATGAAAATAAATTAGGCAAAGTAAAAGAAAAACCTGGTAGGAGAGCCCAGGCATGTGGCCTGTCACAGAATTAAACAGAACCAGTTATGACTGGACTTATACAAAATGGCTGTATTTGGGATGACTCTAGGCCCCATTAGCTAGTGTTATCACATGTTTCTCTAAGCAATATGGATCCATCAGGGTGGATGGTGTAACATGGGACACAGCCTATTTTCTAGAATCCTTGCAATAGTTTGAGGTCACAGTTCAAAGGGAAAATGGGTCTATGACATTACATATATGTTTTTTTTTTTTACCCTCCTTGTGTATTATTGAAATATTGGCCCAGAGCAAGTCTGGAGAAATGGTATGGATGTCCAATAGCTCATTGAATGCCTCCATGTACTCTGTAGAAAGTTGAGGTAAAAGGGTTTTGATCATTGCAGACCTATCAATTACTCATGATGAGTATCTAAAATTGCGCTAAGTTGCACAGCTGAGGTAATAGGCATAGAAAGTTATTCTTCTATAGACAGAAATCATTGCAATTTCATCTGCACTTCAGAGAATTGGGATGGCTCTGTGAGATAAGAGAGGAGAATTCACCTGAATTCTGACAGCAGCTGTTTTGCCACTGCCTGTCCCTATGCTGATAACACGAGTTGTCATCTATGCATGCATACCAGTATCACATAACAGAACTCCATAAGTAAAGGAAACCTGTACTGAAAGAAATACAGTGGCTGTAATTGCTGACCTCCTTCTGAATATGCTAGTGCCTGACTGCCTTTGGCTTAAATTCAAGACATCTCAGACATCTGCACATTTCGCCATGTTTTGATTCTTTAATGCTACCAGTACAGAAAAATGCTAGAAATCCAGTGAGCTCCTAACTTCCTATAATACTCAGCTAAAAAATCTTTTGGTAAAAAATATCTTTTTATAAAAATTTTGGATTGGGTTTGGGTTGTCCAAATGTGCATGCAAAGCCTGTAGATTAGGGAGTGTTTTGGGCAGTGGATTATTAAGAGTGTGGCAATAGTGTTTGGTTAAAACAATATAACCCATCCCATCAATCTTGCACTGAGACTTAGGCTGGCCATACATGGGTCGAATTTCGAAAGAATTTTCTTTCGAAAATCTTATCTTAGAATTTTCGTTTGAATTTCACACCATTAGTGGGCCGCGGCAACGGCCGATTTTCATGCAGTCATCGAATTTGAGTGATCGGCATGTTGGAAATTTTTTGAAAAACAAACTCTTTTCTAATCAATGATGGGAGAATCATGCAAGAAATATAATCAAAAAAGAGATGTGCATGATTGCAAGAAAGAAAATTCACGGGAAGAAAAGAAGATTCCCAGGCCACTAAAATTATTTTCTGTAGCAATATAAGGTGAAATTAAAGGCTTGGTCGGTCGAATTTTGAAATCAATGGTGGCACCATCGAATCACAAAATGCACAAAATTTCTGATGATCGAAAGAATGTTCTTTCGAAATTCGACACATGCATGGCCTAGCTTAGCCAGAAGATGTCTGGCAGAATCTGGAAGTGCTTATAAAGATATGAATGTTCACAGTCAGCTAAATTGGGGAAAGTTGCTGTTATCTTTGGTTCATTAGAATATGTACCATAACAACTCAGCACAAAATTTATCAGGTTAACTTATAAAAAAAATGTTAGACATCTTCGTAGATAATTATTTTGTTATAAGATCTTGACCTCTTCTAAAAATGATACATAAACAATAACAATTAATTTAGCAGCACCATTTTTGCATTCTAACCCACTACCCAGCAAACATACTGTAAATATATCCCAACCAACATGAAGTGTTCTCTAGTTGGAGAAACAGACTGTATTAATACAGTACACATTCTATAGGTCTGTTTCTATTAATAAACTCACACATTTTAAATCTTTTCTTAAAGTGAAGGTTAAATTAATTGATGCCCTTTCCAGCTACAAATACTCACTTTCATTTTGCTCCACCTACTACACAGCTCAGCTGCAGGGAGCAATGTTAATACCTAGCACTTCTGGGCATGGGGAGAAGGTACCTTAATTCCCTTTCTTCCATATAATAGCATTGGTGCTTGGCAAATGCTCATCCAGGCAACCAATGTTATAAGGTGGAGGTGGAGTCCTTAACTCTGTGTTAGTTCTCTGGTGAAGGAGCAGAAAGAAGCTGGGGAGGGAGGCTGGTAACTTTGTCCTTCAAAGATAAAAGTTCACCTTAGGAACATTTTTTGGGGCAGAGCAAGGAAAAAAACATTTGTCTATTTAGTTATGCTGTAAACACAATAGCTGTTTCTTCAGATCAACTGACTTATCCATTAAGGCATTGCAAGGAGTAATAATGATATTCAAATTAAAATAAAATATAAACAATCATCTCCTATGCCCTTTTATTTTACAGGTAACAGATACGATAAAGAGTATACAACACAATGCGGCATACAGCAAAAGAAGTGTACATTCAATTCCAAATATGACAAAATAACAGTTATTCGCAGTCTAAATGACTGTAATTAGATTGGTAAATCTGGAAAGGCCTACTAACGCAGGGAGGCTTAGCTGGATATAGATGGATTGAAATTCAGCCAGTTTAGCAGGACCTGCCGAATATCAATGTACCCATGGGCCGGTTAGTTGTAGAGAACTTATATTATAGTTTTTCTTCTGTACAACCAGCCTGTTGTAAAATTTTTACTTGATTAGTGCCTCCCCAATGTCAGAATACAATAGCTCCATGAGAGGGACTCCCCCATCCTCCCTAAATGTGCGGATGGGGGAATTGTTTCATTTTATTTTATTCAACCAAAGTTAAACTAAAGAAATGAATCCTGTATGGCCTGCCTTAGTCCTTAGTGAGGAAGACATGACAATATGACATAGATTATGTCAAGATACACTTGCATGTTCACTAATAATATAGTCTAGATAATGAGGCTTAAATTGAAAAGTAATCTTACAGGTCCCTAAGAGATATGTAGCGTGACAGAGAGGTGGAAGAGAATGGGGTTGAAACAAGACTAAAAAGAATTGAGGCCTGATATGGAAGAAAACAAAGATATGGGGGGGGGGGGGGTTGGTCAGGGAAGATGGAGTGCAGTTAGACATTGGGGATCGGACCAGAGAAAAACTCCCTTTCACAAATGACCCAAAAGCTCATTAAAGTGAGAAAAGAGAGAGGTCAAGGTGGCGAGTTTAGTTCAGCCATGGAGACCATACCTTAAAAAATTTGAAATGTAAATAATTTAATATAGAGGTGAGTTTTTCGTAAATCATTGTGCTCATAATTAGTTGTTTTACTTCAGGCTCTGGCTATAGTCTTGCAGGTGACAAGAAAAATATAGGTTATTAATTTACGCTTGCTGGAAATGAGGACAAGAATAGGTTGTGAGGAAGCACTTCCCAGAGGTCACGAACCAGATTTTTGTGGAAGATAGTTTGTATTATATTATAGATCCATATTCACGATTTTTGAATGTTGAGGAATCAAATTTCCTTTTCATTGCTATCTAATCAATTTGCTATCTAGGCAACCTATAGTATTTTCATTCTTGTCTGTCCAGTGTTAGCCCACTCTGTGTCAATTTACTCAATCTGTCTCTTGCATTCTTCTCACCTGTACCCTGATTGAGCGGTACTTGAGAGTGTTTAACATACTCTTCTTTCTTCACTGATTACTGGTACATTGCATGGCTTATTAAGTCTTAGGTTTCAACCCATACAGTTGCCTGTATCATGTGATCCTGATTATGATGTGTGGACATAACCCTCCAGATCCCATTTATTTTTCCTAGACTGTGTATCCAGACTAGGGATGATCGAACTTTTGAAAAGTTTGGTTCGACCAGAACACCCGAACTTCCCGAAAGTTTGGCCCGGATTTCAGAACCCCATTGAAATCAATGGGACCCGAACTTAGGTAATCAAAAAACACCATTTTGAAGCCCTAAAAACCAATAAATTCCCCTAAAAAAGTGCCTAGGGTTCTGGGTCATGCACCAGGGACTATTAATCACACAAAAAAAAAGTTCTTAAAAATAGTCATTTTTGATAGAGAGCCAATTATTGAAAAAATTATTGAGAAAAAAAATGAGATTTCTTTGGATTTAGTGTCTGGGGGGTCTAAAAAGTGTACCTGTGAAGTTTCAGCTCTGTAGCATGTCCAGAACCAGAAAAAAAAGATTGTTTGTATTAGAATTGCAGTAGAGCAGGATAGTGGCTCCGCTATTTTCACACCCGGCCGTTTTTGTTGCAGGCGTTTATTGGGCTTTTTTGTGGATGTCTTTGGAGGCAGGCATGACATCTGAACTTCTGTGTAGGGGTATATATACACACACACACATGTATGTATATATACACATACACATATATAGGTGTGAAAGTAGCAGAATCCTATGCCTGCGCTAATGAAATTATTTGCAGGCATAGGGCTCCGCTCCTATCACACCTATATGTGTGTATGTGTATAAATACATATAAGTGTCTGTGTATATATACCCCTATACAGAAGTTCAGATGTTATGCCTGCCTCCAAAGACGCCCGAAAAATGCCCAAAAAACACGCCTGCAACAACACACCTGGGCGTTTTTGTTGCAGGCGTTTTTTTGTGCATTTTTTGGGCGTCTTTGGAGGCAGGCATAACATCTGAACTTCTGTATAGGGGTATATATACACACACACATATATGTATTTATACACATACACACATATAGGTGTGATAGGAGCGAAGCCCTATGCCTGCAAATAATTTCATTAGCGCAGGCATAGGGTTGTGCTACATTCACACCTATATATGTGTATGTGTATAAATACATGTATGTGTGTGTGTATAAATACACTTACACAGAAGTTCAGATGTTATGCCTGCCTCCAAAGACGCCCAAAAAATGCCCAAAAAAAACGCCTGCAACAAAAACACCCAGGTGTGTTGTTGCAGGCATTTTTTGGGCGTCTTTGGAGGCAGGCATAACATCTGAACTTCTGTATAGGGGTATATATACAAACACATATATGTATTTATACACATACACACATATAGGTGTGATAGGAGCGAAGCCCTATGCCTGCAAATAATTTCATTAGCGCAGGCATAGGGTTCTGCTACTTTCACACCTATATATGTGTGTATAAATACATATATGTGTGTGTGTATATATACCCCTACACAGAAGTTCAGATGTTATGCCTGCCTCCAAAGACGCCCAAAAAATGCCCAAAAAAACGCCTGCAACAAAAACACCCAGGTGTGTTGTTGCAGGCGTTTTTTTTGGGCATTTTTTGGGTGTCTTTGGAGGTAGGCATAACATCTGAACTTCTGTGTAGGGGTATATACACACACACACACACACACACACACATATGTATTTATACACATACACACATATAGGTGTGATAGGAGCGAAGCCCTATGCCTGCAAATAATTTCATTAGTGTAGGCATAGGGTTCTGCTACTTTCACACCTATATATGTGTATGTGTATATATACATACATGTGTGTGTGTGTATATATACCCCTACACAGAAGTTCAGATGTCATGCCTGCCTCCAAAGACGTCCACAAAAAAGCCCAATAAACGCCTGCAACAAAAACGGCCAGGTGTGAAAGTAGCGAAGCCACTATCCTGCTCTACTGCAATTCTAATACAAACGATCTTTTTTCTATGGCGGTCACCCTGACATGGAAGAGTTTGGTCACCCTGCCATAGCAGTCAGAGTCAGTTAACCCTACACTACACTACAGTCACCCTGACACTTAACACTTTCCCTACAGAAACTAGATTATTAAATCTAACTATAGTGGAAAAAAGTACCCTAACTACACTAGATATCCCTTTCCTCACACTAATAATTGCTAAATGACACTTTTGAAGCAGGAGTAACAGAACTGCTTCCACTCTCTTCCACAATGCTAGAGATTTGGCGGGGCTATCTTATATACTGGGGGGGCGTGTTCACTACTGATTGGCCTCTGGACCCCCTATAGTCACTCCAGTCACATTCCTAGCATCCTCCTGCCCCCTCAATTGGCTTTTACTGATGGTTCTGGTCCAATCACCGGCTTTTAAAGCCCAGTTCCTGTCCCATTGCATTTTGGTCGGTTCTGGTTGCCAAATTCCGAACTTTTTCAGCAAAAAGTTCAGAATTCGGCCGAATTTCGCACAGTCAATGTTCAAGTCGGACCGATGGTCGACCCGAACTGTTCGATCATCCCTAATCCAGACCTGCTATTTGAAGCTATGTACCATAGCTGTCTATCTGCACTTCGGTACCTTAACTTGGTATTCTGTTTCTTGTACTGGTTGCAATCTATGGATTGTTCTCTGCCTATTTTTAGTTGGCCTTTTCACAGATTATCCACATATATATATATATATATATATAAATATAAATATATATATATATATATATACAGTGGGTACGGAAAGTATTCAGACCCCCTTAAATTTTTCACTCTTTGTTATATTGCAGCCATTTGCTAAAATCATTTAAGTTCATTCTTCTTCCTCATGAATGTACACATAGCACCCCATACTGACAGAAAAACACAGAATTGTTGACATTGTTGCAGATTTATTAAAAAAGAAAAACTGAAATATCACATGGTCCTAAGTATTCAGACCCTTTGCTGTGACACTCATATATTTAACTCAGGTGCTTTCCATTTCTTCTGATCATCCATGAGATGGTTCTACACCTTCATTTGAGTCCAGCTGTGTTTGATTATACTGATTGGACTTGATTAGGAAAGCCACACACCTGTCTATATAAGACCTTCCAGATGACAATGCATGTCAGAGCAAATGAGAATCATGAGGTCAAAGGAACTGCCTGAAGAACTCAGAGACAGAATTGTGGCAAGGCACAGATCTGGCCAAGGTTACAAAAAGATTTCTGCTGCACTTAAGGTTCCTAAGAGCACAGTGGCCTCCATAATCCTCAAATGGAAGACGTTTGGGACGACCAGAACCCTTCCTAGAGCTGGCCGTCCGGCCAAACTGAGCTATCGGGGGAGAAGAGCCTTGGTGAGAGAGGTAAAGAAGAACCCAAAGATCACTGTGGCTGAGCTCCAGAGATGCAATCAGGAGATGGGAGAAAGTTGTAGAAAGTCAACCATCACTGCAGCCCTCCACCAGTCGGGGCTTTATGGCAGAGTGGCCCGACGGAAGCCTCTCCTCAGTGTAAGACACATGAAAGCCCGCATGGAGTTTGCTAAAAAAACACCTGAAGGACTCCAAGATGGTGAGAAATAAGATTCTCTGGTCTGATGAGACCAAAATATAACTTTTTGGCCTTAATTCTAAGCGGTATGTGTGGAGAAAACCAGGCACTGCTCATCACCTGTCCAATACAGTCCCAACAGTGAAGCATGGTGGTGGCAGCATCATGCTGTGGGGGTGTTTTTCAGCTGCAGGGACAGGACGACTGGTTGCAATCGAGGGAAAGATGAATGCGGCCAAGTACAGGGATATCCTGGACAAAAACCTTCTCCAGAGTGCTCTGGACCTCAGACTGGGCCGAAGGTTTACCTTCCAACAAGACAATGACCCTAAGCACACAGCTAAAATAACGAAGGAGTGGCTTCACAACAACTCCGTGACTGTTCTTGAATGGCCCAGCCAGAGCCCTGACTTAAACCCAATTGAGCATCTCTGGAGAGACCTAAAAATGGCTGTCCACCAACTTTTACCATCCAACCTGACAGAACTGGCGAGGATCTGCAAGGAGGAATGGCAGAGGATCCCCAAATCCAGGTGTGAAAGACTTGTTGCATCTTTCCCAAAAAGACTCCTGGCTGTATTAGATCAAAAGGGGGCTTCTACTAAATACTGAGCAAAGGGTCTGAATACTTAGAACCATGTGATATTTCAGTTTTTCTTTTTTAATAAAACTGCAACAATGTCAACAATTCTGTGTTTTTCTGTCAGTATGGGGTGCTATGTGTACATTCATGAGGAAGAAGAATGAACTTAAATGATTTTAGCAAATGGCTGCAATATAACAAAGAGTGAAAAATTTAAGGGGGTCTGAATACTTTCCGTACCCACTGTATATATATATATATAGACCTGTGTACCTTACATGTGTATAGTGTATGTTGTGCAAGGTTAGAAACGTCAAGTGTTAATTCTGCATGTTCATTTCTGATCTTGCTTCCTTTTTCTGTCCCTTGCATCCAAAATTTCAGTTTGTAACTGTACAGTATTTTTGATCCTTGCTCCTTACTTATCTATTTTGTTTTTATGGCTGTAGACTTCAGTGTGTATCTATTTAGTCTATTGATTATACAGTGGGTACGGAAAGTATTCAGACCCCCTTAAATTTTTCACTCTTTGTTATATTGCAGCCATTTGCTAAAATCATTTAAGTTCATTCTTCTTCCTCATGAATGTACACATAGCACCCCATACTGACAGAAAAACACAGAATTGTTGACATTGTTGCAGATTTATTAAAAAAGAAAAACTGAAATATCACATGGTCCTAAGTATTCAGACCCTTTGCTGTGACACTCATATATTTAACTCAGGTGCTTTCCATTTCTTCTGATCATCCATGAGATGGTTCTACACCTTCATTTGAGTCCAGCTGTGTTTGATTATACTGATTGGACTTGATTAGGAAAGCCACACACCTGTCTATATAAGACCTTCCAGATGACAATGCATGTCAGAGCAAATGAGAATCATGAGGTCAAAGGAACTGCCTGAAGAACTCAGAGACAGAATTGTGGCAAGGCACAGATCTGGCCAAGGTTACAAAAAGATTTCTGCTGCACTTAAGGTTCCTAAGAGCACAGTGGCCTCCATAATCCTCAAATGGAAGACGTTTGGGACGACCAGAACCCTTCCTAGAGCTGGCCGTCCGGCCAAACTGAGCTATCGGGGGAGAAGAGCCTTGGTGAGAGAGGTAAAGAAGAACCCAAAGATCACTGTGGCTGAGCTCCAGAGATGCAATCAGGAGATGGGAGAAAGTTGTAGAAAGTCAACCATCACTGCAGCCCTCCACCAGTCGGGGCTTTATGGCAGAGTGGCCCGACGGAAGCCTCTCCTCAGTGTAAGACACATGAAAGCCCGCATGGAGTTTGCTAAAAAAACACCTGAAGGACTCCAAGATGGTGAGAAATAAGATTCTCTGGTCTGATGAGACCAAAATATAACTTTTTGGCCTTAATTCTAAGCGGTATGTGTGGAGAAAACCAGGCACTGCTCATCACCTGTCCAATACAGTCCCAACAGTGAAGCATGGTGGTGGCAGCATCATGCTGTGGGGGTGTTTTTCAGCTGCAGGGACAGGACGACTGGTTGCAATCGAGGGAAAGATGAATGCGGCAAAGTACAGGGATATCCTGGACAAAAACCTTCTCCAGAGTGCTCTGGACCTCAGACTGGGCCGAAGGTTTACCTTCCAACAAGACAATGACCCTAAGCACACAGCTAAAATAACGAAGGAGTGGCTTCACAACAACTCCGTGACTGTTCTTGAATGGCCCAGCCAGAGCCCTGACTTAAACCCAATTGAGCATCTCTGGAGAGACCTAAAAATGGCTGTCCACCAACTTTTACCATCCAACCTGACAGAACTGGCGAGGATCTGCAAGGAGGAATGGCAGAGGATCCCCAAATCCAGGTGTGAAAGACTTGTTGCATCTTTCCCAAAAAGACTCCTGGCTGTATTAGATCAAAAGGGGGCTTCTACTAAATACTGAGCAAAGGGTCTGAATACTTAGGACCATGTGATATTTCAGTTTTTCTTTTTTAATAAAACTGCAACAATGTCAACAATTCTGTGTTTTTCTGTCAGTATGGGGTGCTATGTGTACATTCATGAGGAAGAAGAATGAACTTAAATGATTTTAGCAAATGGCTGCAATATAACAAAGAGTGAAAAATTTAAGGGGGTCTGAATACTTTCCGTACCCACTGTATACCTTACTTTGTTGCAAATTGCAATGTCATCCTGATTCTGGCATCCACACTCACCAACTTACAAGAGAATGTTAAATGAAATATATTTCTGGGGGCATCTATATACAACCCCAATTACAGCTAGGATGCTGGGTAAAATTTACATAAAAAAAACAGAATGCAATTATTTGGAAATCTCATAAACCCATATTTTATTCACAATAGAATACAGAAAACATGTAAAAAATAAAATGTACCGTTATAGGAAAAAAAGTTAATTCTGAAATTGATGGCAGCAACACGTTTCTATAAGGTTGGGGCAGGGCAACTAAAAGCTGGCAAAGTACAGTAAGCAGTATTAACAAGGAACAGCTGAAAGAACATTTTGCAACTAATTAGGTTAATTGGCAAAAGGTCAGTAACATGATTGGGTGTAAAAAGTCAAAGTGTCTCAGAAGTAACGATGGGCAGAAGTTCACCAAACTGTGAAAAGCTGCATCTAAATATTGTTGAACAATTTAAGAATAATGTTCCTCAATGTAA
The DNA here is from genome assembly GCF_965119305.1 of Pelophylax lessonae. Lineage (NCBI taxonomy): Eukaryota > Metazoa > Chordata > Amphibia > Anura > Ranidae > Pelophylax > Pelophylax lessonae. The sequence goes on along the minus strand of NC_138773.1, from coordinate 180,992,327 downwards.
AATTGAAGACTTTAAATATATCATCATCTACAGTACATAATATGATCAAAAGGTTCAGAGAATCTGAAGAAATCTTTGTGCGCAAGCACCAAGGCTGAGATGCAGTATTGAATGCCCATAATCTTCGGGCCCTCAGATGGCACTGCATTAAAAACAAGCATTGTTCTGTGATGGACATCACTGTATGGGCTCAGGAATACTTGAAAAAAACACTGTCTGTGAACACAGTTCACCATGCCATCTAAAAATGCAAATTAAATGTCTATCATGCAAAAAAGAAGCCATATCTGGACTTGATCCAGAAACGCTGCTATCTTCTCTTGGCCAAAGCTCATTTAAGCTAATTTAAAGTGGAAAACTGCTCTGTGGTCAGATTAGTCAAAAATGTATCTTCTCTTTGGTGACCATGGGTGCTGCATCCTCCAGACTAAATAGGAAAGGGACCTTCAAACTTGTTATCGGCTTTCAGTTCAAAAGCTTGAATCTCTGATGGTATGGGGGTGTGTTAGTGCATATGGAATAGGCAGCTTGCACATCTGGAAAGGCACCATCAATGCTGAAAGATACCTCCAGGTTTTAGAGCAGCATATGCTGCCATCCAGATGACTTATTTTTCAGGGAAGGCCTTGCATATTTCAACAGAACTTGTTAAACCACATACTGCATCTATGACAACAGTATGACTTCATATTAGAAGAGTCTGGGTGCTTAACTGGCCTGCCGGCAGTCCAGACCTTTCACCAACTGAACATTTTTGGTGCATTTTAAAACAGAAAATACAACAAAGAAGACCCAGGACTGTTGAGCAATCCATCAGGCAATAATGGTACAACATTATTCATAAACATATACAAAGTGTTGTTAAAAAGAATAGGGGATGTTACACTATAGTAAACGTGGCCCTGTCCCAACCTTTTTTCGATGTGTTGCTGCCACCAATTTCAAAATGACCCTTTTTTTTTCCTTAAAATTGTACATTTTCTTAGTTTAAACATTTGATATGTTTTCTTTTGTCAGTAAAATATGTATTTATGAGATTTTTCAAGCATTGCATTTTGTTTTTATGTAGATTTTACACAGCGTCCAACATTTGTGGAATTAGGATTGTATTAAAGAACACAAAGTTATACGAGGAAGGCCACTTCAACAGCTTATAAAGCCTGCTGATACTGCTAACTCTTGAACTTTTGGTTTCTGAATCTGTATTTCATGTATTTCTACTTTTACAGTCAAATTGGGATAATATCTTTTTTATATTTGATATATGTTCTCATCCACATAGCATAACTTAGAGTTGAACTAAACTGTATCTGAGCACCACAAACTGAAAATGCCATTTATTAATTTTTAATATCCAAAGCAAACTCACTTATCCGTCTAGGTCTCCGTGCTTTCTTTTGTTGAGAAATCACTTTGAAAAACAGCCCCCTAGCATTTCTAGCCATCTTGAGTGGTGGCAGATGATTCATGTAGCATTTACTTTCTGGAATCCATCTGCCCTTATTTTAGAAATTAAGGCAGGAGGGTATGCTTAGCTGAGAAAGCCCCTCTATTCCTCCTCCAGGTAAAAGAAAAAATGCCCATAAAGACTCTTGGGATATATGACATCATTTTGGCCTGGGCCAGAAACCAGGAAGTAAATGAAGAAATATAAAAATATAAATAAATAAAACAATTAAATCTAATATACAGTACCTTCCTATCTATTTACTAATGTTAGCAGCAAAAGGATTACAAATATTTAATGCTGATTGAGAGAATTTAGTTCTGCTTTAAGGCTGGGTTCACACTGTTGCGAATTTGATGCAGGTTTTCTGCATCAAATTTGCATGTCAGGATATTGTGACCGGCTCTCTATGGAGCTGGTTCACATATCTGCGGGGCGGCTCCGGGGGAAATTGCATAAGAGGCCTGTGTGTCTTCTAAATCATTTCAGGTCCAAATAAAGCCAAAAATTCAGACTGAAATTGGACCTGAAATGGTGAACAGGGACGCACCAGGTCCCTGCTGTGACCTGCTCCGTGCAGCAGTTTAGACCCAGCCTAAAAAAACATTTAAAAATGGTGATCACCACTTTAGATAACTCTAGCCTAAAATACTATTAAGTTCTCTTTTTTTGAGGGGGTTGATGAGCTGTTTTTGCCATATTTAACCTTTGCCATATTTAACCTTGCTATACTGTGCTGGCTGATCTCATTATCAGCTGTAATCTAGATTTGGCTATGGTCTATCCTAACAAAGGGTGAAAGGTTTAGAAGTTTGCTTCTACATTGTATTTTAATGAGAGGAACTTATGCATGTCCTTAGCCTTTCTTTTGAAACAGACACTCTCTGAACTTGTGCAGAAATGTTTGCAGTCTGCTGTGATACCTTTTTCCAAGAAACATCTAAACGGTGATAAATATTTTTTTAGGTATGCTGTGTGAATGGAAACTCATAATAAAAATCAAGTGGGATTTTCTCAAATTTGACTGAACAATTGGAAATTCACATTATCTGTCTCTACCTTTGAATCCCACACTGGGCTCCTACCAACTGTTTATACTGCTTCAAAGGTCTTAAGCCCTTTAGGGGCAGAAAATGCAAATGCCTATAAAACAGGCATTTAGGGGTTAAAGAGTGCATGAGACCTAATACTCATGCCCTTTTGGCAAATGCTAAACCTTCAAGATTGACAGTTTGTCCATGCTTTATGATACAAACTCTTTTAAGAATAATATTTTAATGCAGTTGTTACTGGCCAGGAGACATCGATGTCCATCTGCTTCAGGTTGAAAATGCCTTTTCCCCTCAGTTAAAAAGAAATTGGTTGAACGTTTTCTTTTTAGCTGTAAGATTGTGCTTAATGTCTGCAGTTGATCAATAAAACAATTGATGACCACTGCATGTAAACAGGTCTAGCCGATGTAAGCAATTATAGAAATCATACTTTTGTTAGGTTGATGCTATGCCATCAGTGGCATCACTCTGATTGCACCCCAAACCACAAAAACCAGCCATTCACTAATTGAATGAACAGGTCATTTTCTGTATTGCAGCAATTTAAAGAGAGAAAACATAAGAAGATGTAGATATATTACAGAGATGTATTGAATATGACTTTTTTTTTTTGGCCATACATACATTTTAACTTTGCACACCAAACTACAAATTTGGCAAAATGTTTTGTATTAACTGAATGTACCCAGTTGCTATTATAGCTGCAACAATAACTTGCTTTCTATTGCCAGTCACTAGAAGAGTACAGTACATAGCAGTGTTGGGACAAGGTCACCTAGAGCCCAGGGCGAACATGCCAAACTGCGCCCCCCCCCCCCCCAGATATATGAGCATTATGTGTCAGCAAAATTCCCCCAGAAAAACAATGAGCACTAATCTCCATGCTAACCCCTAAGCATACATCCCCCCTCCTCCCAATACAAATTGCCCCCCCCTGCTTAAATCCCCCCTCTTTTACCTCCCCATCCTCCAAATCTTACCCCAAAAAGAACTTCCCCCTCCTAGCACAAATCCTCTATACTTAAAATTTCCCCTCGTAGTACACATCTCCCCCCCCCCCCACACACACTTCAAATCTCCCCTGCCAGCACAAGTTCCACCCAAATCTTTCTTCCTAGCACAAATCTTCCTCCCCTCCAAACACAAATCCCCCTAAGTCACCACTATTGCCACCTCACCCTCAAAATTCCCCCCCTAAAACAATAATTACCCCCTGCTGCCCCTCAAATGCTCCCTTCCAACACAAATCCCCTCCCCCTCAATCTCTTTGTGGTGCCCCCCTCTTCTTTACATGATACCACAGTGCCCAGGGCAACCGCTCCTCCTGTCCACCCCTTGTCCCGGCCCTGGTACATAGAAGTCTAGAAAGGAAGATATTTTAATTATATGCATTAATCATTGATAAAAGGAATTTAACCTTTAATTTAGGCAGGTGTTAAATCTTAAATTGCTCATAAATTACATGTGTATATTCCATTCAATATATACAAATGTATACATCAGAAATGTATTGTTTCTTTCTACCACCAGAATCCCTTCATAGAGGTTAAAGTGATGGATACTCCAAAAAGATCCCGTAGAGATTTTGGCCTAGATTGTGATGAACATTCAACAGAATCCCGATGCTGTCGTTATTCACTGACAGTTGATTTTGAAGCTTTTGGATGGGACTGGATTATTGCACCAAAAAGATACAAAGCTAACTACTGCTCCGGAGAATGTGGAATTGTATTCTTGCAGAAATACCCCCATACTCATCTCGTTCAGCAAGCAAACCCCAGAGGTTCTGCAGGCCCTTGTTGCACCCCAACTAAAATGTCTCCAATCAATATGTTATACTTCAACGAAAATGAAGAAATAATTTATGGAAAAATCCCAGCAATGGTAGTAGATCGCTGTGGGTGCTCATGAATACGCAGTTATATGTCTCCAATGTCCCCAATCAACATATAAGATTTCAATGAAAATAAACAAACCATTAATGGAAAACATCCAGAAATGGTAGAAGATCACCGTGGTGCTCTGGAATATGCTGTTTTGCTAATATCAAGAGAGTTGGAGCAATTCCATTCCCCCTTTGTAATGAGACAGACTATCATCACTTTTTCATTAAGCTGAGAAGACATATAAGCTTGCTGTATTCATTTCTTCTTACCAACTGTTACACACAAATACCTTGCATGGAAATGCAGAAAGGAAACTTTGGGACAATGTAAATGTACTGTATTTTCAACATAAACCTTAAACATCCAAAGGTTATTAAACTAGTTCATTATAACCAGACAGTAAACAATGATTTTGATTTTAAACACAACTTTTTAAAAGCACAGTGTTACTAGTCTTGACTGCAAAATGTATTTTTCTTGTTTGGTTAATTTTGTAATTATAATAAAGAAAAAAATATGAAAGAGTATGGCTGCATGGTAAATACTTTGATGGTCACTTTCTTTATAGCATACAGGCAAAATGAAGGTACACTATGGGAAATTTATTGTGAAAGAAATGTTTTACAGGTATGCCACAGAATGGGATACATTGTATTATCATCCTGTGGTATCACTGGTCAATCATCAGTTTAACAATTGGCACACATAATTTATACAGATCCCATAGTCCTTTGAGTCACTCAGTTTGTTATCTGTATTTAAAGTAGACTTTCCCCCCATTACCCTCCCCCCAACTAAAAATCACAGCAGCATACAGCCCTGCATGCTGATGTACATTCATCAGTTAAACAAACACTTTTTTGCGATTTAGTTACTGTATTCAGCTTCCTGGTTGAGTGAGACACTGACGATGTCACCATGACCTCACAGTTGAATCCTGGGAATTCCTGTCACATGTTCCAGGAGGAAGACCCAGATTTCCAGGAAGTAAAGGGAGATTAATTTATCTGCCCTTGGTAAAGATGACCACCATCAGAAAAAATGGGAAGAAAAAGAAAAATACGATCTTCAAAGATTTAAAAGCCTGCAGTTATCTAAGTATCTGTTTATAGATTACTGTTTCCTGATTGATGTAAACATTTCTAAAGATGTCTTTGATGTCATTTTTATGATAAGGGTAAAGGTCCTCTTGAAAGAAAGATCTTGTCACCATGATTAAATTGTCCAAAAAAGATTTGCCAGTAAAAGAGGAGAGTAAATATCTCTCTCACTGCCCACCTATCTGCTGAGAAAACAACACATCTGGGACTATGGACCATCAACTTCTCTTGCTGTGCTGAGTGGTCCACCTGGCCAACTACTTTGTCGCTACTGTGTCCTATAGTGGCATGGAGGTATGGGAAAAGGTTAAACGCTACTTGCTTTAGAGCTAGCTGAATTTCCAGCTTCCCTGACTAAAGCTAAGTATGCACGGGCCAAATGTGGGGCAACATCAGCCAGTTCAATAAAAACCAGCTTAAAATCGGCCCATGTGTATGGCACCCAATCCGCTAGAAGCCGTCTGTTCGGCTGGCTTCTTTCAAACAAGCATGCTGGACAACCAGTAGCCAACCAGTTCCTGATCAATGGCCAATAGCTGAGAGCGCTGACTGAAGTATTTTGGCAAGGGGGCAATCCCCTTGCCAGAACACAATAGAACAGCAGGGGAGATTGCTGTACTAACATTGGATTGTTAGTACAGTGGCTCCCACAGGACCTGTCAGTTTTTTTTTTTTTTTCATTTTTTACACACATAAATGTACACTCACAACTTGTTTTTGCTCAGCCTCAGGTCTGGCTTCAAGTAAACTGTCATGAAGGTAATATGTTAGATGCATTATTAGGAAACTGAACCACCAACTCTTACTGACCTGAAAGTAGTAGATCTGAAAAATAAAAAGTCATTACCTGCATACGTGTGACTTTACAGTGGTATTAAAGCTGTTGTATCCCGCTTTTTGACACTTTTACCTACAGGTAAGCCTATAATAAGGCTTACCTGTAGGTACAAATAATATCTCCTAAACCGGCACGGTTTAGGAGATATTTACAGTGCATGCAGCCGCTCGCGCGAGCGGCGCATGCGCTCTGAAGGTCCGGGGGGACCTTCAATTAACTTGCCGGGAGCTTGCCGGAAAAATCACTCCTGCGCGCATGCGCGGGAGTGACGTCATCGCGGCTCCGGCCAATCAGCACGCTGGAGCCGTCTCTTTCGGCCAATCAGCGCGCCGGAGCCGCCGAACCCGGAAGAGACGACGAGGGATCATGGCAGCGCCCGCATCGATGTCCGGGGGTCCGTGTCGGGGCTTCGTTTTAAGGTAAGTTAAACATAATGGGCTAGTATGCGATGCATACTAGCTCATTATGCCTTTGTCTTGCAGGTTTTTTTTTTTTTTTAATAGGGTTTACAACCGCTTTAAAACTATAAGCAAACATTTATTATATTGCAGCTCACCAATTCTTAGATGTGAAGACTGCATCTTCCTCTTTTAGGCTTTCTTTCTTCTATTGTCATCTGGTGATCTAGCCAGCAAGTCTGTTGTTTTTCAAAACACACGCTCTCCAGCAAAATGTATCAGTTTACATGGATGAGACAAACCACTGGCAGGGGTGATTAAAATGATCATCTTTGAATTATTCTTGCAAAATTTGTATCCCAAAAGAAAAAAAACTTTTGCTGTAACTGATTATAAAGTGTGAGCTGAGGTTTGGCTTCAATTTGTTAAGTGTATTTAATTATGATAATACATTTAACACTCCCTTCCCCAGAATGACAATGTTGCTGTCTGCTGTGCCTCCTGTGCCTATTTGTCCAGAGATGTGTCTCACTAATACCGGGGGGGGTGTTACTGGCCAGAGCACCGGGTGAAAAGAGAGGGAAGAAAGCCAAAGAAAAGAAAACTGATGGAGCCGACACATCTAATGATTGGTAAGCTACAATACAATGGTTTTGGGTTTAATATTGCTTTAAAGCTACAGGGTAAACACAGTGGCTTAGCGTGGGGGGTGCTGAGGGGGCCACTCGCACCAGGCGCAACATTTAGGGGGGCGCATAACACACCCACCGTCCGCGGGATCATAGTGTCCCTTTATTCTGATGATGCCCTGTCCAGCGGCCCGCCCGCCCGCACTCCGGCGGCCCGCTGAAGGTGTCACATGCGGCAAGGGGGCGGGGCTGGTCGTGGGTGAATATGGCAGTCTGTGGTTTAGTGCATGTGCAGCATGCTTCCAGAGTCTCCCCCTGCTGTCCGGGCCGGCCGCCGACATGCTGTTCCCTCCACTCCGGATCGCCTCCTCGAGTCGCCAGTGTTTGGACACAGAACAAGGTAAGTGATGTGCTGCCTGCCCCTGGGGGCCCAGGGAAGTGGACACGGGAGGGGGTGAGGTGGGTCAGTGTAGGGGGGTCAGTATAGGTGTCAGTGTAGGGGGTGTCAGTGTATGGGGGGGTCAGTGTAGGGGGGGTGTCAGTGTAGGGGGGTCAGTATAGGTCTCAGTGTAGGTGTCAGTGTACAGGGGGGGTCAGTGTAGGGGGGTCAGTGTAGAGGGGGGTCAGTATAGGTCTCAGTGTAGGTGTCAGTTTATGGGGGTCAGTGTCGGTGTCAGTGTAGGGGGATCAGTATAGGGGGATAAGTGTAGGGGGGTGTCAGTGTAGGGGGGAGTCAGCGTAGGTGTCAGTGTATGAGGGGGTCAATGTAGAGGGGGGGTCAGTGTAGGGTGGTCAGCAGTGGCGGCTGGTGCTCAAAATTTTTGGGGGGGCGCAAAAAGAAAAATGTAATAGGTATTGCTTCGCGCCAAAAAAACGCAGTAAAAAAATTGTGTGACTTTGAAGTCATGGTACAGGCATGGCACAGATATGGTATAGGCATGGCACAGGTCATGGTACAGGAGATGGTACATGCCCCCTTTCAATGCAGTGACCAGCGTACATGCCCCCTTTCAATGCAGAGACCAGCGTGTGTGCCCCCTTCAATGCAATGAACACTGTGCTGTGCCCCCTTCAATGCACTGAACACTGTGCTGTGCCCCCTTTCAATGCAGAGAACAGCGTGCGTGCCCCCTTCAATGCAATAAACACTGTGCTGTGCCCCCTTCAATGCAATGAACACTGTGCTATGCCCCCTTTCAATGCAGAGACCAGCGTGCGTGCCCCCTTTAATGCAGAGATCAGCGTGCGTGCCCCCTTCAATGCAATAAACACTGTGCTGTGCCCCCTTCAATGCAATAAACACTGTGCTATGCCCCCTTCAATGTAATAAACACTGTGCTGTGCCCCCTTCAATGCAATAAACACTGTGCTGTGCCCCCTTCAATGCAATAAACACTGTGCTGTGCCCCCTTCAATGCAATGAACACTATGCTGTGACCTCTTCAATGCAATGAACACTGTGCTGTGACCCCTTCAATGCAATAAACACTGTGCTGTGCCCCCTTCAATGCAATAAACACTGTGCTGTGCCCCCTTCAATGCAATAAACACTGTGCTGTGCCCCCTTCAATGCAATGAACACTGTGCTGTGCCCCCTTCAATGCAATGTACACTGTGCCGTGCCCCCTTCAATGCAATAAACACTGTGCTGTGACCCCTTCAATGCAATAAACACTGTGCTGTGCCCCCTTCAATGCAATGAACACTGTGCTGTGCCCCCTTCAATGCAATAAACACTGTGCTGTGCCCCCTTCAATGCAATAAACACTGTGCTGTGCCCCCTTCAATACAATGAACACTGTGCTGTGCCCCCTTCAATGCAATAAACACTGTGCTGTGCCCCCTTCAATGCAATGAACACTGTGCTGTGCCCCCTTCAATGCAATGAACACTGTGCTGTGCCCCCTTCAATGCAATAAACACCGTGCTGTGACCCCTTCAATGCAATAAACACCGTGCTGTGCCCCCTTCAATGCAATAAACACCATGCTGTGACCCCTTCAATGCAATAAACACTGTGCTGTGCCCCCTTCAATGCAATAAACACTGTGCTGTGCCCCCTTCAATGCAATAAACACTGATTGCAGAGTGCCCACAGCATTGTACCCGAATGATTGCAGAGTGCCACAGAATTGTACCCCAATGATTGCAGAGTGCCACAGAATTGTACCCCAATGATTGCAGAGTGCCACAGAATTGTACCCCAATGATTGCAGAGTGCCCACAGCATTGTACCCCAATAAATGCAGAGTGCCACAGCATTGTACCCCAATAAATGCAGAGTGCCCACAGCATTGTACCACAATAAATGCAGAGTGCCACAGCATTGTACCCCAATAAATGCAGAGTGCCCACAGCATTGTACCCCAATAAATGCAGAGTGCCCACAGCATTGTACCCCAATAAATGCAGAGTGCCCACAGCATTGTCCCCCAATCAATGCAGAGACCAGTGTGCGTGCTCCCTTCAATTTAATGCACTTACCTGGCGGCGGCGGCGGGTTCTTCCCTCCTCGATCCAGTTCGTCCTCTCTGCGGCGGCGGCGGCGGGAAGGTGAGCGACTTCTCCCTCGTCCTCCGAGCGGCGGTGACGGTGAGTGACTGACTCACGCACCGGCACCGCCCCCATTGTGACGTCAGGGATCGGATGTCCTGGATGATGATTGGTCCAGGCTGGAGACTGGACCAATCACAGCCAGGATATCAGAAAGTGGGGGTGTCCAATCGCAAAGACTTGCGCCCGGGTTACGCCCCCAGAAGACAGCCAATCTGCGCCTCTTCTGGGACGTAAACCCCACCCCCCCCCCCCCCCCCCTAGCCACCAGTTCCATCACAGAGGCCGGCAAACCCAATTTTTTTACAACTTTATTTGTTCGCTTTGTCATTTATTTTTTTTATTTTTTTAGGGGTAGGGGGCGGCGCCCTGGCGCCCCTATGCACGGGCCGCCACTGGTGGTCAGTATAGGTGTCAGTGTAGGGGGGGGGGTCAGTGAATGTGTCAGTGTAGAGGGCCAGTGTGTGGGATCAGTGTAGGTGTCAGTGAAGGGGTCAGTGTATGGGGGGGTCAGTGTAGGTGTCAGTGTATGGGGGGATCAGTGTAGGGGGGTCAGTGAAGGGGTCAGTGTAAGGGGGTTCAGTGTAGGTGTCAGTGTATGGGGGGTCAGTGTAGGGGGGGGTCATTGAAGGGGTCAGTGTAAGGGGGTTCAGTGTAGGTGTCAGTGTATGGGGGGTCGGTGAAGGGGGTTCATTGTAGAGGTCAGTGTAGTGGTCAGTGTAGGGAGGGGTCAGTGTAGGTGTCGGTGTAGGGGGGTCAGTGTAGGTGTCAGTGAAGGTGTCAGTGTAGGGGTCAGTGTAGGGGTCAGTGTAGGGGGGATGTCAGTGTAGGGGGTTCAGTGAATGTGTCAGATAGGAATCAGGAATGTAAGTGTAGTGTTCAGTGTAGGGGTCAGTATAGAAATTAGGTAGGTCAGTATAGTGATCAGGTCGGTTAGTGCAGGAATCAGGTAGGTCTGTGTAGTGGTCAGCTAGGTCTCTGTAGGTGTCAGTATAGTAATCAGGTAGGTTAGTGTAGGAATCAGGTAGGTCTCTGTAGTGGGCAAATAGGTCTCTGTAGGTGTCAGTATAGTGATCAGGTAGGTCAGTGAAGTGGGCAGTGTATTGGTAAGGTAGGTCTGTGTAGTGGCCGTGTAGGTCTGTGTAGTGGTCGGGTAGGTCAGGGTAGGTGTCAGTATAGAAATTAGGTAGGTCAGTATAGTGATCAGGTTGGTTAGTACAGGAATAAGGTAGGTCAGTGTAGGAATAAGGTAGGTCAGAGTAGGTGTCTGTATAGTGATCAGGTAGGTTAGTGCAGGAAACAGGTAGGTCAGTGTAGGTGTTTAATGAACAGGTAGGTCTGTGGAGTGGTCAGGTAGGTCTGTGTAGTGGTCAGGTAGGTCAGCGTAGGTGTCAGTAGAGTAATTAGGTAGCTCAGTGTAGTGATCAGGTCGATTAGTGCAGAAATCAGGTAGGTCAGTGTAGTTGTCTGTGTAGTGGTCAGGTAGGTTAGTGTAGGAATCAGGTAGGTCTGTGTAGTGGTCAGATAGGTCTCTGTAGGTGTCAGTATAGTGATCAGGTAGGTTAGTACAAGAAACAGGTAGGTCTGAGTAGTGGTCAGGTAGGTCTCTGTAGTGGTCAGATAGGTTTCTGTAGGTGTCAGTATAGTGATCAGGTAGGTTAGTACAGGAAACAGGTAGGTCAGTGTAGTGGTCAGTGTATTGGTCAGGTAGGTCTGGATAGTGGTCAGGTAGGTCTGTGTAGTGGTCAGGTAGTTCAGTGTAGGTGTCAGTATAGTAATTAGGTAGCTCAGTGTAGTGATCAGGTAGGTCAGAGTAGGTGTCTGTGTAGTGGTCAGGTAGGTCAGTGTAGGTGTCAGTATAGTAATCAGGTAGATCTGTGTAGTGGTCAGGTAGGTCAGTGTAGTGGTCAGATAGGTCTGTGTAGTGGCCAGGTAGGTCTGTGTAGTGGCCAGGTAGGTCTGTGTAGGTGTCAGTATAGTAATCAGGTAGGTCAGTGTAGGAATAAGGTAGGTCTCTGTATTGGTCAGCTAGGTCAGTGTTGGTGTCAGTGTAGGTGTCAGTGTAGTGGTCTAATAGGTTTGTGTAGGGGGCGCAAATTACTTACCTTGCCCCGGGCGCTGACAACCCACGCTACGCCACTGGGTAAACATTACAGCCAAATATAATTTTCAGGTGGAGAGCTCAGCAAAGGCAGCCCCCATGTTGCTCTCATAATGCTCTCATAATGGGTTTACTTTAGCTCTAGACCTCCTGAGTCCTGAAAGGTATGTTCTGTAATGAAGGTTATCCCAAAGATAGTATATCCGTGAGGGCCGCTATAAGATGACCTACCCCAAAGATTGCCCTGACCCTGCAAACCTCCTGACACCTCTGACACCCTGAGTTCAGACATGTTTCAAAGTAAGTAATGCAACTTACACAGACCAAACGGCAATAAAGTGACCAAATTACTGGAGAGTTCAGTATACAGAAATATATTACATGTAAAATGACATTATATTAAAAGATGTAATTAGTTTAACCTGGAAGCGAGGCTGCGACCACGGGTTTGAAAGGGAACTAGAGTGACCTTTTTTTATATATCTAATTACTTCCTTTTCAACCCCTAACACCACAGGCCCAATAAACTCTGTGACAAATATATAACCAACTAGGAAGGTAACACTGGTACTTTAGTGAAGGGTTTCCACTTAAAGTTGAGTTCCAGTCCCCAAATTACATTTTTTTTTTAAACTCCGCTGTAATTTGATGAATTTTTTATGCCAAATTTAGCTTGTGTCTATAGCCTATTCCTTTTAGTTTCAGTTTAAATAAAGAACAACTGCCTTAATCTCGGAAGCTGGCAGGGTCCATGTCCACTGTAGGCTTCTGAAGCCCTTAAGTATTTATTTCCAGGATAAGGTGCAGCTGGCTACCCAGCATGCACCTCCTGTTCTTGCGCCTGCGCAGTAATGTCACCGTGCTGGGCTCCTTCCTCCTGACATGTTACAATAGCAATGGTGACGTGGCCGAAGTTTCCGCCCCGTTGCTATAGCGATCTGTCAGTCATGGCATCCTGGTCCTCCCATGCACATAATTTCCGGTCTGGAAATAACACGAGATTCCATCACTAGATGATTCACAAGGACTCCTGGGATACATGACTCCACTATCCCAGCAGCCTTTGCAAATTGCCTAGTGATGTAATTGCCTAGGTCAGAGGCACCAGGAAGTGCAGCAGACAGAAGAAAAAAGGTGGTTTATTACAAAAAAATGTAAAATATCCATTTGGAAAAGCGCTTGTAATGCTTAAAACACACATTAAAAGAAGAAAAAATTAGTGTAACTCCCCTTAAATGGGTAAGTAGGGGGGAGGGGAGTGTAATTGAGAAGTCCTTGTGGTGAAGAGATTCTGTGTCTTCAGCTAGCTTAACAAGGGCACAGAGAGAGAGAGAGAGAGAGATTCTGGAAAGCTCTAATACTGTAAAAACCAAGTTCAAAGTGTCTCCTTGTTAACGAGATGCCGATCATTCGGAGAGAGGCAGAACGGCAGTTTGTCTATGTAAACAAGGCAGATTGCTGTTCTGCTAGTAAGGAAGACAGAGATATTGTGTTTCTGCTAAGCAGGAACACAGGTCTCTGTCTTCCTATAGTGCAGCCATTCCCAAACAGTAAGAAGCACTCCCAGGGAACACATTTAACCCTTTAGATCACCCCTACAGTGCATTTTTTTTGCACTGATTACTGTATTGGCGTCACTGTTCCTCAAAAAGTGTCAGTATCAGATTTGTCCGTCGCAATGTCGCAGTCCCGCTAAAAATCGCTGATTGCCGCCATTACTAGTAAAAAATATAAAAAAAAAAAAAAAAAAAGTCCATAAATCTATCCCATAGTTTGTAGACGCTATAACTTTTGCCCAAACCAATCAATATTCGCTTATTGTGACCTTTTTTGACCAAAAACATGTAGCAGAATACATATTGGTCTAAACTGATAAAGAAATTTGATTTTTTAAATTTTTTTAATGGATGGGTTTTATAACAGAAAGTGAAAAAATGCTTTGTTTTTTTCAAATTTGTCAGGATCTTTTTGTTTATAGCGCAAAAAAACTGCACAACCTAAGCTTTAGCAATATTTCATAAATCCTGGTATGATAAAGTTATATTTCTTTCAAGAGTTTACTCAAATGTAGAAAAAAATGGCTATTAATTCTAAACACCTCCAAATTATGAAGTGCAGGAAGATGATGGAACACATCACTCCGTCTGAGGAAGCCACACATAAAAGATACATCATGATTGCTCTCTAATAAAACGAAATTGCATGTTATGAGATAATTTATGGTTTATCAGACTTTGACATTAGGCCCTATGAAAATATAACTGCATCCAGTGCTTTTTTTTCTCAGAGAATAGGTGCATGAACCCCCCCCCCTTTCTTCGCCCCTACCCACCTGCGAGCACCATCCCTTGGTTCCATTCCCTACCAGTGGCGGCCCGCCCACTGGGGGGCACAGGGTGCCCCCCCTATCCATGTGTCCAGCCCCCTAATCTACATGCAATGTTTTTTTTTTTTTTTTGAAGCACGTGATTAGAGCCAGAGGCTCTAATAGGCTTCAAAAAAGGGTGGGCTCGGGGCACAGAGCACTGCGCCCTGAGCCCACCCAGTTTTTTGGCAATAGTGAATGAATATTCGCTATTGTCACACAGATTCTCCTCCTGGCCAATCAGGAAGCAGTCCTGAGACCCGTTTCCGATTGGCTGAAAGGAGAAGCCATGCTATTGGCCAAGGATGAGGGAGGAGACGCAGGGGAAGCACGACCCACGGAGGAGACTGAGGAGGCGACCTAAGGGCGATGTTGAATTAGCTGGCCGGCTTTATTTTTATGCGATTTCGGTCTGGATTGCTGTAAGTGCATCTCTTATTTATACAATAAAATAGTTACAATTTACACTATGAAGGATCATTATCTTTTTCATGCTGAGTGTTATCAATCGTAGCAAGTGGAAGCGGACGTGGTGTTAACAACTTTTGGATCCATACACTTCATGCTACTCCTTACACTAGAGGCCCTGGCGGGGTTATGCCACAAGTGTTGATGACCTTGAGGGTCACGATTTTCTGATAAAAAATCTATGTTATTTAGCTTTGGTGAAGGATTTACTTTGGGTGGGGAAGGACAGAAGAATTGCACAGCTGCATAGCAGCTAATATATATTTGAACATTATCACTGGTGTTCATATCTATACACACGTTGATATGGACTTTATTTCACATTGTTGATCATTTTCACTGTATGGACATTTATTTTAATAATGATGTCTCAACTCATTAATTTTCTCCTGGTTGTGTTAAGAGTTCCCTTCACTGGAACTAAGGGGCCAAGCCCAACCCCTGAAAAACAACCCCACACCATAATCCCCCCTCCACCACATGATTTGGACCAGTACACAAAGCAAGGTCCATAAAGACATGGATGAGCGAGTTTGGGGTGGAGGAACTTGACTGGCCTGCACAGAGTCCTGTCCTCAACCCGATAGAACAGGTTTGGGATGAATTAGAGAATTAGAGCGAAGACTGCAAGCCAGGCCTTCTCTCCAACATCAGTGCCTGACCTCACAAATGCACTTCTGGAAGAAACATTCCCATAGACACATTCCTAAACCTTGTGGACAGCCTTCCCAGAATAGTTGAAGCTGTTATAGCTGCAAAGGGTGGACCAACTCAATATTGAACCCTACAGACTAAAGCTGGGATGCCATTAAAGTTCATGTGCATGTAAAGGCAGGCATTCCAATACTTTTAGTAATATAGTGTATGTCCATCTGGAATTTATTTCACCAATTTGCAGTCACATATGAATGTTGCTCTGGCATAGCCTACCCCTTTGGAAGGAGTTGCTCATCTTACCTCATTTCTACTGTATGGATTTCCTATTCCTGCTGATCAGATTCTCAAGCAAAGATCTCCATCCAGTTGTGAGTCTCAGCACTAAAAGATTTTCCATTTACCCTGGAGAGAAATGTGAGAACTACTACTTGTTTCTCAAGGTTCATAATCTGAAGGTGTCATCCCCTTCCTTCCTTCACTACTTGTTGAGTCAGTGATCTGCAATAAGCACAGATCAGGTGTTAGGATAACTGATATTGACATGTTGTTCAGGGTCAGTGACTCACTAAACAGTCAAGTAAGAATACAAATGACAGCTCTTCAACATGCACATTCAAAAATAAGTCAACAATGGCAGCTGCCATATATTTGATTTAACAGCTCAACTTGAATTTGAAAGATTATTTAATTCCAAAAGCTATGGCCTAACTCAGGAAAACTGTACAACAAAGGATTACATAGAGAGAAATCCTGACAACTCATATCAGTAAGCGACTATTAACCACTTCCATACCGGGCCTATTTTGACACTCCTCTCCTACATGTAAAAATCATCATTTTTTTTTTGCTAGAAATTCACTCAGAACCCCCAAACATTACATATGTTTTTTTTTTAGCAGAGAGCCTAGGGAATAAAATGACGGTTGATGCAACTTTTTATGTCACACAGTATTTTGCGCAACAATTTTCCAAACGTGTTTTTTTTTTTTTTTTGAAGAAAAATGGTTTCATGAATAAAAAAAATAAAAAAACACTAAATTTGGCCCAATTTTTTGTATAATGTGAAAGATTATGTTATGCCGACTAAACAGATACCTAACATGTCATTTGTAGGAAAACAATTAGCCGCACATCCAGGGATTCCAAAAGGTTTCAAATACCTTTATTTCCAAAAGTTGCAAATGATGACACCAAAGACACCAGCATGAAGTCTCGTAGACGCGTTTCACATACACATCTTGTGCTTAATCATTACCGTCATAATCGTAATGATTAAGCACAAGATGTATGTGTGAAACGCGTCTACGAGACTTCATGCTGGTGTCTTTGGTGTCATCATTTGCAACTTTTGGAAATAAAGGTATTTGAAACCTATTGGAATCCCTGGATGTGCGGCTAATTCTTTTCCTACAAGTGTTCCCACGGAGGTGGGCCGGGGCCAGCACTCTACTGGATATCCTATCTCCTGGCTATCACCACACACTATACACCTGGAGCAGTGTCTTTCCTTTCTTCAGTATCCTAACATGTCATGCTTTAAAATGGCGCACACTCATGAAATGGTGATAAACTTCGGTACTTAAAAATCTCCATAGACGATGCTTTAAAATTTTTTACAGGGTACCAGTTTAGAGTTACAGAGGAGGTCTTGGACTAGAATTATTGCTCTCACTCTAACGTTCACGACGATATCTCACATGTGTGGTTTGAACATTGTTTACACATGTGGGCACGACTAATGTATGCGTTCGCTTCTGTGTGCAGGCACGCAGGGACAGGGGCACTTTAAAAAAAATATATATATATATTGCTTATTTTATTTTTATATTTTTACAGTTTCCTTTTATATATATATATATATATATATATATATATATATATATATATATATATATATATATATATAATTTTTTTATCACCTTTTTTCTTATTACAAGGAATGTAAAAATCCGTTGTAATAAGAAAAGGGCATGACAGGTCCTCTTTATGGAGAGATGTGGGATCTATAACTCTAGGCTGGAAAGACTGAGATTTAAAAAAAAAAAGAAAACAACAATCTCAGCCTTTCCAGCCCAGATAATGGAAGTATTTACAACTGCCGAGCCCGACATGACGTCATAACGTCGTGCCCGAGCCTCCGAGAGTACTAAAGGCTGCTGGGGACCATCTGGTCCTCGGTATTCTTTATGGTGAACTTCCGCCTCATGTAGGAACGATCAAGCGACTGAACTGCCGCTATGATTGTTCTTATGGTGAAGGGAATCGCTGGCTGCTAAAGATGATATCTGAATGATTCCTGTAGCTGCAGGCATCATTCAGATATCCCCACTCAAAGCTAAAGACGTCATATTGGGCGGGCAGTGTTTAGCAAACCATTGAATTATATAAATAAATAACACTTTATCAATCAACTGAACTTCCGCTATGATTGTTCTTATGGTGCAGGGAATCGTCGGCTGCAAAAGATGATATCTGAATGATTCCTGTAGCTGCGGGCATCATTCAGATATCTCCACTCAAAGTCCAGGATGTCATATGACGTCCTCGGGCGGGCATTGGTTAGCAAACCATTGAATTATATAAATAAATAACACTTTTTTAATCAAGCTAATCTTAAACCGACAAAATAAATAATATCAAAAGCCATTGTTTCCAAAACAGGTCCTCAAATTCCAACAGCAGTGAAGGGATTGCAAATAACCACACATGTGCACAGTTCATAGTATTTATGAGGTTAGTTCACTTTTACCAAAAAAAAAAAAAACTGCTTATGCTGTTCAGGGGCATCTGATAAAAACAATCTGTGCAGCTCTGACTAAAGTTAAATAATGCCCTTGCTATAGATGTATTCCGTTTACATACCTCACGAAGCCTGACTAGAATACTCCCAGGATGTTGCTAGGATGTTGGAAACTGAGGCCTAGTCATTTCTGCTCCCCTCCAACATCACAGGAGTGAAAGCTCAAATTGTGAGCTCAGAGCCACTGCATCAGAGGAGAGAAAGAGCATGTGAGGGTGTTTGAATCAGAGAAAGAGCTTCTTCCTTTGATGGCGGAGGTGAGCAGTAATGACTAGGCCTCACTTAGCAACGTCCTGGAAGTATTCCAGTCAGGCTTTGGGAGGTATGTAAATGGCCTACACTTATAGCAAGGACATTATTCAATTTTAGTCAGAGCTGCACAGTTTGATTTTGAGCTACAGGCGCCCCCTTATCTGCATAGACAGTTTTTTGGTAAAGGTAAACTAACCCTTTAATGTCCCAGCAATGAAAAGTACCCCACAGGAACATGTACTGGATACAAACAGGCTGCACTATTCATAAGTCTGAGTCCTGTCATGCAAGGTACACTTTGTGGTAACAGTGATCTAACCCAATAAATACTATGCATAAAAACAGAAGATGAGGGCCCACGGGACTTTAACGAGAAATAAAAAAAAATTGTAAAATTACATTAGTTTATAATATAAAAATAGTAAGAAATACATAATGGTACACAAAACAAGGATGATCATCAACAGAAAACATTTCCATTACATACATATACTTGTTAGTCTGCTTGAACATCAACAATATCAACAACATCAATGGTCTGTGTCAGATGAATCTCGACGTGTTTCGTGAAGACACTATTTTGTTTCATGAGGAGAAAAGCACAGGTATCTAAAAGCAAAAACATCATACGTGACCCAAACAGCAACAAAACAAAAAAAAGGGGGAGTATACCTTTTCATGTAGCAACAGCCTGTAAATTCAAAAGTATTCAAGGTCCACTTGCCAGGACCCTACTGTTTTCCCATGTCCAGACTATCAATTAAAAGTACATCAAAGTGGAAGAAACCGCTATACTTCTCACACAAAAATGTTTTTCCCCTACTGGAGCAAATTAGATCATGCTTTATTGGGGGTTTGTTTTGCCTTCCTCTGGACCAATTGTGGGTATAGGAGTGTAGCTATATATATATATATATATATATATATATATAAGTACACCCCTCACATTTTTGTAAATATATATATCTTTTCATCCGACAACACTGAAGAAATGACACATTGCTACAATGTAAAGTAGTGAGTGTACAACTTGTATAACAGAGTAAATTTGCTGTCTCCTCAAAATAACTCAACACACAGCCATTATTGTCTAAACCGGTGGCAACAAAAGAGAGTACAGCCCTAAGTGAAAATGTCCAAATTGGGGCCCAATTCGCCATTTTTTCTCCCCGATGTCATTTGACTCCTTATTGTAAGGTCTCAGGGGTGAATGGTGAGCAGGTGTGTTAAATTTGGTGTTATCGTTCTCTCATACTGGTCACTGGCAGTTCAACATGGCACCTCATGGCAAAGAACTCTCTGACGATCTAAAAAAAGAATTGTTGCTCTACATAAAGATGGCCTAGGCTATAAGAAGATTGCCAAGACCCTAAAACTGAGCTGCAGCATAGTGGTCAAGTACCATACATCGGTTTAACAGGACAGGTTCCACTCAGAACAGGCCTCACCATGGTCAATCAAAGTTGAGTGCACATGCTCAGCGTCATATCCAGAGGTTGTCTTTGAGAAACAGACGTATGAGTGCTGCCAGCATTGCTACAGAGGTTGAAGGGGTGGGAGTCAGCCTGTCAGTGCTCAGACCATACGCCGCACACTGCATCCAATTGGTCTGCATGGCTGTCATTCCCAGAAGGAAGCCTCTTCTAAAGATGATGCGTAAAAAAACAGTTTGCTGAAGACAAGCAGACTAAGGACATGGACTACTAGAATCATGTCCTGTGGTCTCTTGAGACCAAGATAAACCTATTTGGTTCAGATGGTGTCAAGCGTGCGTGGCAGCAATCAGGTGAGGAGTACAAAGACAAGTGTGTCTTGCCTACAGTCAAGCATGGTGGTGGGAGTGTCATGGTCTGGGGCTGCATGAGTGCTGCCGGCACTGGGAAGCTACAGTTCATTGAGGGAACCATGAATGCCAACATGTACTGTGACATACTGAAGCAGAGCATGATTCCTTTCCCTTCAGAGACTGGGCCACAGGGCATTATTCCAACATGATAACGATCTCCAAGATGACCACTGCCTTGCTAAAGAAGCTAAGGGTAAAAGTGATGAACTGACCAAGCATGTCTCCAGACCTAAACTCTATTGATCATCTGTGAGGCATCCTCAAATGGAAGGTGGAGGAGCGCAAGGTCTCTAACATCCACCAGCTCCGTGATGTCATCATGGAGGAGTGGAAGAGGACTCCAGTGGCAACATGTGAAGCTCTGGTGAACTCAATGCCCAAGACAGTGCTGGAAAATAATGGTGGCCACGCAAAATATTGACACTTTGGGCCCAACATGGACATTTGCATTTAAGGGTGTACTCACTTTTGTTGCCAGCGGATTAGACATTAATAGCTGTGTGTTGAGTTATTTTGAGGGGACAGCAAATTTACACTGTTATACAAGCTGTACACTCACTACTTTACATTGTAGCAAAGTGTCATTTCTTCAGTGTTGTCACATGAAAAGATATAATAAAATATTTACAAAATTGTGAGGGTTTTCTCACTTTTGTGAGATTCTGTATATAAATATTCATTTATTCATTTGTATATTTATTTATATACTTATATTTTTACCTTGGTTTAACTAGATGGACTTGTGTCAGCCAGACTAACTATGTAACAATTTACATTAATCATTGAAAAAGATCAACTTACCATTGCCAGAGTTGCAGGCAACAAATTCTAAGGTACTTGTACTGAAAGAAATATATAGGCTGCTGTTGTTGACCCTATTTAACCACTTTACCACCGGAGGATTTTGCTGTCTTACGTCCAGGCCACTTTTTGCTATTCGGCACTGTGCGAATTTAACTGACAATTGTGCGGTCATGCAACGCCGTACCCAAACGAAATTTATGTTCTTTTTTTCCCACAAACAGAGCTTTCTTTTGGTGGTATTTGATCACCTCTTCGCTTTTTATTTTTTGCGATATTAATAAAAAAATGTGAAAATTTTGAAAAAATAACAATATTTTCAATTTTTGTCATATATTTAGGCCAAAATGTATTTAGCTACATGTCTTTGACAAAAAAATTCTCAATGAGCGTATTTTTAACTGCTTTATGACCGGAAGGTTTTACCCCATTCCTGACCAGGCCATATTTTGCGATTCGGCACTGCATTACTTTAACGGACAATTGCGCGGTCGTGCAACGCTGTACCCAAAAAAAAAAAAGAGCAACAATTTTGTAAAAACAACAATATTTTTCACATTTTTTTATATGAAATTCCCCCCCCCCCCCCCCCAAAAAATGTAAAAATCTAAATTTTTTATCATTTTAGGCCAATTTTTTTTCTGCTACATATTTTTGGTAAAAAAAATCGCAATAAGCGTATTTTGATTGGTTTGCGCAAAAGTAATTGTGTTTACTAACTAAGGGAAAGATTTCTGTCATTTTTGGGGTTTTTTTTAACGAGTAATGGCGGCGATCTGCGATTTTTTTTGCTAGACTGCGACATTGCGGCAGACAGATCGGACCCTTGACTGACATTTTTAACACTTTTGGGGGTACCAGTGACATTACTACAGTAATCAGTGCTATACATATGCACTGTTACTGTAAAAATGACACTGGCAGCGAAGGGGTTCATTTTTATTGGAGAGGGAGGGGTTAATGTATGCCTGGTGCTTACTAACGTGTGTGGGGGGAGGTGACTGAGTGACACAGGGACAGATCGCAGGTTCAGCTATGATCACCGCCGCTCCTCCCCATGCCCGACTCCCTCTGTAACTGAATACAGCGGGAGCGAGCCTCCGGCGGCGCGCGCGCGCCGCCGAGAGATGGGAATGTCTGGTGACGTAGGTCTACGTCGCCAGATGATAACGAGCCACTTTGCCGCAGTACAATCAACGTGACTGGTCGGCAAGTGGTTAAAAATGCTAATTACATGGCTATCTCTGCTTCCATAGTTTTTGGATAACTGGCCAAAGACAAATACGCAGCAAGTGAAATTAGAGTGAAGTCACACCTCCTGATTTCCATACTACTTTTTGTCAGTGACTCAGTTAGTACCAAAGCCCAGAATAGCACAGAGGATTGAAACATTTAAATTAAGATGAGATCAGCAGTGGCAGCCAATGTCTTTCTTTACCTAAACCACTTTTATTGATCTGAATCTATTGTATAGTACTGCTTTATGTATTTGTTTCTTTTCAAGGCAGTTGATATTAGTGATCGACTGATATCGTTTTTCATTGCCGAATATTTTGGTCAATATTTTGGCCGATATTTTCGTACATTTTAATTTTTTTTTTTTCTTGACAGGTACTCTTGTGGAGGGATCTGGGGGTCTAAATGACCCAAAACCCCTCTTCTGCACTTAAAAGCATTCAAAATGCCAAGTTTGGCTGTTTTGAATGCTGTCATTTTCTTTTAATTTGGCGCCAGTACCCAAAAGTGATGTCATGACATCACTTCCAGGTTTTTGCATGGAGACCCGAATGCAGCTTTGATGGGGACTTCGGTGGCCGTGCAGGCTGGTTGCCCGGTTCTCCCGGTGGGACGGAAGACTAGGGTGAGCCGCGGAAGGCGGCAGGAGGGGTGGACGTCCCCTCCCGCTCCTTGTAATGACAGCCGAATGGCTTCTCAGCCGCATTGGTTGTCATTACAAGACAGCGGACCGTCGGCTATGGTTGCCGGTACCGGGGTGATGCCTCTAGCTGCAGGCAACACTCCGGTACAAGCACTTTTCCAAAATATCGGCAATATCGGTAACCTGCGGGGCCGATTCCAATATATATCGGGGAAAGTGCATATCGGCCCTCGATATACCGGCTTAGCCGATAATCGGTCGATCCCTAGTTGATATGCATTCCATTATTATACAGTAATTTGTGAAATTATCATTAACTCTTTAACCAACTATATTCTAGTAAAGGATATGAAAATTACATTTCAACACCTAATCTATAACAATTGGAAAAGAAAAAAAGAAAATGGAAATAAAGAAAGCTAATGCCAATAAAGTAAGTAACGTTCGGTGACAGCCTACACCAAGGGCAGAAGCTTGAACTGCAAAAGCCCCAACAGTAAAACTGGCTATATTAGTTATACATGTCAGTAAAGAAACACAACCTATTAAATCTATTTTAAGGCTAAGGGATGCTATCCAACATATAATGACATGTCCACATGGGTGCTAATACTTGCTGTTGCTTTGCCACTCTTTATTAAAAAAGGTCAAAGTTTTAAAACAGCACTTCCTACCTAACATGTAAGTATTGCTAGCTATCTGTTCTGTTTATACAGGACCAGTCTGATGGTGAATTATTTATGTATATATTGTAGGAAAAATGTTATTGTAACCCAAAATGGTTTCTGGTATCATACAAGTACTTTTTTTTTTTTTTTTTATGAAAATAAGATAATATTTTTGGATTAATAGAGCCCAGCTTTATGCCCACAGTACATATTTAAGTATTTCTTAAACATCTGGTAAAATTAGGAAATTACATTTAATTAGAGTCATTGAAAAGATAAACTGGGTTTTGGCATGCAACAAACCGCCACCACAGTAACACAGCTCAATAGACTCTGCCAGCTGAATTCATTGTTAATGAGGCAGCCAATCACTGGTTCTGATGATGCAAGCGTAACTTAAGTTACAGTATAAAAGTACAGATGAGCTGCAGATGATTTATTAGTGTGACAGGTTCCACTCTAGTAACAGTAAGTAGGAGTCTTTGACGTTTCAATATCCTATAACATAGACCACGAAGTAAGGGTAAACATTACAGTTGACTAAATGAGAACATGATAAAGGTACGTGCTTGCTGCTATTTTTACCTGTGCATTTTAGTAGTTCTTCCATCAGTGGAACTGAATGACAACGATCAAGCAGCTAATAAGGACACTCTGTGCACTTCTTGCTCCTTGAGGCAGAACAGCAAGTCTACAAGACTAGAAGCTATAAAATTCCAGATACTTAGCAAGCTTCGCTTGGAACAAGCACCTAACATCACCAAGGAAGTTATAAA
This sequence comes from Pelophylax lessonae, assembly GCF_965119305.1. Classification (NCBI taxonomy): domain Eukaryota; kingdom Metazoa; phylum Chordata; class Amphibia; order Anura; family Ranidae; genus Pelophylax; species Pelophylax lessonae. The sequence continues at coordinate 180,967,811 of NC_138773.1, read as the reverse complement.
ACAAATGTTGCCAAAAGCTCCACCTCTGCAAGACATAATAGACCAGTATGATGTTCAAAGCGATGCAAGCATTGAGGGGTCTTTGGAAGACGATGATTATCATGCCACCCCTGAAACATTCATTATAATGCCAACAGAAAGTAAGTATGTCATGTTTGGACTGGATTAGCTATGTCGTTTTTTGGTAATTGCTTGCATGTTATCACTTTGTATTTAAAACCTTGAGGGTTAGTTCAAATTGCATGAGAATTCAAGTACTTATGGAAGTCCAAACTACTGCATATCTGATATTACTGATTTAGCCACTGTATTGGAGCTTCTAAGTTAGAGATTATACATTAACTGTAAAAATGTTTGCGTTGAAGTGTATAGGTTTGCATAAATCATTCAAATAGAACAACATTCGAATAACTAATTCCACAGTGGCAAAAACTGTCAGGAGCCCAATAATACCTTGGAAATGTTACATTACCAGATCCCTTTACTGCCAGCACCCCACAAAGTTCAAGTGTAACATCAGCCAAGGTACATTATTAGTCATGCCATTAAACCATGGAGCTATAAAATCTTTACAATTATGGAAAAAGCCTAAAGAATCATGGAATTTTTAGATATTTTTCTGATCTAAAGATAATATCTTTACAATTATGGAAAAAGCCTAAAGAATCATGGAATTTTTAGATACTTTTCTGACCTAAAGATAAAAACAATGCGATAACATACTTTTTTTGTTGTTACAGTGCAAGAATGCATGTTAATTGTTCCATAAGATGTTTAGGTTAGTATATGTAAAAGCAGAATGTTAATGGTAACAGCTCATAGATATTTGATATTCTATACCAGGGTTTCTCCTGAGGTTGCTAGGAGTTCCTTGAGCAATGGGCAATTTCTGCCTCTCAGATAAGTTCCCAATGATATATTTGTTCCTTTTAGCTATCTATAAGGGGGTAATTCTTCCCAACGATGACAAGAGTAAGGAGCATTCTTCCCACTGACTGTCACAGCAATGTGTCATGAGTTGTAGATTTTTAATTTTTAGCAGGGGTTCCCCAAGACCAGAAATGTTCCTCTGTGTTGAAAAGGTTGAGAAAGGCTGTTCTATACTATAATTTCTAATAATGTTTGTAAGGCTGTAAGGATGTAAGCATTCATTTAAAAAAAAATAATAATATCCAGCTCTCTTGAAACTTCTACATTTTTGGGTTCCATGGGCTCCAATATTAAAATCAACCCAAACACTTACAGGGGGATGTATTATCTTTATGTATTCATAAAACATCATTTGATGCAATCTCACTTTTCTGATTTTGGGGGTTTGATAGCACACTTAACTGTGCATAAAGTAAATGACTTGTGTTAAAGTGCACTCTAAAGTATATCTAAACCCCCAAACAAATTAAATATATTGCTGCTTACCAGTCCTTAGAAGAGGTGGCTGCATTTGTTTTCTTTTTCAGCTTTTTTCCTACTGGGTAGTCCTGGAAATAACCAACTTCCTATCCCTGGGTGGATATGCCCACTACTCCACTGTATCTATTGAAGAAGCCATGTTTGTTACCCAGGGAGGATTTCAAACATGCCTTTGCTCAAATCTATTGCATGGGGGATGGGTAGATTAGTAATATACAATCCAAAAATAAGGATGTCGTTGCTACCGTTTCAGCACACATGAAGTGGCAAGATAAGCAGGTGTATTCTATACTTGCTACAAAAATGTTCTTAGTCTGAAAAGTATAAACTAATGTCGCTGCAACATATAAGATTTTATGTTTTTGAGTTTAGTATTCAAGGTATATGCCTTTGATTTATGATCCTGTCTTATTTTGAATAAACCTACTATAAAAGTGTAAGTGCTCCCCTTCATAATGTCAAAATAAGTCTTGTACACATTTTAACAGAGTGCAGCATTACATATATTGGCCATCAGCAGAACTCTGTTTAAAACAGAAACATTTTATAACTTATAATGCCAGATGTGTTTGGATCTCTATATATAATCTATTAAAAGTTGTTTCTCTTTTTCAAAAGCTAGGAGGGCTGCTAACTAGCCAATTCCCTAAAATAGATAACCACAGAAATATGTTGTTCAAACTGCTGGAAGACCATTGGGAGTAAGTAGAAGGCATGCTATATCTGTGCCTGCCTCCAACATTGACAGCTATGGCATGCTTGGGAAGGAGCTTCTAGGTTTTTGAAACGCGTTGGTTTGTGTTAAAGAGCAATTGAGACAAAAGCCAAGAGAACTCTTTCAAAGAAATGGTTATTTTTGTGAAGTTACACTGGGGTTGTAATATTGGCAATTTAGAAGTTTATAATCAAATAGTACCTTGTGGCATTCATTCATAGCCCTCTATAAATAATTAACATATGAAAGCAAAGCTGGACTTTATTCACTGGAGGCACACAACACAACACCTCTCTGGTAAGATCATTTCTTACATACAGGGCATTTTTTTTGTTTTGCAGGCAGAACCAGGTTTCTTCTTGGCCAACCACAGCTGTGGTCTAAGACAGCAAGACTGCCAGTGGTGGCACACGTTCAACTGTAAATCATACTGTGGACTTAAAGTAAAAGTAAATCCATCAATTTAACAGTTTAAAAAAAAAAAAACAATTACATTTCTGTAGCGTAACGGAGATATAACTGTCAGATTGGTTGTGCTCTCAACCAAACTGTCAAACCATCCAATTGCTAGTGTCATAACTGATCACATGTGCCAGTAAAGATTAAACAGAGGTCAAGATGGCAGCTTCCTTGGCTGAAAACAATAGGAGGGTATACTTCCACTTTAAGTCAAGTTAGCCTAGCTGGCCTTAGTCTTGATGTGTCTTGCGTTGTTATGATGTGTGATCTCGTTGATGGGCTAGCTAGTCCACTGTGATATGGAGGGAAGCAATACAGAATAGTTGGCCTAGGGTGACTAGTAGAAATAAACTCAACCCTGATTACACTATTACAACAACCTGTAAATAAGCAATGTATTTTTACCAATTAAGCATAAAAATATATGGCTAAAAAATATATAGTGGAAGCCACCTTTTTGCCTCTGCCCCTTACTGGCACTGGCATACTGTGCTTAAAGGTAAATACAATGCTGTATATAAGAGTTCATTTTTTAAATGATTCTGGTTATATTATTCTCTCACAGGGCCATTTGGTGTGGGGGGACCATATAACAAAACCATTACGAATTTCCACTGTTTCTCTAATCTCAATCCCCAACACATTTACTGAACTGATATTAAAGCAGTATTAGACCCAAAAGCAGACATTTATTATATTATAGCTACTAATTCTTTGAAGTGATGGCTGCACTAGTTTTCTTATTATAGGCTTTCTTTCCTATATTTTCATCTGGCTAGAAAGACTGTTGTTTTTTTTTGTTTTTTTCAAATTCTTTATCAGACTGTTGTTTTTTTAACAGAACAAGCTCTCCTGCAAAGGTATCAGTTAGAGTGTTGAGACAAACCATTTACCACGGACAGGGGTGCTGACAATGATCAGCTTTTATTTATTCATGTAAAAACTATCATTCCAACAGAAAAAAAAACTGTTGCTGTAACTGTTTGTGTAACTGCAGATTGAGCTGGAGTTTGGCTTCAATTTGTTAGCGTATCAAAATCTGCTAATACATCTAACACCCCCCCCCCCCACCAGACTGACAATGCTGCTGTCCAAAGGTGCCCTTGTGCTCCTTCATCCTGAGTGGGGATCTCTAATACAGGAGGTGTTACTAGCCAGACCACAGGGTAAAAACAGAGGGGAAAATGTCATAAAAAGAAAACAAATGCCACCACATCTAAGGGTTGGTAAGCTGCAATGAATTACATTTTTTGATTTGGGCTTATTACTGCTTTAAAATCTGACAGGTTTCATAGGGATAGAATGGATGTTTTCAAACTGGATATAAATTATTCCCTATTTCTTTTTGTACATCACGGGACACAGATCCATAAATCATAACATATGGGTTATATAGCCAGCTACAGGTGAAGGACACTGACAACCAATCAGAAAGGATGTCCCCCTATAAAACACCTTCCACACAGGAAGTACCTTAGTTTTTTCACCAGTGTCTAAAGGTGATGGTCATGGGGGGGAGTCTCTCCACATATTCTTCAAAGAAGAAGAAAAAAGATTATGCTATATACCCTTATCAAAGATCACCGAATCTAAGGGGTTAGCTATCAGATACATCTAAAAAAGTCAGAAGACTAAAAAGATGGTACCTGAGCCTTGGGAAGCAGTTACAAGGTTTTGCCTGTAATGTTGTCCTTTTTAGGCGCTGGGCCCTGGGATCTGGACCCGTAGTAACACCCATCCCCAAAGGGTTGCTCTACAGGTCCAAGGCCGTGTCCCCTCTAAAACAAGGGGACCCAGTCCTTGAAGATCGGCAAGACAAAGCTCACAGTGATGGGTGAAGATTGGATTCCTGTTTCAAACAGAATCCTGCAGCAGGACTGGTAAGTCCAATTTAAAATATTTACACATACAGCAAATGTAAATATTTTATGCACTGTTCCCTTTAAAAGATAACAGGAACGGAGTACCATGTGGGTTTCTGCATAAGACTATGGATGTTAAGCTATGCAAATACATCTTGTGCAGTTGTGGTATGGATACAAAGATTGTTTAAACATTATTTCTTTGCCTCTTTGTTTGACACACTGTTTTAACCCAGGGCTGATCACCTGAAAGGTATTAGCTGTGACAAACCAAATTCGGCCTAAGCTGCTCTTACCCCATGTTGTTGTCTTCGCCTTGACGCGAAATCGCCCACGTGTTCGTCTCCTCCCTCGATAGCATGTCTGTGGTGAAGGCCCATTCACGTACGCACGAATCTTCACCCTTTTAAAACGGGTGTACCCTGCATGGAGGGCGTGTTTGCACGAGATTGGTGTGCACGTGGACACCACCTAGCATGGCGCGTACGCGCAATACTGTATAAATCGGCACGATTAAAAGGAACTGTTTCCAACGCGCTAGCCTCTGTCAGAGGCTGAAGGGGACACAGAGCAGCAGCAGCTGGGTTGCATAAGTTACTGTGGGTGTATGTTACTGGCACAAACAGGTCCTGTATCTTTGGGATAATCAGTGCTGTGTGTGATAAGCTGTATAAGCTTGGCACAAGCCTTGAGTACACTAAAGTTAGTACCTCAAGTTTGTCTTGCTATAAAGAAATGTCTGCCCGTAAGAGGGCTGGGGGGGCACAGTTGGAAGGGGCACTAAGATGCCGCCATCTGGCCTTGAAGGTCCTAGCTGTGCTTCCTCTGTGTCTACTCCCCCTGAAGAGCCAGAGGTGACTAGCCAATCTGAGCCATTACGGTTGTCAGGTATAGTAGCTACTCCAGGTGCTTCTGCCTCAACATATGTCACTAAGGACTAGTTGGCATCGGCATTAGCAAGCCTTGAGGGTAAGATTGCTGGCATGATTGTAGCATCACAAGGAGGGAGAAATGTGATAGATCCCCCTCACCTGAGCCACTCCCTGAATAAGTTCAGGATTGGGCAGAGGATGTGGAAGAAGTAGCTGATGATGACCCTATGGAAGGTCAAGCTGAGGTTTCCACTTATGAGGAGTCAGGGTCATAGGAGTCTTTATCAGCCTCTCAAACCCAGCCTGGTCTGGATACAAATTTCCTCCCTTAGAGATGGCTGAAGTCTCTTTTTCCTTTCAAGGCTCATTGCGCCCTGCTCATAGTCCTCAGACATTTCCCATACATCTGCTCTTGGAGCAAGTAATGTATAATGATTGGAATCATCCTGATAGGATTTTTGTTCCTTCTAAAATGTTTTCTCTATTGTATCCTATTGAGGAAATATTTACTAAGAAATGGAAAATACCCACTGTGGATGCTGCAATTTCTTTGGTTAACAAGAGTTTAACCTGCCCTGTGGATACTGCCCAGATTTTTAAAGATCCAGCAGATAAAAAGTTGGAATCTTTATTGAAAGCCTCCTTTGCTGTTGCTGGATCTGGGATACAACCAGCAGTAGCAGCCATAGGAGTTTGTCAGTCTTTAAAAGACTGTATGAAGCGAGTGTCCAAGACAGTTCCTTCTCAAGGAGAGTCTGTGGAAGATCTGCCAGATCTGCCTCGCACTTTATGTTTCGCAGTTGATACTTTTACAGACTCCATACGGCAAATGTCACGCTTTGCTCTTATGACAGTGCATATGCGCAGAATCCTTTGGTTAAAGAGCTGGTCTGCGGAATTACCATGTAAAAGTGGCTGGCTTCCCTTTTCAGGGAGAACACCTTTTTGGTGACGATCTGGATAAGGATATCCAAAAGATCTCTGGGGGAATAGTACGTTGCTACCTGTAAAAAGGAAGAGCAATCATCCCTCTTTTAAGATCCCCAGCACTCATACTACCAGTGCTTCTAATTCCAGATGGTGGAGATGGCCTCAGTCATCATCTGGGTCCAGAACCAAGCCTTCAGGGCAGGGACAGAAAAAGCCCTGGGCCCAGAGATCAGTCAAGTCTTCCTCTAAGCCTTCTCTGTGAAGGGGCGCCCCCACTTACTTGGGTGGGGTGAAGGCTGCTTTGGTTCTCAAAGCTTTGAGTGGAAACAATCCAAGACAACTGGGTTATCTCCACCATCTCGCAGGGGTACAAACTGTAATTTCGAGTGTTCCGGCATCCTCGCTTTGCAAGGTCAAGCATACTGAAAGATACCCTAAAAAGATGATCTCTCTTTCTGGCGTTGGACCAGCGGAGGGCCCAAAGAGTGATAACGAAGGTTCTGGAGAACTAAAGGTTCAGGGGTTTTTACTCAAACCTGTTCATAATCCCCAAACCAAATGGGGATGTGAGACCTATTCTGGATCTCAAAGCTCTAAACCAGTTTCTGAACGCTCGTACTTTGCATAAGGAGTCAATTAGTTCAGTCATAGCCTCCCTGCAGGGTGAGGAATTTCTAGAATCTATCGACATCAAGGATGCATATCTTCACTTGCCTATATTTCAGGCTCATCCATGGTTTCTACGATTTGCAGTGAAAAATAATTTTCAGTTGGTGTCCCTACCCGTCGGGTTAGCTACCGCTCCAAGACTGTTTACAAAGATCCTAGCTCCAGTATTGGCTGTTCTAAGGTCCCAAGGGATATCTGTGATAGGATATCTGGACGATCTATTACTTATAGATCGATCGGCTTCGGTTCTAAGTCTAAATGTCCTCCAGACAGTACAGTTCCTAGAATTTCTGGCTTGGATTCTGAACTTGGCAAAGTCAGCATTAGAGCTGGTCCAGCGTCTGGAATATCTGTGTTTCCTTATGAAAGCAGAAAAGACAAAGGTATTCTTGCCAACAAGAAAGGTCACAGACCTGAAGGATTTGGTTTGGTCCATAGTAAGGCTGAGATATCCTTCTGTACATCTATGCATGAAGTTATTGGGAAAAATAGTGTCCGCATTCGAGGAAATTGCCTATGCTCAATTCCATGCCAGACCCATGCAGAACAACATTCTGTCTACATAGCCCGGAAAGGTTCAGTCTCTGGACTGGTCCATGTCTCTGGTACCAAGAGTACTTCAGAGTCTGAATTGGTGGTTGGTGACCAGAAATCTGGAGAAGAGGAAATCATTTCTTCCGGCAAGGTGGTGACTACAGATGCCAGTCTCTCCGGCTGGGAAGCGGTTCTAGAGGAAGCCACTGTCCAGGGGAAATGGTCTTCGGTAGAGAAAGGTCTCCCCATCAACATTCTGGAAATCCTAGCAGTCAGTTGGACTTTGAAATACTGGACGCCCAGACTTCGGGGTGCAATCCGACAATGCCACAGCTGTGGCTTATAACAACCATCAAGAAGGCACAATTTTCTGAGCCGTCAACCGATGTTTCCGGGGTAATAGTCCTTACATCCCGAGATTTTTCAATCAATCTGCCTACGCGGGGAGGGGGGGGGGTCCCAAATGTAGATCTGTTGGCATCCAGGTTAAACAAGTTGAAGAGATTTGTGTCCAGGACCAGGGATCCACTCGCAGTCAGAGTGGATGCTTTAGTGATTCCTTGAAAGAAGTATTCCCTGATTTATGCCTTTCCTCCGGTGCAGCTGATACCACGTCTGTTGCACAGGATCCAGCTAGAGGGAAAACCAGTAATCCTGGTAGCTTCGGCATGGCCGAGAAGGGTTTGGTATGCACAAATCCAAAGGTTGGCAGTGACAAGGCCTTGGGCCCTTCCACTGTGTCCGGATCTACTCCACCCTGCTTTACAGTCTCTAAATTTGACAGCTTGGCTATTGAAGCCTTATTCTTGAAGGAGCGGGGTATATCTGGCCCTACAGTTTATACCCTGATAAATGATAGGAAACCAGTCTCTAGAAGAATTTATTACAGGGTCAGGAAATCCTACATTTTCCCGGGTGTGAAGCCAGGAAATGGCAACCCCGCAAATGTATCATCGGGAGAATTCTAGCTTTTTCTTGAAGGAGGGGTAGATATGAAATTAGCCTTCAGCACTATTAAAGGGCAAATGTCAGCCTTATCGGTTTTCTTCCAAGAACTGATCGCTTCCCATTCGTTGGTTCAGACCTTCGTCCGGGAATGTTACGTTTGCTTCCACCTGTGAAGCTACCATTATGTCCTTGGGATTTAAATTTGGTGCTGGCAGTTTTACAAAAATAGCCTTTTGAGCCCATGGGGCAGGTTCCCCTGGTTCTGACCAGGAAACTGGTCTTTTTGATTGCGATAACTTCGGTCAGAAGGGAATCGGAACTAGCAGCTCTTTCTTGTAATCATCATGATAGGGGGATTCTACGTCCACACCCAGGTTTTTTGCCCACAGTGGTGTCCACCTTTCATTTGAATCAAGACATTATACTACCTTCCTTTTTTCCAGATCCTCATTTAGAGGAGGAAAAGTTATTGCATTCTGTTGATGTAATGCATGCACTTAAGATTTACTTGAAAAGATCAGCTCAGATTTGTAAGACTGATCTCTTGCTTGTGCTGCCAGAAGGGCCCAGGAAAGGGTTGGCAGCATCCAAGTCTATGACTTCTCATTGGATTCGCCAGGTGTATGATATAGAAAGGAAGGTTCCACCTTTTCCTGAAAAGGCACATTCTGCAAGGGGAGTAGGTGCCTCTTGGGCCCTTCGTCAGCAAGGCCACGACCTGGTCGTCAGTGCATATGTTCACTCGTTTCTATCGAGTGGATGTTGGGACCCAGGAAGAATCTGCATTTGGCCTCAGTGTTCTGCAGGCAGCGGTATAGTCCCTTTTGTGGTCTCATATCAGTATTTTTGATGTCCCCCTCCCCTCAGATACATTGCTTTGGGACATCCCATATGTTATGATTTATGGCTCTGTGTCCCGTGATGTACAAAAAGAAAAATAGATTTTTAATACATACTTACCTGTAAAATCCATTTCTTGAAGTACAAAGTACATGACAGGACACAAAGGTCCCTCCCCTCTTTTTTGGGGCCTTTATTGCTTGCTACAAAACTGAGGTACTTCCTGTGTGAGAGGGGTTACATAGGGGGACATCCTTTCTGACTGGTTGCCAGTGTCCTTCACCTGTAGGTGGCTATATAACCCATATGTTATGATGTATGGCTCTGTGTCCCGTGATGTATTTCAAGAAATGGATTTTAAAGGTAGGTATGTATTAAAAATCCATTTATTCGACTGTATTAACCATATGCAGCTACTATTTGCATAAATCAATGGGCAACCAGACAGATCTAGGCCCCTATTTTCTTTGGCTCCACATAAGTCAAATGGTTTGCTATGGCTATAGTTACAATTTTGTATACTAACATTAGTGTGTTTGGTTGAGTACCTGGAATATGCCTAAAGCCAAAATGTTTCTAAAACAATATTTGTGTTCATACAGAATAAATATAAAAAAAAGTACAAGTGCAAATTTCGCAAGGTATTTAAAAGCAACCCCCAATATAACAGAGTTTGTTGTGTATGCTTTCATAAAATGTGAATGTTCCTCTTTTTTAATTTCACATTTGCACCCTCTGTTAACAATACCTAGAAAATTCACTGTTAGCATGGCCTATCTATCTTTCCACCTACCTATCTATTCATCTATAAAAAGTTCTGGGAAGAAATAAATAGTTTTTAATACACAGCAGTGATCTAAGTACTGATCTAGGAACAGTAAAAAGGGAAGTAGCTTTAAATCATATCTCGTTGAGTAACATTCTGCCAGGAAATGGCATTTGGCTGAAATGTTGGCAAGAAGGGCAGCTGCTTATATATTATACAAATGTAAGTGATAATGCTTCTCTATTCAAAGCATTTAAAACATACTGATCATGTACCAAAATATGCCGAAGCAATTTTTGCACTTACATAACTTTATGGCAATAACTCTTTATGATTTTATAGCCAAGATAGGCAGCAGCAGCTGCAGTAGAAAGTTGTGTGCTCAAAGACGGACTCCTTATGTACAGAACTGCTTGTGGTTCTTAGAAACAGGTAACTTGATGTACAAGCCAGCACTGGAAATGATCCAGTTTCCTATCTCCTCTCACTTTCACTACCAATTATAGTTAGGACAAAACTATTTTTTTGGAAGTTGTAATAAAAAGACACATATTTGTGTCATGAAAGGATCAATAAATCAAAAAAATACAGACAGATAGATAGATAGATAGATAGATAGATAGATAGATAGATAGATAGATAGATAGATAGATAGATAGAATCTGTTACTAACCGAAAGCCACTACGATAAGCAACTAAATCCGCAATTGTATCACAATCATGTGAATGAATGTCGGGACTTAATTTCAATGTTGCAAAATTATTTACTATATTTTTCTACAGTGAAAATAAATCAGCTAGGAAAATGTATAATGTTTAGCCCCTAAAGCAGAGGTGGGGAACCTGCGGCCCGCGGGCCGCATGCAGCCCGCACGATCGTGACGTCCGGCCCCCCTCCCCGTGCCGCTGTGTCAGAAGGAGCAGATGGCTCCGTCCTGACACTGAGTCTCCGAAAAGGGTGGACCCGAGGCGCAGAGCAGTGCGCCTCGAGCCCGCCCATTTGTGTGACAATAGCAAAAGAAAATTCGCTATTGTCTCACGGATCCTCCTCGGCCAATGCCATTGCCGAGGAGGAGGCGGGACGCGGGAGGACTCGAAGAGACGCGGGGACTGAAGAGAGGAAGCTGCCGCTACAACAGGTAAGTCAAGTGCACTGGTCTGGGGCGCTTGGCACGCTGTTCACTCTGCATTTTAAGGGGGCACGCTGTTCACTCTGCATTGTAAGGGGGCACGCTGTTCACTCTGCATTTTAAGGGGGCATGCTGTTCACTCTGCATTTTAAGGGGGCACGCTGTTCACTCTGCATTTTAAGGGGGCACGCTGTTCACTCTGCATTTTAAGGGAGCACGCTGTTCACTCTGCATTGTGGTCAGTCTGCATTGAAGGGGGCATGCTTTGGTCAGTCTGCATTGTAAGGGGGCACGCTGTGGTCAGTCTGCGTTGTAAGGGGGCACGCTGTGGTCAGTCTGCATTGTAAGGGGGCATGCAGTGGTCAGTCTGCATTGTAAGGGGGCACGCTTTGGTCAGTCTGCATTGTAAGGGGACACGCTGTGGTCTCTCTGCATTGAAAGGGGGCACTCTGTGGTCTCTCTGTATTGAAAGGGGGCACGCTGTGGTCTCTCTGCATTAAAAGGGGGCACACTGTGGTCTTTCTGCATTGAAAGGGGGCACGCTGTGGTCACTCTGCATTGAAAGGGGGCACGCTGTGGTCAAATATAACAGGCTAATATTTAAGTTGATTATTTTGTACGGCCCCTGAATGATGTTACAAAAATCCAAATGGCCCTTGGCAGAAAAAAGGTTCCCCACCCCTGCCCTAAAGGGTGAACAACTGGTATTCAGATACATTCTCTTTAGTGTAGTAGTACAAGTAAAGCATAATGAAACCCACACTATCCAAACAGGTTGCTGTTTTGCATGCTGGAGTCACTTCCATAACATATCAAATATACATTTTTGGTAAAGCTTGGGTAAAAGCTGTATAAAAACTGTATACAGACAAATATTATAGTTAAGGATATTACATTTAGTTTTTTCTTATCTTATGTACCTTATATTGCAAAAGCAATTTGATAATGACATATGACTATTCAGAGTCAAGAAATTGTCTGTAAATTTTCTATCTCCAAATATCTTAGTTTAGCATCCCAGAAAATCCTGAATACTCATTTTTTCCCCTTTACTTATCAGATGATTTGGACTATGAAACATCCAAAATGAAAAAATGCTGTTATTTCAAACTGAACTCTGAAATTCAGTCATCTAAAATATCCAAGGCGCAATTATGGATACATCTAAAGCCTGTCCAAATGCCTGCAACAGTTGTGGTGCAAATCCTGAGACTCATTAAACCCTTGAAAGATGGTACAAGACACATTGGAATCCGAACATTAAAACTTGACATGAATCCAGGACCTGGAACTTGGCAAAGCTTCGATGTGAAAACTGTTCTGCAAAACTGGCTGAAGCAACCTGAAACCAATTTAGGCATTGAAATTAAAGCGTTGGTTGCAAATGGAGAAGACCTTGTCATTACCAACAATGAAAACGGCCTGGTAGGTTTCATACTGCACTTAACACTCTTTTAAAATTAATTCACAGCAATTGCTATTAAAGGCCAACTCAATTTAAAAATTTAATTCAATTAAAGTTGCAGTTTTGCATGTTTGCATGATGAATGAAAGAATTGTTTCTTATCTCATGAAGATTTAATTGGAGAGGCATTTCCATCAGAACCCCATTTTTGATATTTATGACATTAAATATTTTAATGGTATTGTCACACCTTCACCAATGGATTCCCCATAATGCAGAATATAGCTGGGAATCCAACTGAAAGATAGTGACATGTCTGTTAAGGACTTGGGGGGGGGGGGGGAGCAAAGGTACATAATATGAAAGTAATGTCTAATCATCAGAGTAAAAGAGAGCTCTAAAGCCCACAGGTGCCTCCTCAGAACTTTTGTATAGATTTGGTCATACACAATATTAGAAAAATCTAAGCAAGCTCTGTGTTTTAAATGTGTATAAATGTATCTCAGCCAGTATGGGACTTTAATCATGGCTAAATGACTAAACATTAGTCTTTTTGCATTAGTTAGAACAACACTCAATTTTCTTGCAATCATAAAATGTGAATGATACAAATCAACTGTATTAATGTCACCAAGATCATGAATGACATTCATGCACCTTACACTCAAGGTTGGGAAGCATCTCAGCTCTTTGCTTGAACAATTAAGCTGCCTTTTCTTTCTATTTTCTATTTCTATGTTTTGTGTTTCATTGCTTGAGTCAATGATTATATAAGGATATTTAGAAAATGTAAAACATTCAGCATTCAAATTATTTCTGCCATTCAGCAGTTCACCAGATATTTGCTTACGATTTAAATATTTTATTATATCACGATATTGAATTATATCTACACATTTTTAAAAACGAATTAGCATACCTAAAAATGTGCAAGGAATAAAAAATACATCATAAGGAAATACAACATAGGTTTTCAACCCTTTTATGCTGCCCAGTTATACAATATAGTCCAAACCTTTGAATATAAAGTATCAGCAGTCTATCTAGGCAAAGCATACAGGCATACTATAGTCTGCAAATCCACATAATTTACAGCAATCTGCTCTTACCTGCCTTTAATGCAATTCTGTGACATGTGCTGTTGAATGTAACTTCACTGGGTGATCACACTGTACTATGCGTCACAAGAAACCTACATTTCACAGAGTTGGGAAAACCCAAGCTATATACATACATCTCAATTAGTGTTTCAGAAATATTACAAATCAGGCAACATTATTTTCTCAAAGTGAGACTTAATCACATTCACTAAGGGGCAAATTCTTTTACAAAGTGCAACTTCCCTTGCAAAGTAAACAGCTTATTTTCCCTTAGTAAATCAACCCCAGTGTTTGATATTGCGCTAACCTAGCAATGGATCTAAGTCTTTTACAAAGTGAAGAGCTCTTAAAGTGGTTGTTACCCCAAAAACAAAACAAAAATTATGCTCCTGTCCCTTTATTGTGCAAGCTGTAGTATAGTGCTTTTCATTTTTTTAATTACCCCTTTGTATCTCCTAAAATACCTGTTTTATCCTGCCTGGTCCTAACTACAGAGAGCAGACCACATTTATCATGGCTGCTGAGCTATGGGATCGTGGTCAGGATACGTGTCTTCGTCATCCTCCTAACTACCCCCCTGAGAGCAGACCACATTTATCATGGCTGCTGTGCTATGGGATTGTGGTCAGGATACATGTCTTCATCATCCTCTTTTCCTCTTTGTCCTGTGTCCTCCTCCCCCCTCCCCTCCCTTCCCTGCCTGTCAGCTCTGTGTATGTGTGTGAGCTGCCTCTCCCATCCCCTCCTGCCACTATTAGTATTGATTTAAACATTTAAAAAAATTATTACCAGACCCTCTCTTGTATTCAGCTATAACACACTATGTAAGTGTATGTGGAAAACAAATCTTCAGGCCTGTCACGTGACTTCCCAGCTGCACTTTGCCCCATCTAAGTGCTGAGCTCCTCCTGCTGTAGCCCTGGATTGGACTAGAAAGTGGCTGGGAGTCACATGACCACCCTGAAGATATCTGCAATCCAGATACACTTACACAGTGTGTTATAGCTGAATACAAGAGAGGGGCTGGCAGCATATGCCAACCCAAGGTTACGAAAACTTTAAATCAATTACTAGTACATTACAAAGGGCACGTGTTAAATTAGGTTAGGTTTCCTTTCTGACATAACTTTCAACCGAATAGCCTTTTTTAAATGTGTTTAAAATCATCTCCTTGGAATAAATACCATCTCATACTTCTCAGTCTCGAAGACCATCATATGTGGAGTTACTTTGCACCCAGTGATCTTAGGTTTTGCAGTTCCAATTGACATGGCCTTTTCTCAATCACTGTTCTACCACTTCCAGTACAGCAACATACCCGTACCTCAGCGAACTTTCAGTGGTTATACCAGCATGATGCCTGAGTACCGTATTTTAGAGCCAGCGGTCGGCTCTCTCTTAATAGCAATTGGAGTGGCTGACTAGCCGCTTAATTGCTATTTACAAGCAGCAGGAGGGAACATCCCTCCTCCCGCAGCTTTCCATGGCTTGCTCGTGCTGTCCCATCCCACCAGGAAACCCGAGGGACCAGCCAGCACATCCACCAGCTGGTCGGACAGCCAAGCAAAGCCGGTATTGTAAAACAGAAGAGATGACATAACATCACTTCCGGTTTACTTGGAAACAATCAGCGCCATTTTTTTAAAAATCTAAAGCGTTCAAAAACACAGATCTTGGTGTTTTGAATGCTTTTAAGCGCAGAGAAGGGATTTGGGTTTTATATAGACCCCAGATCTCTCCATTAAAAGTACCTATCACATGCCTATTGCTGTCACAAGGATGTTTACATTCCTTGTGACAGCAATAAAAGTGATCACAAAAAAAAAAATCAAAGCAACAGTGGAAAAAAAAATAAATGAATAAAATAAATAAGAAATTACAAAAAAAGAGCATCCGTCCTCTCGCGCTCATGCACAAAGGCATATGACATAAAAAAATTGCAAAATCAACCAATTTATTCTCTGCTTTAACAAATATATAATGTTTTGGGGTTCTTCTAAATAATATTATAGCAAAAAATACTGATTGTTATATCTAAACAAAAAGTGCCAGAAAAGGTTTGGACTGGAGGTGGTTAATGGGCCACTATAGCAAAAACGATTGCAATTTGGTAACTGTACCAGGTTAACACCTACAGTCAGGTCCATAAATATTGGGACATTGACACAATTCTAATCTTTTTGGCTCTATACACCACCACAATGGATTTGAAATGAAACAAACAAGATGTGCTTTAACTGCAGACTTTCAGCTTTAATTTGAGGGTATTTACATCCAAATCAGGTGAACGGTGTAGGAATTACAACAGTTTGTATATGTACCTCCCACTTTTTAAGGGGCCAAAAGTAATGGGACAGATTAACAATCATAAATAAAACTTTCACTTTTTAATACTTGGTTGCAAATCCTTTGCAGTCAATTACAGCCTGAAGTCTGGAATGCATAGACATCACCAGACGCTGTGTTTCATCCCTGGTGATGCTCTGCCAGGCCTCTACTGCAACTGTCTTCAGTTCCTGCTTGTTCTTGGGGGATTTTCCCTTCAGTTTTGTCTTCAGCAAGTGAAACGCATGCTCAATCGGATTCAGGTTAAGTGATTGACTTGGCCATTGCATAACATTCCCTTAAAAAACTCTTTGGTTGCTTTCGAAGTATGCTTCGGGTTATTGTCCATCTGCACTGTGAAGCGCTGTCCAATGAGTTCAGAAGCATTTAGCTGAATATGAGCAGATAATATTGCCCGAAACACTTCAGAATTCCTCCTGCTGCTTTTGTCAGCAGTTACATCATCAATAAATACAAGAGAACCAGTTCCATTGGCAGCCATACATGCCCACGCCATGACACTACCACCACCATGCTTCACTGATGAGGTGGTATGCTTTGGATCATGAGCAGTTCCTTTCCTTCTCCATACTCTTCTCTTCCCATCACTCTGGTACAAGTTGATCTTGGTCTCATCTGTCCATAGAATATTGTTCCAGAATTGTGAAGGCTTTTTTAGATGTTGTTTGGCAAAATCTAATCTGGCCTTCCGGTGTTTCAGGCTCACCAATGGTTTACATCTTGTGGTGAACCCTCTGTATTCACTCTGGCGAAATCTTCTTTTGATTGTTGACGTTGACACACATATACCTACCCCTGGAGAGTGTTCGTGATCTGGCCAACTGTTGTGAAGAGTGTTTTCTTTCCACATGCAGACCAAGCTGTCTAACAAAAGGGGTTGGAAAAAAACATATAACACTGTTTGAGGTGCTTACAATTATCAGCTTTTTTCACACACACACAAAAAAAATTATCAACCTTTTTTCAAAAAGAAGGATAAACTGTTGCTGCACTATTGCTGATACTGAAACAGTATTAAACCCAGAACCAAAAATTGAATATGTTGCAGCTTACCAATCATTAGATGTGGTGGTTGCATTCATTTCAGTCTGAGGGGCGGAGAGTGTTAGATGTACTAGCAGATATAGATACTCTTACAAATTGAAGCTGGACCCTAGTTAACACTTTTAAGCAGTTACAGCAAACAGTTTTTTAGTTTTGGGATTAAGGTTTTACATAAATAAAAGCTGAGCCTTGTAAGCAACCCTGTCAGTGGTAAATGGTGTCTCTCATCCCTGTAACTGCTACATCTATAGGACAGCTTGTTCTGTTGAAAAACAATAGACATAATGGATTGGTCACCAGGTAAAAATAAAGGAAAGAAAGCTTTAGAAAGAAAGTGAATGCAGCCATTATATCTAAGAATTGGTAAGCTGCAATATAATACTGTAAATAAAAGGGATATACTCCACGCTAAGGAAGAAACGTGACCATAGTAGGCTGCAGCCTCCCTTAACTATAACCAAAAGGCTATATAAATATAGATAAAGAAAAGGAGGGAAATGGCGCTGTCTACTAAGAGAAAGATCCAACAAATACGGTAATATCAGAAAATTCAGGGCAATAGTAATAAATACTGTATGTGGCAATTAAAATGTGCAAATAATTCCAAAAAATAGCTGGTATGTTAATAAGTAAACAGTACTAAATAAATGCACAATAAAAAAAAAAAAATAGTATAAAGGTGTGCTTAGTGACAAAGTATATATACACGTGATAACGGAATGGTTGATTGGAAATAAAGTGACAAGGTGCACATATAAATATCAAAATTGAAGTGATGAGGTGCAATCTGACGATAAGAAGTAAACAATATGACAACTAAGGTAAAGTGGCACTGTGCACATAAATGTATCCAAAAAAGTGGAAATATGTCAGCTGGACAAGGTATAACCAATAAAGTGTCAATGTGCCCCTATAATCAAATAAAGTGACTGGGTGTCAGCTGACGGAAACAATCCATAAATGGTGTAAACAGGTGAGAACAATCTTCATGCGGTAATACCAGTGGTGACCCCGTGGTGGGTAATCTGGTGAGGTGCTTTGGTGACCCCTAAGGTAAGTAGCAAACTCGCCAGAAATACCCACCCACACAGGGGTATATATAGTGGCAAAAAAGGTGATCCCTCTGATAGATCCTGGTCCCTCAAGGTATCCTGATGTACAGGGATGTGCCAGGAGGTCCCTGTAGGGCTCCGGGATAATCTGGGGGTTCCTCTAAAGGATGTCCAGGGGTCTTGTAGGGTCCGCTCTTGGTGGGTGGGGTATTAATTCCAGTACTCCAGGAATATCAGCCAGTGTCAGCGGGACAGAGATTTAAATGGAAGGACCATGTAGAGTAACGAGAGGGCACATAGTGTGATACAGTATAAATGTATCCTTTATTATGTACAAGTAAAAATAAGTACTCACATTTAGGAAGTAAAGTACGAGCAGTAAACACGTCTCTGGAACGCAATGCGTTCCACACGCAAACCGGAACCGGAAGTGATGTGACGGCGCCGTACGCGTTTCGTCATCCAACGTCTTTTTTTCTATTGTGCATTTATTTAGTACCGTTTACCTATTAACATACCAGCTATTTTTTGGAATTCTTTGCACATTTTAATTGCCACATACAGTATTTATTACTATTGCCCTGAATTTTCTGATATTACCGTGTTTGTTGGATCTTTCTCTTAGTAGACAGCGCCATTTCCCTCCTTTTCTTTATCTGTAATACTGTAAATGCTTGCTTTTGAGTTTAATGGGGCCTTTTAGGTCCATTTAAAACTATACATTCATTTGAGTGCATCCTGTTTACAAGGTGACAATGCTGCTGTACAATTTCACTGTAGAATAAAACAGCATTAACACTTTGTTAAACTAAGTGGAAAAATAAAGGATCTACTGATAGGATCAACAGATTACATCATACCGTATATGTAATTTTTAATTTAGTCTTAAGTTCCACTTTAACTACTTACGGACCTCCCGCCGCAGTTTTACCGTGGTACTTTGACGTTAAATACCAGGGTTATGGCAGCAAATTGCTGCCACAACCCCAGTATTTTTTTAAACAACGGGCGGTCCGCTTTAACATAAGGGTGGTACCAGCAGCGGATTCGCCACGGGATCACCCTTATGGACGGCGGGAAAGGTGCTCCCCTCCCGCCGCTTCCCGGTCATTTTCTCCGCTTACCAGACCCGTTGGTAGCGGGGAAAATTATACGGTCCGCTGTCCCCTCAGGCAGAAAGTCGAGTGAGGGCAAGATGGCCCTCACTCTACTCTATGGCCTTGGAGGGCCGGAGCGACGTCATACATCGCTTCCTAGCAACGGATTTTAAGAACCGATTTTTTTTTCATCATGAAAAAAAATGACTTTTTTTTTATTACAAGGAATATTTACATTTCTTGTAATAGGAATAAAAGTGATCAAAATCTATTTATTTTTCTTAAAAATAGTGTAAAAATAAAAAATAAAAGATAAAGTAAATAGGAAAAATAAAATGAAAGCGTCCCATCCCCGTTAGCTTGCGCGCAGGAGCGAACGCATACGCAAGTCGTGCCCACATATGTAAATGGTGTTCAAACCATACATGTGAGGTATCACCGCGATCATTAGGGTGAGAGCAATAATTTGACCTCCTCTGTAACTCTAAACTGGTAACCTGTATACAATTTTTAAATGTATCGCCTATGGGGATTTTTAAGTGCCAATGTTCGTCGCTATTCCACGAAAGTGCACAATTTTGAAGCATGACATGTTGGGTATCTATTTACTCGGCGTAACATTATCTTTCATGTTATAGAAAACAATTGGGCTAACTTTACTGTTCTCTTATTTTTTAATTTAAAAAAGTGTATACTTTCCAAAAAAACTGCGTTTGTAAGACCGCTGCGCAAATAGGGTGTGATAAAAAATATTGCAACGATCTCCATTTTATTCTCTAGGGTCTCTGCCAAAATATATATATATATATATATATATATATATATATATATATATATATACATATATATATGTATATATATATATATATAATGTTTGGGGATTCTAAGTAATTTTCTAGGAAAAAAAAAAATAAAAATATTTCAACTTTGTAAACAACAAGTGTCAGAAAAAGGCCCAGTCCAAAAGTGGTTAATTCCCTTTAAAAATATTCTCCTTTTTTACATATTTTTTTGTTATATTCTTCACACTTAGTTTCTCCTAAGTAATCACTTAGATATGTAAGTCATAATATGAATGTAGATGGGTTTTGTGTTTGGGGTTTCAGCTACTTTCCGTGATTTTGGCAAAAGTCCCCCATATACAGTATCTCACAAAAGTGAGCACACCCCTCACATTTTTTGTAAATATTTTATTATAACTTTTCATGAGACAACACTGAAGAAATGACACTTTTCTACAATATAAAGTAATGAGTGTGCAGCTTGTATAACACTGTACATTTTCTGTCCATTTACAATAACTCAACACACAGCCATTAATGTCTAAACCGCTGGCAACAAAAGTGAGTACACCCCTATTAGCCATTTACCCTCCTCAGTGTCAAGTGACTCATTAGTGTTACAAGGTCTCAGGTGTGAATGGGAAGCAGATGTGTTAAATTTGGTGTTATCACTCTCACTCTCTCATATTGGTCACTGGAAGTTTAACATAGCACCTCATGGCAAAGAACTCTCTGAGGATCTTCTGAAGATAATGCACAAAAAAGTCCCCAAACTGTTTGCTGAAGACAAGCAGACTAAGGACATGGATTACTGGAACAATGTCCTGTGGTCTAATGAGACCAAGATAAACTTATTTGATTCAGATGGTGTCAAGCATGTGTGGCAGCAACCAGGTGAGGAGTACAAAGACAAGTGTGTCTTTCCTACAGTCAACCACGGTGGTGGGAGTGTCATGGTCTGGGGCTGCATGAGTGCTGCCGGCACTGGGGAGCTACAGTTCATTGAGGGAACCATGAATGCCAACATGTACTGTGACAAACTGAAGCAGAGCATGATTCCCTCCCTTCGGAGATTGGGCTGCAGGGCAGTATTCAAACATGACAACGACCCCAAACACACCTCCAAGATGACCACTGCCTTGCTAATGAAGCTGAGGGTAAAGGTGATGGACTGGCCAAGCATGTCTCCACAACTAAACCCTATTGAGCATCTGTGGGACATCCTCAAACGGAAGGTGGAGGAGTGCAAGGTCTCCAACATCCAACATCCACCAGCTCCGTGATGTCATCATGGAGGAATGGAAGAGGACTCCAGTGGCAACCTGTGAAGCTCTGGTGAACTCCATGCTCAAGAGGGTTAAGGCAGTGCTGGGAAATAATGGTGGCCACACAAAATATTGACACTTTGGGCCCAATTTGGACATTTAAACTTAGGGGTGTACTCACTTTTGTTGCCAGCAGTTTAGACATTAATGGCTGAGTGTTGAGTTATTTTGAGGGGACAGAAAATTTACACTGTTATACAAGCTGTACACTCACTACTTTACATTGTAGCAAAGTGTCATTTCTTCAGTATTGTCACATGAAAAGATATAATAAAATATTTACAAAAATGTGAGGGATTTGCTCACTTTTGTGAGATACTGTACTGTATAATAACAAGTTTTTTAAAAAGGCTTATTTTTTCCACTTCCAATGTAGTTTTATCCAATCCAATGTAGGTAAATCCAATTTTTGTCTATCCTCATCTCCCAAAGAGACACAAAGAGGTTTCTACTATAACAAATTACTTTTTTTACACGTTATTAAAATAGAGTCCTACAATAAATAACAAATATGGCTGCCCATAGAAAAAATATGTGCTGCAGCACTTTAAGTTCATCTCTAGGAAAATGTCTTTCTTTTTATTTTTTGATAAATTTAGGAGGGATTAGACCCTCTGTCAAGTTCGAAATGTCAGAAGGGGAGATTGACCCTTCTATATTGTACCACCATTGTCTTCTAGAATGAAAGTAAGGGGAAATCCAAAACTTTAGAGTTGTTCCCAGAAGGGAAAATCTTCCAATGGCTATACCTATTCCAGGGACAACTGTCTAAGGCAGGAATTCCCCTAATTTCCTGTAGTGTTTATTGGGAAGAAAGGTAAGGCAAATTTCCATGATGGGAAACAGACAGCAAGAAATAAACAAGCAGAATGTAGCACTCACCTGTTTCATGATCCAGTGAACAGTGCTTAGTTTTCTCTGGCATGGGATTAATTGTCAGCTATCACCTGGAACGCTTGTGCTACATCCAATCTGGAAATAGTTCTGATTAGCACCAGCTTCAAATGACGAAGTGACATTCTCCTTCTTTAATTCCCCATGCTTTTAATGGCTGTTTCCCCTGTGCAGCCATTCAGTGACCCCTGCACTCTTATGTTTTCAGTAAAATCTGTACCTGTAAAGTCTAGTGCCTTCAGTAACCTAAACACATCGTTGGCTCCAGTGACACCTGCACTACTCTGCTATCAGCGATCATTGCACTCCTGTGTCTCCAGGGACATTGGTAATCCCTGTGACTCTTGTGTCTCCAGCAACTTTGGTGAGACCTTTTACACCTGTGTATCAAGTGACTTTTGTGTCTTCAAAGACCCCAATGACCCCTGTGTGCTCCCATGTTTTCAGTGACTCCTGTTTCTTCAGTGATCTTGGTAAGAACCTGTGTCACCTGGCAAGTCCTAAGCATCCTGTGTCAATCAGTGACCCCAGAGCTTCCTGTATCA
Source organism: Pelophylax lessonae (assembly GCF_965119305.1). NCBI lineage: Eukaryota > Metazoa > Chordata > Amphibia > Anura > Ranidae > Pelophylax > Pelophylax lessonae. The sequence continues at coordinate 180,945,086 of NC_138773.1, read as the reverse complement.
TGCTGCGACCTCAGAGCATTCACTTGCAGCCTGTGACGCCAGTGAGCCCTGAGTGCTTCCAAGACAACTGCATCCCCATGCAACCTTTGGTACAGTATGTTACCAAAATCTCCTGAACTATTTCTTTCTTTGTGGCCCCAAGACAATTTTCCTCAAACAATGAATCCTACCACAGCCATCTACTGATTCAAATTAATTTCTTTTCCGAAGACAAAATGCTCAGGAAGGCAGTCAAGTCCAGATGTTGTGACATTTTGGCACTTTATCAACACTCTTAGACCAAGTACAGGCCTCTCTTGCTCCAGTTACTGAACCATTGGCCATGTCACAGTGTGTACATCTGTCTTGTCAGTGGTCTCAAAGCTTCTCTTGTTACCCCCACCTAATATCAGTGTAATGTATACTGCAAGCTACAGTCACAGACTTCCTGCAGACCACGTTAAAGTGACCATTGTAATTTCCCTTATCTATGGGGAAACTTTGGCATTCTCGCTCTGGGAAAAAGGTGATTCTGTGACCAACAACATTGTTGTTTTCCTGGCTGTCTTCTGTAGAATCTTTGATGAGCTTGTTTGAGCCTACTCTACAGTATGTTCCTTCCTACACCTCTACAAAGGTTTTCCCATAGTAGGACAACATGCTGTCCAGTTTCAAACTTTTGTGGTCCAATTTTTCTGGAATAATGGGGCAATTCTGGCAGGGTTTGTCTGAGCATATTAAAGATGAAATGGCAAAGCATGATGACTTGGTCACCCTGGCCATGCATATAGACATTTGATTTCAAGAATGCTCCCAAGAGACGTCTGCTCTGGAAAAGCTTTCTCACCTGTATGGCAGTAACTTTCCAGTGCCACCATTAACCATCTGCACCTTCTGCTTGGTCTTCTCGAGAAAGCAATCTACACAACCTGGCCATTCATGACTATCCCAATAAGAAAAACCCACTTTTATCCCTAAGGCCTTTGTATCTACGGTGGACAAAAAAACACCCCATTAATTAATGTCCACAGAGACTGGGAAACGCCTACATTTACTGTAGTAAGTCTAGGAGGAGGCATGCTGATGAGTCTTCATAACCCTCTTCCAAATGTTGCATGATTCATATGTAGTTGCATCTCAACAAGACCACTGTCTTCTTGGAAGCCTACAATTATGTCATCAACTTAATACCTGGTATTGGGTTCTACTCCCCCTAGGAGGTCATGTATATCCCATTAGTCTTCCTGAAACCAACTCCATGTCATAATACATCTCAAAAAAACTCCAAAAGAACAAATCTTCTTCTGCTAGAGCAGGATTATTCAGCTGGATACACACTATACAACGTTTGTTGTTCAATTTCCTTTTCATATACCTTCAACTATGCAGTTCAAGGGCCTGCCTGATTGCGTACATATTGAAAGTGTTTAGGTTTGACCTCATATTATATGGTTTTAGGTAATTCTAAAGGAAAAAATCTAAAGACAATTGTATAGTGTGTATCCAGCTTTCTTTGTAGAAAAGAAAGTGGTACTCTCCATCCCTGTATCGATTATCACAGATTTATTGCCAACTCTGTCAGGAATCGCTGCCTCTTATTAAGGAGCTTTTTGACCACCTCTGTGGAGTCTAAATATTCACATAACTAGACCTACAAGACATATCCAACTTTGTTTGCATCAAAGGAGGAGATCAGTGGAAGACAACATTTCATATCGAAGATGGTCACTAGGAATATCTAGTGATGTCTTTGGGCCACTCTAATATGCCTGCAGTTTTCCAACAGTTTGTCAAAAAAATCTTCTGAGCATTCTCCTGTGAGTGTATTGTTGTCTACCTAGATAATATATTAATTTTCACACTGGAATTGCCAATTCACAGATGTCATGTCTGCTTGCAACTCCTGCATGAAAAGGAACTTTATGCTAATGGGCCATACACACTATAAGATTTTCTGAAGACTTTTTCCTTTAGACTTACCAAAACCATATAATATGAGGTCAAACACTTTCAATTTGTATGCAATCTGGCAGGTCCTTGCACTACGTAGAAAAGGTAAATCTGAAGGAAATCTAACCACAAAAGTTGGATAGTGTGTATCCAGCTTTAAGCTAAAAAATGAACCTGCAGATGCCTTTCCTAGGTAATATTGTCTTGAAATAGCTGCTGCTATTAACAAATGACCCCTGCCCAGCACTCCTAAAGCTACACAATGCTATCTAGGATTTCCTAACTACTACAAGCAGTTCATCAATACTTATTCTGTTTTTGTTGCTCCCATTCCCATAGATGCTGATCTTTTCTTTCCAGCCGCATTTTAATGTAGTGCTAACATGCTTGGCAATTTGAGTTCTGTATTCTGTGCCATGATTCCAAGTACAACCTCAGACTTTCTGACACACCTGGTTGAATGAAAGTTACTGCAAGCACTTTTAAGAACATGAAATAGATACCTTTAACAGGGCTCAAAATTTCAAATCCTGGGCTACTAGCCAGGCCTTAAGAGTTACTTGCCACCAGTTGCCCTTACCCTGGCCTGACCCTAATTCCGCCCCTAAACACACCCTCATAAATGATCATATTTTATTTAGATTATACATAGTACAGGAGACTGCCAGAAAGACTGCAGACATGGTACAGGAGACAGCCAGAGAGACAGCAGACATGGTACAGGAGAGGGTCATAGACTGGAGAGATGGCACAGGAGACAGAGACTGAAGAGATGGCAAAGGAGACAGAGACTGGAGAGATGGCAAAGGAGACAGAGACTGGAGAGATGGCAAAGAAGACAGAGACTGGAGAGATGGCACAGGAGACAGACTGGAGAGATGGCACAGGAGACAGAGACTGGAGAGATGGCACAGCAGACAGAGACTGGAGAGATGGCACAGCAGACAGAGACTGGAGAGATGGCACAGGAGACAGAGACTGGAGAGATGGCTCAGGAGACAGAGACTGGAGAGATGGCACAGGAGACAGAGACTGGAGAGATGGCACAGGAGACAGAGACTGGAGAGATGGCACAGGAGACAGAGACTGGAGAGATGGCACATGAGACAGACTGGAGAGATGGCACAGGAGACAGACTGGAGAGATGGCACAGGAGACAGAGACTGGAGAGATGGCACAGGAGACAGACTGGAGAGATGGCACAGGAGACAGAGACTGGAGAGATGGCACAGGAGACAGACTGGAGAGATGGCACAGGAGACAGAGACTGGAGAGATGGCACAGGAGACAGACTGGAGAGATGGCACAGGAGACAGACTGGAGAGATGGCACAGGAGACAGAGACTGGAGAGATGGCACAGGAGACAAAGACTGGAGAGATGGCACAGGAGACAGAGACTGAAGAGATGGCACAGGAGACAGACTGGAGAGATGGCACAGGAGACAGACTGGAGAGATGGCACAGGAGACAGAGACTGGAGAGATGGCACAGGAGACAGAGACTGGAGAGATGGCACAGGAGACAGAGACTGGAGAAATGGCACAGGAGACAAAGACTGGAGAGATGGCACAGGAGACAGAGACTGGAGAGATGGCACAGGAGACAGACTGGAGAGATGGCACAGGAGACAGACTGGAGAGATGGCACAGGAGACAGAGACTGGAGAGATGGCACAGGAGACAGAGACTGGAGAGATGGCACAGGAGACAGAGACTGGAGAGATGGCACAGGAGACAGACTGGAGAGATGGCACAGGAGACAGACTGGAGAGATGGCACAGGAGACAGAGACTGGAGAGATGGCACAGGAGACAGAGACTGGAGAGATGGCACAGGAGACAGAGACTGGAGAGATGGCACAGGAGACAGAGACTGGAGAGATGGCACAGGAGACAGAGACTGGAGAGATGGCACAGGAGACAGAGACTGGAGAGATGGCACAGGAGACAGACTGGAGAGATGGCACAGGAGACAGACTGGAGAGATGGCACAGGAGACAGAGACTGGAGAGATGGCACAGGAGACAGACTGGAGAGATGGCACAGGAGACAGACTGGAGAGATGGCACAGGAGACAGAGACTGGAGAGATGGCACAGGAGACAGAGACTGGAGAGATGGCACAGCAGACAGACTGGAGAGATGGCACAGGAGACAGACTGGAGAGATGGCACAGGAGACAGACTGGAGAGATGGCACAGGAGACAGAGACTGGAGAGATGGCACAGGAGACAGAGACTGGAGAGATGGCACAGGAGACAGACTGGAGAGATGGCACAGGACAGAGACTGGAGAGATGGCACAGGAGACAGACTGGAGAGATGGCACAGGAGACAGAGACTGGAGAGATGGCACAGGAGACAGACTGGAGAGGTGGCACAGCAGACAGACTGGAGAGATGGCACAGGAGACAGAGACTGGTGAGATGGCACAGGAGACAGAGACTGGAGAGATGGCACAGGAGACAGAGACTGGAGAGATGGCAAAGGAGACAGACTGGAGAGATGGCACAGCAGACAGACTGGAGAGATGGCACAGGAGACAGAGACTGGAGAGATGGCACAGCAGACAGACTGGAGAGATGGCACAGGAGACAGACTGGAGAGATGGCACAGGAGACAGACTGGAGAGATGGCACAGGACAGAGACTGGAGAGATGGCACAGGAGACAGACTGGAGAGATGGCACAGGAGACAGAGACTGGAGAGATGGCACAGGAGACAGACTGGAGAGGTGGCACAGCAGACAGACTGGAGAGATGGCACAGGAGACAGAGACTGGAGAGATGGCACAGGAGACAGAGACTGGAGAGATGGCACAGGAGACAGAGACTGGAGAGATGGCAAAGGAGACAGACTGGAGAGATGGCACAGCAGACAGACTGGAGAGATGGCACAGGAGACAGAGACTGGAGAGATGGCACAGCAGACAGACTGGAGAGATGGCACAGGAGACAGACTGGAGAGATGGCACAGGAGACAGACTGGAGAGATGGCACAGGAGACAGACTGGAGAGATGGCACAGGAGACAGAGACTGGAGAGATGGCACAGGAGACAGACTGGAGAGATGGCACAGGAGACAGAGACTGGAGAGATGGCACAGGAGACAGACTGGAGAGATGGCACAGGAGACAGACTGGAGAGATGGCACAGGAGACAGACTGGAGAGATGGCACAGGAGACAGACTGGAGAGATGGCACAGGAGACAGAGACTGGAGAGATGGCACAGGAGACAGAGACTGGAGAGATGGCAAAGGAGACAGAGACTGGAGAGATGGCACAGCAGACAGACTGGAGAGATGGCACAGCAGACAGACTGGAGAGATGGCACAGGAGACAGAGACTGGAGAGATGGCACAGGAGACAGACTGGAGAGGTGGCACAGCAGACAGACTGGAGAGATGGCACAGGAGACAGAGACTGGAGAGATGGCACAGGAGACAGAGACTGGAGAGATGGCACAGGAGACAGAGACTGGAGAGATGGCAAAGGAGACAGACTGGAGAGATGGCACAGCAGACAGACTGGAGAGATGGCACAGGAGACAGAGACTGGAGAGATGGCACAGCAGACAGACTGGAGAGATGGCACAGGAGACAGACTGGAGAGATGGCACAGGAGACAGACTGGAGAGATGGCACAGGAGACAGACTGGAGAGATGGCACAGGAGACAGAGACTGGAGAGATGGCACAGGAGACAGAGACTGGAGAGATGGCACAGGAGACAGACTGGAGAGATGGCACAGGAGACAGACTGGAGAGATGGCACAGGAGACAGACTGGAGAGATGGCACAGGAGACAGACTGGAGAGATGGCACAGGAGACAGAGACTGGAGAGATGGCACAGGAGACAGAGACTGGAGAGATGGCAAAGGAGACAGAGACTGGAGAGATGGCACAGCAGACAGACTGGAGAGATGGCACAGCAGACAGACTGGAGAGATGGCACAGGAGACAGTCAGAGACTGCAGAGATGGTGCAGGTACTGTGGAGATGGATGCTCCCCCCCCCCATTCCCTCCCTCTCCTCTGTGTGCAGGCATGGCCAGACCCAGACTCCTCTGTTTACTTTCCCCCCTCCCCGACCCTTACTCCCTTGTCCCTGCACAAACTTCTACCCAGAAGGCTGTTACCTTGAAGTCTCACTTGCTGCCAACTCTTCTTCCTCCTCCTCCTCGCTGCCCTGGGACACGCATCTTTTTTGCCGCCTCAAGTCCGGAATGTCAGTGAGCAGAGAATCCATGGGGCTGTGCTGGAAACTACATTTCCCAGCGTGCAGCGTGGCTCACAGCCCTCCATAGAGATGACTAGGGAGGCAGCTCCTGCGGCTTGTCTAAAGCCGAGCAGAACCGCCCCCCACCCTAGCCGAGCCGAGCCGAGCGGACCGGCAACCACCTGAGCCAAGCTGCAACACTCGCATTTAAATAAATTCCACTCGCCAAATGCGACCAGGCGAGTGGAAATTTTGAGGGCTGCCTTTAACTCAGCTGTAAATTAGTACCAGGAAATAGAGAAAAGACCATTTAGTGGTGAATTAACATAAATGTATTGGTACAGGTTACCACAGGATTAGCTCATGAATCAGCAAATGCAACAATAAACAGTGCATAAAAGCACTAATTGCAACATGAATAATAATACTATACCGAGTCTAGAGTGTACTGTAGGAGAATGGCTAGGATATGGTGCAATGTTTCCTGAGAGGTACCTCTTAGCATAATCAATCGGTAAAGATCTCTGTTTAGCAGCTAGTGGTAGAACTAGGGACAGTCCTTAGTTCTACCACTTCAGTGGGCTAGCACTGGGGCCCAGTTGTACCGGTGGTGCAGATGATAATAGTCTCAGTCAAGCCTGCAGGCAGCAATAAGGTGACTAGATGGCTGTTTGGTCAGTTTATAAAGGGCTCAATCTCTCTCGCAGAAGATAGTAAATCCCCAGAGCAGCAGCTCATCAGTCCCAAAAATATTGCAGTTCAACATTCAGGCACACACAGCAATTAGTCCACTCTCTGCTCTGCACCCAGATGACTGTCTGTTGGCACCCTCAATTCAGCACTCTGGATCCCGCTCAGGCCACCAATATACAGCAATGGTGGTGCACAATGAACAGTGATATGTATTCCCCAGTCTCCCTTATGGCAAGAGAAAGATGTGCCCTGGACGACCTAGGAAAGTGCTGCTCTTTCCCCTCCTCCTGACAAAATCTTCTCTGGGGAATGTAGTTCAAAAGCTATTGATTACACAGTAGAGTCTCTCCTCTCCTGTAGAGTACGGTTCCCACAGCGTATTGTTGCCTTATTCAGCTTATTAACATTTTCCTGCTCAGCAGTCCCTTCCTGTTGCTGAAATAGCTGTTAACCAGGTCAGTGCTGCAGCCAGTGTTTTTCTCACTCTCATTCTTAGCAAATCAACTGGCTACACACTCCCCCAGTCAGAAATATTTGGTCCCCAAAGAAGGGGCAGTGTCCATTAGCATATAACATCCACAACTTTAAATTAACTTTATTGAACAAATAAAAACAAACTTAAATTGCCATTTACAAAAAACCCTGGTCATTCTCATTGATATATGAATTTGACAGAGGAACCTCCCATAATTTGCCAGAAGGATCAAGGTTATCTTGTCCATAAGGAATTAATAGCCCACCTAGAGGGTAGGTTTGAGTCACCATCCACTAAATATGTAGTGGGAAGGGTTGGTGCTCTGTGAGTCCTTTGAGTAGTGAAAATACCTTCCTCAGAACTTTCAACTAAGGTAATTTACCTCAGTCTTTTAGAATGCTGAATAGTTCCATTGCCCTTTGTTCTTTCTGCTCGGAGGGCTCTTCCCTAGCTGGTTCCTCTTCTAAATCTATGGATGGCTGAGAAGTCTCTTGGTTTACTGCATTAAGGGAGGCTGGAAGTCTTTAAAGAACCTGTTCTCCTTCTGGGTGAATATGGTATACCGGCAATCCAGGCAGCTGCCTACAGATGGCATAGGGCTGGGACTTCCACTGGTCAGCTAGCTTATGCTTCCCAGGAACACCCAGATTTCTCAGCAGTACTCTATTTCAGATCAAAGTTTTGTTTCAGATCTTTTGTTTCGCTGCCCCCAGGTATCTGAGGCAGCCTGGGCTTTCTCGTATGCAGTTCTCAGATTTTTCCTTAAGCAGTCCACATATCCTCTATGGGAGGTCATCTAAGATTGGTCGGAGAATGTACCAAATGCTGGTCGACTAGCAGTTGGGCCTCCCTCCCAAACATGAGCATATAGGGGGCGTACCCTGTGGCATTGTTCTCTGTACTGTTACAGGCATGTACGACTACTGAAATATGCTGGCTCCATTGCTGTTTCTTTTCAGAAAGCATCCAGAGCATATCTAAAAGAGTGTGATTGAATCATTCTAGCTGTGATTCTCATTGCAGATGGAAAGGAGTTGTTCTGGACTTCTGAATGCCTAAAAGTCTCTCTCTTGGTCAGAGTGTATCCATTGAGGCAGGCCATAGTGGATGAAGAACTTCTCTACCAGAACTTTGGCCACAATAAATGTTTGCTGGTCTTTAGCTGGGAATGCTTGGGCATACTGGGTAAAGTGCTTGGTCCCCACCAGGACATTTCCCTGTCCACTCGAATCAGGTTCCAGACACTGAATGTCAATGCAGACTAATTCCATTGGTCCTTGACTTTGAAGATGACCCATTGGGGCATTTCTGCTGGGTAAAGTCTTCATCTGTATGCATCATATGCAAGAGTGACAGTAACCTTCAATTTCAGCCCGCATGAAGTGTCAAAAGCAGTGGTGTCTCACTAGTTTGACATTTTTTTTTTTTTCGGGCCCTAGGTGACTATGAATATAATGCAGAACAGTCAGCATAGTATACATATTCTTGCCTGGCAATAACAGTTGTAATTTATCTTCAGAATCATCTGAGGTGCCTCTTCAGTAGACCACCTATACTAGGGAGAATCCATAGTGGGGAAGGTTTTGGGGGTTGTGGTGGATCATAAGCTTAATAATAGCATGCAATGCCAAGCGTTTCCAAAGCGAGCAAAGTTATTTCTTGTATTAGGAGGGGTATGGATGGACTCCAGAGAGAGGGGTAGCAATTTGCCCCTGTACAAATCAATAGTAAAACCTCATCTGGAATAAGCAGTTCAGTTTTGGGCACCAGTTTACAAAAAAAATATTGGGGAACTGGAGAAAGTGCAGAGAAGGGCAACCAAACTGATAAGAGGCATGGAGGAGCTCAGCTATGAGGAAAGATTAGAGGAACTGAATGTATTCCCTCTTGAGAAGGAGCTTAAGGGGGGATATGATCAACATGTATAAATACATAAGGGGTCTATATAGTGAGCTTGGTGTTGCATTATTCACTTTAAGGTCTTTACAGAGGACAAGGGGGCACTCTTTATGTCTAGCAGAAAAAAGATTTCATCTCCAAATAAGGAAAGGTTTCTTCACAGTAAGAGCTGTGATAATGTGGAATAGACTCCTTCCTGGCTGAAGTATCTTCTCATCTCTGTCTAGTCACCACAACTTCCCCATTCCTTCAGCAGGGGCTTTCTGTTCCTGAACAAGGTGCTGCTATTTTTTGAGTAGCATGGAGTGTACACTCTCAGTTGATGTGTCATGCTTTGAAACAAGGGGAGTGAGTAGTCTCCTGACAAGGTCAGTGTTGGTTCCTATTATTAAGGAACTCATTTTTGGCTTCAGGCGGGTGAGAGCACACAAAGTCTAATGTATCGAATGTCACTGATTGCCCAGTCATTGCCCAGCTATTAAAGGCTATTTGCAACAAGGTTTTAAATTAGCCTTATGAAACCCAGAGGTAGTAGGCTTGTGTTAATCTCCTCCTGGCTACAAGTGGTAAATATGAAATATATACTGTAGTACATATTTTTAATTTTTTTCAGATATATTGATATCATATTTACCTGACTAAAAAGAAGCAAAAAAAAATAAATACATAAATAAATAACAGACTGTGAGTTAAAGGAACTTCCATGCAAAAACAATTTATTCCCTTTACCTGCTTCCTGCCCACGCCATTGTAAAATGACGGTCAACGGGAACCCTATTGTTCTGGGAGGATGTCATATGGGGTCCTCCCAAGAATGTGCCTCGTACGGCCCCTTCGGGCACAGTGATCACAGTGATTACATGGTACAGACAAGGCCAATCACAGCCCATTTATGCCATGTGATTAGATGTGGCCAATCACAGTTATTCACAACAATACAGTGTCTACACAGTGTCATTCAGTAAAAAAAAGGTATACCAAACAGTTTAGGCTCCATTTGCCTACCTTAGCCTAAGTATGGTATCTCACTCTCATGGGTTTCTCAAATTTTAGATGTGGATTCCCTCTAGACTTCAGCAGGAACCAGCCGAGATTCAAACCATGGATGGGCATGCTGAATGTACCCAAGTTGATTGATCAATTAATTTTGGTACAACCAGCCTGCCATATTTTACATGTATTTTACTGTTATAGCCACTAGCAATAATCAATGTATTCTACTGGCAGGGAGCCCTTCCCCCAAATCCCCCCACCCCGTACCCGTGCGTTGCTGGAGTTTAAGGAGTTATACCAGGATCATGCCCACAGCTGCAAACAATCCTAGTGGCTAACTAGCTGCTGGATTTCTTTTACAAGCAGTGCGAGGGGACGTCCCTCCCCGCTGACGCCTCCCGTGGCTGTACCGGGATCTCAGGTCCCACCAGGAGTCCCAATTGACAAGCCACACGTGTCCACCAGCTGATCATAGAGTCCCGCAAAAACCATATTGGATTTGTTGGGCTCCCTGATATAGTAACCTGGAAGCAATGATTTTACATCTCTTTCAGGTTACCCGGATGTAAACGGCGACATTTTTAAAAATCAAAAGTATTGGATCACACTGATCTTGGTGTAATAAAATGCTTTAAAGGGCAGATGAGGGATCTGGGGTCTTATAGACCCCAGATCTCTTTATAAATAGCACCTGTTACATGCCTATTGCTGTCACAAGGCATGTTTACATTCCCTGTGACAACAATAAAAGTAAAAAAAAACATTTTTTTAAAGCAACAGTGTAAAAACCAAAATTAAAAGATAAATAATTAAAAAAAAAAAAAAGTACCCCCCCCCCCCCTTCTTGCAGGCAAAGACGAGCACATGCTTCAGTCATGCATGCAAGCAAACAGCAATTGTTCAACACATGTGAGGTATCACCACGAACGTCAGATCATGGGCAGTAATTCTAGCACCAGACCTCCTGTGTAAATATAAACCCTGTAAAGGCTTTTAAAGCATTGACTATGGATAGTAAAACGTATGTCGTTTGTCGCAGTTTCATGGCAGTGCGCAATTTTAAAGTGTGACATATTTAGTATCTATTTACTCAGTGTAATATAATTTTTTAAATTTTGCCAAAAATTGGGTTATGCATTTTGGTTTTTTTTGCATTAGAATTCAATAAAGTGTATTTTTTCCAAAAAAATGCGTTTGAAAACCACTGCGCAATACTGTGTGACATAAAAAATTGCAAAACCCACCAGCTTATTTTCTAGGGCAAAACCAGAAAGAAGAGAAAAAGTTGGGTTTTTTAGGCCTTTAAGGGGATGGTCACAATATACCACACAAATGTTATATAAAATCCATATTTATTCAATCAAATGGATAAAAAGCATGCACAATACATGCCTTACAATAAACATCATAATTAAAGCACATCACATACAAAACATATACATGAATACAGTTGTCCCCATAGGGGTAACGTAAATATATTAAAAAAAACAAGTGGTAGGTCACAGTTGGAAATGGTGGAAAGTGGTCCCTGTGCTATTTTCTGGGGCCTCTGCTTTAAAAAAAGATATCATGTTTAAAGGGCTCTGTGAAATTTTCTAGCAAAAAATACTAATTGTTACATGTAAACAAAAGGTGCCAGAAAAGGCTTGGGCCTCTTTCACATGGTCCGCCTCCGTAGGCGGATCCGTGTTGCTCTGCGGGGATTGATCCGCGATCCCCGCTGAGCCGGCGGATGACAGCTCCGTCTCCACTTGCAGTGCGGAGAGGGAGGTGTCTCAGCCCCCGCTGCCCTCTATGGGGGATCGGATGAGAGCGGACCGCCTGTCCGCTCTCATCCGATCCGATCACTGAACGGATGGAAAAATAGGGTTTCCATCCGTCCAGATTTCACGGACAGGATCGGATGCGGATGGCAGCAGGTGTCAGCGGAGGTGTCTCCGCTGACATCCGCTGCCCCATTGAGCTGCATGGAGGATCCGATCAGATCCGCCTAAAAAACTGACAGGCGGATCTGATCGGATCGCCCATGTGAAAGGGCCCTTAGTCTTTAAGCGGTCAAGTTACAAATATTACCAGCCTTATAATGCACTTATATAAGTTTAATGAGGTAAAACGGTTAATAAAGACAAATAATAAATTATTGTTTTAATAAGTTTTGTGTACATTGAACGTCCCATTTTGTAAATATATATATGTATATTGCAGAAAAATGGAGTAGGTGTGCTAACCAGGTCTTTTAAAAAAAGACTCCTCTAGGTCACAGCTAACCATACACAGATTGAATTTTGGCACCATCCAGCTAAACAAAAGCAAATTAAAAAAAACAAATGAGTTAAGTGGAAAATTGTGGGTATTAAGGCAGCCAAGGGTGCTGAAGCTGTTAAAAAACAATAGCTCATTCACGTTGTTTAGAATGGATGGGGGAAACCGTTGAAGATCTCTCATTCTGCTTGTGTGGATCAATTGGGCTGAGGGAAGGCTAGCCTAAAGCTTAGTACACACAGACCGAATGTTGGGAGTCATCAGCCGGTTCAAAAGGATCTGGTCGACATTCGGCCTGTGAGTACTGCAGCCGATCCTACAGAAGTTCTGTCAAAGGGGCATGACCAAAAAAAGTCTGCCAATCTTCTTCCGATCAAATTTAGACTCCCTGCGGCTGCACAACTGTTGTAAAGTTCAGATAGGACAAAATGGAGTTTGTTAGTATCTGATTGCATATGTATTTCTGTGACTTCAAATGAGTTTTAAAATATATGTATGTTTCATGGATAGCTGGGCCTATCGCTTTGAGTTGGTCTTTAAGAAGAGCAACCTAAATATTGCATGTTTGATTACATATCCGACAACTATTTATTCTTTCTGTGTAAAGTGTACATATGTGTATGCCTAAATCTTAGTATATCTGTAGCAATCATGAGTTACAGTATTTTAATAATATGGCCCTCTTTTTCCATCAGGATCCATTTTTGGAGGTCAAGGTCATAGATATGCCGAAAAGATTGAGAAGAAACGTTGGCAATGACTGTGATGAGAATTCATCTGAAACAATGTGTTGTCGCTACCCATTAACAGTAGATTTTGAGGCTTTTGGCTGGGATTGGGTGATTGCACCAAAAAGATATAAAGCCAACTTATGTTCTGGAGAATGTGGTATTGAATATCTGCAAAAGTACCCCCATAGCCATGTTATTAACAAGGCAAACCCTAGAGGGCCCAGTGGGCCTTGCTGTTCCCCGGCTAAAATGTCTTCTATTAATATGCTTTTTTTTAATGATGATGCAGAAATAATTCAAGGAAAAATTCCAGCTATGGTAGTAGATCGTTGTGGGTGCATGTGACCATTCCTTTATGGCATCTTCTAATGTATGGATTTTCATGGAAAGCTACCAACAGAGACAGTAATAATATGCCTAGATTATTTCTATAGCTTCCAAATTTATGTCTGAGCCTTTGTGAGCAAATTCTAAGTCTCACTGATTGCAAATAGGAAATCATAAACTGTAAGTTAAACACATGATTCCTTTCAGAAACATTACACATTTTCAATTTAAGTGTATCTAAACCCAAGGACAAAAAAAATGTTTTTTTTTTTGCAACTTACTAGCCATTAGATGTGGTAGCTGCATTAATTTCTTTCTTCTGGCTTTTTTCCTCTTTCTTTACCTAGTGATCCTGGCAGTAAAATCTTTTCTGTCCTACAGAGACAACATTCTGTATTATATCTATGGAGGAGCAGTGTTGTCATCCTAGGACAGGAGGTGCGTTTGGATTACAGAATATGTCATAGTCTCCACTCACAGGGAGTGTGCTGTAATCCATAGAGAGAGCTCAAGTGATAATAATGTCTGTGATATCAATTAACTACAGGAAGATGTCCACTGGATTTGTGAAAGGGTCAACGTGTATTTTTTTTTTTTAAATTGTTGCACCTATGGCACAAATATAACAAAGCATTTTCAATGCAGACCAAAAGGTTGCAAATAATAAAAATTCATTGTTAGGGTTTACATACACTTTAAAATCTGTTTATTCGCACACAAAGAAAATAATGTTGTGTATGTGTATTGTTATTGTCTTCAGAATATGACACATATTAAATATCCTAACAACACTTGAACAGGATAAAATAACATACAAATTCCATGTATAATTCTCAAAGGTGTTTTTTCAGTTTTTATTCTCTTTTTTAGTATGTTTTTGGATTGTGGGACATTAATTCGTATACATTTTGAAATGGGTATAAACCTACTGACTCCAGGCAATTGTTTACCAAGTAGGAATTATATCAGTATGTAATTTTGCAATGAGATACAGTCTTGGAAACATAATGCTTATTTCTAATCCCTTCCTCAATTTGCACTTCTATTTTCTAATTCCTCATCCAAGTATGTGAAAGTCGTATTCTGTTAAAAATGCTCTGCTTTTTTACTCCCATTGTATGTATGTGTTCTGTATGATATTATTTTCTGATTTACATGTTGTGTTTGCCTGTAATTCAAGCAGGGTTGTATATACATCCTTCCTATTCACAATCAAGTAATGTTAATAACAAATAAATCATAAATAAACTGTAGATATTGGTAAAAACAAAATCTTAATAATAGAAAGTAGTTAATCGCTATGCAATTGTGTAATTCATTATTCAAATTTACCATGTCCAGATCAGTATGAACAAACAGACCTTGCACTTGTAAAAATGATTTACATTAAAGAAGCTTCATTTATTTAAAAAATACATTCTGGTGAAATCTGACATTTTCTTTATAAATTGTTTAAGAAAGGCAAAAATACAAGGATAGTTGATAAATAGGCAAGTACAACAGGGCAGAGTCCCCTGCAGATACATACTTCTCAGCCAAAGCAGTATTTTTAAGGACAGGTTACATAATTTATCGCCTGGGAGTAGGTCCTGTGTACAAAGATCACTACCAACAAGTAAAAATAACATCGCCGGTAGGTTTATGAAAGTCCGTGGGATACAGAAGAAAGAAAGGGAAAAAGACAGAGTGGAGGAGAGAACAATAAAAATGGGGGACGTCACATTTTGATTGGATCCAGTTAAACTATGTTTTGCAGAAACTGCCCCCCAGCCTTCTGAGGGCCAGGGTAGGTTGTATTATATTCATGATATTATTCACCTTTCTTATCCATTGACCATCAATAAGGGCCAGGGGAGACCTTAAGAAGATTACTAAAGAAAAGTGATATTTTTGCCTTCAGGGAGTACTGAGATTTAGTAAGCATGCCACAGGGTCATCAGTAAAGGGAGAGCCCTGTAAGTTCTGGGGGCAAACACCAGGTTGTCTACCCATGGGGAACCATGGGGGAGTTAGCTGATGTGTTAATGACAAGGTTGTGTGTTTTAGAGATGGTCTTAAGAGAAGACATAAGCAGATGGTCCCTGACAGATAAATGGGTCAGACTTGGCATACAGCGGGGTGCTTGAAGAGGTAAGGACATTGTTCCAATGAAACCCAGCTTTTTGTCATAGCATGTATGCACAAATCCAGTAACCTGGATAAATGAACTGTCTGATGGTATTATATTAGATCGGGGAACCCTATACATCCTATGCATTTTGAGAAACTAAGAGTGTAATTTTTTTTTCTAGGGGAGCATTTCAGACACAGAAACAGTGTAAGCTCCCTCCTGACCATACGTAAAAAAGTGGGCAGAATTGCAACTGAAAGAGTTTGGAGGAGGTGGGGCAACACATGAATCTTAAGTAAACTGTACTATTCCCACCAAACCAAGTATGTGATTATAGTCACCACTTTAAATCTTTGTGAATGGCGGAATGAAAGAGGGGAAATCTTTCTTTGAAAACCTGTGAAAGAATCAGTGTGAGGAAGATTCCTACATATTTCAGCTTACCCACAGCCCTTTTAAATGGGAAATAAGCTTGTAATGCCTAGAACCACATCATAGGTATGATTACGTTTAATGCTTTAGATTTTCATTTTATAATTGGAGAGCTTAGAATAGGAGTCTAAATCTTCAAAAAGGTTAGGCACCGTTATTTCTGACTTGAAGATAAAGACAAGATCATCTGCGTAAGTAGCAATTTTATGATGCATTATGTTTACTTCCACTCCTATTTTATCTGAGTTCAAACTAATATGTCTAAGAATGGGTTCAAGAACCAAAATGAAAATAAGGGGTCACCCTGGACATGTTCTGTTTTCTAGAGCAAACTGTGGGGAGAGAGTTACGTTTGGCTTCACATTCACAACCGGGTCATCATAAAGCAGGATAATCCACTTCAGTATATTACTACCAACCCCAAAAAGGGACAGCGTACAGTATGTTTCAAGAACCTCCAACTAACCCTGTCCAAAGCTTTCTCCATGTTTATAGAGAGTAGCAATGTAGCAATGTTAGGATTGAATTAGAGTTACAGTTATGGATAAGGTTAAGAGTCCTAAAGGTGTTGTCTCTAGGCTCTCTACCGGACATAAATATAACTTGATCAAGGTGAATTATTCAGGGTATCCACAGCATGAGACGAGTATCTAAAAATGTTTCAAAGAGATTAAGGTCTGTATTTAATAATGAGATGGACCTATATTTAGCACACAGCGATGGGTCTTGTCAAGCTTCGTAACAATGGAGAAATCTGATATTTTAACCTTCAAATATATGTTTAAAATGTGTATAATTTTGTTCTTGTTCCTTCCACTCATACACTTTGTAATGTTTAGGGCCAAAACACATTTTATTCTGTAAGAATAAAAACAGTGTAGGTGTCAAGTTCTCAGGTACCTGGCTGATGAGCCCAATAGTGCAGAAGAAGGCCTCCCTTGTGTATCTGACTCGTGGCCCCTGGTAGAGCAGACAGGTGGCATGAGAGAACAAAATGGTATGAGGCCCTGGTGGGTCAGCTGTTGGACAGGCAGCTCCAAGGTCCCAGGTACTTTAGAGGAGACAACCAGCTGGTAGGAGGATCCGAACAACAGACAGGCTGAAGGCTGGAACACCCGAGTCCACACTCACGCACACCCAGAAGTCGGTTCTGGCAGATGATACATAGTTCAGAGGGGTGTGGATTGAAGCAGAGGTAAGAAGGCTGGGAGAGCTCAGAGGGGAGATGCTGGAGCGGGGCCCACAGGCAAACAGGTCAGTTCACAGGTCGGGTCGACAACTGGTGGGCGGCGTGGAATCCAAAGAAGCAGGCAGGTCCAAGGTCAGAGGTGAGCTGAAGTCAGATGCAGGCAGAAAGCAAGGGAAGTCCAAAAGTCAAGCCGGGTCATACAGGAGATCAATCCAAGAAGCAGGTAAATGGGAGAAGGGGTCACAGGAACCTGCAGATCAGACAGCAAATACACAGTGCTGCTGAGGTGTTTAAATAAGGCAGCCTGTTCCCAATCACAGAAATTAGTCTGCACTAAGTTAACCCTTAGGTAGCAGACCCATGACAGTAGGGCACCAGATAGGTACAAATAAATGCTCATAAAAAGTCCAAGCAATCAGGTGTCTGTAGTGAAGATCTTAATTGTGATGATTATCACTTCAAGGTGCAGTAGTATATGCAACAATAATCACTTCAAGGTGCAGTAATGTATATCACTCGTGAGTCACCTCCATCATCAGATACAGTAAGTTGGACACTCACCAGATGGTTTGGCTACCATTACAGTAGCTGGAATGCCTTAAACGTACATGACCTGGATCTCGGTGTGACCACCTATTTGGCACTAATGTCCCCGCTGCTGTGCGAATCCGGGTCACCATCAGCAATTCATGTGAGTGTTATGTGACTTGTTTTGTTTGTATTGGTTTTCTGGTCGTTTTTATTAAACATACTTCACTATGATTGTACCTTCTGGCTCTGGCTGAGCTGCTTCATTTCCCAGTTGGATGCTTGTGTGGTGATTCAGCGGAGGTCTCTCTTCCATCCGATATCCAGATCATGTACATTCAAGGCATTCCGTCTACTGTAATGGTAGCCATACCATCTGGTGAGTGTCCAACTTATCTGGTGATGTTGATGACTCACGGGTGATATACATTTCTGCACCTTGGAGTGAATATTGTCGCATATACTACTGCACCTTGAAGTTATAACCATCACATTTAAGATCTTCACTATGGACACCTATTTGATTGGACTTGAGCATTTATTTGTACTTATCCAGTGTGCTACTCCGTTTTTATTCTTGTATTATTTTATGTTGGTTAGGTACACCACTTTAGGGTTAGCTACCTTATTGTAACACGCAGCGCAGACATTTTATTATTACCTTTATTATTATTAGCACAAACTCCCCCCCCCCCAATGACCCCTTTTCGAAAAGTAGACACCCTAAGCTATTAGCAGAGAGACATTTTGAGTGTTTTGTAATCTCACTTCCTGTCAAAAAAGTTTTGAAAATTGAAAAAAGAGGAAAAAAATGAATTTTCCTTGTTTTTCTTCATTTCGCAAAATAAATGAGAGCTGCAAAATACTCACCATTCATCTTAGTAAATACCCTGGGGTGTCTACTTTTTGAAAAGGGGTCATTTGGGGGGGGGGGGGGTTGTGCTATCTTGGCATTTCATGGCCTTCAAAACTGTGATAGGTAGTGAGGAGTGAAATCAACAATTTACGCCCTTAGAAAGCCTGAAGGCGGTGATTGGTTTTCGGGGTCCTCTACACGGCTAGACTCCCAAAAAGTCTCATACATGGGGTATCCCCATACTCAGGAGAAGCAGCAGAATGTATTTTGGGGTGTCATTTGGGTGGGGTTTTGTGCTATCTTGATATTTCAGGGCCTCCGAAACTGTGACAGGTAGTGTGGAAGTAAAATGTGCAATTTACGCCATTAGAAAACCTGAAGGTGGTAATTGGTTTTCAGGGTCCTGTACACAGCTAGGCTCCGAAATAGTCTCACACATGTAGTATCCCTGTACTCAGGAAAAGCAGCAGAATGTATTTTGGGGTGTCATTTCACATATACCCATGGCATGCTTGAGCAATATATCATTTAGTGACAAGAAAAAAAAAAAAAAACAAATTGTAATTTTCCTGAAACTTAGGGCAAAATATAAAATACTCCAATGACTCAATATGCCTCTCAACAAATATCTAGCAACACATAACCCACTCTTCTAACCACTTGAAGACCAAGCGTTTTCTGTGACTTTTTGTTTACATGAAAAAATATTTTATTTACTAGAAAATTACTTTGAACCCCCCAAAATTATATATTTTTTTAAAGCAGAGGCCCTACAGAACAAAATGGTGGATGTTGCAATTTCTTTCGTCACACCGTATTTGTGCACAGATTTTCCAAACGCAATTTTTGCGAAAAAAAAACACTTTTTTTAAATCAAATGCACAAATACACTATGTAATTCCTAATTGTTTGGTAAAATTTAAAAGATTATCTTATGCCGAGTACATAGATACCAAACATGACATGCTTTAAAATTGCACACACCCATGCAGCGGCAAAAAAATATGTACATTTTTAAAAGCCTTTAAAAGTCTTTATGGGTTACCACTTTGGACTTACAGTGGAGGTCTACTGCAAAAATTACTGCCCTTGACATGATGTTTGCGGCGATACCTCACATGCATGCTGCAATTGCTGTTTACTTATGACACTAGACCGACGCTTTTGTGCCCCTTTGCGTGCAAGCACGGGGGGACAGCGGTGTTTGAATTTTTTTTTTTTTTATATTATTTATTTTGCTTTTTTATGTTATTTTGACACCTTCTCTTTCATTTTTTTTTTAAATCATTTTTATTGTTATTACAGTGAATTTACATATCCCCTATGATAGCAACCTGTAGTGACAGGTACTCTTTTTTTTAAGAAAATTGGGGTCTTTTAGACTCTAGATCTCTCACCCTGACGTTAAAGCATCTGACCACGTCAAGATTGGTGTGATAAGATGCTTTCCCAATTTCCCAATGGCGCTGTTTATTTCTGGCGAAACAGAAGTCATGAAATGCTCGTAGCTTCCGGTATCTTAGGCCATAGAGATGATTGGAGCCATTCTCGTCTCCAAACAGCTCTATGGTTAGATAATTGAACCACCGGCTGCACTCTCGGGTTAACCGGGGGGACAGGAGAGCCCAAGAAAAACCACGAAAGGCGGCGGGAGGAGGGGGAGTCTAGCGGCTAATTATCCACTAGGATTGATTTTACATGTAAGCCGACCGCTGGCTGTAAAAAACAATACCAAGATAATGCCTAAATCTGCCGGCATCATCCTGGTATAACCACTCAAAGTCCAGCAACATACATTGGCATATATTGTAGGTTTTTTTTTTTTTCCATGCAGCCTGTGGGCTGAACCAAAAAAAGAGAATCTAACAGATTCCTTCATCCACATCGATCAATGTAAGAAATATACGCCAGAAAAGGAGTAGTATTCCCATCATTAGCCGCCCAAAACATCCAACCCACTTTCTAATGATGGGTATACGTGACCAACGCTATGTATACCTATTTTTTTTATTTTAACTGTGGTGGTGAAATCACCTCCTACAGCGCTGCCATCAGAGATTTCCATATATGCTGAGCGCAAACGCTGTTTGTGTCAGAATATATATAAATCAGTGTGGCAGCTGATGAGTGTACCTGCAAGGCAAACTGAACAGTAAACATAAAACATTACATTGGTACCTGAAAAGTAAAAAATGGTTACCATTACCAATGAAAAACAGTAACAAAGTACAGTAAAAGTAAAAAGAGTAGAAGTAGAAGAGCAGAGTAAGAACAGAAAATTAACTCAAACGTCACCTATTTTTGGCTTTTTTATTTTATATTTTTTTGTCATTTTTTTGTAACTTTTTGTTTTGTAATTTTTTGTAACTTTTTTTTACACTTTTTCTTCAACTCAACTGTATCATTCCAGGTTAGGGTCTCTCAAAATGACGATAGCCATCGAACATCTTTCGAGACCCTGTGTTAGTGTGCCCTAGACTGTGCCGTGCTGTACCCTACGCTAGAATTCCACTAGTGTGTGGTAGCATTTGAAACATTCCCGATGCAGAGACCAGGTTCGTCAGGACCGAAGGGACAATAAGTGTGGGTGTCACGCCTAAATTCACGCTTACTACAGACACAACATCTTCTTTGGGGGTTTCTTTTGGCAGGGGTACTCGGGAGGACATGTGGAAATGCCTCTCATGCAGCCAGCTCACTGCATCTGGTAGGGAAAGTGGGGCAGGAGCACCTCCTGGATACAGGTAGGCACTGATGATCTCTTCCTGGAATTCTAGGAAGGATCCAGTTCGTCCTGATGCTTTGTATAGCACAAAGGTGTTCAGCAAAGCCAATTGGAATAAATAAACAGACACTTTTTTGTACCAGTGACTGGCTTTACAGGCAACTAAGTACAGTGCCAAAAGCTGGTTGTTGAGGTCCACCTCTCCCATATTAAGGTTGTAGTCGTGGACACAGATGGGCTACTCCAAAACACCAGTTACTGTAGGAATTTGGACCGTCGTGTCTGAATGAATGGAGGACAGAACTAAAACATTCAGTGTATCCCTCCACTTCACTGCAAGCAATTTGTCAGTTTTCAAGCAGGCTCTGGCCCCCCGACTAAGATGGGAATCTACAAGCCGTTGGGGGAAGCCCCGGCGATTAGGTCGCACGGTGCCACATGTGCCAATTTGTATTTCGAGCAGGTGACTAAAAAGTGGCACGCTTGAATAAAAATTGTCCACATACAAATGGTACTCCTTTCCGAATAAGGGTGACACCAAGTCCCAATCTATCTTGCCGCTGCTCCCTATGTAGTCTGGGCAGTTGGGGAGCTCCACAGTGCTATCTTTACCCTCGTAAACACGGAAACTAACTGTATAGCCTGTGGCCCTGTCACACAGCTTATACAGCTTGACCCCGTATCTGGCACGCTTGCTGGGGAGATACTGCTTGATAGCAAGGCGGACAGTAAATTTAATCAAGGACTCATCAACGCAGACAACAAGGGGGTAAACAAGGCTGCAAACCGCTGATTGAAGTGGTTTACGAGGGGCTGAATTTTGTGGAGCCGGTCATATTCAGGGTTTCCCCGAGGACGACAGAGTTCATTGTCACTGAAGTGCATGAACCGCAGAATTTGCTCGTATCTCGCCCTGGATATGGAAGCAGAGTACATGGGTATATGGTGCATTGGGTTAGTTGACCAATATAACCGCAACTCACTCCTTTTAGTTATACCCATGTTGAAGGAAAGGCCCAGAAAAGATTTAAACTCGGAAACCCTTATAGGTTTCCAGGCGAATTCTCTGGCAAGGGACAAGTTTGGATGTGCGGCGATATATTGACCAGCAAATAAATTGCTTTGGTCCACAATAGATCTGTAAAGATCTTCTGTGAAAAACAGCTCAAAAAAATTAAGGGGAGTAAAATTGGCTGTTTCCACGTGAATTCCGGGTTGGGCAGTGAATGGGGGAAGTACAGGCGCTGTAGAATCTGTGGGCTGCCAATTAGGATATGCCAGCACTTCAGGGAGGACACTATGGGCTCTATGGGCCTGTCTTCCAATTATCAATGGCTGCGGGCCACTACTCGTGCTAGCCACCGCACCAGCTTCAACTGCACTTATGGGACTCGCCACATCACCAAGTGATACTGCACTGCTGGTATGTCTAGGTCCAGGGTGTACTAGGCCGCTTGTGCTCGCCAGTTCACCAAAAGTGTGAGCGGCACTAGTACTGGCTCTCTGCTCCATATGAGCACCCTGCAATTCCTGCACCTTAGCAAACGGGGTTGGGTACGCCTGATCTTAGCAGGGACCCCTCCGTCATCGGAGCTATCTGTCAGGGAGCAACTACTCTCTACAGGCTCGTATACTGATTTGCTCTCATCTGACATGGTCAGTATGCTGTAGGCCTCTTCACTACTGTACCACCGTTTGGACATTTTAGCCACTAAATTTACAGGTACAGTAGTGTGACTCACAGGTAAAAAAGCACCTGGTTGTCAAGGGCTATTTCAAATGCTACAAAAAAACTGCTAGTGCTAGCAGGGATCGGGCCTGACTCTGCTAACGCAACGGTTTTGTGTGTTGTGTTTTTTGGAAGTGACAGTAATCTATTGATTACTGCACTTGCCTGGGTTGGGTGGGGTGGGGTGGCTGGGCTGGGCAGAGGGGCAAAATGCAGGTGCTGGCAGGTGTCATGACCGATCCTGCTAACGCTGTGTTTTGGGAACCCTAAACTATTGGGGACGCTAGTATAGTTCTGATCAGATCAAATATATTGATCCGTTCAGATACTATAGTAGTAATGGAGGTGTATGTGTGTGTATGTGTGTGTATGTGTGTGTTACTGGTAATCAAGGGGTTAACTAATATTTCTAACTATGCGGAGGGGATCTGCACTGTCCTAGACCGACGCTAACTAGCGTTAATGCTAACTAATGTCACCTGTGACACTAATAATTGTGATCGGAAAAAAAACTGTACACTATAAAAGTGACACTGTGACAGGGCAATGAAGGGGTTAACTGGGGGGTGATCAGGGGGTTAAATCTTTATTGGGGGGGTGGCGGGTATCCTAAGCCTACGTGGGACAGAAACGAACTCGCTAGCGCTAAATCAAGTCACAATCACACAATTACAGGAATACAGAAACCGCTATATACCTGTATCTAGTGTGCAATGTGACAGGGTGTGAAGGGGTTAACTGGGGGTTATCAGGGGGATTAGGGGGTGTTTTGCTTGCGTTTCTAGCAAGGGTTACTTTGCGGTATAACCAAGGAAGCTTAGACCTTTGTGGTGTATATAAATGTACTTTTACTAAACAAAAGCATGCTGTACATACAAACTATCACAATATTAGAAACATATCACAAGACTGGCAGATATAACAATGCCTAACACATGAACAGCCTATGGTCTGTAAACAGCAGAAATATGCTTCTTAAACATACAACACTTGTCCCAAGAATATTGAATATTTAGCTCGGGTGGTGGGATTCCAATGGATGTCTGCAGCAACAAGACAAAGAAAGGTCCTCGCCGCATGTTTTCTCCAACTACAAATGAACAAACAAGCCAGGCTGCAGCCTGGATGTTTAAGGTCCAAAAGGTGAGGTAGAAACAGAGCTTTTCTCATGCAAATTCACCCTTTTATAATCCTGTACACAGAAAAACCTCCCACAGGATGTGGTCATATCTTTTGACCACATCCTAGGTCACTTTGAGTGAGGTCATCCACACATGGCTGCACCTCCCCCCTAAAAGCACATGGTTCATTAAATATGCGGCAGCCATTTTAAAACTACCTGTTGGTGAGAGAAATTATTTAAACATGGATGGGAACATTTGTAAAAAATCCACAACTGATACAATCCACCTCTTGATCCCATACATTGGCAATAATTACCAACATTACAAACATTTCTACTTCTTTACAAAAAAAAAATATCTACAACATGCACAAGCTAATTATCTTAAGCATGTACAATGTATATGCAATACAAACTTCAACATCTCTTAAAGCCTTTGCCAGGAAATGGCAAAAATAACCCCCCCCCCCCCCCGTTCAATGGGAGGAAAAAATTCCCTTTCGACCCCCGTATCATCTGAGCGGTCAGACCAAGTCCCTGGCAGCTACAACATTACTTTAAACAGGCTTAGCAATGTCCTTGGCAGTCTGTGGAAAGAAAATCCTAAATGATGAAAGTTCTTTGTCCTTCTCCTGGTAAATGCTCAGATGTAAGTCCACTCCAATTAAGCCACCATCAGGAAATCATCTGCATCTTCCTCAGGCTCTCATCTTCTGGTCTGTTCCATCCCATCCGGTTTTGTCATTTGCTCTGCCCGGTCCACCTCTCATTGCTCGGTACCTTAAAAATTACAGACAAAGCGGATTATATGTTCCTTCCACCTGTGCCAAAAAACATAGCTCACTGCTCACATTTAACTGCAAAACTGTTATAGGGTGCCCACTGTTGCCTGGTTACATTTTCACTGAAAGGCTTTGACTTCCAACGAAAGGAATAAACTTGCATGTCTCTCCGTGCTGTCCTGCGAATACTGGCCTGCTGTTGTCCAATCGTCACAGCATGGCAGCATCTAGCAAAATGCCCCATTCTATGACAGCAGAAACACTTAATGTGGCTGAATAAACCATTCCCATTCACTTGTTCCCACTTCTCAAACAAAGCTGGTGTGGGGATCCCATCTATTTCCCCTTTAGGGACCCCTGCCTTAAGTAAATCAGTCCACATGTTTATTCTGGAGACCATAGGCCTTGTCTTCCTTGCAGGCTTAGGGCCTTTGTCCTTTGTTACATCATTAGAAATGCTTATGAGGGCTGCACACCGCTCATTCAAATCTTCAGCTCTGCCTACAGAAGTTTGAACACACTTCAAAGCCACTGCAGGTTTAACTTTACCTAAATACTTTACCTCGCTTGCAGTTTCTTCGGTCACCACTGCAAGCTGCTCCTTGGGCTCAATTTGAATAGGCCCCTTTTCCACTTCATTCAGTTCATCACAAGCACTATTCTGCATTATTGGACTTGCATGAAACTCATTCAGATCATCACTATCATCAGAATAAGACACATAGTCATCATCTGAAACATCAAACTCTATCTCCTCATCCTCATTGGAGGAGACATCCTCACAATCCCAGTTTTGGGATGTGACAATGGCACGTACCCTGGCTTTACTAACAGGTTTTCGGCCCGTCCTTTCCCTTAAGGCATTAATTGATTTGGTTGTGAGGGCTGCACACTGCTCTTGCAAATCATCTGCCCGACTAGCAATTGAACGCACACACTCTGAAGCAACTGCTAGTTGGCCTTTTAATACCTTAAGTTCATCCTCTGTCTTCTCCCTTCTCTGTGATTCTATATAGAGAGCATGTAGAAAGTACCAACCCAATGTGGACACTGTCCTCTTCTCTGCTTTACTTAAACCAAACCCCTTAAGGCTAAAATCTACAAAATGATCTGAGACTTTATCACCCCAAGTTTTATTCAAGGGAGAAGCATACTTTGCAAATACTTTAGCAAGAGGCTCCCACTCATTGTTTCTGGCCCAGATAGGTAAACTGCACACTTCCTTCTGGACACTAGACCTCTCTGCAGCCTTGCTTTTCCTAAACAGCTTACACAGCATTTTTACCCAGCACAAACTACACAATACACCACAGAAAACAGGTCTGCTTCAGTTGAATCCATAGCGCAATCCTGGCACGAGCCCCCAAATGTTTTGCTTGTGTTTCTAGCAAGGGTTACTTTGCGGTACAACCAAGTAAACTTAGACCTTTGTGGTGTATAAATGTGCTTTTACTATGCAAAAACAATCTGTACATACAAAACTGTTACAATATTTAGGAGCATAATACAAGACTAGCAGATACAGATAAAGATAAAGCAAATATACTTAACTAAAAGAAGATTGCAGCCATGGAGTCCCGTTTGCTTTCAAGCACATGGCACAGAGAAAAGTCAGCAGTCCTCGCTTCATGGATGTTTCGTTTGAGACTGAAGACTTTCTTGCAGCTTTGGCCAGAAGTATTTAGAATATACCATCCCCCCAAACCAACACCCTTTGTCCTGAGGACAAAAGGGCTGTTTATCCATTGTACAGTGACCTTGAAGGGGGGGGGGGATGTTAGGCTTGGCCAAACTGCCTTCCAAATCTTCAAGAAAGGTGTGACCTTATCATTAGTGAGCCACTGTTAAATATGCAATTTCCACAACAGGGGGTTAAATCTTTATTGAGGGGGGTGGCAGGTATCCTAAGCCTAAAAGTAACGGTCGCAAGTGCTAAACCAAGTCACAAGTCACACTATTACAGAAATATAGAAAACTGCTATATTCTGTCTATAGCGTGCGATGTGACAGGCGGTGTAGGGGTTAACTGGGGGTGATCAGGGGGTTAAGTCTTTATTGGGGGGGTGGGGTGGCGGGGACCCTAAACCTACTTGGGACTGAAACTAACTCGCTAGCGCTAATTGAAGTCACAATCACACTATTACAGGAACACAGAAAACCGCTATATACCTGTATATAGTGTGCAATGTGAAGGGGTTAACTGGGGTGATCAGGGGGGATCAGGGGGTTAAATCTTTTTTGGGGGGTAGGCGAGTATCCTAAGCCTAAAAGTATCAGTCGCTAGCACTAAACCAAGTCACAAGGCACACTAATACAGGAATATAGAAAACTGCTATATACTATATACAGTGTGCAATGTGACAGGGGGTGTAGGGGTTAACTGGGGGGGGTGATCGCAGGTTAAATGTGTCTTTCTAGGTGTGTGGAAATGTGCTTGGTGCAGTATTTACAGTTTATCTTCTCTCCTCTCACGCTGGAATCCAAAAAGGATTTTGGGAGGGGAGAGAGGGTCATTTCTGTGCCTGTGTTTACATTACACAGGCACAGCTAGGTCTGCGATTGGTCAGGACCGATCAGCAGGTCCAGGCTGAAAATCATTGGCCTGGACCTGATGACTGATCGGTTCTGAACCGAATCAGACCATCGGCGGGGCCAGGGGCAGAGTACATCTGCGGCGGCTGGTCGTAAAGTGGTTAAAATACAGTTTTTCCCAAACCACGTATGTGTCAAACTCCACAATCGTCTGAGCTCACTTTTAATTTTGGTAAGCAATTGTGGAAAATTATACTGAAATGTATTTGTTAAAGAGCGTGTGAGAAATAGTCTCAGATACTTTAGTCTCTCAGTTACCCATTTAAACAGGAAGCTAATTTCCAATACAGGGATTCTAACTTCTGGTTGTAAGGCTCATTTCTTTAGATTTTGCATGATTAATCTTAGAATTTGACAATTGTAAATAGCAATCCAATTCTCTCATTAAATTAGGTAGTAGTGATATCTCCAGGTTGGTAATGAAAAAAAAGTAGGTCATCTGTAAATGTAGCTACTTTATGGGATGTTTCCCCAACCTGTACCCCTTTTATATCTAGGTTACCTTTAACACATCTCAGCAAAGGCTATAAAGTTAATATAATGAGGAGCGGTGAAAGGGGACAGCCCTGTCAAGTGCCCTTTTTTAATGTAAAACTAGTAGATAGCATACCATTAGCTTTAACCACAGCCGTTGGATGGTCATATAGGGCTTCATTGCATCTGTCCCGATCCCTATATACTGTACCGAAGAGAGAAAAGATATACAGTACTTGTGCTCAAATCCCTATAGCTTGTACATGTATTTAAACTATCAGGTGCTAAAAGGGTGTGACCACACCTTAACACTACAAATTCTGGATGAACCTTCTACAAACTGCTATATACCCTTTCCAGCAAACTATGCAATGAAAAACAGGGATTTTTAGTTCACACATATTGCAATACATGCTTAAGCTGGCCAATTGCATCAAAGTAGTCCCTTTTATGGCCAGTCCTACACTGCTTTATTAGTGCAAATGCTATTGTGGACACCATGCCAACCTGGAACATAAAGACACAAGGTGGGGGATAGCTACTAGGTTTAAGTTTGGTAACTGACCTGCGTTACAACAGAGAAAAGATATACCTGTGCTCAAATCCCAATAGCTTGTACATGTATTTAAACTATTCGGTGCTAAAGGGGTGTGACCACATATTAACACTACAAATTCTGGATACACCCTTTCCAGGAAACTATGCAATGAAAAAACAGGGATTTTTAGTTCATATGGCAATACATGCTTAACCTGGCGAACTGTGTCAAAGTAATCCCTACTAGGGATCGACCGATATTGGTTTTTCGTTGCCGATATTCTGGTCATCGCATATCGGTATCGGCCGATATGGGCCGATATTTTGAACATTTAAAGTTTTGAAAAATAAAGACAATTTTTGACACAAATCTGGTACTGAACATGTTAATTTTTGTTTAATGGCTGGCTTGCTGGCACCCTGTGGTGGGTGGCTGGCTGGCTGGCACCCTGTGGTGGGTGGGTGGCTGGCTGGCACCCTGTTGTTGGTGGCTGGCTTGCTGGCACCATGTGGTGGATGGCTGGCTGGCACCCTGTGTTGGGTGGCTGGCTGTCTGGCACCCTTTGGTGGATGGCTGGCTGCCTGGCACCCTGTGGTGGGTGGGTGGCTGGCTGTCTGGCACCCTGTGGTGGGTGGCTGGCTGTCTGGCACCCTGTGGTGGGTGGCTGGCTTGCTGGCACCCTGTGGTGGATGGCTGGCTGGCTGGCACCATGTGGTGGGTGGCTGGCTGTCTGGCACCCTGTGGTGGGTGGCTGGCTTGCTGGCACCCTGTGGTAGATGGCTGGCTGGCTGGCACCCTGTGGTGGGTGGGTGGCTGGCTGGCTGGCACCCTGTGGTGGGTGGCTGGTTGTCTGGCACCCTGTGGTGGGTGGGTGGCTGGCTTGCTGGCACCTGGTGGTGGGTGGCTGTCTGTCTGGCATGCTGTGGTGGTTGGCTGGATGGCTGTCTGGCACCCTGTGGTGGGTGGCTGTCTGTCTAGCTGGCACCCTGTGGTGGGTGGCTGGCTGTTTGGCACCCTGTGGTGGGTGGGTGTATGGGTGGCTGGCTTGCTGGCACCCTGTGGTGGGAGGGTGGCTGGCTGTCTGGCATGCTGTGGTGGGTGGGTGGCTGGCTGGTACCCTGTGGTGGGTGGCTGGCTGTTTGGCACTCTGTGGTGGGTGGATGGCTGGCTGGCACCCTGTGGTGGGTGGGTGGTCCTATGGGTGGCTGGCTGGCACCCTGCGGTGGGTGGCTGGCTTGCTGGCACCCTGTGGTGGGTGGGTGACTGGCACAGGGGCTGTGGGTGGCTGGCTGGTACAGTGCCTGTGGCTTGCTGGTACAGGGCCTGTGGGTGGCTGGCTGGTACAGGGCCTGTGGGTAGCTGGCTGGTACAGTGCCTGTGGCTTGCTGGTACAGGGCCTGTGGGTGGCTGGCTGATACAAGGCCAGTGGGTGGCTGGCTGTCTGGCACCCTGTGGTGGTTGGGTGGCTGTCTGGCACCTGTGGTGGGTGGCTGGCTGGCTGACACCCTGTGGTGGGTGGGTGGGTGGGTGGGTGTCTCGCACAGGGGCTGTGGGTGGCTGGCTGGTACAGCGCCTGTGGGTGGCGGGCTGGCTGGTACAGTGCTGTGGCTGGCTGGTACACGACCTGTGGGTGGCTGATCAGGCTGTATAAGGCTGAATAAAAATCTTTAAAACAACTTGCTATTTCTACAGACCTAGTGGCTTTTTGATTTTGATTCTCTGACGTGATAGCCTGAATGAAGGCCTGTGTATATGGGGTGTAGATAGAGCACGCACGAAGCCTGCCTGCTTTATTACCAAATTCGTAATACAAACGCCTACTGTACAACATCTTCCTTTTGGCCTTAGATAGCAGGAGGGAGTTGACCTGTTCCTGTAAGGGCTCTTTCACACAGCCACTCCGCTTGTCCGCAAATCATCCTATTTTTTTGCGGATGATTTGCGGACATAATGTAAGTCAATGGCACTGCGGATGTCAGCGGAATACCATCCGCTGACATCCGATTTTCTTCCTTTCAGTTCTGTTCCGTTTTTTGGAACTGAACAGAACCCTATTTTTTCATCCGTTCAAAAAACGTAAAGGAAGCAAAATCGTATGTCAGCGGTGTCATCCGCAATGCCATAGACTTACATTATGTCCGCATATCATCCGCAAACGGATGGGATGATATGCGGGCATACGGAGCGGATGACACGAATGTCATCTGCTCCGTGAAAAAAAAAAAAAAAAAAAGTCCCGCAGCGGAGCTTTCACACGGAGCGGCCGTGTAAAAGAAGCCTAAATTAGCTAGCTCTGTTTTTAATTGCATCGCTTGTGATTTTTTATGTTGGGTTTCAATATAGTGTATACAGGATATATGTTGATTCAATTGTTCAAAATGTTCCCTCTTGTACCTAGAGCCAAGCTTAATCAGCAATCATCTAATGTAACATTTATGAGCCTCCAAAATTGATAATGGTCTAGTATCATGTGTTTCGTTTAATTCAAAGAGGGTTGAAAGCGCAGTTTAAAGTTATGTCTTTAACACTTCCTCCTGTAAGATACTTTCATTAATACGCCACCATCTATTCTGAGGGGGTTGAGACAGATAGGGACAAGGTGATGGGAGCGTGGTCCGACATAATCATTGGTTCTATAGTACTCTCCACCACATTTTCCACTAGTGCACGAGAAATAAAAAAGTAGTCAACCCTAGAATAGGATTAATGTACAGGAGAATAGAAAGTATAATCTCGCACATTATGATGTTGGAGATGCCATTTAACCACAAACCGGGCCTCAGGCAGGCATTGTTTAATTTTCCTTAGATATGGGTATGAGAGATGTGAAGAGCTGTGGAAAGAATCTACAAGGAGATCCATGGCCATATTAAAAACACCCTCCCCATCTTACCCACGGCAATTTGACTGAGGTCCGCCACACAGGACTCCAAAAAGGTAAGCTGAGATGTATTTGGAAAATATATGTTAGCAAGTGTTACAGACTGTTCACCAACACTACCACGTACAAACAGATATTTGATCTCGGGATCAGAAAGCTGGTCATCCAATGTCCACGGCAGGGTTTCGGCAAACACAATTGAGACTCCACAGGATTTAGGATTGTTAGCTCAAATCTTGTCAGAAGGCAATTTCACGATGATATATGGCCCTTCAGTTGCTAACCCCCCCTAGATAGTGAATTTTCCCTCATCCGGCCAGGAGTTGTGACGACACATAGCACTCAAACTTAGCGCAGACACAACTGATTTTATTGCAAGTTTCGCTCATATTTAAGGCAAGTTTTGAGCGGGAAAAACTGCTCCAAACTGGTTACAATTCATCAGTCAAATTAACAATAGCACATATCTCACAGAACAGTACATGAAAAGGCTTTTGTTTTCGCTATGCATCTATGTCAATATGAGGTGTTCTTGTATCTGAATCTGTGTTTTGTGGGACGAGTCGCTCTGTCTGTATTCAGTTTGTCTGATGTGTTAACATGTAAGTAAGTGGCAATGAGTTCAGGTGTTGTCTGTCATCTATATGCAAAATATCCAACTGTCAAGGGTTCAAATGAATGAATGGAAAGGTGTTTAACATGTCGTCTAAATGCAAAATACAGCTGTCTGATGTCCAGGGTTGTATGAATGAGTGTTAGTCTGGCTCGCTACTATGTAAATGCAAGGGACCACATTCCATTGACAAATGGGCATAAGCTGAAATATATATGAAATATAATAAGGCATGTTAATACAATCTTTCAAGGATTGTCCGAGCAGCTATGGTACAAGATAGGGTACCTTGCATTCTTCAGTGAGGGGAATCTAGCATGGGTGACGTGTGTTTCTTGAAGAAACACAATGTCTGCCCGCACCTACCAACGTTCCCTAAGGACCTGCGTCGGCTTCTCTGAGACTCTCATGCCCCTGACATTATTGCAGGCAAATGTAACCATATTTTGGACTTAGCAGCACTGAAGAGGGAAAGGAAAGGAGAGAGGGAAAAAAAAATACCACTATAGGTGCCAAGCACCAAACCAACCCTGTTTCACCTTATGGGGATATACCATCTAGGGGGTAAGTGTCTGGTAACAGAATCACACAAACACTATAGGCCAACCAGGCAGACCCGTCTTGTTTTCCCCATTAATTAATATAAAAAAATAAATAGAGGAGTAAGGAGCACAACAATAAGAAAAAATAAAAAGCCAAAAACAGACTTAACCCCTTTTGTGATTTTTGTGGAACCCATTCTTTCTACCAATTGGGGTGAAGCTTTAAAATAGAGAAAAACGTAGTATCCTTGTCTCACCTCTCCCCTCCCCCATAGAAAATCGAACGGTATTGGGGACATGGTTACTGCCTTGTTCCAACTTTAATCTAGAAGGTCTGAGTAGAAAGATAGAGAAAAAAAAAAAAAGAAACATCCCAAATATACAGTATAAATATGGGTAAATACATTCACCCATATATAGACATACAGGCTCTAGCCCCTTCACCTCCCACTCGCACTCATCCACCCAGTGGAAAAATTTGCCAATCCGCCTACTAAATGCATCAGCTTCATGCATCTGGGCTCCCCAGCTTACTATAACCCCCCCATCGAGGCTTGACCGAGAGGCAAAAAGTACTTATATTATGCGGTCTAAGTAGCTTTATGTAGGGCATAATTGTATATGGTAGCAGACCGGTTGATCAAAGTATCCCAAATACCTGCTGACACCCTGGGATTTCCAACCTAGGCATCACCATGGTATTTAAAGGGAGTCCCACATATAGAAAAAATCCAGTGGGTGGCAGTTGTATGTGTATGATTGCCCTATGGGTATTTGAGGCCAATAAATAAAAGTGGGCAGATCAAATCTGGTTGTCCAAGGGCAGTAACTACTACCACTACTGAAGATCATCCCCGACACCATTACTACATGCCAATAGCACAAGCCAGGGATGTCGTCATCACCAGCTCGCCAAGGTTGAAAAAAGATTTAATAATAACATTCATCTAATTGGTAAGTCACATTTCCACTGCTATAGTCAGATGTCAGGATTGCATATGGGTGTGATGGTAATGCTCTGGTGTAAGGGGTAATCTCCTGGCCCACTCTGGCCTCTTCTACCTCAATTCAGTATCGTTTAGACACCTCACATTGTCCAGATACCATCACAATCCATATCTGACTCTTTGCTTCCTCATGGGTGTAGCTCCTGTCGGGCACATCCAACCTGGCAGCACACCATGTCACAGAGCTCCATCCCTCTCATATTGGCTTCTCAAACATAGCAGTGAATTCACTGCATTCCAAAATCCTCCTCTATCTCAGAATCTTATTCCAGTAGTGTAACGCTATTATGTGGTGGGGTCTGGAGTCTGCATCACTGGTGTACGGCCAGCAGAATAATCAATAACTACATAATGTTATTATATCCATATAAGCCAGGGTCACTGGGAAATGTTTCCAACACCCTGTCAGATCTATGGCATCTAATTTTGGAACATTTCTAGGAGCAATATAATGGCAGATATATTGGCCCCATGGTCAGCGGTTGCGTCCAGCCATACCCACATATCCACATGCATTTGTGTACTTACATATATATATTTCCTTTCATGCACCACATATACATGCCCATCTACACCCATTCATTCACCTCCCCCTCCCCTCCAAAAGAAAAAAAAATACCTCTGAGAGGAGACATTTATTTATTCTAAAACAACAAAAATGATGATAGTGATGGTGTTATCTGTGATACACCATTCTCAACCTGTAAATGGTAATTTCCTTTTTTCCCTTCCTTCCCTTTTTCCTTTGCCTCTATTTTCCCTTTTCCTAGCCCAAATCAATACAATAGTCAACCAATGTGGCTGTGTGTGGAATCCCCAAATAGTGAGATGACCTCTGTGTTAATATGTGAACTCGTCCCCTATTCCACACCTCATATGTTGAAATTAAATCCATAGCAGCGAATATCCCACTCTGCCACAAGGGGCTCCATATGTATAGTATGTATATGTACAGTAAATATATATTTACTGTACAGTATTTATATTTGAAAAAATTGTAACATGTGAAACATAAATTACAAAAGTGCGCTAATATCAAAATAAAGGAACAAAAATGTTCATGTATGGTGTCTGCTGGAACAAGCAGTTAACACAAAAGTCTTTACAACCAAACAGTCTTTGTGAGGAATAGGGAGTGATGGAAGGTGGGTGTAACCTCTTCCCAAATGATGATCCAAGTGAGTGACTTCACAAACTTAAATACACGTGATAACACCCAGTGATAGGAGGGGACTCTTACCACATGAGAGAGAGATGTAGGCTAGGCATATACTAATCTTGTCCAAGAGTCCGATTTGGTGATGCAATGGAATGGAACAACCAACTGCCTCCAAATTAAAGGGGATCTATAGGCTTCCAAACAAGGGGATATCGCCACAGAGATCGTGCCCAAAAAAGAAGAGGGGACTATAGTGCATTACCTCCGATTTTTATTAAGGAAAGAAGTAAAGTAACACTTACAAAGTCCAGCATATATCAGCATATACAGGTATGGTCACGGACGTCTGCAGTACGGTCCGAGACTGTTAGCAGCACGGCTAGCTCCACCCGACGCGTTTCCACTGAAGAGTCGGCTTCTGGGACTGGAGCTCCAGTCCCCTCTTCTTTTTTGGGCACGATCTCTGTAGCGATATCCCCTTGTTTGGAAGCCTATAGATCCCCTTTAATTTGGAGGCAGTTGGTTGTTCCATTCCATTCGAGAATTGCATCACCAAATCGGACTCTTGGACAAGATTAGTATATGCCTACATCTCTCTCTCATGTGGTAAGAGTCCCCTCCTATCACTGGGTGTTATCACGTGTATTTAAGTTTGTGAAGTCACTCACTTGGATCATCATTTGGGAAGAGGTTACACCCACCTTCCATCACTCCCTATTCCTCACAAAGACTGTTTGGTTGTAAAGACTTTTGTGTTAACTGCTTGTTCCAGCAGACACCATACATGAACATTTTTGTTCCTTTATTTTGATATTAGCGCACTTTTGTAATTTATGTT
This sequence comes from Pelophylax lessonae, assembly GCF_965119305.1. Classification (NCBI taxonomy): domain Eukaryota; kingdom Metazoa; phylum Chordata; class Amphibia; order Anura; family Ranidae; genus Pelophylax; species Pelophylax lessonae. The sequence continues at coordinate 180,909,445 of NC_138773.1, read as the reverse complement.
TCACATGTTACAATTTTTTCATATTTATCTTTTTTCCAGTGCTGCTTTCACTATTTACTTTACTTCAAGGTTCGCGCACCTATTTCTTTGATTAGTATTTATATTTACTGTATAGTGATCAACCCTTTTACAAGTTAAATCTCTCTGTATATTTGTGATTATCTGTACACGAAAAATCAGAAAAGGCTCACATAAATATTTCATTCATTGGTAATAGTAAAAAAAAAAAAAAAATTCTCCAGTTTGCTATGATTTACAAGAGACCTTCATATCCTAATTCATACAGCCTGTTGCATTAGAGTCAGACTTAACCCTCCTCTTATGTTAGGGTCAGAACCTACCCGTTTTCATTTATGAATGTCTATAAGTATCACATAAATTTGTTTATTGCATCAAGATTTTTTTTACTTTGTCAGGAACCTCTATTTAAACAATGTAATAAAAAAAGAATCCTTTTCACTAAATTATAAAATACTGTGGTGAAAATTAAGACGTTTATGGTGTTAGGGTCAATTCTGACCCAGTTATAATATAGGATTTTAGGACACTAATAAGTGCCAAAACTAAAATCATAAACACTCTCTCTGCTTAGTAACACTGACAGCCAATCACCTCTCAACCCTGTGAGCTGTAGTTAGGGAGGGGCCTATCTCTTTGCCTGCTTGTCTGCTTCTCTAAATAAAGTAAAGAAACATAGGACCAATACATTTCAGAGTTGCTGACTTTATTTTACCATTTTTTAAATTTGAAAATGAGAGGTATGCTATCAAAAGAAAGGTCTAAGGGGTCACACGAAAAATATTAAAACCAATCTTTTCAAGGATAAAGAAGCCTAACAAGGTAACCAAGAGGTAAGAAACAAATTGGATGATAAATAATTGTTCCGAGGGTATTTTATGGCTGATTTGGTCAAAACCGACCCGTTAACATCATGGATAGTAACAGAAAGCTAACATAAGAGGAGGGTTAATGGATACAAGTCTAATTTAATTCTCGGTCTCTAGTGCTTTAAAAAAAACATAATAAGTCTCATACTAAAGTCCGTTTGTCCTTTATCTCTGCAACTGTTCTCTCTTGATTGAGCTCATATCGATCTCCTCCAATCATCCTCATCCATTTGGGTACTTCTTTGGCTTCAGCAGGAGCAATGGAAATACAGCCAGCAGCTGATCCCAGTTCACTAGTTGAAAAAAATTGCCTTCCTTTCTCACTCGGGTGTTGAATAAGTGGCCCCAACTGTTAGATACCCCATGTGTTTTTCTGTGGTGAAGAAGGGGCTTCACTCTTCTCCGCATGGCAAGTGTGATTGTGGATACATCAGGTGAGATACTGCAACCTGCACTCCATCCCATTCTACCAATGCCATTCGCCAAGCTCTTCCTAAAATCTCCTCTTTGATGCGGTAGCAGTGTATTCTGTACACCACATTTGGAGGTCAATCTACAGGAGGGTTTCTAGGTCCAGCTACCCTGTGCACCCTATACAATTCGAAGGGGATGTCTGTAGGTTTTTCCATGATCCTGTTTAGGATTGTGGTAACTGTAGCATATAGCGAGGGCCTGGGATAGCTTCAGAAATGCTGTGCGCCTTAATAGTATTCCTTCTTGAACGATTTTCTGCTTCCTCCATTTTCAACCAAATTGCTGTCAAAGATTGAGGGTATTGCACCTGAATCCTCTCCACCACATCCAAGCACATAGATAATTGTGTTGAGGGGGTAGATACATTTTCTATTGTAGATAATATGCCCACCACCTGCTGTTTGGTTGTCTCTACCTCCAACTTGAAGGTATCTTTAACTTCTGCTGCCCAGTACATATATTGCCTTTGTTGGTAATGCTTTGAGGATGGATTGCAGTTCGGCTGCTGTAATAATCAGCTCCATCTCTAGTTGCTGTATCTCGGTCACAGCTCATTGCAGAGCTGTGGGTGTCCCTGCTGGGGTTGACGCAGCTGGGAGAGATCCCTGTTACGACCGTTCCATTATGTCAGGGCTTTTTTGCACAGATACCGCCTATTCCTTTTTTTGCTGTTGTGCTTTTACAGTTGAATTTGGGGGGTCACGGCAGGCACAGCCAGTTTGGCAGCTACAAAGTATCTCCACAAGTCTTACTGGAGAGGAACACCAGCACCCTCTTTGGATGTCCTCAGTGTTGGTATAGGATTAAGATTATAAGATTGGTATAGGAGGCAGGTGTATTAGGTCTGCCTGGTTCACTAGGAGCTCAGTTCACCTGTGCCTGCATGGCTCCATGTCCAGGGCATGCCCCACAGCCCCAAAAAATATGTCCTAAGTGCAAAATTTACTAGATGAAAATACTTGATCACTATTAAGCCATTTGAACATAAAAAAGTTTTGGGCCAGGGAGGACTCACCGCCTAAAATTCTAAGTGATAAATTCTAAATTCTAAGTGATAATAAAACAGACAGAGGTATCCACAGTATCTCTAACAAGATACTTAGGCATGGTATTTATTTTCAGGTCCAGGCCTTTTCAGGTCCAGGCCTGCTCAACCACATGCACCACAGTTACCAGAGGGCTACCCAGACCCTCAAAGTCTCGCCACAAAATCTGTCTGTATAAGATCAAGATCCAATCTTCACTCATCGAGGAGGGCATTGTGTGGCCAGACCCTCAGGGACATGATCCCCTTTTCCTGGGGTCCACCAACCTTGACCTGTACAGCACCCTGCCAAAAAAAGCCTTGGTCAGTCATATTGCTCTGGGCTTCGTACACGTAGGGTCCAGCGCCGAAAGGTTGCATTACACGCAATCCTCACATTCATCCATTTCCATCCTAGTGGGACCTAGTTACCATCCATCTTAGTATCATAGCTGTGGGAATGGATCCAGATAATACCAATCTTCTAAACCCTGCTGGAACCATTTGAGAATCTGGTACTGTTTTGTGCCGAGAGCTGTACATCAGTGAGCATCACCTTTAGAAAAAAACAAATATACTTCCTGCATGGGAGGGGATTTTACAGGGGAGGACTTCCTGTCTGTTTGGTCTGACAGTGTCAATTCACCTATAGGTGGTGCATACCCTAGGTAGTCATGATTTATAGCCTGCTCTGTGTCCCATGATGTATGAAAAGGAAATTATATTTAATTCCTAGATACTGGATAGTTAAGACATTTATCAGCAATAACCTTAGCTCCTAATCTGCACACCAACCATAGCAATAACTGGGTGATCCAGCTCTCCATGCCACATTTTTAACTTACTCTATATTATGAAAAATGTAACATCAGGGGTCAGCAAAAAATATAAGAGCCCAGTGAATTACTCAACTCACTAGAATCCATCTATATACATTCTGATGCACTTGACACTGTTCGTTGTCAACTGTTGTCGCCCAAGCCTGCATGTATACATATAGAAGCCATTCTTTTGGTAAACATATAGTGGCAGTGGTGAAGCACTACTATATTCAAATCACCAAGTCATGCCTAATATTATTTATGCATGGGAGTCAAGCGTTGCAGCTCCTGATTGAAGAAAAACCAATTGTATGTGCTGACATTGTGGTGTCCCTTGGTAAATTTCTTTCACAAGGTCCTGAATTGTATCATTGTTCAAGTGGATGTTGAGCTTCTTTACACAGAAAATGTGGATGCCTTAAATGCATCCAAGCGCTTCAAAATTTTTTTACAGTTCACCCATATATTTGATTACAAATGGTTTACTGTTGTCCCAAGATGTACTAATTGTCCTCAGCAACGATAAATGATTTTCTTGACCAGCCTGCTAGTAGTCATCTTGCTCATCTGAGATGAAGTATTTTTTTCAATTTAGTTTTCTACAGAAATGAAGACAACCTGCTCTGTGCTACAACTGGATATTTGGGAGGTTTCATACACTGCTTTTTGTTTAGGCAACTCTAGTCCATTTTCCCCTATGCTGTGCATCAAAATGACTAGTTTCTTAATCCAATTCTAACTCTTGGTTTAACAACACTACCTGCAGTATCTAGAATATATTGGAATCATAGTTTGATGAGAACTCTAAAACCAAAGGCTTTATACGGGGAAAAAGATGAATAAAAGAACAATAAAGATGAGATTCTTATCAAAATCGTATGTATGCGAGTATATAAAATTTCAATGTTTAGTTGCATCTGGCATTAGGGATGTACCCATTTATTTTGCTGCCTGACACAGTATTGAAAATTTGGTTATAGTGTTAATCAAACTGGATAAACATGCAAAAATAAAAACCTTACACAGTAAAAAAGAAAGTGCATGGGTTTATATAAGCATTATCTTGCAAAAATATAATTCAGAAACATAATAGGAAAATACAAAGACATTAGTAAGCAACAAAGCTTTTCTTAACAACATACGGAAGTAATATGCCTTTTCCCCCTACATATACAATATATGTTATGTTATACCTTGATCATTTTTTCACATTTTATTGAAAGCTTCTGAAAAGTACAATGTTGTACAGAAAAAAAAAAAAAAAAAAAAGAAAAAAACTACAAAATGTATCCACATCACGTTGGGTAACAGCTTTTCAAAGGAAATGGTGTTCATCAGTAAAAGTACTAAGTAATTTTTTTGAGAAAATGTACAATTACTGCATATTACACTGGCATATAAAAGACCAATTTGTATACCTTGAAAAATGTGGTCTACACACATCATATAAAAGCTAGTTACTGGGTTATCTGCAATATGGCTTCTGATAATTAGTTAGTTAGACTGAGGGAAGCAAACCATCAAGGAAGAAATGAAAGATGTATATTTGTCAAGTGTCATGGTATAAATATAAAGAAATATGAGGACTCCAATGCGGAGTGAGGTGGAAAAGGAAAAAGCATCATTGAACAAGGTTGTGGAAGAACAGTCTGATAACTATGAGATCCATTGTAGGGGGAATGTCCTAAATAAAAATTCAAGGTTGAAGGTTCCACAGGGTGGTCAGTGTCAAATGAAAGGCAGAAATAAAAGAGAAAAAGCAGGGAAATGTTGCCTTTTGCTTTGGCTCTGAACAGGTAACTGGCAACTTTGCAATACAAAGTGCAATTTCAGCTGAGTGTGCAGGGTGAAAACCAGACTGAAGAGGATCAAAAGGGTGTTAGCATGTTACTTACAGGTTATTTAAGTAACTTGGAAATATAAGGGAGAAATGGCAGATAGTCGAAGAGTGGTCAAGAAAAGCTTTGGATGATTTAAAAAACACCTGTAGACTAGGTCTAAAGGGACTGAGTTGAGTGAAATGAAGGAAGATAGTGAGAGAAGATGAGCTACTTTTAGCGACAGAGCTGAAAGAGCTGGGGACATAGTTTCAAAGATGGGATGGACTGTGATGATGATAATTTTGGTCCTTTCAAATCTCTTATAGGATTGTGTTATTTTTTTCCTTTAAAAGTAAGGTGGTTAAGTTGAAAAGATAATAATCAATAAAGCAATAAAAAGGCAGAGAGACTTGAGAAGTTATGAATGTGTGGAAGCTGTCTCATTTCCCCGTTGATGGAAAGGTACCTAAAACTCAACTTAGATCAAATGAGCAACCTACCCATATTTCCCTTTCAAACCATTCCCTGACATAATGCTAAGCAAAAATGGTACAGTCATTACTCTACCCATATGTCCAAAGCCTTGAGATCATCCTTGACTCAACCCTCTTCTTCTTCTCCTACAACATTTTTAGGTCATGACAATTTTTCTTGTCTAACTCATTCTTGAAATTATTCCTATCTCAAGAAACTCTCACCTCTAAAAACTCTTCTGCAAATCACTGGCTTCCCGTTGACCCGAGAATAAAGTTAGGATGCTTTGCTTTCAAAGTACTACACAATTTCTAACCATATACATTTCTGACAAACACATTTTCTTTAAACCACCCTCTTTGCTTTTCCACTGACCTACTTATGACTCCTTCACCTATAGTCTCATCTTATGCACAGCTCAAAGATTTCTATAGAGCAGCCCTCATCCTCTTACATGTTCTTCATCATTCTTCTAGATTTGGGCCTCTATTCCTTAGCCATTCATTACCAAGTGACCACCTTCTGCCACCTCCATGCTTTGCCACATCTCCTACCTATTGTTATTTTAGTGTTCCTTTTTTTCAGAATGAAAGCATATTTAATCTAAGTCCCCTCTCTTCCTGTTTGTCTTGAAGTTTATGATTTTTATCTTTATTATTTAATGTACAATGCTGATTAATATAAAAAAGGATACTAATAATAATATTGTGTTATCTAAGTTAGCTTAGGAATTCCCTAATTAACTTTTCAAACTGCTACCATTTTAAGTGCATTGTAAGAACAGTTTTTTCTGACTTATATCATAAAAACTTCTTGATAGCCATATTAACTTATAGTAAATGTCATATATACTGCAATTACAAAACTAAGCACTCAGGATGATGTATTCCAGTTGGCTCCACTGCAACTTCTGTTTCCTACCAAACAAGTGGCCAAAACATTTGTCAAAATACAGGACATGTTTTAGAAATGCTATGGAAACAGCTTTAAATTCCCAGAAGAAACAATGTTCTAATTAAACACACATTCTCAGTCATAGCAACCAATGCTGAATGTGGGTCTAAAAAGCAATAATATAAAGGAAAGACCCAGATTAATTTAAAAAAGAACTCCAGGTTAAGGCACAGTTCATATAATCAACCAGTAAATCTACAAACTGTAATCCTGGGTTCCTACTTAGCCTTAGGTAACCTTGACTATAGGATCCAATATTTTAAATAGCTTAAAGCCTGAGTCACACTTCCAATGAAAGCAAACTTTCAAAGTCCTAAATGTTGCAAGGATATACAGTATTTCTTAAAAATCAATATACACACTTTACACCCCTCAGGGTAAACCAATTATTTCTTCATAGTCAGGAGGTTAACAGTATAACAATAAATTGTGTGCAAATTTTAACACATACAGTATATGTACTGTATATTTATTTATGTATTTAAGTATGAACGGATCACATTGAATCTTACCTCAATTGATTTTAAAGCTCAACTCCAGGCACTGCTGTTGACCAGCAAAAAGATCTGTATTTTAGTTTACCCAGTCCTAAAATGAAAAAAGCTGTGCCAGAAAAAACAACCAGATTTGTAACTTGACTCCTGAAAGCGGCTTTCTATGGGGGCACTTGTGCAAGCTCGCTCCCCAGCCAACCTGTCTGCATCTATTCATGGCACTCTGCCCCGTCCCGCTGCTCCCTCATCACAGAATTCTATTGATAACTGTTGGAGCCAGTGTCTACTTTTGCAGTCAATCTGCCCCATGAGAAGGAAGAGAGCGAGAGAGATCCGCTGCCCTCATGCACAGCACTGATTTGAATTTGGGCTCAGGCAAGTGTTTGGGGGGGTGGGGGGTGAGGAAGGGAATCCTGTGAAACAGAAGGTTTTTTTTACCCTAATGCATAAATGCATTAGGGTAAAAAAAAAAAAAAAAAATTTGGCTTTAGAACCATTTTAATGCCCTGTTCACATCTAGCGATGGCAGAGCACTGAAGTTTTTAGTGCCTTTTTTTTCGCCACATTAGAAGCATCATTCATTTGCTCATGAAACCCGGTTGCTGACTCCTGCTTGTAACCCAACATTGTCTCCTGCCTGCTATTCCAGTACATTCTCTGCTCAACTTATACTGACCGGTTCAAAATCTCTCAAGGTTCACCTGGCCAAAGTTACCTACTGCACTTGAAAATCTGATACAATTAATCATGCAACTAGATCAAAGGTTATGCGACCATTGATCTAAGCAATCTGTCATCTGCCAGTTTACATTCTGTTTGGATGCTGCCACGTGTTCCTGCAGCCACTTTACCTCACTTGCCTAATCTTTAACCTGCCACATCTAAAGTTGAACCCATGTAAATTGGGCTCCTGCGCTCCCCATTGCCCGCTGAGAATAAATTATGCAATCTACAGTCTAATCTATGCTTCTACTCTGAAGAAAAAGGTCACTACATACATACCTGTCCCATGAGACAGCGTATGTCTTACTCTTCTATGGTGGATGGGTGTGCTTCAATGAATAATCCAGCTCATGTAGCTTTACCTGTTTCTTTACAGATACCCAAAAAGACTATCCCAGTCCAAGCCATCGTTGATTTTGATGCCTGCAGCTGTTTTATGGACATTAACTTTGCTAAGACACACAACATTCCTCTGAAAACAAAAAAATTTGGGCCTGTAACCCTCAAAACTGATCTGCTTCCCGTCTCTATTGTTGACATCAAGAGAATCAAGAGGTTCTCTAGTTGGACATATCCTTGGGGTTCCTTGGATCCAAGCCCATAGTCCTCATATAGACTGGAGCACAGAAAAAGTCACATTTTCATCGGCCTACTATCAGAAATTATGTTGCCAACCCCCAATTATTGAAGCAACTCTGCTATTAGGACTCCATGTTGATTCAGACTCTGCTCAGTTCATTGCAGTCCCTTACTAATATTTCCTGAATGTGTTTGACAAGGAGAAGGCTGACACTTTACCGCCCCATTTGTCATACGATTCCTCCATTGAACTCCTACCAGGAACCGATATACTATTTCGGCAAATTTCCCCCTTTGTCTAAGAGAGAGTTAGAAGCTCTTTATCAGTATGTCTCTTGGAGAAAGGATTCAAGTGTCCTCACGCTTGAGCAGAAATCTTTTTTAATTTATTTTTTTCTGCTGCACATCCAGTAAAGAGATCCTGAGTGGGCATTTGGAGGCTGCCCTTAAGGGGGGGAGCAATGTAAAGAGAACCAAGTTTTTTGCCTGTGCCCAAAGAACCTATGCACAAAATCAGGGCTATGCGTGCATCTGCCTGTTGGTGTGCACATGCGAGTATGAGAATGAGCATGCATATGTGGGCTGACTTTGGAACCCAGTGGCCTATTTAAAGCTCTGCAAGGTTTAAGAACATTGCTTGTCAGCTTTTACTGCCTGTGATCTGATCCTGTGCCTGATTCTGTGTTCTGACCTGGTTTGTTTGACTCCGCTTGCTCCTGAAACCCTGTTGCTGACTCTGGCTTGTAACCCAACTTTGTCTCTTGCCTGCTCTACCTGTACCTTCTGTGCTCGCTCAATACTGACCTTGGCCTGGCTCTGACTGCTTCCAGCTCTTGATTCTGTATCTCGGCTGCCAGGTTGTTGCCAACTTCTTGCCTGCCTGCCAATGCATCTGAGATCCTGCATGTGCCAGCTGCCAGACTGCCTGCTGCACAGTCTTCAGTTCTGCACCTACTACAGTGTCTCCTGCAGGCACCCATGCCATTCTGTGCCCTGTTGTACTCTGTTATCACCTGCAGGGGAAATGGGACAAGGGAAGCCCTCTGACCAACTAGGACTTGATCAGGTACATGACATGCGGTCTATTTATTATTTTTTTCGCTCAAGATTCATGTTTTTTTTTTAATTAAATCTTATGTGAAAATGTGTGAATCTTTTGTGAATGTTCTGTAAATCTTGGGAGAAAACATTGATAAGTTTACCCATTTTGTATACATCAACACCACAAAACAGTCTGCTTACAATGCACCAAATAGTACTTATAGAGGCCTCAGATCTTTTGAGAGAAACTCATTTAGAGTAATGATACCAATATTGAACATTAAAGTCACAATTATAAATGTTATGTTAAAAGAGGAGTCAGCAATGCCTAAAGAAGAGCAGTGCACTGTCTATAACGTGAAGCATGAGTGGATTCCTGCTGTTTTGAGGTTGGTTGAGCTACAAGTATTGTGCCCAAAATTGACGACAAGATGAATTGTGCATATTATCAGAGAATATTGAAAGAAAATTTGCGTTCACTAGTCCTGAAGCTGCGAATAGCGCACACTTGGACTTTCTGACAATGGTCTGATATAAAAGGCCAAGTCAAACTGTCAGTGGCTGGAGCAGAAAAAAATAAGTGACCACCATAATCTTCTGATCTGAACATCATTAAGCCACTTTGAGGAGATTTCAAAATTGCAGTTCATGTTAGACAGTAAAAAAAACTGACAGGACTTGGAGGCTTTCTGACAAGATGAATGGGAAGATTCACTGGTTGAAAAATAAAGGGCATCATTCACAACTGTCACAAAAGACCCAAAGCCATAATTAATGTTAAGGAGGCAATACATGATACCTAAAACTAAGGGTGTACATTTTTTTTGATCCTGACCCTTTTATTGTTTTTATTTTTATAACTATAGCTTGTTCAAAGCATATCTAATCCTAAAAACAAAACATAATATATTGCAGCCCAGTACTTAGATGTTCCACTGTGAGATGAAAAGAAAGCAAAAACATTTGGTAATTTCTTGTTTTAAAACTACAAGTTTCATTAACCAACAATGTAATGGAGATAACCAAGGGCAGACATGTTTTGTGACAAACATGGCTCTCTCCATATACTGCATACAATGGATAAATTGAGAGTAAACACAAAGAGACAGAAATTGTGTTATTTGCAGCACCACCAAGTAAAAAGGGTGAAACCAGGAAAAAAAAACGAATGCAGACACCACATTTAAGGCCTGGCAGGTGGCAATATAATACATTTCTGGTTTGAGTTTAAATAGGCTTAAATTATAGTGATATTCAGTGATGCAGATGCATTTAAAATAAAAGAAATGTGTTTGGTGCAATTACCTATGTTTTCCCAAATGTACTAAAACTTATGAGCACAACTAGATATGCATTAATTGCTCCAATGTCATTTTTCATAGTCTCACCTTTCATTTCCTGTTACAGTACTTGTGCAGCATGTCTAAATATGACTGTGCAGTCCAACAGGCACCATAGAGACTTAGTGCTTTCAGTAACCTGCACTCTATAATCTAAATAGTCTGAATTCATCCTTAGGTCACTTTTAGAGAAAATAGCATTCCACAAAAATCAAGAGATCCAGAGGTATAGGCAGGTATAGGCAGGTATAGGCAGGGAAGCCCCGATTGTTCGCACTCTCCCCACATTTGGAATTTTTTTTTGGGGCAGGGGGAAGCGGGTACCTGGTTTTCCCACATCCAGGTAAGTTCGCCACACGGCGATCAATGACATATCTAGTCCATCCTCCTTCCTCCTGCTGCCTTCTGGGAACTGTTTGTGTCCCAGAAGACAGCGGGACCATTCAGAAAGCGCAGCGCGGCTCATTTTCCTTAATGCAATGCCGACTCCTGCAGCCGAAGCTGATGGACAAATTGGCTTGGGGTGCCGACATCGGGGGATCTCTGGACAGGTAAGTGTTCTTATATTAAAAGTCAGCAGCTACAGTATTTGTAGCTGCTGACTTTTCCTTTTATTTTCAGACGGAGCTCCTCTTTAAGTCCAGTATCTTACCTCCCAAACAGGGGCGGATACAGAGTCTAGTCTCAGAAGGGGCACTGCCAGAAAATAAGGTGTTGCTTACAGAACTGTATGTAGAACTGTGTTGCTGTAGAACTGCTACAGGGCACCTCTCCATCCGGGACTCATGCCCCTGCAGCAGATCACGCAGCAATTGAAATTGGTTGCCAGAGGTCACAGCCTATCATTACCACTCACTGACTGGTTGCTAGAGGTTATAACACATACTTTCTGCTTGCTGATTGGATGCTAGAGGTTACAGCACATCATTACTGCTCACTGATTGGTTGCTAGCGGTTACAGCACATCATTGCTGCTAACTGATTGTTTGCTTGAGATTACAGCAGATCACTATTGCTCACTGATTGGTTGCTAGAGATTACAGCACATCATTACTGCTCACGGATTGGTTGCTAGAGGTTACAGCACATCATTACTGCTAACTGATTGGTTGCTAGAGATTACAGCAGATCACTAATGTTCACTGATTTGTTGCTACAGGTTACTCCACATAATTACCACTCACTGAGCAATGGAGCAATCCCAAATAGTTGAGCAAGTAAAGAGGCATATTAATACACATACTAAAGGAGATAATCAGAGACTGTAGACATACTACAGGAGATGATCAGAAACTGCAGACATAGTATGGTAGATGGTCAGAGATAGCGGCTATACAACAGGAGACTTTCAGAGAATGCATACCTAGTACAGGAGATGGTCAGAGACTGCAAACATACTACAGAAGATGGTCAGAGGCTGCGGACATTACATAGTTACACATAGTTACATAGTTAGTGAGGTTGAAAAAAGACATCAGTCCATCCAGTTCAACCTATGATGTGTGTGTGTGTTTGCTTTTAACCGTACATTGTATACCCCTGTATGTTGTGGTCTCTAAGGTGCCATCTAATAGTTTTTTGAAACTATCAATGCTCCCTGCTGATATGACTGCTTGTGGAAGAGAATTGCATGCCACTGCCAAGCCTGTTGTCTACCAGTACCCCCAAGTCCTTTTCCATCCTAGACTCACCCAGAGGTTCCCCCCCTAGTGAGTAGCTTGCTTTCTGGTTTCTGGCCCCCAAGTGCATTACTTTACATTTTTCAACATTAAACCTCATTTGCCATGTAGTTGCCCACCCCGTTATTTTGTTCAGGTCCGCTTGCAAGGTTTCCACATCCTGCATAGAAGATATTGGCATGCCTAGTTTAGTATCATCTGCAAATACTGAGATTGTACTAGATATCCCCTCCTCTAGATCATTTATGAATAAATTAAACAGGATTGGTCCCAGGACAGACCCCTGGGGGACCCCACTTTCCACACCCGCCCAATCTGAGTACTCCCCATTAATCATCACCCTCTGGACTCTCCCCTGGAGCCAGTTCTCTATCCAGGTACTCACCTTATGGTCCATACCTACCTTCCTTAGTTTGTACAGTAAGCGTTTGTGGGGAACGGTGTCAAAGGCCTTTGCAAAGTCCAGATACACCACATCCCCAGGCTTTCCTTTATCTAGGTGGCAGCTCACTTCATCGTAGAAGGTTAATAGGTTGGTTTGGCAAGAACGATTTTTCATGAATCCATGCTGATTACTACTAATAATACAGTTTTCATTACTAAAGTCTTGTATGTGGTCCCTTAACATCCCCTCCAAAATCTTGCAGACTACAGATGTTAGGCTGACCGGCCTATAGTTACCCGGGATACATCTCGACCCCTTTTTAAATATTGGTACCACGTTGGCTTTTTTCCAATCAGCTGGCACCATACCCGTCTGTAAACTATCCTTAAAGATCAAGAATAATGGTCTGGCAATCACCTGGCTGAGCTCTTTAAGAACCCTCGGGTGCAAGCCATCCGGTCCCGGGGATTTATTTATGTTAAGTTTCTCTAGTTTTGTTTTAAGTCTTTCTTCTGTTAGCCATGGCGGCCCTTCCTGAGGTGTGTTGTTTAGTTCAGCCTTACAAGCTAGGTTCGTGTAGCCCCCCGATTCTTTTGTGAAGACTGAAGAGAAGAAAATATTTAACACTTCCGCCTTTTCTCTGTCCTCAGTGGCCATATTTCCTTTGTCATCTTTCATGGGGCCAATGTGTTCTAGCCTCGCTTTCTTACTGTTTATATACTTAAAGAATTTCTTGGGGTTCTTTTTACTCTCCTCCGCTATATGTCTCTCGTGTTCTATTTTAGCCGCCCTGATTTCATTTTTACATTTCTTATTACACTCTTTGTAATGCTTAAATGCTGCCAATGACCCCTCAGTCTTGTATTTTTTGAAGGCCTTTTCTTTAGCACTAATATGCATTTTTATGTTGGAGTTTAGCCACCCAGGGTTTAGTTTTGCTCTTTTAAATTTATTTTCCTTTGGAATGCACTGGCCAATCCCCTTGTTAAGTATGCTCTTGAAGCACTCCCATTATTCCTCCGTGTTCTTTGTTCCCAGGGTTCTATCCCATTTGATATTTTCTAGCTGCGAGCGCAGTTTAGGGAAATTGGCTCTTTTGAAATTCAGTGTCCTTATATTACCCTTGTGTTTCCTATTACTGTAATTAATACTGAAACTTATTGACCTATGGTCACTGTTTCCTAAGTTGTCCCGTATTTCTATATCCGTGAGCAGGTCTGTATTGTTGGTAATCAGTAGGTCAAGTACTGCATTGTTTCTTGTCGGTGCATTCACCATCTGACCCATGAAATTGTCCTGCAAAACATTTAGGAACTGCCTAGCCTTGGCTGAGTGTGCGGTTCCTTCTGCCCAGTCTATATCAGGATAATTAAAGTCCCCCATTATAATGACATTTCCCATCCTTGCTGCCAATCCTATCTGTAAAATGAGGTCAGCCTCCCCCTCCTCCCTCTGGTTGGGGGGCCTATAGCATACGCCCAATATTACCTTCCCCACCGTGCCTTCCCTTTGAAGCTCTACCCATAGGGATTCTGCCTCGTCCATAGCTCCATTATTAATATCATCCCTCATATTTACCTGTATAATGACATACTACAGGAGATAGTCAGAGACTGCCAACATAGTACAGGAGATGGTCAAAGGCTGCGGACATACTACAGGAGATGGTCAGAGACTGTAGACATACTACAGGAGATGGTCAGAGACTGCAGAAATAGTACAGGAGATGATCAGAGACTGCAGACATAGTACAAGAGAGGGTCAGAGGCTGCAAATATACCACAGGAGATGGTCAGAGGCTGCAGACATACTACAGGAGATGGTTAAAGGCTGCAGACATACTACAGAAGATGGTCAGAGGCTGCGGACATACTACCGGAGATGGTCAGAGACTGAAGACAGGGTATAGGAGATGATCAGAGACTGCAGACATAGTACAGGAGATGGTCAGAGACTGCAAACATAGTACAGGAGATGGTCAGAGGCTGCAGACATATTGCAAGAGGTGGTCAGAGACTGCAGACATGGTACAGGAGATGGTCAGAGACTGCAGACATGCCACAGGAGAAGGTCAGAGGCTTCAGACACACTACAGGAGACTTTACGAGACCTTTCATAAATGCACAGCTTTGCAGTTGAACAGCTCAGGGTTTCAGGATAATAGTCAGGCAGTCTATGGGGGAAAGACATACCTGGACATCATGCAGTTTTAGAGGTTTGTGTCGGACCACCCACTCAAATCTCCTTCTCTACTTCTACAGCCGCTCCATCCCGAGTATACAGGCTGCATGGGGCAGGGTCAGAGCATCAGTGGAGCTCCTGGCCCCACCCCCTTCTTGCTGGCTGGGGAATACAGAGGTCTGGGGCCGGGGCTTCCAGTAAGCTCTTTGCTCCTACTATAACGGCTCCTTCTTGCCATCATCAGGGCCCCAATCTGTGGACAGCGCGGGACACATACCATCTGCTTATTCATTTTTTCAAAATAAACTGTGAGAATTATACAGATTTGTGCAATTAGTGGGTGAATTGCTCTTTATGAAAAATAAAGTGAACACTGACCCCTTAACTAAGAGCTTGTTGCAACTGCTCTATCAATATAGTTTTTAAAAAAGTATTTATAGCTGTAATGTATCACCCAACCCCAACAGTATATTTAAACAGCTGCAATGCCTGGGGTGAATGGTATCTTTTGAGGGAATTGGACACATATATACATTATTTTTGCACATGAAAAGACTTCCAATAATCCCATCTGTCACAGGAGGGACATACTATGAGGAAATGCACACAAAAGTTAAATGACTTGTAAAAAGTATATTTCATGCATTCGAAGAGTACATCTATACAGATGTTATATTCATTATAGTTGTGCTTCTGCAATTAGGATCTTCATTCAGAGCAAACTGATTCCTAGTTCAGCACTTCAGACCAGTAGCAGCACATTCAATATGATGCACACAGCACATATCACTATAAACCATGGATATCAAGTATCAGTCATCATTGCTTCCTTATCCTCACTAAGGTATACAGCACTTGGAGCCTGGAGGTGAAAATAACTAATTCAGGAATGATACAAGATCTACCAAGTCATCGCCCACAGCAGCTGCCATGCAGCCCATCCGAGTATATTGTCCTTTTTAAGACATTCCACTTACATAAATCTTCCCACGTGAATCTTCCTTTTAGATTCCTTTATGCCTTCCAGCAAAGCCATCTCCTTCCAACTGCAATTCTCGCAATGATCATGAGTTCTTCTCAAACTGTAACCACCTATAGAAAACTGATCTTTCATTCCTATTTAACATAGGTTACTGCTTTAACCTTCCCATTTCCTGGCCTGATGAACATTGTCTAAATCATTTCCTTTTGTGTTGGGGTATGTTTATTTAGTCACTCTAGCACAAAAGGAAATGAATATCTTGAATCTAGGTTTGGAATGCTCCCCAAGAAAGCTCATTAATAAATTTGATGTGTACATTGTTACCCAGAAGCGGGGCCTAAGGTGCAAAGGCTCCCTGTCAGAAAAAGAAGGAATAAAAGAAAATGAAAAGGGAAAACGGGGGAGGGGGAAAAGGAAAATAAGGAATAAGTGAAGAAGATAGGGCAGAAAAAAAGGGGGAGAAAAGGAAAAACAGGTTGGTGTCCTCACATGGCGGTTATCCTGGGGTGCATCTGGTTGTCACACACTTGCATGCATTTTTCTGTTTATGTATATACAATATTGCCATAATCACTGTTGTTGTATTATACAGGCTAATTAAGGCACATCCCGCTTATAACGTCTATCATAACCCTGAAGAAGCGCACCTGTTGCGCCCGCGAAACATGTCGGGACCTGTCTGATGCAATCTCATTGGACCTGACTACTTTCATATTTGCCTTATGCCTATATTTTTCTCCTTGATGTATTTATGTATATGCGTCATTTATAATATGATGATTATTCGATTGTGTAATCTACCCTGTTTTTAATCTGTACAAATAAATTGCTGTTTTATTATACAATTTGACTATCTACTTTAGTATGGTACCTCAAAAATCCCACTTAGCCCTCAATTTTTTCTAGACACTTTCTCTATTTTTCATCCTTATCCCCTTGTCCCCCCCCCCCCCCCTGTTCCCTGTTTTTCCTTTTCCCCCCCTTTTTTTCTGCCCTATCTTCTTCACTTATTCCTTCTTTTCCTTTTTCCCCTCCCCCGTTTTCCCTTTTCATTTTCTTTTATTCCTTCTTTTTCTGACACGGAGCCTTTGCACCTTAGGCCCCGTCTCAGAGGATCTTTGGGAATCATTCCCGATTTTCATATTATATACATCCCCAGGGATGCGGTACCCCTTTTCTAAATTTAATACAAACATAATTCTTTTTTCATAATTTTGGGTGGATAACACACCCGAGGGCATTCTCTTTTTTCGGTTTCTTGCCAAAATGTTTGTAAATCTGATTGATTATATGTAATTAGTTTTACTTTTTCTAGTGTATTTACTGGTTGCTCAGCTATTTCTTTCTTTTCTTTGGAGAGACATTTGCATATCCATTTACTAATAAAATTATACTCCCCTGTGGGGGGTTTTTTCTTCCCCCTCTCCCCCCCTCTCTCTCCAGATAATTGCGATTCTGGTTGGCGGATACCAGGCTTGACACGGGGCCGAGTCATGGACCTTCTGGGCACAGCATGGACTGGTTTCATGTCAGGTATTCATTCAGCGTGTGGCTCTCGGACCAAAGTCGAGGAAGACCTCAGGGTCTACCTCGGCAAGATGCAGAATCTGTTGAAACGTAAATCCCATTTGTACTGGCACATAGAATATTTTCAAAAATACATCGATGAAAACATTAGCCCGCAAGGCCTAAGAATACATACTCTCCCAACTCTAAGAGACCCTTCCGAGACCTTTAAAAAGGAATGGGAAGGTATTCTCAACAATTGTAGTCGGGATCTTATGAAATCACTAATTGTCCAGTACAAAGGGGATATGAAGTCCCTGGATACAGAAATAGATTTAACCAATACTAAATTCAAACATGTGTTCGATGCTCCGACTTTTGCTCCTGCTTGGACGGAGATCAAGACTAAATTGGAAATTATCAATAAAGAAATCATCCTTAAAAAACAATCCAAATTCCTCAAAGATAGACAAGCCTTTAATGAGGGCTATGCCTACAGATGGAATTCTAAAACTCGCAATTCACGTACATCTAGATCACGCACAGTTAATCACGTGGAAACCACAGATGATAATATGGAATCTGATTCCAGTATCTCCAGTTCCCTTTCACATAGATCACGTCTTCCCCGACAAAGACCTTTGGTCCCTAATAAACGCACCAAAGCACAGAAACGAGGACGCGGCAGTGCCGGTCCTTCACCCACTCAAAATTCGAGCCACAATAATAAGAAAAAACCAGACACACAAGCACAACTTAATACACCTACCCAATTGGCTAATTTAGCCCCCACGTTACAAAAAGTTTTAGCTAAAAACATTATACCACCTATTAACAAAAGTGACTCCACATCTGCCACTTCGGATGACGTTTTTTTAGAACTACCCACTCCTGCGACTCCCAGAAGCACAAAACAGGGCAATCTAGACCTGTATATGAAACCCAAAACAACCTAACTCACATTGCAGATTCCTCCAATGACTTAAATATTGTTAACCTGACTACCTTTGATTTAACTCCAGCACAGAGACAGGTGCTTGGTTTAGGCCTAGGCTTCTGCCCATCACGGGCTCTTGATACATCAGAAACTATTAAAGACTTACATCTGTTCGCTAGGAACCTCACCTTCAAATTTATATTTGATAATGATAGAAAACAGAAAATACTAGAGAAGAAACTAGCTGAACAAACCATGCACCTGTCTATGGCTGAAAGTCGTGCTCTTAGAGATCTAGTCCTCTTATACGAGGAGGGGAACACGTGGTTGCGGTGATTGATTCCGTGGATTCCCCCCACGGAGCCTCTTCATCGATCACGGAAGTGGCCCCGAGAAGGGTATTTAAACCCAAATCAGAAAAATTTCCGGATCTATCCACTAATCCAAATATCTGGACTTTTGTCCAAAGAGTATCCAGGGACCTTAAAACTACTGCTTGGCCCTCCACACCGAATAATTTAACTCAAGAACAGACCTCGACGTTAACATCACTAAAGAGCAATAAAGACATTGTGATAAAACCATCAGATAAAGGGGGTAACATAGTCATTATGTCCCCCCTCCAATATGAAAACATGTGCCTCGAAGTTCTTGGAAATCAGGAGTGGTATTTCCCTATTGCACCTGATTGTATACAAGACTTCATAACTGAATACAAGTCTCTATGTATGGAGGCCTTTACTCAGGGCCTCATAGATAGGGACAAGTATAATTTTTTGACTATCAAACATCCTAAGACCCCCACCTTTTACACCTTACCCAAGGTGCACAAAAATCTTGAACACCCCCTGGTAGACCTATCGTCTCTGGCAACGAGTCGCTCACTGAGCATGCCAGCAAATTTGTGGACTCTTTTTTATTGCCGCACGTTCTGGGACTTCCGTCCAACATACGGGATACCACTGACCTCTTAAAACACCTTGAGGAGATTCAGGTTCCTCCGGATGCCCTGCTTGTTGCTATTGATATTGAGGCTTTGTACTCAAGTATCGTGCACGACCAGGGCATCCGGATGGCCGAATCTTTCCTCAAGGAACAAGATTGTAAGACCTGGCCCTTAATGGACTTTGTCCTGAAGCTTCTCAGGTTTATATTAACTCGAAAATTATTTTATGTTTCTAGAACAGACATACTTGCAAATCCAGGGGGTTGCGATGGGCACTTGCTGTGCACCCTCTTACGCCAACCTGTATTTGGGGGCGTGGGAAAGGCTTATCTTCTCGGATGACGAAAATGAACAATGGATCACTCAGATCCTGATATGGTACAGGTTCATTGATGATCTTTTGATCATATGGACAGGTACCCATACGGATCTGATACATTTTCTTCCGGCTCTCAACATCAATAACCTTAATTTGAAATTCACGTACACCATTGACAAACATCAAATTTCCTTTTTGGATCTGAGAGTCAGCCTTTCACCAGATGGACAGATCGACACTGACTTGTACCGCAAGCCTAGTGCCGGCAACACTATTCTTTGCGCAGCAAGTGCCCATCCCACCCTCCTGATTTCAAGTATCCCGTATGCGCAATATCTCAGACTCCGCAGAAATTGTTCTGCTGACACTAACTTTCAAATTCAAGCTGACCTGCTACGTGAGCGACTACTAGCCAGAGGATATTCTAAATCTTTATTGAGGAAATCCTTTAATCGAGCGAAAGCTCATTCTAGAGAGAGTTTATTGTATAAAGCCTCAACTAAAAAGAATGATCAGAACGTTAGGTTCATTACCACCTACTCTGCACACAATGACATTTTACGCAGAATATTGAACCGCCATTGGCCTATTCTTACCCAGGACTATACTTTAAATAAGTATCTTAACACCAAACCAAGTCTGGTCTTTAGACGAGCCACCTCCCTTCGAGACTGTCTCACTCAAAGTCACTACACTAACAATCATACGATCAACCATCTTAAGAAGGGTACGTACCGATGCCGCTCCTGCGACAAATGTCCGTGGGTTAAAACCGGAACGGGGATACGTTTACCAAATGGGAAGTGGTTCCACTCTAGACACCATGCCGATTGCAATACACGGACTGATTTACCTCATGACCTGTCGATGTGGAGCTTTCTATGTCGGCAAAACGATTAGAAAACTCAGCAAACGCATAGGAGACCACATTTATCATTCAGATGGGGGCACCATTCAGACCAGTGTTACACGCCATATAGGCCTTCATCACAAATACGACAACTCAGTTGTATCATTTTTTGTTTTGGAAGTTATTCCCCAGGACCCCCGAGGGGGGAACTGGGATAAACGAATATTACGGAAGGATCGAATCCCTGGAGGCGACTGTCCCTCCAGGGATTAATGAAGTACTAACATACAAACCCTTTTTGGGTTAATTCTTTCCTAATATACTTCCCAAGGTCACATTTCCTTCTTATTGATCTCTTTGATACCCACCTTTTGCCAGATCCGGAGCCCAGTCTGTCCATGATCCTTTGGCTGAGTGTGCCCTAACTTTGCTGGTCCGATTCCACTGGAATCTGCATTCTGGTTTAAGTGCCGGGTGAGCCCAAAACCATTCCCAATTCATTGGAATAATGTTTGTTTGATTTGATTTTACACCTGTATATGCTAGTATATGTCTCTCCTTATTACAACCATAGTACTGTAGCACCAGTGTTCACAAATGTCTTCCATTATATTAATTTCGATAGCTCCTCTGGAGGCACTTCCCTTTTAGACCACCATTGTCGAAGCTAATATATAAATCATATACCGAGGGATGGCGGGGATCTTTTCTTTCGTCTTTCCCCCCCATTACCCTTTTATGCTATATTGTTGATATTTTATGTATTAAAAGGTGTTGTTACTTTTTTGTATTTCTCTATTTGGAATTGTTGTTCAATACTCTGTGATTTTTGTAAAATGCCTGTGTGGATTTCCATTATGATGCACCTCGGAAACCTTCCCTGTTAGTTCCCCCTCCGCCTGGACGGTGGCGCGCCTCCCTGACTCCTCAACGGATGTGTGGTCCTCGGACACGGCGGTGATTGGACAATCTTTGTCCATCCTACTTCCGATGTGGCCGCTCCGAGCTGCCTATTGTGGCTCTATGTAAGAGCGGCACTGCGCGCGAGCCCTGAGGTGCGCGCGCAGTTGAGGACCTCACCCGCCCACTCTGCGCATGATGTCATGCGCTGGTGGCGTCGGGTTGAGGGCCATAAGAGGCGGGCCTTCACCGCTGTAAACCCCAGGAGACGGCGTCTATCGCCATTGTAGCAGACCGTAGGTAAGGCTTTAAACATTACGAACTCCGAGGCTATTTTAGGATTCCGGAGACTGGGCTTTCTAATCGTTCTAATCTTCATTTGTCCCTTAGATGCTTCGAGGTCCAGGCAGGTATCCCTGCATATAGCATCTAGCTGGATACTAACCTGTTCCTCTGCTATAAAGACCTTAGCCAATTGCCGGTTATCTATCCTCCTGTCCCAATACAACAGTCCTGTACAGGTAATTCTCTCACTCAGTCCATGATGATCCTGCCGTGGACCTGCAGTGAGCTTTAATGATATTCACCTACTGGTCTATTTTCCTCCTTCATAGGACCTCTGGGGCCCTTTTTGAACCTTAGAGGAAGCTACATATGAAAGCTGACTCGGTCTCCCTTTTAGGATATATGAGAGTTCCCACTATAGAACTTTCTAATAAGGTATAGTTATGTATCAATTTCCCCATACTTCCCTGCCTCATGGTGGTGGTATTCTTTTTTTCTACATATCCTATATTATACGCATACTTACCTTCACACTGTGGTGTCCATTTTTGGAGTTTCCTGTCTCCATTGTCCCTCCACATCCGTTGGGGAGGCGTCCTTCTGGGGGGCGCCCTCTCCCAGTTGCGATTGGTTGGTGTCTTCACATGGCAGTTATCCTGGGGTGCATCTGGTTGTCACACACTTGCATGCATTTTTCTGTTTATGTATATACAAAATTGCCATAATCACTGTTGTTGTATTATGCAGGCTAATTAAGGCACATCCTGCTTATAATGTCTATCATACCCCTGAAGAAGCGGACCTGTTGCGCCCGCGAAACATGTCGGGACCTGTCTGATGCAATCTCATTGGACCTGACTACTTTCATATTTGCCTTATGCCTATATTTTTCTCCTTGATGTATTTATGTATATGCGTCATTTATAATATGACGATTATTCGATTGTGTAATCTACCCTGTTTTTAATCTGTACAAATAAATTGCTGTTTTATTATACAATTTGACTATCTACTTTAGTATGGTACCTCAAAAATCCCACTTAGCCCTCAATTTTTTCTAGACACTTTCTCTATTTTTCATCCTTATCCCCTTGTTCCCTTCCCCCCCCCCTTTTTTTCCCCTTCCCCCCCCCCCCCCCCTGTTCCCTGTTTTTCCTTTTCTCACCCTTTTTTTCTGCCCTATCTTCTTCACTTATTCCTTCTTTTCCTTTTTCCCCTCCCCCGTTTTCCCTTTTCATTTTCTTTTATTCCTTCTTTTTCTGACACGGAGCCTTTGCACCTTAGGCCCCGCCACAGAGGATCTTTGGGGACCATTCCCGATTTTCATATTATATACATCCCCAGGGATGCGGTACCCCTTTTCTAAATTTAATACAAACATAATTCTTTTTTCATTGTTACCCAGAAGCAGTGCCATCTTAAGAGCATTAAAGGGCCCTGGGCAATGCAGTGCACTGGGGCCCTGCCTATACAATCACCCACGAGAATAAAAATGCAAATTATCGATAAGGCGATATTTATTGGTCCAGCAGTGCCAGGCTAATGACAGCTTACAAGTTTGGGGGCTGGGTCCAGGGAACACGCACACAGACGGGAGTCAAACTCAACTGTCCTGTGTGTGCCTGTTTCTGTGGAGGGGGACAGGCATTCCTGTAGTTGTGGGCACCTCCTTCCCTGCCCAAGTGACCAGCATGCCCATTCGGTAAGATTGCTCTGCCCAGAAGTACAGTATATATGAAAGATAAATCTGAAGAAATATTTTTTGAGTAACCCAGGGAGCTCTGGAATTAGAGAGGTTCCAGCTGAGGTAGGGGTTAATAGTGGTCTAAAAAATAAATCTACCTTTAACCCACACCCTTTCAAATAATCGTCATGTAAGGTTTTTAAGAGTTACATTTTGAAGGATCTTGAACAGATTGTACCAAAGAAGGGAGTAAATCCTGCATATATTATAAACAAGCAAAAAGTTGGGGGAGCAAACCCTGAACATGTATTTCTAAAGCTGGTGCAGCTATGAACCAAGCGACATGCATATTAAAAAAGAATAGCGCTATTCTTTTTTAACCTGCATATATTAACCACTTAAACCCTGGATGATTTAGCTGCTCAAAGACCAGGGCCTATTTGGCGATTCGGCACTGCAGGAATTTAACGGACAATTGCACGGTCATGCGACACTGTACCCAAATGAAATTGACGACCTTTTTTTCCCCACAAACAGAGCTTTCTAGCTTTCTTTTGGTGGTATTTGATCACCTATGCAATTTTTACTTTTTGCACTATAAACAAAAAAAGAGCGACAATTTTGAAAAAATAATAATATTTTTCAAATTTTTTATATGAAATTCTCAAAAAAAATGTAAAAATCAAAATTTTTTAACATTTTAGGCCAATTTGTACTCTGCTACATATTTTTGGTAAAAAAAAATTGCAATAATCGTATTTTGATTGGTTTGCACAAAAGTTATTGCGTTTACTAACTATGGGAAAGATTTATGTCATTTTTATTGTTTTTTTTTTTTTAACTAGTAATGGCGGCGATCTGCGGTTTTTTTGGGGGGACTGCAACATTGCGGCAGACATATCGGACCCCTGACTGACATTTTTGGGAGTACCAGTGACATTACTATAGTAATCAGTGCTATAAATATGCACTGTTACTGTAAAAATGACACTGGCAGGGAAGGGGTTATCTTTATTGGTGATCAGTGGGTTAAATGTATCCCTAGGGGCATGATTCTAACTGTGGGGGGCGTGGCTTTTGATGTAACCACAGAGACATACTATCCTACATAGCAGGATCGTATAGTCTCTGCAGTTACATCAGGGAGAATGACAGACGGCTGTGTTTACATCAGCCGTCTACCTTTCTCCCTCTCCAGAGGGAGATCGCGAGTGACCGGCGGACATCGGAGCCACCGGTCACTCGCATGGGATGTCAGGAACAAGCAGGGGCGGGAGCGCGCCTCCGGCGACGCGCGCTCGCGCCCTACAGGCTCGTGGGCGAGAGACGTACCTGTATGTCGCTTTGCCCAGGAGGGGCTTACCGCCGCAGTATATAGTCGTGCGGCGGTCGGCAAGTGGTTAAGGAAAGGGATTTAGAAACATAGAAAAGGAATAATGTAATTTTAGGCCCACAGATAAGGGCGGGGGCTGTGATGATTTTAGATAAGGAGTTTTATCAAGCCCAAACGATAGAAAAAATATTATCAAAAAATGTACAGTAAATTTATAGAAGCCCCAATGTTAAGGTAGATCAAGCATCCTTACAAAAAGGAAAAAAAGTGTTTAATACCCAGTTCCTGACGAACGCCTATCAGGTATATTTAGGGCCACTCTCGAAGAAGCTGCTTGGTAGTTTTGGGTTCCTTGTTCCACACATTAACTCCAAGAACAACCTCAGCCCCTCTGACACATCTGGTTGAATAAATCACTACAACACACAAGTATATAGTACCTTTCACCTGACTGTAGAATATTGGCAATAAATGAACACACACCTGCTTAGTGGTAGAAAAAGGGCATGGCCATGGTCACCAAGTTAGCACCACACTTGGTGAAAAACTTTATGGCTGAATGGGAGTACAATTTTGTTCTTAGAGACTTGAATTATTGTTTTATCTGAGGCTTACTGATGACATCCTTATCATATGGAATGAATCTAAAGAGTACATGCCTTTGCATGCCTTTATGGTAGATGTGAATTCCAATAGTAATAACAAATAATTGGAATATCAGATTAGTAAATAAGAAACACATTTTTTAGATGCAACTATTTTTAGGTAGGAAAATGTATTTTCAACACAGGTTTACTTTAAACCGAAGAAAAAAATGTCATCAATTTACAGTGGCCATCACTTGATTTGGTTGAGAAATATTCCAAAGGCACAGGTGATGAGGTTTAGGAGAAATTGTAGCAATGACTCTGATTTTCTTGCTCAGTCAGATGTGATTAAAGAAAGGTTTCTTCAGAAAAGGTATTCTTCTAAGCAGTTTGATAAAACAATACAGGAAGTGTGGGCAATACCTAGAGTACACTGTTTACTGGATAAGGTCAGACAGGAGGATCATAATAAGCAGTAGTGTAGTTGCATTTCTAATTTTCATTCCCAACACAAGAAAATGTAATCTATTTTTCGAAGACATTAGCATATATCGTGCACGGATAAGGTTTTGGCAGTGTAGTCAAACACATTTTAGATCCCACAGTGAGAAAGAAACATTTTTTGCATGTCAGAAAAGAAAACCATGTAAGAAGCTTAGAGAGATCGAAAGAAAGCGTGATAATTTTGTGTCTCACACAGATAATAAGAAATATCAAATTTCTGAGTTCATTACCTGTAATGCAACGCATGTTGTCTATGTTCTGCAGTGTCCGTGCGACCTACAGTATGTGGGCCATACTAAACACCCTTTGAGAAAGTGCATGGGAGGGAACCCTCTGAGTTGCAGTTTTGTGAGGTTGATAGGATTCATCCCTCCTGAAAGGGTTCTAGTAGGGGTAAGGACCTCTCTAAGAGGGAGACTTAATGAATATACTGTACATACTTACCGTATGAACTTGAGTATAAGCCGACATTTTCAGCACATTTTTATGCTGAAAAAGCCCCCTTGGCTTATACTCGAGTCACTTACCTGTTCTCCCTGGGGCTGACCAAACGTCAGCGGTGGCCGGCCCGACATGTACGATGCGCATGTGCTGCTGCAGCTCGGGAAAGCCTGTACGCACTCGGCCATTCTCGGGCAGACGGCACATGCGCAATGACGTTTTTTTAAATGTAAGGTGCCTCGGGGATTGGTAAGTAAGACCCCTGCACAGCCTCTGCATATCCTGCACCATGCCCTTAGCCCTGCATCATGCCCTCAGCCCTGTATCTCCTGCACCATGCCCTCAGCCCTGTATCTTCTGGACCATGCCCTCAGCCCTGCATCTCCTGCACCATGCCCTCAGCCCTGCATCTTCTGCACCATGCCCTCAGCCCTGCATCTTCTGCACCATGCCCGCAGCCCTGCATCTCCTGCACCATGTCTGCAGCCCCTGCATCTTCTGCCCCATGTCCGTAGCCTCTGCATCTCTTGCACCATGCCTGCAGCTTCTTCCTCTCCTGTACCATGCCCGTAGCCTCTGGTATCTATTTTTATTTTTGAAATTTACCAGAAGCTGCTTTTCTCACCCTAGGGTTCAAGCCAATAAATTTTCACAGTTTTTAGTGGTAAAATTAGGTGCCTCGGCTTATATTCGGGTCAGCTTATACTTGAGTATAATTTTACTTGGGACTTAAACAAATATACATAGATTATATTGACATCAACTGTTTCATTAGTGATTATTGAGTTTTTTGAAGGAGTGGATTTGGTGGTAATATGAAACTAAATAAAAGAAAATAATCTATTTCTAACAATGTTTGTGATTATACATTCCTTTGGAAGTGGGTTCTGAGGGATCTTGGGCAGTGAAATAGTTATTAATTTATTATAAGTAGGTGATTATGAAATATTTTTTAGTGTTCTATATGTTTACACTTTGTTCGATACTAATGGTGCTTAGCCTTATTTACTTCACAGTAAATAATTTTCAGTATTTTTATTCAAATATAGTTACCTAGTTACAAATAAAAGATAATATTCAGCGCACAATCTATAACACAATAATAATATTACTACATCAGCTGCTGCTGAACACTGAAGGTCAAACCAAAAACCTCTAAATAATTATCAAGGAAAAATAGTGCAGCGCATATATAGAATGAATAACATATGTAATTATCCAAAAAGTGTAATAAACATGAATAATAGTTCATATATAAAAGTTTATGGCTGATTGACAGAGGGAAAGAAGCCTTGTGTGGAAAAAATATGAATTCAAACTCCATACAATGGGGTCCCGTGATGATACAGCCCATCCACCAAGAAGCACACTGCCTCTCACCTCAGCAACTCGAGCACTAGGGGTCGCAGAGCCTTTAAACCATCCACAGATTGATCCAATCCCAAGAAAGGGGTCCCTGAATGATCTCCACAGATCCCAAGATAGCATAAAAAATGAAAGAACGCAACTAGTTCTCTCTGATTGGTATCCAAAAATGTATTGCAATACTTAAAATCATATACTCACAAGCGATGAACTGACACAGTGCAAGAAGCAGGCAGCATAAGGATATACAATACAGCGTGGTGGCCGCGGGTGACGTCATCGAGGGAGGAGTTATGACGTCACCCGTTATTCATTCTATTTATATGCTGCACTATTTAAATTCAGTTCCTCTAATCTTTCCTCATAACTGAACTATTCCATGCCTCTTATCAGTTTGGTTGCCCTTCTCTGCAACCATAATATAAATCAGAGCACTTTAGATTGAGCAAAAGGTTTGTTATTTGCTTTCATCATGTAATACTGTTTGTATATGCTCGAAAAATGTGTCGGATCATCTAGGGTTAAAGCAGTTGTAAACTCAATAAAAAAATAAATAAAAAAAAAAAACCTGCAAGACAAAGGCATAATGAGCTAGTATGCAACGCATGCTAGCCCATTATGTGTAACTTACCTGAAAAAGAAGCCCCGACACGGACCCCCGGACATCGCTGCGGGCGCTGCCATGGTCCCTCGTCGTCTCTTCCGGGTTCGGCGGCTCCGGCATGCTGATTGGCCGGAAGAGACGGCTCCGGCACGATGATTGGCCGGAGCCGCGATGACGTCACTCCCGCGCATGCGTGCAGGAGTGATTTTTCCGGCAAGCTCCCGGCAACTTAATTGAAGGTCCCCCGGACCTTCAGAGCGCATGCGCCGCTCGCACGAGCGGCTGCATGCACTGTAAATATCTCCTAAACCGTGCCGGTTTAGGAGATATTATTTGTACCTACAGGTAAGCCTTATTATAGGCTTACCTGTAGGTAAAAGTGTCAAAAAGCGGGATACTACCGCTTTAAGAATGCCTGAAGGGTGGGTATTTAGGAGCAGTTGTTTTGCCATGTGGCCACACCCTGTGACAAAGTATGAAAGACAAAGCGCGCCAGGGTATGGCTACGCGACAGCCGGAAGTGACGTCAGACGCTGAGCCCAAAGTGAAATAATTGAGCACCAGGTGAGACGCTACCTCCTCGGCCTGTATGCTCTGGTGGTACTGTATATTTGAGTGTTTTATGAGCTGTTTAATGAGCTGGACTTTTTACGTTGATTTTGAGTATTTTTAACTTATTTTAATAAAGTACCTATACAGTATCAAGCTATGGGAGTTCCTTCGTTCTCTATCTTAAATGCCTCTAAAGCTGTATAAGAGGGGAAAGAACTAAAAGCTTGGTGCTTAAGAACAGTGGTGGATGGTTTTGCAGCTAAAAAATGTGTATTGAGGATACTAAGGATATTTTTTGTGGACAATTGTTCCCTTTTTTGCACATGTGATTACACAAGGTGCATAATTAGTTCTTTGCATGTTGGAAATGTATATGTATATACGATGGTATATGGTCACAGAGCCTCCTAATTCGGGAGGTTTTATTCTGATTTGGTTTGTAGAAAGTAGTCTGTGCTCCGCAGACACATAGCTAAGCAACCGATACATTTCTCAGAGACTGCCAGTTAATTGTCATCTCAATATCTTGTCAAAACATTACATTTTCTGAGGGGGCTGAAACACAGCAAGAACCAGAGTTCCTTCTAGATGAGGAACTAAGCAGACAGGGTAAACACTTGTTTAAACCAACTTGGAAGGTTCAACAGAAATATGAGCCTTACAAAGAAGAACTGCTGGTAGTGGCTAATGCCAATTATTAATGGATTAAAACAGTTTATTGCATGTCATCCCTTTCTCAGCCTTCTCATGAGGTACTTCTAGATTGTAAGCTCTAACGAGCAGGGCCCTCTAGTTCCTCCTGTTTTGAATTGTATTGTAACTGTATTGTCTTCCCTCATATTGTAAAGCGCTGCGCAAACTGTCAGCGCTATATAAATCCTGTATAATAATAATAATAATAATACTGCAACTAGAAAGCGCTCCCAAAAAAATGAATTGCTACCTATGAGAGTCATCAAAGATTGTGCCTTAAATATACTAACCTGTGAAAGCTGTACAACACTTAAGAGAGAGACAGTTTAGTACAAAGACAAAGGCAGAATCATCTAAAGCTTATTGTTCTGCATCTACCAGGTACTCCTCCAGATCTGCCAAGTCTCTACAATCAAGATCTTCCACTCTCAGCCAATAACTTATTACAGCCCAAGTTTCTAAAATTAAGGTAGCCTTTGCCCAAAAGAAAACAGAGAGGCAAGCAAAAGCTGTAGAAACTGCACTCAAAAGAAAGCAGAGGTGAAAGCAGAGGTGAAAGCAGAAGCTGGACGCACATGAGCAGAGATGGAAGCTTTGGAGAAACAATGTGAGAATGCCACAGCCATGGCAAACACACGCACCGATTGGCCAGAGGGGGAGTTATTCAGCGGGTCCGGCCACCCGCGATCACTCCCCATGAAGAATACACTTATTGTGATTTTTTTTTTTTTTTACCATGTGGCAGAATACATATTGGCCTACATTGATGATAAATTTTTATTTTTTATTTTTTTTTTTTTTTATTTGGGAATGTTTTATAGCAGAAAGTAAAAAATATTGTTTTTTTTGTTTTTTTTTTTCCAGAATTGTCGTTCTTTTTTTGTTCATAGCGCAAAAAATAAAAACCGCAGAGGTGATCAAATATCACCAAAAGAAAGCTCTATTTGTGGGGGAAAAAAGAACATCACCGGTACAGCATTGCACGACCGCGCAATTGTCAGTTAAAATAACGCAGTGCCGTATCGCAAAAAATGGCCTGGTCATTAATTTGGTACAACCTTACGGTCCTTAAGTGGTTAAATAAAAGTATAAATGCACATCTTTTTGCAGGAAAAAAAAATGTAAATGTATTATTTTTTTACTTGGATCTCAACCCAACTGATCACTGCACCCATGCAGTACCAGCCACTGCATTTCTGGACATTATATAGTCATCCCCACTTGACTTCATGAGTGATGTCCCATCACAATTCACTCTGATTCTACATTGGAAACATGGAAATCAGAGCTAATACTGTTACACTTAACACCTCTGTGAAATTAAAGACAAGGTGGTCGTTTTGAAGACTTTTTGAAATGGTCTTCTGTTGTACGAGCTATCGCTTATCCATGTTGCTACCTTCACCCCTAAAGAGAACATGACTCAGTGGGAGGTAAGATCAGGGCCAGATTAACATAGGGGCTATTGGAGCTGCAGCTCCAGGCCCCTACCTTAATATAGGCCCCGGGTTGGCCATATTCACTGTTACCGCTCTTCTGACACTTGTAAACACAGAAGTCTGGCTTCTATGCTCGCTTCCCCAGGCAGCTCCCTCAGAACCTCCCCACACAGCACGAAGGCCGGACAAGGAGGGACAGTTGCCGATGCATGGATGTGTTTATGGGCTTCAGAGACAGCATCCCATGTTGAATTAGGCCTCTTCCTCCTCTGGGTGCATGCCAAGGTACAGCCCTTAAGGCCCTTCAAAATCCTCAGCACCAAGCCCATGATGCTCTTAATCCGGCCCTGGGTAAGATTGGCTGGTGCATGTTTCATTTCTTTTGCGTGTTTCTGTGCTTATATATTTTGATTAACTGATAATGGTTCTGCCTTATCATAGTATTGCTTTAGTTATCAATGTTCTTTTAATATTATAATTTTTGCATACTTGTATGGAATAATCAGATGATACAGGATACATATATTTGTTCTTTAAAAGCGGTTGATGTTTTTGCATTTCATTTCTGTTTCTAACCTCTTAAGATTATGTGTGAAATACAAAAACCGCATGTATGTTCAAAAAAAAAAAAAAACATTGTCTGATGCATGTTGCTGACTTCCCCTCAGAAGATAGAATCATGGATTGTCTTTTATGCCGTTTTACAGGGACACCAGCCATGACATTACAAGTTTTGCAGCATGTTGATGTACGCATTTTTCTTCTTGTTCTCCCCTTTCTTCTCTTTTATGTGCTCCTGGAATAGAGTTTTCACTTGCAATGTTTGGACTTAACTCTCAATTGTTTCATTTTTGAAATTATAGATTTCAATAAGGACTATTGTGTTACACATGCATTGTTTGTTTCCATTTAATAATTTTGTCCCCACCTCACTCCATAGCTAGGGGATGCTCTATATAGCTAGTCCCACCCTTTTTCTTTATGTTTTAGCCTCCATTTACCACATGTACTGTATTCTGTTGGAACTAGACACACTGGTTGAGATTTACTAAAACTGGAGTACTCAGAAACGGGTGCAGCTGCGCATGGTAGCTAATCAACTTCTAACTTCAGCTTGTTTATTTAAGCTTTGACAATAAAACCTGGCTGCACCAGCGTTTGCACTCTCCAGGTTAAGTAAATCCCCCCACTATGATTTTTTACCTATCTGATGTTCACCTGTTATGATCTGCACAAGTTTTGGATCAAAACTTTCTACAATCTGCAAGATGTCATTTGGTTGTAGTCACTGTCTGGCAAGCTACTGAGACTGTAAGTTAAAATATCTCACCACAACTGAATCAATCAATTATAGAGATCACACTGTCAGTACTTAGATTGCGGAAGCAGGCTCAATGGCTCCTGCATTTCAGCCAATCAGGAGGGAGAGACCCGGGAGAGCCCCATCTCTCCTGCACATCGCTGGATCAAGATCTGGCTTAGGTAAGTATTAGGGGGACTGAGGGGGGCTGCACACTTAAGGTTTTTTACCTTCATTCATAGAATGAAAAGAAAGGGGTGCTGTATTAGCCCACATTTCTTTATGGGATGGCGGTAGGGGGCTATTAGACAATAAGGGTATAGGTAGTCAGACAATAAGGGTTAAGGCCTCTTTCACACGGAACGGACCGTATTGCAATCCGCTCCGGCACTTTTTTTTTTTTTCACGGACACGGATGGCACTTGTGTCATCCGGTCCGTATGTCCGCATATCATCCCATCCATCTGTCTATGGGGATTGCGGATGTCAGTGGATTGCGTCCTTTCCGTTTTTTTAAACGGAAGAAAAATAGGGTTCTGTACCGTTCCAAAAAATGGAACAGAACTGAAAGGACGCAAATCGAATGTCAGCGGATGGTCATCCGCTGACATCCGCAATCCCATTGACAAGCATTATGTCCGTATATCACCCGCAAACGGATGGGGTGATATACGGACATACGGAACGCCCGTGTGAAAGAGGCCTTAGGTAGTTAGTCTGTCAGGTAAATGTATCTGTCAACATTTGAACTTTTGACCCTGGTCAAGTAGCTTGAGCTTCCCGCCTAAATTTGCGGGTATCCAGGCAGTTTCTGTATGAAGCTGCGGCTTTCCCACTCATTTAGCAGCTGTTTCTAGGCAGTTTTGCACGTGGAGCTCCGCTCCCACTCAAATATCCCGCTCTTTTCCAAGAAAACTAGCTCTGACTGGTTCTATAGGGGCTATTTAAGTAGTGGCCGCGGGGCTCCGGGTCACTTCACCTCAAGAGCTTCGTCTACTGCGTTCCCCCACCCTCCCACCCCCTTTTCTTTGGTCGTCGCGGCCAGTTATTTGTTATTGGCTCATACGGTCACCTTAGCATTGGTGCTTAGGTGGACGCAATTTCATCTGGGTTTTTATTTAAGTATTAGCTGGATGATGGTTCTGAAAGTTTACGTTATATTTGGCAACCTGAGCCGTAGTGGCTAGGTTGTGTTTATGTGATTTGAAGATGTAAGTGTAAATAAAGTTTGAAGTATTTATTTATGTATGTATTTAAGCCAATAATTAAAGCAGCCGCGGCCTTTTATGTCCAAGCAATTTCGTGTGGTCTATTTATTTATTATTTAGTAGGTTTAGTATAAAGGTTACAGTTATTTAGATCTAAGTAATCACATCCTGCCTGCCATTCCCATGCATGATGGTAAAAAACCTTCAGCCTATACAACCACTTTAAGCAGGAAAGGGGGCCTAAAGGTGTCAGCTTGCGGGTGGGGCTTACTGCACCCATGTGGGGACCTGGAGAAAGCACTCGCTGAGGCTGCCATTTAACAAAAGATTAGAATTAAGGCAGTACTCCAACTTAAAAGCGATGTTTTTCCAAAAGAACACAATTCATTTCTTGTAATCTGTGGCACGGTTCTTTAACCCCCTCCCATCCGCGCTACAGCCTATATACGGCTGCAGCGCGGACTCGAATTTTCGGGAGGCCGTTTTTAAACGGCCTCCAGTGACACGCCCCCCCCCCCCGCGCGCTCCTGCGAGCGCGCATCGGGGAGAATCTGTGTCGGCCGTGTCCCTTGGACACGGCCGATCACAGATCGTGGTGAATGGCCAATCACAGCGGCCATTCACCACGTGATCAAGCCGTCCAATGAGAGATGATCTCATATGTAAACATATGAGATCATCTCTCATCGCCCGCGCTCCTTCCTCACACAGACACTGCAGTGTGAGGAAGGAGGGGGAGCCGACAGCCGCTGGGGACACAGAGACATGTAATCAGGGCACTGATCACCAGTGCCCTGATTACTGAAGGTAAAAAAACCACACACATTGCCCCCCCATCAGTGCCCACAGTGCCCGCCATCAGTGCCCCCATCAATGCCCACAATCAGTGCCCATAGTGCTGCCAGTCAGTGCCCATCAGTGCCTGCTCATCTAGGCACTGATGAGCACTGACTGGCAGCACTATGGGCACTGAGTGTGGGCACTGATGGTGCTGCCCATCAGTGCTCATCAGTGCCGCCCATCAGTGCTCATCAGTGCCACCCGTCAGTGTCCATCAGTGCCACCTATCAGTGTCCATCAGTGCCGCCTATCAGTGCCCATCAGTGCCGCCCGTCAGTGCCACCTCTCAGTGCCCAGCAGTGCCACCTCTCAGTACCCAGCAGTGCCACCTCTCAGTGCCCAGCAGTGCCGCCTATCAGTGCCGCCTATCAGTGCCGCCTATCAGTGCCGCCTATCAATGCCGCCTATCAGTGCTCATCAGTGCGGCATATTAGTACCTCCTCAACAGTGCCCATAAGTGCCACCTCATCAGTGCCCATAAGTGCCACCTCATCAGTGCCCATAAGTGCAGCCTATCAGTGCCCATAAGTGCAGCCTCATCAGCGCACATCAGTGAGGGAGAAAATTTTATTTTCAAAATTTACTCGCAGAAAATAAGAAAAACTTTTTTTTTTTTCAAAATTTTCTCTCTTTTTTCTTTTTTTTTGTAAAAAATAAAAAACCCAGAGATGATTAAATACCACCAAAAGAAAGCTCTGTTTGTGTGAAAAAAATGATAAAAATTTCATGTGGGTACAGTGTAGCATGACCGCACAATTGTCATTCAAAGTGTGAGAGCGCTGAAAGCTGAAAATTGGCCTGGATGGGAAGGGTGTTTAAGTGCACAGAAGGCAAGTGGTTAATTAGTTTCACTCTTTACACTATGGATAACAGTTCCTCGTTACTCTTCATAACTCTTCTCTCACTTTTGTAGTGCAGCATTTCTGAGCTGGTACCACTGAACTTGTATCAGACTACACTAGCCCAGTAACATGTAACATGTAACCTCACTCCCAGTGACATTGATGTGTATATTACACTTGAATACTAGGAAGCTGAACTCTTATACCTATCCCATGCTTATTCTTCTCCCAAGGCCTCACTCCATCTTCCCTGACTTCCCAGCTGGGTCCTTTGGATGCCCTGTCCTGCTAGTCAGACCCAGTATTGGGGTTGCGATCGCTAGGGAAGGAGCCTAAACACAAAAGCTCCTTCACTTTCAGGGCCTGCTTTCACCTATGCTAATTCATACCACTTCTTGACCAGCTGGCTGGTATGCACTCCACGCCAGTACTGTAGTCAGTGACCACGCGAATATAGCCACTAGGGAATAGCTTCATTGTATGTTAGTCCATTCTACTGCATCTGCTCTAACTCATCGTGTCCCATAATAAGCCCTGTTCTTGTGATACACTATACATGTATTCACCCCTTTCAGATTGTATTAAAGAACCTTCAGACCAGCCCAAGTAAAATAGCAATAAACATTCTTTACTGAAGTAGTTGAAATAAAACAAATGAACAAATACAAAGATGTCCTCAATACACATTCCGGTACATATTCTTCTAAGATTTGTTAGTCCACTGGTGCCCCTGATTGCATCTTGAGGAAGCCATAACCTTAAATAGGTGATAAAGTCCTTTGGTCAAGCATGAGTCCATACCCCTGGAACACCGACTAGGCTCCCGCAAGGGGTGGTTAAGTGCAAAGAAACAGATCAGATCCTTAGCAGCATGTCCTTGACTGGGGAGCCCCAGAACCGAACCTTCAGATGTTTTACTAACTACGGCACCCTTGAGAGGTGGTTCCCTCCCTTTTTATGTGTTTGCCCAAGAAGAGGGTGGCACTTCTGCAAAAAGCCCAGGAAAACCTGACTAGCAGAGTTAACCCTTACCTCCCAGGGAGCATTACCTCAGCAAGGTAAACACAACTAAGCAGGGAAATATTATAACACAAAAATATAACCACATACCTTAACTAAAAAACAGTAAAACATTTTAATAAACATTTGACATCCACCTGCTTACATTCTGGTATTTACATATGAACCCCCTCAACATTTGCATTGTGTAAACTACCCTGTTCTGCAATATGATCTATAGGGACACCATATTGGTGTAACTTATGTTCACACAAATCTCCACATCAGTAATTCTACCTGACAGTGTCTATTATTATACAAGTAATAGCTACGACCTAGTTGCCGTTTTAAAGATGCTCCATGCTTTTTGAGGTTGCATGTATCAAATATAGTAATGTTTATGCTTCTGTACATCAAGTACATTGGGATTTTGGAACAGCGAATTGCTTCATAGATTGTGATTTACATGATCAAACATTGGTCTGAAAAAGTGAATGTTATGTCCTACTGCAAGACTATTGTTCTGAAATTCGTGTAGCATAATACGAAATGCTACAATGTACACGTGTTGCATACATTCAGTAAAAATGATTCAAACAGAAGCAATAATTACCATCAATTTCTTCGGGAGATTAGCTTCCATCCTATTGTTCTGGAGAGCAGGATACTCACCCCCCACAGAGGTGCTACACAATGGTAGGAAACAATTAAGCATAATATTCTTAATTATAAGCCGGTAAAGACATATAGAAACAATATTTGGGGTCAGTATTCAGCCTACAGTCCTCCTGGGGTTCACCCCCCTCCATGCCTACCCCAAAGACTAGAGGGCCCAGAGGGAAGATCATCCATGGAGGGGCCTGAAGCACATCTTAAGCAGCAGATGAATAAACAGCATCAAGGTTTTGAATGGACATATTAATATACCTCAAACATTAAACAAATTATCATAGAACCCAAAATGATTCAAACCAAAGGGAGGAAAAATGCAAAGCTAGATAGAAAGAGTGGATTTCAATAAGGGAATCAATTTATTATCCAGAGTAATGCAGAATGTTTTTCTATGAACACCTACAGCTCATCTCCAAACATGAATTGATAAAATCAGACAGTTTCCCCCTAGAAAAAATTGGTTGGCCATTAGATTCAGAAATGACCCAAAGTAGTGTGGGCCTACAAAGTAAGGCTTAGCAAATAGTACAAAGGAAGGAGTAAGCAATGTTCATGGGGCAGTGACTATGACCACTGCTATGCACAGTGCAGGAAAGGTGTCTTTGATGTGTTCATTTATTTGGGGTTTTGGGAGGTTTGAAGCATACAAGGGTATTAACACGTGTAGAATGCAGAGAATAAAGGTGACAACCCCCATAAAGCAACTAATCCAAACAGAGCCAGTGGTTAGCAAAACCGTCCCAGTGTAGTTTACAAGATGTATCTGGATCATTATGAATATCCCAGCAGTATTTTGCTCCTGGTGCCTGGATCCTTTCCAATAGCATCTTGAGGCTTTAGCACATTTTCAGCGGGTGCCTGGATGAAATAAGCAAGGACCTGGAGAGAGATCCCATCAACATCAATGGGGCCTTTTTGACAAGGTTTACACAGAATTTCCTCCTTGACATTATAAAAGTGAACCCATACAGAGGGTATCCCTGGGTCTGTTAACGTCTGGGGGACACATGGCTTGGGTCCTGTGCACTGTATCTAGTTCTATTTCGGCCTGCAGAGTCTCTGCCAAGGATCATGTTTAGGATGGTTAATATTGTGGACCTCAAGTTTAAAAAAAAATTAGCCTTAGGGATACCCTGGAATTTTATAGAAACATAGAAAAGTGACGGCAGAAAAAAAGACTGAGTAGTCCATAGTATGCCTGTTTTTTTTTTTTTTTTGTTTTGTATTGTTTTTTTATATATATACGTTTTGTTTTTGTTTTTTTGGTGAACTTTTTTGTCTGAAGCATGTTTAGAGCCATTGAGATCATTCCTCCTACCTCTATTTTCCAAGAGATGTTGTTTTGTGGTAGTTTCTTCTAGGTGGGCTAGACGGCTCTCCATAAACGTTTGCCCAGTCTCTAGCATATCAACATGTGAGGAGAGTTGCATAGCATCATTTACCTTCTTCAGTTCACCTAAGAAGTACTTGTTTATTTGTTTGCTAAAGAGCTCCAGGTCTTCTTTGATGGTCAGTGCGCTAACAAGGGCCTTTGAGTCGGAGTGGGCCAGTAATGCTGCAGTCTAGCTGACAGATGTTGTTGCCAGTTTGGGGAGTCAGGCAACTGGATGGTAAAGGTAGCAGGCAGATGGTATACCATCAAAGCTGTTTCTTCCCCTGGGTTGCATGCGAGCAGGACTCTGGGGCCCTCACCCATCAGGGAGGGGAAAGAGTCCGGTTTTGGGCAGTCAGATGCTGCAGTTACATGTGAATTGGCCTGTGGCGGGTGCCACCTTGGTTGTGTTCACCTCGCGATTGACTGGGGTCTGGAGGGTGAAATACTCCACCACCAACAAGCTACAGTTGGGATGACCCTTACCCTGGGGTTTCTTCCCCTCTTTTCAGCACAGTGTTTGTCTTCACTGGAGTTCTTGAATACTCCGCAGTACAATACATTGAAGCAGAGCTCTCTAATTCAGCAACCTTACTCCTCCACCTCAAGACCATGCACTCATATATATTTTTAGGTAATCACTGTAGTTTTTCATCTGCTTAATAAATAAATCTAACAGTAATGCCATATGCAGGCTTCATTCACATTATGCTCCTACTATGAATACATTTCATTAGTAGTGCTGTAAGCCATAGAGGCATCTGTAGAACTTCACAAGAAATATAAGTAGCTTCTCATCTTCCAGAAATGTTGCTGATACAGCTAATTTGGTTCCAGGATTTACTTCAACCTATGGATCATGTATATTGGGATAATAATTTGAAAACACACATGGGTAGACTTCAGAATATTTCATGTTTACAAGTAACATGCAGGTTACTAATGATCAATACATGAAATATACGGTATATTTATGTAACTCTTACATGTGGAATAGCAATGATCACGTGGCTTTAAATGATATACATATAGATATTGCAGTAAGCAACATGTCTTCTATGATAAACAACTTCACAAAAATTGTAAACTTATTTTAAGCAAATGTAAGTTCGTTTTCTAAAGCACTGTGTATCAAAAATAATTCAATTTTTTTTTTTTTACATCTTTACACCATATGTTGCATCTCATGCTACTAACCGCTTGTAGCCTTCTTGCAGCCATTCCACCTATATGCATGAACTGCAGCAAAAGCTTCATAGCATTTCACAGGGTGAATTTCCTGACTGACAACAGAAGACCATGCTGGGTAAAGTGTGTTGAACTGGTCACTTGTAGTCTTTCTGAGAAACCCACGTGCCAGGGTGACAATGCAGGAGCACAACTGGGATTTAGTTATAGAGTATCTTCATTCTATAAAAGGAAGTGCATGTAAAAGGACGCTAATGACAGGATTACCAGGTATTCTTTACACACCCCACTACCGATGGAGGTCGCTTCTAAATGGCTGTTTTTTCAGATATGATTGCACTGTGATTGCCCAGTCCAGATCGCAGACTAAATATACACAGCCAAAGAAAGTGGCTCTGTACCTTGCAATCCTTGTGACCAATCACAGTGATCACAAGCATGAACAATGCCTGTGATCACGTTGTGAATGGCAGAAGCAAAATGAGACCGGTTCTGTACCATGTGATTGTTGGATCAATTACTGTGATCACACGTATAAAAACTGGCTGCGATTAGCACCCAGCTCTCCCCTTCCTCTCACACACACAAAGTGAAAGCTTAGTGCTGATTGCAACCTGTTTTCCAGTGTTCTGATATACAGCCAATGGTAGTGCTTGATTACAGCCAGTGCCAATGCTTGATTATAGCCAGTACCCAATGACCCAGCCATTTCCGCTGATCATAGCAAAGTCTGTGTTGCTAAACACAGGAAATGCCAGTGTTGCTAATCGCTGCAAGTGGCAATGTCAGCATTTTGTTGAACACAGTCTGTGCTAGTGTTTTTAGTTTGCTGATCACAGTCAGCATCAGTGTTTCTAGTTTGATGATCAATGTCAGTGACAGTGCTGCTGATTACAGCCAGCACCAACATTTTCAGTTTACTGATCACAGTAAGTGCCAATGCTTCTAGTTTGCTGATCACACCCAGCCCAATGTTGCCAATTTGCTGATCACAGTCAGAGACAGTATTTCTAGCTTTCTGATCACAGCTAGTGCCAGTGTTTGCAGTTTGCCAATCAAAGCCAGGACTTATGTTTTCAGTTTGCGGATCACCACAAGCACCAATGTTTCAAGTTGCAGACCACAGTAAGCTCCGTTGTTTCCAGTTTGCCAATCACAGTCAGTGCCCGTATTTCCAGTTTGCTGATCACAACAAGCGCCAAAGTTTCCAGTTTGCGGATCACAGTAAGTATCAGTGTTTTCAGTTCGCTGATCATAGCTAGAACTAGTGTTTCAGGCAGCAATAAGTGTTTCCAGTTTGCCTATCAAAGACAGCGCCAGTGTTTATAGTTTGCCGATCACAGCTAGCATCACTTCTTTTGGTTTGCTCAATAGAGTCAGTGCCAGTGTTGCTGTTCCCAGCAGGTACCAGTGTTTCCAGTTTGCTAATCACAGACAGTGCCGTTTTTTCAGTTTGCTTATCACAGTCAGTGTTTCCAGTTTACTGATCACAGTCAGTGCCAGAGTCTCCAGTTTGGTGATTGCAGCCAGTGCCAGAGATTTCAGTGTTTGTTGATCACAGTCAGCATCAGTGTTTCCAGTTTGATGATCACAGCCAGCATCAGTGTATCTAGTATTCTGATCACAACAATCACTATTGTTAATAGTGTGCTGATCCCAGCCACCATCATTGTTTCCAATTTTTTATATATATAATCTTTATTTGTATATGCAGCATATTGTATGCAAAAGAAAAAACAATTACAAAAACGGTCACAGAAAGGGTATAAAAGAGTAAACCAGTCCAGTTAGGTAACAATCATGATACACAACATGGGGTGTGATTGACCTCCTTACATAAAGGGTATGGAGGCAAAGAAAGCAGCATAACCAGTACTGTACCAGATGAAAAATAACAGAAGTAGTATACTGCCTCAATCCCATCTACATATCATTGCACCAAATGACCCAGTACCATACGTTAGACATAGGAAATGAGAACAGAGAGGGCAAGCACAGAAAGGGAATACATGAGAATAGAAAGAAAGGGGAAAAGGGAGACAGAAAAATAAAGAACAAGGGTAACAAAAGCAGCACTCTGCTATAAATAAGTTCAATCATGTATCAAAGGTCCCAGTGGATTCGATCTAGTCTGTATCTGACAATCTACCTCTCTTGAAGGTCAAGAAATTGTCCGTTGAGAACCTGACAGGGCCTTGCCAGTATATTGAATCCACGTGGCCCACATACCATAAAACGTATCATGTCAGTCCTTACATTTTGCCATCCATGCCTCCGCATCCATAATATTGTTCACTAGGCGAATCCAGTCCGCTTGGCACAGGATTTGGGCTTTCTTCCAGTAGACAGGGATCAGTCACCTAGCCGCATTCAGAAGGCGAGGCAACATCGACTTGCGGTAATGGCTGAGAGGGATGGTGGGAACATGAAGCAGGAGCTCCATTGGGGAGTCAGGTAACTCAATGTCCAAGATTAGTTTTCTTTGGGATTTGATATCATGTGGTAGGTCCTCTCCCACTCTCTCATGTATACTGGCTTTCCTCTTGGTTCCATTGATTGCAACATCCCATAAAAAAAACAGATATAGAATGCAGGATTATGGCAGTGGACATACAGAGCTTATCAAAAGGAGTTGAGGAGGAAGGGAAATGGATGGTCTGGGGCAAGCTACAGACAAAATGTTGAAGCTGCCTTTATCGCCAGTCATCTAGGGGAAGCTGTCCATATTGATCACTAAGGGTATCCAAAGATAGCAGCCCCTGGTCCTGGACTAACCTGCCACATCACACCTCCCTGTTGGCTGCCCAGGAGCGAAAAAAGGAGAGGTTTTTCCTAGGAGTAAACCAATAGAAACCTCCAAGGGGAGCAAGTGGGGAAACCAGAGGGGCCAACAGTCCTGAAATATTTAAAACATTCCATA
Source organism: Pelophylax lessonae (assembly GCF_965119305.1). Classification (NCBI taxonomy): domain Eukaryota; kingdom Metazoa; phylum Chordata; class Amphibia; order Anura; family Ranidae; genus Pelophylax; species Pelophylax lessonae. The sequence goes on along the minus strand of NC_138773.1, from coordinate 180,867,301 downwards.
GCTGCAGAGCATGAGTAGTGGTGGGAGAGGTAAACTCAGACAGCCCTCGATGCTCCCGCGGTAGCCAAGGCACATCAGATAAGTTGCGACCGACTAGATATTTTTCTAAAGAAACCCATAATTTAGTGGACACACTATGGTGCCAATCCAATATCAGTTGCAGGACAATAGCTTTATAATATTTGTGAATGACAGGTACATCCATGTCACCCATCCACTTAGATGGTTGCAGGGTGCGAAAAGCCAGACGTGAGCTTCGCCCGTGCCAGATGTATTTCAGTAACAGACTGTTAAGGGTCGAGAAGAAGGACCTGGGCTAAGAGATAATCACCATTTGCAGGTAAAAAGGGATCCAAGGTAACACATACATCTTAAAGACACTGACTCGGCCCATCCATTAGAAGGTTTCCCGATCCCGGCTTTGTAAATCCGCTCTTATAGTGGAAAGTAGCAGGTCATAATTTTAAGTGTATAGCTGGGAGTAGTTGTGGGTGAGATGAATTGCCAGGTATTTTAAAGAAATGTGACACCAGGTGAAGGAGAACAAGGATTGAAGCCATGTACGTAAGCCTGAGGGGACATTCCAAGGCAGAATTTTGGACATGCTATAGTTAATTTTAAAATTTGAGAGTGACCTGAAACCCTGCAGCTCTGCCATGATGTCGGGGAGAGAGATCAAGGGATTAACAACATAAAACAAGACATCGTCCGCATAAGCAGACAGCTTGTGTTCCCCTGCCCCCATACAGAGTCCATTAATATCCAGATTCAAGATTATCTTTTTAAGCAATGGCTCGAGGGGGAGTGCAAAAATGAGGGGGGGGATAGTGGGCACCCTTGTCTAGTTCTATTGCAGATGGGAAGCATATCAAGGAGGACGCCCTTCACCCTAACTCGAGTCTCCGGAGAGCTATAAAGCGACACTGTCCAAGAGAGCATGTTGGGGGCCAAGGACTAATTCAGCCAACACCACTGTGTACTCAATCAACCCTGTCAAACACCTTTTCAGGGTCTGAGGAAAGCAAGAGACGGGGCGATTGTGCCCAGTATATCAGCTAGATAATCAAATTGTCCCTGGCTTCTCTCCTGGCAATAAGGCCTGTTGGGTCTGGGTGAATTACTGTTGGCATAATGGGATTAAGGTGGTTAGCTGAGATCCTCTCTAATATTTTTATGTCGGTGTTTAAAAGCAAAATCTGTCTATAACCACTAGGGGCAGTAGGATCCTTTCCTTCTTTGGGGATGACCGCGATATGGGCAAGCAACCCATCCTTCGGTATCATAGCACCTGAGGCCAAAGCGCTGAAATAAGCACACATCAGGATTGACAAAAGTGGATGGAATTTACTATAGTAGGCATTTCTAAAGCCGTCGGGACCTGGACTTTTCCCCTTCGGGAGGTCTTTTATAACTGCCGCTAACTCTGTCAGCATGATGAATGCCTCCAGTTGGTTGCTAACTTGGATAGTGAGCGGAGGAGATTGAGCCTTCTTCAAATACTGCAGGATACTTTCAGTTTTCCAGGCTTTGGTAGAGTCAGGTAGTTAGTCAGGGAGGTGGTAGAGCTGGGTATAATAGTTTTTAAAGGCTGTAAATATCTTAGAGGGGTGGATGACTGGGAAACCCGCCTCTGTGTGAACTTTATGAACATGACTGGAAACCCGCTGTCACCTTAGAGCCCTGGCAAGCAGCCTCCCACATATATTCCCAAACTCATAGAACCTATGAGAGACCTGACGCAATCGTGCCTAAATCCGGGTGTCAAGTAGGTTGACAAGCTCCAAACGGAGGGACTGGAGTTCTGCACCCAGCTCCAGAGTTATGCAACAGAGGAGAGTCCGAAACCCGCTGTAGCACCATCGCATCGTCCAGTATGTTCTCATTCAAATGCCATGTCCATGTCCATGACCTTGTTTCAGAGGACAGCGGATGTAAGGAGATGGAAACTGGGGCATAATCTGATATGGTAAGCAATCTGATCGATGCATCAGAGAGATACTCCAGGGAAAACTGATCCATCAGTACCAGGTCTATTCTGGCATACATAGTACGGATAGCTGAATAGTAGCTGAAGTCCTTATCAGTAGGATGGAGCACTCTCCAGTATTCGAGCAGATGGTAGGAATTTAGGGACTTTCTAAAGTGTTTAAGAAAGGCGAATGAGTGTGTAGAGTTGCCTGAGGATGTGTCGAGCTGTGGGTCAGAGCTCACACTAAAGTCACTCCCCAAAATCCACTGGCCCTCTCGGAGGGTGGAAAGGGAATCTAAAACAGAGTCTAGGAAGGTAAGCTGCTGAATATTCGGGTCGTACATGGCTGCAAAAGTGAATTTATGTACCAAAATGGTGTCCTTGAGAAACACAAATCTACCATTAGGATCAACTAGCCGGTCTATCATAACGAAAGGGCACTGTTTATGTATGGCTACATAAGCCACAACTTACTGTGCAGGAGGGAGTGCTGGAGAGTGACACCCAAGGTCCCTGCCAGATGCAGAGAGAGACCTGCAACAGACCGATATATAGGTCAGGGAGTGCTGGGAAAACAAAGAGCGTGAATAAAAACCGCGAAAACATAACATTATTAAAACGTTTAAAGAAAACAATGCCCCAGGGGCATACCAGTAGGTCCCAATTCGGAGACATAACTTAAAGGAGTTGACCTATTGGGGGTAGATGGCACAGCACCAGGTATGAGCCCATCGGATAGCCCGCTATAGATTAAGTGCACATCCATGTCCTGAGTTTGCGTAACAAATTACCACAGCAGTAAAGGGGGGGGGAGAACCCAAAGGCTAACAGTGAAAGGGAAAACTAGAAAACAAAATGAGTCCCAAAGAGTCCCTCAAGACCCTGTCTGGGGGGAGGAGAATTGCTAGGGTTGTGAGACTGAGTGAGAGAGGTTGCTCATGGGCCTATTCTGGCCCCTGCAGCGTGCCACGGTTGTGAGCGAGAAGGAAGCAGGTTTTCTGGCAAGGACCGTCAGTCCGTGATATTGATGGAAGGTAAGCCAAGATGTTTCAGGAACTGGGGAAGATCATCCTTATTCCACAAGGTGAACTGTGGCTATCTTTGGTAAATGACAGGTTGAAAGGGAATCCCCATCTGTAGATCAGCTTTGCATCTTGTAGGGCCTCAAGCACCAGCTTAAGAGCAGGACATGCAATGTCAAGGTGTGCCTGGAGAGATCCAGAAAAAAGTACAATTTGGCGCCATCAAAGTCCACGTAGCAGACACCTCTGACATGGAATATGATGCGTTCTTTTAGGGAGTACCTGTGAAGTTTGCATACGATATCCCTCAATTTGTCTGGGTCCCCTGAGGGCAATCGAAGTGCTCTATGAGCACGGTCTATTTCAATGTGGTCTGGTGCCTCAGGGCCAAGAATCTATTTAAAGACACCCTGCAAAGTAGGGGCTAGATCCCTGGGTGCAGTAATTTCTGGCAGGCCTTTAATGCGGTTGTCTGGGACTTCTATTTTCAAAATCATCCATCTGATCCAGTAGTTAATCCGTCAGTCCTGTGTCTTGCAGCGCTCAGTGAGTGCCTGTAAGGTGGGGGTGACATCTTCCCACTGTGTCTCTAGGGCTTCAACCCTACCCCCAATGTGAGCAGTATTAGCCTGAAGGGCTTCTATATCCTGCCTTAGGGCATTCTCGACCATGTAAACGAACAGCTCCAGGTCAGCCTTAGTAGGAAGGGATAAAATGTTTGATCTCAAGTCCTTGTACCCTAGCATCTCTCCCACATCTGAAAGTCCATCTGGGCTGTCCGAGCAATAGAGTGAGGTGTAGGGAGGAAGAGATGGCAGCGGTATATGTGGGGATGGGATCGGGGAGGCTGCACCTGCAACATGAGATTGCTCACCCAGCACCATCTTGGATGTTCCAGCAGAGCCTCGGCAGCCCCAAAGGGGCGTCTAGTGACCCGGGGTGGCTCCAAGGGGTCCGCTGTGTGAGGATTAGGAGTTCACTGTGAAAAGAGTCAGGTATATTGTGTCACCAAGTATTCAACATCCAAGTAGAATGCATGAGACAAGAGCCAACAGTGCAGTACATCCTAGTGAAGTGCATGAAGCAAGCACTAGCAGTGGGGTGTTGCAACATCAGACATTAAGAATATTGACAGCACAGCCCCAGAGAGGCCATACTAGTGTCCCAGAGGCACTTTTAAATACTTTATTGCAACCTTCCAATTCAGTAGCACCTGTCATCCTCATTTACAGCCCAACCAAGTATTAAAGTGGACCTGCAGGCAGTTTATACATTTGCTTTTTAGAACCAGAAATAAATGTGGGGTGGTTTTAGATCTCCCCTATTTATTATAAATATGTATTATCTTGTCTATTCCTATGATAGTCTATTAAAGCTCTGATAAGGTTAATGGTGAGGATATAATAACAATGCTAGCTATAAAAATAAACACACTGCTTAAACAAGCAAGGATCTAATTTATTATAAAGAAAGTAGAAATGCTAACATAAAACGCTAAAAGGATTCTACAGAGCATATAAAACAAAACAAGCACAGATAATACTTTACATATGGTCGTCCTCAGTATTCGGTATCTTTCAGCTAGGCTCAATGGGAAATGGGAAGAGCAAACAGGAATAAATCTATTTGGCCACTGCTTTTAAAGTCCACTCAGACACCAACCACACAAACACCCACTGTCTGCTTGTCCAATGACAGTCCATAAGAGGCCATCCTTCCTAATCAACAGGAAGTATCTCATTTTTCCAGGAAGCATGTTATAGTCTCTACTAGGGGCGCCATTCATTCATGAATAATTGTTTTTGACCCGTGTCATCTTTCAGTAACAGCTGGCCTTTGATGTTGGTATAACCTCCCCAGGAGGTCTTATCTGAGGCTCCCCTACCCCCATACCTTACAACAGGAGACCTATATGAGAACATCCTGTGAGGATATGAATTTACATTTATGACTCCTTGTCACGAACACCCTGCTGGGTAAACTTGCTTTACTGGCATTCCAGGCCAGGTGTAATCAGGTTTCATCCATCCAGAAACTTTTGATATTAACCACTTGCCGACTGCCTAACGCCGATCTACGTCGGCAGTCAGCCCCTCACAGGCAAAGTGACGTAGGGCTACGTCACTAGCTTGTGAGGGTCTAGGGAGCGAGTGCGCGCCCCCGGAGGTGCGCTCCCGCTCCCGCGTGGTCACGGACCCCCCCGCGCGTGTGACCAGCGGACCCGATGTCCGCCGGTCACTCGGCGATCGGCGGGGGAGAGGGAGAATGTCAGGCAGCTTGTGTAAACAAGCCACCTGTCATTCTCCTCGCTGTAAAGACACTGATCAAATGGATCTAGTATGTAGATCCGTTGATCAGTGTCCTTACAGCTCAAGCCACAGCCAATCACAGTAGAAAGCACGCCCCTAGGGATACACACAGCCCCTCCCTCCCAAATAAAGTTAACCCCTTCACAACCAGTGTATTTTTACAGTAACAGTGCATATGTATAGCACTGATTACTGTAGAAATGTCACTGGTAACCCCAAAAGTGTCACAAATGTCAGTCAAGGGTCCGATCTGTCCGCCCCAATGTCGCAGTACCGCAAAAAAAATCGCAGATCACCGCCATTACGCGTTAAAAAAAAAAACAACAAAAATGACAAAAATCTTTCCCTTTGTTAGTAAACGCGATAACTTTTGCGCAAACCAATCAAAATACGCTTTTTGCGATTTTTTTTTACCAAACATATGTAGCATAAAACAAATTGGCCGAAAATTTTAAAAAATTTTGATTTTTACTTTTTGGGGGGGGGGGAATTTCATATAAAAAAAATGTGAAAAATATTGTTATTTTTGCAAAATTGACGCTATTTTTTTGTTTATAGCGCGTGATCAAAAAATAGCACAGGTGATCAAATACCACCAAAAGAAAGCTCTGTTTGTGGGAAAAAAAGGACGTCAAATTCGTTTAGGTACAGCTTCGCACGACCGCGCAATTGTCCGTTAAAGTCACGCAGTGCCGAATCGCAAAATACCCCCTGGTCAGGAAGGGGGTAAAATCTTCCGGGGCTTAAGTGGTTAAAACAAACAAGGAAAAACATGTTGCCTTCCAACTGAACCTGTCCCCCCCCCCCCCCCCCTCTTTTAATATTATTGGATTAAAAAAGTGTGTTGTGCTGCCTCTAAAACTTTTTTTCTGTTAGTTCCAGTCTTCATTTACATCATTTGCCTAGATAAATGATGAAGGCAGCTCTGGTCCTCTTGACTCCTGGGATATTATCATCATTTATCCCAGGAGTCAAAATATTTTTTTCTTTTGAGAGTTTCAGCAAGGGGAGGAGGGTGGAGGAGAGTGGAAGAGGGCTGAATGAGATTGGAGATGGGCGAGGATGGGCAGAGACACACTGTGCCCTTACTTTTTCTTCATGTGGCCATCTTCTCAGCCAAGGCTGCTTTAATCCATCCTGCATGTAAGTTATCGTCCATGCACGCTAGGTCCACATCTCAGCCATGCACTAAGCACAGCACTTCCAAACCTTTGTTTACATGTTGCCATAGCAGTTCGACGCCACTACTATAGGAACGTGCACACGAAGGACTGAAAGCTTACTGCACAGGCGCAGCTGTGATGTGGACCTAGCACACGTGCGCAAGATTTTATATAGCATGCAGGGTGGATTAGAGCGGCCATGGCTTCACTTGCCCACCCACAGTAAAGATGTCCACATGCAGGAAAAGAGGGATTAATAAACCGACCAGATTTTAAACTGTAAATAATGGACCAGTTCAGATGAAGCCTAGGACTGTAAAATAATTTTAATTGTTTCCTGGCCTGACACTAAACATGGTAATCACCAAAAAAAATATATAAAATGATAATGAGATTTGTAGTGAAAGTTTTCTGTGCTCCTCTAGAAGTGACCACACATATGATAGATCCCACAAAATTAGCCTGCTCATCAATTTATTTTAAAAACAATTTTGAGAAACGTATCCACCCCAGAAACAAATGTATCAATTAGTCCCTCATCCACTTCACAGGCAGACCTTTAGGCTCCGTTCACATGTAGGCGTTGGCGTTTTTCATGCGTTTTTTAGGTGTTTGTTTATCGTTTTTCAGGCGTTTACAGGCGTTTTTATAGGCGTTTTTGCAAGCATTTGCAAGCGTTTTACAGGCGTTTTTTTGGGCGTTTTTAACAGGTGTTTTTGTGTAATGAGGTGACCAATGGAAAAGCAGAGTGTTTTTTTTACAACATTTGCAAAGGAACCTCCCAGGGACCTCCTCCTCTGCATTGGACCTCCCAGGGACCTCCTCTTCTGCATGATCTTTTTTTTATGGTTCTGGACATGCTACAGAGCTGAAACTTCACAGGTACACTTTTTAGACCCCCAGACACTAAATCCAAAGAAATCTTTTTTTTTTCTTTTTTTTTATATTTTTTCAATAATTGGCTCTCTATCAAAAACGACAATTTTTAAGAACTTTTTTTTGCCTGATTCATAGTCCCTGGGGCATGATCCAGAACCCTAGGCACTTTTTAGGGACATTTATTGGGTTTTAGGGCTTCAAAATGGTGTCTTTTGATTCCATATATATATATACATTACGGTCACCTTGGCATAGCAGAGTGAATTTACCCTAAACTACATTACGGTCATCTTTGCATGGAAGAGTTTGGTCACCCTAGCATAGTAGAGTCAGTTCACTGTAAACTACATTACAGTCACCTTGAGTTTGGTCACCCTGGCATAGCAGAGTCAGTTCACCTAAACTACATTACGGTCACCCTGGTATGGCAGCAGGCAAAGTCAGCTAAACTTCGTTACGGTCACCCTGGTATGGCAGCAGGCTAAGTCAGCTAAACTTCGTTACGGTCACCCTGGTATGGCAGCAGGCTAAGTCAGTAAAGTTCATTACGGTCACCTTGTCATGGAAGAGTTTGGTCACCCTGGCATAGCAGAGTCAGTTCACCTAAACTTCGTTACGGTCACCCTGGTATGGCAGCAGGCTAAGTCAGTAAAGTTCATTACGGTCACCTTGTCATGGAAGAGTTTGGTCACCCTGGCATAGCAGAGTCAGTTCACCTAAACTACATTACGGTCACCCTGGTATGGCAGCAGGCTAAGTCAGCTAAACTTCGTTACGGTCACCCTGGTATGGCAGCAGGCTAAGTCAGTAAAGTTCATTACGGTCACCTTGGTATGGCAGGGTCTGGTCACCTAAACTGTCTAAAACAGGAAACTGCTGTTCTCCATGTTTCAGGAAAATGTGCTCACAGCAGAGGCATGCCAAGGGGGTGGAGAGCTGGGTGGAGAGCTGGGTGGAGAGTTGTGCTGTTTGAGCTGATCAGGAGCAACAAAAAGCTTGTAAAACACCTGTGAAACGCCAAATAACAATTTACATTGATGTCTATGGAATAAAACGCCTGTGTCTGCCCAAAAAGAAGCTCAAGTACTTTTTTGAGCTTTGGGCGTTTTCCTTAGGGCGTCAAAACGCTCAGATGTGAACAGGGATCATTGCAATGAATGGGATTTGTCTTGTTGGGCGTTTTGAGAGCTGATCAGTGAGCAGAAAAACGCTCCAAAAACGCCCAAAAACGCCCATTACTATATACCCAGTGAAGTGGCTAGCCCCAGGTGATACACAAAGATGAAACAAATGCTCCTACCATAGTTGTGCCTGTTTTTCTGCAGCCACCTCTTCTCTTCAGTCTCCTAAAATACACATTTTATACAGCAATTCTCAGCTCTAGAAAGCAGGGGGTAGGGATCTGATGCCACACACTGAACAGCTTAGAGAAGAGAACTTTGCTTATTCTGAGAGCTGAGCGGAAGGAAGGGACACGCCCCCTCCACACAGTGAAATATGCACAGCCGAGGTTATCAATCACAAGCTATGTGCTAGAGCTCCCCCTCCCCTGTCCCACTCCATCTCTTGGAGTCAGGAAAACTTTTCAGCAATGAGTCATGCACATAGCAGAGGAACTAGACAGTAGGTGTAATGACACTCAGTGCTTGGGATTAAGACAAGTACACACTTTAGAAGGATATGTTTTGTTCATTTCTCACATCAGAGGTTTACAACATTATAAATACAGTACAACCACAGTACATGTGCCAGGTATGTGGTGAAGTTGTGCAAACTGTGTAAGAGAAGCAGAGGTTACAGTGTTTCAAACCTACCAGACTGAAATGTATTGACACAACACCCAAAATTTGCTGGCACAGCCAAGTATTTATTGGCATTTCTAAAAGTTACAAAATTAAATTTTTAAGTGCAAATTTCAGCATTTAGGCTACAAACAAGTATAATATGTGATTAGCAATGTAATTTAAGGTTATCAAGGCAAAAAACATATTTCTTATATTATTTTCGAAATAATAAGTAAGTAGCTCAGAGATAGGACTCAGGATTGCAAGAAATTAGAATGGGCGGGCACTCACACATACTGTAAAATTGACTCATAGTGACAGCAGTGTGCAGCAGCACAGATGATGGTGACACCTCACTAACATGACACATCCCCTCCTGAGTCACAATGACAGTCTCTATCCACTCCAGGTGGTCCCTTCCCTCCACTCCAGTCCAAACAGCACTGACAGTCCTGCTTCGACCTTGCCTTGCTCCTCTCCTGCATACTGGCACACGAGGCTCTGGCTGCTCCACTCAGCTCTCTTGTACTTTGACATCACACGACCCGCCCCTTCAGAGCGTCACAGCCATATTTTTTACTGGCAACTTTTTCATGTCCCTGGCATTTACTGGCAGGAGAAACGTGCCAGTTTTTTTACTTGCTGCCAGTAAAAATACTGTCGGTTGGCAACACTGCAAGGTTACACGTTTTATTTCCATGTACATAGAGAGAGCTAGACTAGAGAGAGCTAGACTCAGGGATACCACTTCTATATGGACAATTATTATTCAAGTTTATAACTTTTTAGGCATCTTTTACCCAAATAAACTGCATCTTGTAATATAATCCAACCAAATTGCAAAGATTTTCCTCACAGAGTTGTTAACATAAAACTGAAAAGAAGAGAGTCAGCAAGTTTGCGTAGTTAGGAACTTTTGACACTTAAATGGAAAGATGAATGGGATATTTATGTGTTTTCATCTATCCGCCCAGATACCTCTGGGTATTCTGGGGGGAAGTATTGGTCTGGTCCAAAAACATCCTTCATATACTGAATACAATCTACAGTACGTATTTGAGGTACAGATTTAAGCCAGATGATGAAGCCCTACCCACTGTAGTATGCATACCAGGAAAGTCAGAAGTCTTTATGTGCATGATTGCTCTGTGTTAGTTACCCAAAAGTATAGAAGCATTGAATTATAACTGAAATAATGAAGTACCAGGTCCACATCGAAGCCAGGCAACTAGCAACTGAAATGAGCAATGGTAGTCTCCATTCTTTATGCCTCCCCCTCTTGTTCAAATTCCAGCTCCCAAAGAGAAACTATAGTCTTTTTAATATGTTTGCAGTATATGTGAAAGATTACATATTAATGCAAATAATCTTATAAATGTGAGATATTCTTAGAAAAATCTTTTATAATGTATATCTTATACAGCCAAAAAAAGATACACACACAGGCCATGCATATATGCTGCTCATGCTTTGAGGCTCTGCTTCTTGCCTGTTCCATGTTGATCTTCTGACTTCTCTGACACTCTTTCTGCTGTCACAAATGATGTAGGATCATGAGGGAAAAGACATAGACATCATTAAAAAATATGGCAAATCTAAAGTACGCCTACACCTAATTCTGTAAAGAAATGTGAATTAATGAAATGCACTGATTTGTAGACCTATGACTTGGTATGTTAGCTTGTTCCAGAGAATAAGATATTAGATGATGATAGCAGCCTGATGCTCACTTACTTGATTAAAATGTGGTATAAATAGTTGTAGCAGATGAACCTTTGTATTTTAATGTTTAATACTGTTATTTGTATTGAAGTTTTCAAAAGAATACATAAGTACAAAACAGTACAATAATTTTCTTCGGTCCATCTTTGGTAACATAAGATAATATGTTATCAGACAGTAGCCTAAAGCCCATAAGTAACCTAATATGAGGTCAGATAGCCATAATTTACATAGATTTGAGCATGGACCACTGGGACCCTTTGTATTTTAAATGAATGAAAAGTTGATGAGTCTGGAAATATGCAGCTGTTTCCCTACTGTAAAAAAGATTGAAGACAGAATCTCAATCATAGCTCCACAGCCTGTATTCTAGTTATATGAAATAAACTGTATTGGGGAATTTACTAAAACTGGAGAAAAAAAGAGTCTGGAGAGGCTGTGCATGATAACAAATCAGCTTCTAAATGGATAATAAAAATAGATGGGCCCTAAAACTTACAATTGATGTGAATAATAGTGCAATAATAACACAACACATTCATATATATCAAATAGCAAAAAGTGCATAATAAGCATAAAAAGTGATGAACAACTCCCAACATGTGAAAGAGTGAATATAATCACTAAAAACAAGTAACTAAAAAAAGAAAGTCCTTTAAAAAAATTCCATATAAAGGTGAATCAAAAAAGTGGAAGGGAAAACATATCTGATAATCCAAAAAAACGTGAATAATAAAAATGTCCAGTTGAAAGATGTCACCAATGTGGAATCCCAACAAATTAATAGCATCCACCATTGAGTGCAATAACAAGACAAACACAGATAGTAATAAAAAGAAGACAGCGCTTGCAAAGATACGTAATAAATATCATATATGAACTAAGTAAAGTGCACGGTGCTGAAAAATATTAAACGTGAGGTCCTTTTACAGTGAACAAAAGTGCACGAGTGCTTAATAATTAATCAAATTAATATATATAAACAAAGTCCAAAACTAGTGCAACTAGATGATCCAAAATCCAAAAGTGCTGGAGTACTGGTGATGCTGAAGTGCTGGAATGCTGAAGTGTAAAAAATGTGCAAGGTGAAGAGGATCCCTCTAAGAGCCGCACTCACCAGATATGGTGGACCCCTGATAGGGGTCAAACCAGTTTGAAATTAGAACGATCACATCGGACCACAGACCACTCCAGAACTGCCTTATCCTCTTCTTGTAATTTGGGTCGGACCCGGACACTATAGGACTCAAGCGGAAGGAGTGGACCACATAGTGAAGCCAGTATGTGCAAGGGTATTTAATAGAATATAAAATTTACTTACAGCAAAGATGTAATCATATCGCATATGCAGGAAAGAAACAGGCTGGACGCCGCAATTCACAATGACTTCCGGGAACGCTCGCGCGTGCGTTCCATGGGAACAGGAAGTGACGTCAGCTTTGCCACACCGGAAATACGTTGACGCGTTTCGCCCTCCCACTTGGGCGTTTTCAAAGACATGATGTTCGAGCGTTCCCGGAAGTCATTGTGAATTGCGGCATCCAGCCTGTTTCTTTCCTGCATATGCGATATGATTACATTACATTTTGCTGTTTGATAGATATGGATTTGTTGTATTATTATTGCACTATTATTCACATCAATTGTAAGTTTTAGCGCCGATCCATTTTTTTTATTATCCATTTATTTGTATGTGGTGACGCTACAGAGATTGGCTGCTTTTATACGGTTTTATTAATTGCTAGACTTAGGGATTTGTTTTTATCTATTCCTTTACATTTACTTCATTGGTAGCGCATTGTTTCTTTGTTTACCATTATATTAGCTTCTAACTTTACGTATTCTGAGCTTTGAAAATGAAAGCTAGAAGCTGATTGGCTGCCATTAAGGATGAGCTTAAAGTGGCACTAAAGTCTGCAGTACTTACCTCTCCTTTAATGGTCTGAGGTCCCTCATCAGATCCAGCAACTTCTACCCAGCTTCTTCCAGGTTCCGGGATGCGGCCGTGTTTATTGGCCAGTGCAGGGTGACATCACTCCTGCTCATGTAGATCTGCGCCAGAATGTAAACTGATCTGCACATGTGCAGGTCAGTGTAGATTCTATAGAAGACTGCAAGCAGACAGTTCATTTTGCTTCATGTGTCTTCTCCAATAAAGAGCCTGCATGCTCGCAGTTTTTAATTCAAGACTTTAATGTTCAGTCTGAACGTCCAAACATTAACCTGTTTGGCGAGAGCGGAATGTCATGTATGATAGCAGTAATACCACCGCTATTCATGATAGTGGGATTCACAATGCTGAATTTTCTGGTGTTTTTCTTTTTTTTTCTCTCTAAAGGACAACATTTTGTGTATGTTTATTTATACCTGAACATTTTTTGTGAATGAGTTTGGGTAATAAGTACCTCTTATTCATTCATGGTGAGTGGCTGGATATCTTTTGGCCCCTTTATCTTATTCAGATCCTGATAAGTCCCCCCCCCCCCTACACCCCCACAACCTCTTGGCCAGGATTGCGAGTAAAAGGCTCATGTCCTCATCAACATAGATGCCCCATGTTGAAGGCATGTGGCTTAGGCTTAGGCTAGGCTTTTTGTCTTTTTTGCATCGGCACATGTCATCTGGGGCAGTGACTACCCCTCGTTGCAGTTATTTTTGCCAATCTCCTTGCTATTAGTCTTAAAAACAGAGAAAATTGATTTCAAGGGTTCGGATATGGCATCTAAAATTGAAATATTTTAGGCTGAACCACTCTGGACCGAACCCAGGTGTGTTCAGCTTATCCCTAGTTGCCATGCACAGCTGCTCTAGTCTTAGTAAATTCCTTTCTATGTGTACAGCTGACTGTATGGGTCTTGTCATCCAAAGCTATGCAGAGATGACTGTTAATTTGACCAGTCACTATAGCTCTGTAAGCATTACATTTTGAAATATTTTTTTATCTTTTTGATGGGGATTGTAACACCCTTTAAATTAAAACACAGAGCAGAAAAGGTGAAATGTTCATCTTATATAAAAAGAAGCAGCTTCATTTGTTAACACCTGGAAAGTAAGGGCCGGCACAGCTGGGATCTTGACGGATTTGCATTCCTTAGTTTTAAATTACTATTAGCATTCCCATAAGACAGAACACTAATAGTTGCAGATGGCTAAAATACTTATGTTAAGAAATGCCTCTAGTAAGCAGAATTGTAGATGGTGTCAATGGAAACATTTATGTATGTAAACTAATGCTGTTGCATACAAGAATACCTCATTCGCACAACTGTGAACTTGTCCTGAGTTCACATACAGATATATTGTTTAATTTAAATAAGTACACTACTTACTAGACTATGAGTGCATGTTATGAAATAAGAATGATGGTATATACATAATGGCATATCAAGACATACACATTTGTAGTGTACATTCATTGGTGACAAACAAAATATACTGTGCATATGCATGCCCTTCCTTGCGACTTTCATTATATCACACATAATTTTCATAGCGTTTGGCTGTATTGTCCTTAAATCAATTGATTAAGGTAAAAAAAAATAAAGTTAATAGTTTATACTCCTTAAATAAATCAATTCTATGGTATAGTATTAAATATAGTATTAGTATAAAATATGTAGCTCAATATGCTTATATAGGCTGCAATGTATTAACTGCCTCCACTACTACAGATTATCTTTATATACGGTCTATCTATCTAGCTATCTGTCTATCTATCTATCTACACACAATCTATCTGTCTATCTATCTACAAAAATCTGCGAACCCCTGACCATCAATCACATCTACACTATACTGCCACAATAAATATTGTGGAAAAATTAACTGTAGGGTTTACACTAGCTTAAAACACACTTGATCTGTTTTCTTAGCTAAAATAGCACCAGTGTCTTACATCCTATTTTTCTTGAGGCAGTGTTTGCTAATCCTAACCTGCCATCGTAACCTGGAAAAATTACAAACCTAAAAATATACACTGCTCAAAAAATTAAAAGAACACTTTTTAATCAGAGTGTAGCATCAAGTCAATTAAACTCCTGGGATATTGATCTGGTCAGGTAAGTAGCAGAGGGGGTTGTTAATAAGTTTCAGCTGCTTCGGTGTTAATGAAATGAACAACAGGTGCACTAGATGGGGAACAATGAGACTACCTCCTAAACAGAAATGTTTTTACAGGTGGAGGCTACTGAAATTCTTTCTCTACTCTTTTTTTTTTACTATTATTAATTTTTTATTGATTTTTCAATTCAGTTTTACAAACAGTTTTAAAAAGTTCCACAAGTTACAGACTCATCTTAATTCTCCATACTTCCCATTTTCAGTTTGGAGAATCCAACATCCTGGGGAGTGGGATTATTCTTTCTATTAACCCCGCGCACTCAGCGTGCTCAAGATTGGATTATATAATGATAGAACATAGGTTGATAGAAGCAGTGGTTAGTACATCAATAGGGACAATTACCTTATCAGACCATGCCCCAATTGTCATGGAAATAAAAATTTCAGGGTCCCATAGAAAAACAAATATTTGGAGAATAAATGAAAAACTGGTACAGGATGATGAGGTGGGAAGAAGGGTAGAAAAAGAACCGGACCAATATTTCCTTGTGAATAAAACCCCAGATATCTCCTCAGACACAATTTGGGAGGCTCATAAAGTATACTGTATATCAGAGGAATTTTTATCTCAATAGGTTCCATGAAAAAGAAGGAAAGAACTAATAATATAAACAGACTAATAACAGAAATACATGAATAAGAACAGGAACATAAAGGGGACATGGAAGATGGGATACAAAAAGCCCTAGTATTAAAAAGAGATAAATTGAGGGAGCTGCTAGAGGAAGAGACTAGACAAAGCTTTAACAGAGTCATTAAGGATAGCTATAAATTGGGAAATAAACCAGAAAACAATCTAACAAGATTATCAAAAAGTAAAAATTCTAATAATTTAATAGAAAAAAAAAAAAAAAACAGCAAGGGGGAAATGGTTTATTCAATAACAGAAATAGCTAAAGCATTCCAAAACTACTATAAAACTTTATACACTGTCCATCAAAAGGAAACACATGAAGTAGAACAGTACAGAAAACAAAAGATTCAAGAATATATGAAATAATCGAAACTGCTCAAAGTAGCACTAGATAAATTATTAGCATTAGAGACACTCATTTCTCAGAAGGAGATAAGGGAGGCCCCGAAGAATTCTCCAACAGGGAAAAGCCCCGGCCCAGATGGGTATACTACCCGTTATTACAGGAGATTCAAGGAAATATTGGTTCCAAAACTTTGCTCATATATGAATGAGATAGGAGAGTGGAATAACTGCAGGCTCATATCACAGTATTACCTAAAGATGGGAAAGATGTTACTCTATGTTCTAGCTACAGGCCAATAGCATTAATAAATGCAGATACAAAACTATACACAAAAATATTGGCAACTCGATTAAAAGATTTAATGGCAGAGTGGATCCATGCAGAACAGACAGGGTTCATCCCAGGAAGAGAAGGAAAAGAAGGATAAGAACACAACTACTATTACATAAGTTTAGAGACAATGACGTCCCAGCCCTCCTGCTGTCAACTGATGCTGAGAAAGCATTTGACGGGGTGGACTGGGAGCTTATGATCAAAACAATAAAGGACCTGGGTTTTGGTCCAAGGATGATTCAGTGGATAGGAGCACTGTATAGAAACCCATCAGCATTGGTAAAAGTGAACGGCAACTTATCATCGCAGTTCGTATTGTGCAACGGGACGAGACAGGGATCTCCTCTTTCACCCGTGTTATTTGTCCTGTCATTAGAACCATTATTGGTGACTACAAGGAATTATATAGATATAAAGGGAGTGAAGGTCAGGCAGAAAGAACATAAAATTGCAGCATATGCAGATGGTGTCCTGTTTTTTTTTTATTAGTAATCCTAGAACAACCCTTCCAAATGTCATTAAGGAGCTGAAGAGATATGGGGCATTGTCAAACTTTAAGATGAACCAAATAATGTCAGAAATCCTGAATATAGGGCTAAATAAAAAAGAAGAGCAGGCTTTGCAGAAGGAATTTTCATTCACTTGGGCAAAATCAAAATTAAAATATCTAGGGATAAATTTAACCCCATCATTGGAAAATCTGTATCAGGTTAATTACATACCAATGTTAAATGAGATAAAATCAGACATCAGAAAAAAATCTAGCTGCCCACTCTCATGGTTGGGGAGCATAAATATATTTAACCACTTGCAGACATAGTACTACGTCTTTCAGGTGCGTGGTGCTGGGGGGCGAGCGTGCGCCCCCGGCGGTGCGCTCCCGCCCCCACTAGGCAGTGAGGATGCCGATGCATGGGACCCGCGATCGCTCCCCGCTGAGATGATCACAGAGTGCCTATGATCCTTCTATACAGGATCACAGGTCTCTATGGTCATTTCACAAGCCCCTTTCGCCACAGCTAGTAAACACTCCGCTAGGCTTACATTTAACCCCTTGATTACCCACCAGGTTAACCCCTTCCCTGCCAGTGTCATTATTATAATAACAGTGCATATTTTTAGCGCTGATTACTTAATGTCAATGTTCCTCCCAAAGGTGTCAAAAATGAAAGTTAGGGGTCCAATCTGTCTGCTGCAATGTCGCAGTCCAGCTAAAAATTGCAGATCGCCGCCATTACTAGTAAAAATAAATAAGACATAAATCTTTGCCCTAGTTTGTAGACGCAATAAAATTTGCGCAAACGAATCAAAAATATGCTTATTGCGATTTTTTTTTTACCAAAAATATGTAGCAGAATACAAATTGGCCGAAAAGGATTAAAAAAAATAGATTTTTAATTTATAAATTTTTTTTTGGGAATGTATATAGCAGAATGTGAAAAATATTGTTTTTTTGTTTTTTGTTTTTTTTTTTGAATTGTCGCTCTTTTTTTGTTTATAGCGCAAAAAATAAAAATTGCACAGGTGATCAAGTACCCCCAAAAGAAAGCTCTTTTTGTGGGAAAAAAAGGACATCAATTTTATTTCAGTACCGTGTTGCAAGATTGCACAATTTTCCGTTAAAGTAACGCAGTGCCGAATCGCAAAAAATGGCCTGGTTATTAAGGGGGCAAATCCTTCTGGTCCAGAACTGGTTAAGATGATAATATTGCCCAAAATACTATATAGATTTCAAATGTTACCAGTTGCAATCCCACAAGCTTATTTTAAAACAATAAGAACAATGGTGTTAAATTTCATCTGGCAAGGAAAAAAACCTAGAGTGCGGTATGCGGCTCTCAGTAGAGATAAATTACAGGGGGGACTAGCAGCACCAGATATTAAAAGATATTACATGGCAGCTGTGATTTCAAGTATGATAGAATGGACAAAAAAAATGTGGATAAAAGATGGGTCAAGATTTAAATCACATTAAGCGGAACACAACTGGATAAGAATATATGGATTCCACCAAAGTATAGGGAAATACACGAAGATACACATGAAATAACAAGAGTTGCATACAAGATCTGGGATATGATTCACAGACAAGCTAAATGGGAATACAACTCTCCGTTATCATCACTAGAAGGCACAAAATATTTTGCACTGGGATTTGAGAAAAAATATGATAATTGGGTAAAGAATTTGCAGTTAAAAGTTATAACACATAGTGGTAAGATTAGGCCATATCATGAACTTAACACTAGAGGAGAGAACATGATATTAAATGAATGGAGATATCTACAATTGAAACATTTTGTAGGATCCTTACCCCAGCCTATTAGATCAGAAAAAGAGCTAAACCTTGTGGAAAAGCTTTGCAATCCATTAACAAAAATAAAACATAGTGTGTCTCAGATATGCAAGATGTTAACAGAGATGGCAGATACGAGAGAACCTAAATTTATAGTAACATGGGAAAAAGAAATAGGAATACACTTAAAAGAGCACGAAGTGAATGCTGTTCTGAGAGCCATACACCGCACAGCTATAGATGTGAATACCATCTAAATGAATTATAAATGCCTATCGAGGTGGTATGCAAAGCACATAAATGTCAGCCAGAGAAATCGAACATGTGTTGGAGGGGTTGTAAGGTGCAAGGCACAATGCTACATACCTGGTGGGAATGCCCTATGATCCGGGAATACTGGTTGAAAATACATCTCATCAGAAAAATTACAGGTGTGAATATTACAGACAACCCATGGACATGCCTATTCCATAGAACAGATAGATCCTTAAAGCAGTATAGAAATACGATCGCCCCAATTAAATGCAGCAAAAGGGACAATCCCAAAAAAATGGTTAGAGACAGAAAGCCCTACTGTAAATGATTGGTGTTGTAGACTTGAATATTTTTATAACATGGAATATATGAGTAGCAGAGATGAAAAACAAGTAGACAGTTTTTCTAGTAAATGGAGAAATTGGACAGATTTCAAAAAGACTAGTGACTATATAGAAATATGGGTGGATCAGTGGGGCGACAAAAGACTGGGGTCTGGTAAACGCATATAGAGACGTGGGTGAAGGAGCGCTGTATAGGGATAAGAAGTATGGTGGGAGGGAGGGATTGGGGTAATGGGAAGTAGGGGGAATTAAGGTGAGTCTGTAAATTGTGGAACTTTTTATAACTGTAAAATTATTTTTGACTGTTTTTCACTAGTTTTGCATTTGGCTAGGGTCAGTGTCACTACTGGTAGCATGCAGCGATACCTGGACCCTATTGAGATTGCACAGGCAGTCCAACTCCTCTAGGATGGCATATCAATATGTGCCATTGCCAGAAGGTTTGCTGTGTCTCCCAGTCTCAAGAGCATGGAGGAGAATCCAGGAGACAGGCAGTTACTCTAGGAAAGCTGGACAGGGCCATAGAAGGGTTCTTAACCCATCAGTAGGACCAGTATCTGCTCCTTTGTGCAAGAAGGAACAGGATGAGCACTGGCAGAGCCCTACAAAATGACCTTCAGCAGACCACTGGTGTGAATGTCTCTGACCAAACAATCAGACACAGACTTCATGTGGGTGACCTGAGGGCCCGATGTCCACTAGTTGGCCCTGTGCTCAATACCCGGCACCGTGGAGCTCGATTGGCATTTGCCATTGAACACCAGAATTGGCAGGTCCGCCACTGGCGCCCTGTGCTTTTCACAGATGAGAGCAGGTTAACCCTGAGCACATGTGACAGACATGAAAGGGTCTGGAGAAGCCGCGGAGAATGTTATGCTGCCTGTCACATTGTTCAGCATGACTGGTTTGGTAGTGGGTCAGTGATGGTCTGGGGAGGCATATCCATGGAGGGACGCACAGACCTCTACAGGCTAGACAATGGAACCTTGACTGCCATTAGGTATCAGGATGAAATCCTTGGTCCTATTATCAGACCCTACGCTGGTGCAGTGGGTCCTGGGTTCCTGCTGGTGCACGACAATGCCTGGCCTCATGTGGCGAGAGTATGCAGCCAGTTCCTGGAGGATGAAGGAATTGATACCATTGAATGACCCCCATGCTCGCCTGATCTAAATCCAATAGAACACCTCTGGGACATTATGTTTTGTTCCATCCGACGCCGTCTGGTTTCACCTCAGTCTGTTCTGGAGCTCAGTAATGCCCTGGTCCAGATCTGGGAGGAAATATCACAGGACACCATCCATCGTCTTTATAAGAGCATGCACGGACATTGTCGGGCATGCATACAAGCACATGGGGGCCATACAAACTACTGAGTACCATTTTGAGTTGCTGCAATAAAATTTCAGCTAAATGGACTAGCCTGCTGCATCATTTTTTCACTTTGATTTTTGGGGTGTCTTTGAATTCAGCCCTCTGTAGGGTGATCATTTTTATTTCCATCAAACGATGTGGCATCCTTTCATTCCTAACACATTACCCAGTTCATATCAGTATAGATATCCAGCATGATATTTTTCCCCATTGATATCTGATGTGTTTTCAAAGTGTTCATTTAAATTTTTTGAGTGAATATAAAATAAAAGTATATGCAAACTCAGGCACTAAATTGAGAATTAACTTAAATTCTAATTTGATTTTTGATTTTTTTTTTTTTTAACTTGCAGCTTTTAGTCGAATAATACCTAGTCATCCTGCCATGAAGGTTTTTGAGCATGCACTTCCTGTTATATTATTCTCTTGTGTTGTCACCCTATCACACAGTTTCAAAATGGACTCTACAAGTGGTCATGCTAATGCATATTATGTAGACATGGTACACTGTTGTCAATATCAGGAAACTCAACCCGTGAAATGTCATGCAGACATCACTGGAGTGTATCAATATATAAGACAAGCGGAATGTAGGTGCAACAGATGATAGAACAGGTTGAAAAGGGGTATTTCATTACAATTACACAGTTACACTGTACTCTAGCAGACAAACCCTGTAAAATAAAAAAACACACAGGAAACCCCACAAAAAAATGCATAATTAAAGCGTAACTCCACTTTTGTTGAGAAAAAAACATTGCCCTCTGGGTGATCTCTGTACATTACAAGGATTATAACTACCTTTGTTGCAGATTCCAACTTTTTGTTATTCTGAAGAAATCATTGTTTGTTCCTCTGTGCCTCTGTGCTGAGTGGGTCTAATTGGAGTGGTTTTATAACAACCAACCAGCTGTTCACCTGCAGGGCTCTAATGAGAAAAGCTGCTGGGCCTGTATCCCTTTAGATGTGTTCCTAATAGGAGTATCTGACCAAAAATTACATTTTTGTTGCAGGGGATGCCAGAAATCTGACTTGTATCTTAGTGCAGACTTCTGGGAAAAATCAGTGAGCCAATCAAACAAGATGGAAATGAAGTTTCTGGGGTGTGGTCAATACAGAACCACTCAAGGTGGCCATATTGCATTGCATTTTCAGAAAATTACAGCGGCTGCAGATTGAAAAAGGAAAGGTAATTTTTAATAGCATTCAATTACAATATGACTTGTGTTGCAATTGTATACGCTATATTGTTTTTTTGCCCCACGAAAGTGGAGTTACCCTTTAACCGGTTGCCAACTGCCCGCCGCCTTTTTACTGTGGCAGTGCAGCCCTCCTGCGCAAACCAACATAGCTAGGTAGGGAACGCAAGCCACCGGCTCCGATTGCCGCCTGACACCCGCGATCGTTGCCCGCTGAGAGAAAAGAACGGTCAGCTGTTGCCCTTCTATATAGGAACACAGGTCTCGTATGATCATTTCACAAGCCACGCCCCCCCCCCCCCCACAGTTAGAATCACTCCCCTAGACTCACATTTAACCCCTTGATCACCCACAGTGTTAACCCCTTCCCTGCCAGTGTCATTATTACAGTAACAGTGCATATTTTTATCACTGATTACTGTAGTAAGGTCACTGGTCCCCCCAAAAGTGTAAAAAATGTCAGTTAGGGGTCCGATCTGTCCGCCGCAATGTCTCAGTTTCGCTAAAAATCGCAGATCGCCGTCATTACTAGTAAAAAAAAAAACAATAAAAATGACATAAATCTTTCCCGTAGTTATTAGACGCGATAATTTTTGCGCAAACCAATCAAAATACGCATATTGCGATTTTTTGTACCAAAAAATATGTAGCAGAAAACAAATTGGCCTAAAATGTTAAAAAATTTTGATTTTTACTTTTTTTTTTGAGAATGTTATATAGCAGAATGGGAAAAAATATTGTTTCTTTTCTTTTCAGAATTGTTGCTCTTTTTTTGTTTATAGCGCAAAAAATAAAAATCGCACAGGTAATCAAATACAACCAAAAGAAAGCTCTATTTGTGGGAAAAAAAGGACATCAATTTTATTTGGGTACATCATTGAACGACCGCGCAATTGTCCATTACAATAACGCAGTGCCGAATTGCAAAATAAGGCCTGGTCATTAAGGGGGGAAATCTTCTGGTCCAGAAGTGGTTAAAGTATACAAAAAATATATATATATATTGTTTTAAAGTTATGGATAGTGACAAAAGTTTAAAAGCCCTATTAAGATTTTTTTTTTCTGTCTCTGTCCCCAGGAGAAAGATACGCTCTATTTATCCTGGTAACCATTGTCACTGGAACTGAAAGTGAGGAAAAATCCAAAACCTGCGGTCGTCAGACAGAAATAGCGAGGAAATCTTTCAAATGGGACAGGTAAAGCACTACCAAGTGAAAAATAAATGGAGATAAAAATATTATAAACTATAACTGGATATAGCAGCCAATCCCTGTCGTATCACCACATACAATGAGAAAAATATTACAGCAGTGAGCGGCGCTATATCAATAACATTGGAAAGAATTATATATAAAACCGTAAATAAATACTGCACACCATCCAGCAAGTGAAATGATGAATCCAAGTCCCAAAAAAATATATTTAATACTGAAGCAAAAAAAATATAAGAAAGACGTGTCCAAATGCAATGTGCAATGGTGATGAATAATAACAAAAAAGTCTATTAATTTCATGAATGCTGTGATCCAAAAATAGTGACAAATGTGTTTTTTCCATTCTTTCAGAAGTGCATTTTTTTGGGGGGAACTTGGATTCATCATTTCACTTGCAAATACGCAAGTGCAATATATTAAAGTGCCTCCAAGAATACCGGACATGACTTGACGCTGCTGATGACGTACTAGCTACGAAACGCGTACGGCGTGTCGAGTCATTTCCGGTTTACCCATATGGTATCGAGGCTTGGATCGCAAGCGCTCTGATACACATCCACGCTCGATTTTACCTGCTCAAATGTGAGTACCTCTGTATATTATATGCAAAATAAATTACCTTACGGCATTACACTATGTCCCTCATTTACTCTCTGGCATAATATCGGGAGTGGAATCGGGGGATACCTCGGAGCATACCCAGATCAGGAAAGCACACAGGGAACCAAACCAGGGGATATCCACACTAGGACCAGCCAGGCTTCCGGCACACGCCCCCATCCAGGCATAGGAGGATATCGCTGGGCTGCTGGACCCATTTAAACACCCGCTTTATACCCCTGTGTGGGGTGGGTGTCTCTGGTAAGTGTGCCTTTCCACTGGAGGGATATCCTAGCACCTTACCACCCACCACGGGGTTACTCCTCATCTATCAGTCACCAGAGTGTTGTCACCTGAGTGTTGTCACCTACCTCAACTTATGTTTGCCTGTGGTCACTGCATGTGACATATAGACTTTTTTACTAGATCCTTAGATCCTTTACTGGACTTTGTAAGCTGTACAGATTTTGGACTGTTTTCTGATGGCACTTTACACTACCCCTTTACCAGTGAATGTGGTAATATTGGGGCTTCTTACACAATACAGCACTTTCTTTAAAGCACTTTAAGATTGCATGAATATTGTTATTATTGGTCATATTAATTGGTAGCCTACCGTCTATGTATGTTATCTATCACATATAATTTTTTGCACCAGTATCTTTCAACATTCTTGGAGGCACTTTAATATATTGCACTTGCGTATTTGCACCAATTTGATGTTTAGGATTGTATTTTTGTACTGGTGAATTTATATTATATTATTGCACATATCAATGCTAGCACGTAGGCACTTTACATTTTTAACCACTGGAGATTTTACCACAATTTATATCTAATTCAATACAGGCAGCGCCACCATCCCTACTTTTCCTTACATCCATTGCATAGTCTCCGGACTATCATTCAGGGAGGCTGCAGCCTATTTTTAGATATATTTCTCATATATATTTTTTACACATTTTTTACACATTTTATTTATACACTGAGTGTTCACTCATCCATATAGTCCGTGGCGCGGAAGTCTTATTTCTCTCATCATTTCACTTGCGGTGAGCAGTATTTATGTATATTTTTTTGCACATTCACTTTTATTAATTTGTAATTGGTCATATCATGTTTGTTTTCACATGCACCTATATTTGTTGAAGCACCGGTGCATTTTTATATTTATACACTGTTATAGATCATTTTTTTCACTGTTATTGATATAGCGCCACTCCATACTGCTGTAATATTTTTCAAATGGGACACATTTTCTGATGGTTTCTCTACTTGTTTGGATTTTAGCTGCACATCTTTAAACCACTTAAGCCCCGGAAGATTTTACCCCCTTCCTGACCAGGGCCTATTTTGCGATTCGGCACTGCGTGACTTTAACGGACAATTGCGCGGTCGTACGACGCTGTACCTAAACGAATTTGACGTCCTTTTTTTCCCACAAACAGAGCTTTCTTTTGGTGGTATTTGATCACTTGTGCGATTTTTTGATCATGCGCTATAAACAAAAAAATAGCGTCAATTTAGCAAAAATAGCAATATTTTTCACATTTTTTTATATGAAATTCCCAAAAAAATGTAAAAATCAAAATTTTTTAACATTTTCGGCCAATTTGTTTTATGCGACATATGTTTGGTAAAAAAAATCGCAAAAAGCGTATTTTGATTGGTTTGCGCAAAAGTTATCGCGTTTACTAAAAGGGAAAGATTTGTGTCATTTTTGTTGTTTTTTTTTTTAACGCGTAATGGCGGCGATCTGCGATTTTTTTTGCGGTACTGCGAAATTGCGGCGGACAGATCAGACCCTTGACTGACACTTTTGGGGTTACCAGTGACATTTCTACAGTAATCAGTGCTATACATATGAACTGTTACTGTAAAATTACACTGGCAGTGAAGGGGTTAACTTTTTTTTTTTTGAGAGGGAGGGGCTGTGTGTGTCCCTAGGGGCGTGATTCTAACTGTGATTGGCTGTGGCTTGAGCTGTAGGAACAGTGATCAACAGTCCTACATAGTAGAACCGTATGATCACTATTTCTACACAGGGGAGAATGACAGGCGGCTTGTTTACATCAGCCGTCTGACTTTCTCCCTCTGCAGCGACGATCGCCGAGTGACACGCACGGGGGGGTCTGTGACCACGCGGGAGCGGGAGCGCGCCTCCGGGGGCGCGTGCTCGCTCCCTAGACCCTCACAGGCTAGCGACGTAGATCTACGTCACTTTTCCTGTGAGGCGCTGACTGCCGACGTAAATAGTCGTGCGGCAGTCAGCAAGTGGTTAAAGGGGTAATTGACTCATGTACGCCAGACTAGTGAACCTCTATTATCTTCAAACAAGTAGTTGGGTTAAGAAAACTTTTGAAAGATACTGTAGAAAGTTCTGTTATTCATTTTCATTATTTTGGTTAAGTAAAAACAGATCTGCCGTTGTTGAAAACTGTTAATAATAAGCTAGTTTGGTATTTGGAAGGCTTGCAGTGTGTTACATATTTTTATATTTGCATACTTTTTATATTTGCATACTTTGTTTGTTTTTTTTTTTATTAAATGGGGTATAGTAAGTTTATTTAAATTTTGGATTTGGCATCCTTGTGAATATTCCGTACTTAAAATGGCCAATAATTATTTATACCAACAAAGATAATCAACATGTTGATGTTCCACTTCCCTTGGTTTAGTTTTACACTTTGGTTTTTAAGCACTACATATGAATTTGCTTGAGAGTTTCGTCTATAAATACCCAATGAACTTTTAACGACTTCTTGTATTAATAGCACACAACAAGCAATTTAAGAGAGCACTCAGCGCTTGGATATCTAAAACTGAAAGTGACACGTTAACCCATTAAGCTAACCTGTTACTGCTGGAGAAACATTTATTGCCTTGGATTGCTATATGATATACCCTCCTAGGAGTAAGGAGAACAACTTGGTCTTAATTCACAAAGTATTGTAGAACTGCCTTGTAAAATCTTTTGGGGACTAAATTTTTTTTTATTATGTGGTCAAATATGCTATATTACCAAAAGTATTGGGATGCCTGCCTTCACACGCACATGAACTTTAATGGCATCCCAGTCTTAGTCCGTAGGCTTCAATATTGATTTTGCCCACCCTTTGCAGCTATAACAGCTTCAACTCTTCTGGTAAGACTGTCCACAAGGTTTAGGAGTGTGTCTATGGGAATGTTTGACCATTCTTCCAGAAGCGCATTTGCTAGGTCAGGCACTGATGTGGACGAGAAGGCCTGGCTCGCAGTCTCAACTATAATTCATCCCAAATGTGTTCTATCTGGTTGAGGTCAGTATTCTGTGCAGGCCAGTCAAGTTCCTCCACCGTAAACTCACTCTTCCATGTCTTTATGGACATCACTTTGTGCACTGGTCCAAATCATTTGGTGATGGGGGAATTATGGTGCAGGGTTGTTTTTCAGGGTTTGGGCTTGGCCCCTTAGTTCCAGTGAAGGGAACTCTTAAGGCGTCAGCATACCAAGACATTTTGGACAATTTCATACTCCCAACTTTGTGGGAACAGTTTGGGGATGGCCCCTTCCCACCAGTCCACAAATTGGGATCCATAAAGAATGCTGGTTCTCCAGCATGACTGTTTGACAGAAGCCAGTCATTAGGCTGGCTTTTGTTGAACAGACAGCAGTACACACTAACAGAATGGCAGTTGGTTCCCACTGAACTGACCAACTTTTGGTAAGTGTATACCCAGCTTTAGATATATGTTGGCACACTTAGACTCTAAGGCAGGGGTGTCAAACTCAATTTCTCTGCGGGCCACATCAGCATTATGGTTGCCCTCAAAGGGCCGGTTATATCTGTAAGATTATTGTCCAGAACCCCATGCCCCCTTACACCCCTACATGAGATGTTAAGAGCCCCCCCCCCCCACCATCAGAAGTCAAGAGTCACCCACCTTTCCTTAAATCACAATGCACCCCCTTACCTTTTGCTGCTGTCAGGAAGAAGATGCGGGTAGATCTGGAAAGAAGTGCAGGGTCTGGAGGAGAACCAGAGGTGGGCTGCAGTCAGCTTCCAGAGTCTGCTGAATGCTGAGACCAGGGGAGGCAGAGGCAAGGTGGAGTTGCGGCTGCACAGAGAGGTGCAGGATCTGTAAGAGGAGTTCTGCCCTTCTCTCTGCTGCGGACTGCTGGGCAAGGGGGGGGGGCAAAGACGAGGCTTTCTTCAGCTGCACAGAGCAGTGCAGGAGCTGGCAAAGGAGTTTTGTCCTTTCTGCTGCCGACTACAGAGACAAGGGGGGTGCAGCAGCTGCAGGAGAGGTGTGAGGGCCACATGAAATGGCCTTGGGGGCCACATTCGGCCCGCGGCCCTTGTGTTTGACACCTGTGCTCTATGGTATGGTATATATGAAGCAGATAGAAGCCAGTTTTTGGAAGAGACCTGACCAAATAATTTTTTCCCCAAGCACTACAGGATTCTTTAATGAAAATAAATGGCTCATTATTGACTGTCCACGGAGGCGAGCCGGGGCGAGCACCGCTGTTGGTCATCAAGCTTCCCATTACCTTGAGCAGTGTATCTCTTTCCTTTGACTACAGGATTCTTATTCTAAATCTGTTATTTTGCTGTTTTTGTTTTTTGTTTTGTTTTTGTTCTTTTGCAAAATAACAAATCTTCAAGAAACTTTAGGCTACATTCACACCTGAGCGTAGCGTTTTTCGCGCGTTTTTTACCGCGATTTTACCGCGATTTTTGCGGCGTTTTTTACCGCGATTTTACCGCGATTTTTACCGCGATTTTTGTGCAGGCGTTTTTAGATTGAATAGAGATCAATGGAAAACGCCTGTAATCTGCCCAAAAAGAAGCTCATGTACTTTTTTGAGCGTTGGGCGTTTTGTATACAGCATCAAAACGCTCAGATGTGAACAGGGGCCATTGAAATGAATAGGATTTGTCTTGTTGGGCGTTTTGAGAGCTGATCCTAGAGCAGAAAAACGCCCCAAAAACGCCCCAAAACGCCTAGATGTGAACGGAGCCTTAAAGCAATATTAAACCAAAAAAAAAAAACTTAATATATTGCTGCTTACCAATTTTTAGATGTGGTGGTTGCATTAGTTTCTTTTTATTTGACTTTTTCCATGTAATTTTCATCTATTGATTCAGTAAGTCTTGTGGCTTCACAACCAGCTTCCAACTGCCCATGTGCCAGATGTGCTGTGCTTTCTGAATGGTTCCACAGTCTTCTGGGACCTGTGATGTGTCTCAGAAGGCTGCGGGGAAAGAAGGGGGGCCGAACTTCTGCTCAGATTGCCGTGTCGATCCGGCCTTGAAATGGGGGAGCGGGTACCTATCAAAATCAGAAGTGAAGTTCCATTTTAATGCCTGACAGACAGAGATTGTGTTAACCTCTTGCTAACCGCCCCACTTACATTTACTGCAGGGCGGCGGCTCCTGTGCTCAAAATCACGTACCTAAAAAAATTCCATAAATATATCCTATCATTTTTAGACATTATAACTTTTGCGTAAACCAATCAATATATGCTTCTTGGGATTTTTTTTTACCAAAAATATGTAGCAGAATATATATTGGTCTAAACTGAGGAAGAAATTAGATTTTAAATTTTTCTTTTTTTTTATTGGATGTTTTATAGCACTAAGTAAAAAAGAGGCTTTTATTCAAAATTGTCTCTTATTTTGTTTATAGCGCAAAAAAAAAAAAACCCAGCAGAGATGATAAAATACCACCAAAAGAAAGCTCAATTTGTGGGAAAAATGGAAATAAAATGTATTTGGGTACAGCGTTTCACAACTGCACAATTGCTAGTTAAAGTAAAGCAGTGCAGTATCACGAAAATTGGCCTGGTCATGAAAGGGGGTAAATCTTCCAGGGCTGAAGTGGTTAAATGCATCAGTAGCTCAGCTAGTTTTTATTTCCGTTGGTATTTTAATAAATATATAGAAGAACAGCTCAGTAAGCGCAACACTCTACTAACTGGATTATGACACGTTTTGGCCGACAACAAGCTATGCCCGCACCTAATTATTGCTGCGGCGTAGTATCAAGCTTACAGAGTTGCAATATGTATATTTCTTTAAGGGAACCTGAAAGCACTTTAAATATAAAAATGTATCTAGGACTACTAATTTTTCCAGTTTAAGGACAGTACATTAAAATGCTGAGTCTAATTAAACACCGTAAGTAGCAGTTCTTTAATAAAAACAAACACAATCTGGTTAATACCTCTGACCAACAGCTGCAATAAGGTTAATGTGTAGTCACCATTTACTGCGACTTGTATTGTGAGAATATTTGCTTGTGGCCGAATGGATTAGCAGAGAGCTTTCTGCATCTGTTTACTGACAATAAAACGGCAGCTGTGTCGAGCAGCAGACTAACAGGTGGCTAACATTCACGCTGAATGCTAAACTTTACATGGCTTTTTAACAGATTTCTGCGCAACATAAATACTTAATGTATTTTAATGCTGCACCTCCTGCCTCCATTCTTGCTTCAAAATACATTTGGATTCTCTTTCTCAGAGTGTCCTTTCAAAATCTGGAACACGCTTTCTCTGAAATTTTAGCAAATGAATCAGATTTTCCACATCTTGAGTTAATTGTTGCAGATGTGTTTCAAAAACCTGTTTGGTCACACAATTCAGCAACTGTTCAATATCAGATTTACAAGTGAAAAGCAAGATAATTGTAAAGTGTATCACATTTGCAGTGATAACATATAAGAAAAAGTACTATGTTAAAAATTGAGCAGAAATATAGATTTACTTTATTTCATGCTAATATATGTGGCCATATGTGAAGTCCGTTAACAAGAGATACACTGTTTCAGCTTATTTGCTATCAATCATAAAAACCATAAGATACAGTGGTGACAAGACAGCAAGGAAACAGAAGACAATGTACTTCAATTTTCTTTAACACAAAATGGTTCTAAAAAAACGATATGCTACATGACCTTAAATAACTGAAAAAAAGAGCATTTGTGTAACCCAGATAGCAAGGATAACTTGCTACAAATTTGTGGCAGTGTTGAATTGTAAGTCTTGTTAACTTGCTGCACATTTTCACTGGCAAGTTGTACACTTGCAGGGCATTTGAAGCACATGTTCTAGTTGACACTTTTCCAATTTGTATTAAATCTGTGTGGCAGGTCTCTGGCAAGAGCAAAGTTGCAGTGGTGAGTCTACAACATGAGCCCCACAAGTCTCATCAAGAGCTCTGCAAGTCTATAGCAAGAGCAAAGTTACAATGGTGAGTCTACAACAAGAGCTCTCCAAGTCTATAGCAAGAGTTCTTCAAGTATATAGCAAGAGCTCTGCAAGTCTATAGCAAGAGCAAAGTTGCAGTGGTGAGTCTACAACATGAGCCCCACAAGTCTCATCAAGAGCTCTGCAAGTCTATAGCAAGAGCAAAGTTGCAGTGGTGAGTCTACAACAAGAGCTCTGCAAGTCTATAGCAAGAGTTCTTCAAGTCTATAGCAAGAGTTCTGCAAGTCTATAGCAAGAGCTCTGCAAGTCTATAGCAAGAGCAAAGTTGCAGTGGTGAGTCTACAACTAGAGCTCTGCAAGTCTATAGCATGAGCCCTGCATGTCTATAGCAAGCGTTTTTCAAGTCTATAGCAAGAGTTCTTCAAGTCTATAGCAAGAGCTCTGCAAGTCTATAACAAGAGCAAAGTTGCAGTGATGAGTCTACAACAAGAGCTCTGTAAGTCTACAGCATGAGCCCTGCATGTCTATAGCAAGATTTCTTCAAGTCTATAGCAAGAGTCCTTCAAGTCTATAGTAAGAGTCCTTCAAGTCTATAGCAAGAGTCCTTTAAGTCTATAGCAAGAGTTATTAAAGTCTATAGCAAGAGCTCTGCAAGTCAATAGCAAGAGCTCTGCAAGTCGATAGCAAGAGCAAAGTTACAGTGGTGAGTCTACAACAAGAGCTCTGCAAGTCTACAGCATGAGCCCCGCATGTCTATAGCAAGAGTTATTCAAGTCTATAGCAAGAGTTCTACAAGTCTATAGCAAGAGTTCTGCAAGTCTAGAGCAAGAGCTCTGCAAGTCTATAGAAAGAGCTCTGCAAAGCTACAGCATGAGCCCCACAAATCTCAGCAAGAACCCTGCAAGTTTATAGCAAGAGTTATGCAAGTCTATAGCAAGAGCTATGCAAGTCTACAGCAAGAGCTATGCAAGTCTACAGCAAGAGCTATGCAAGTCTATAGCAAGAGCTCCACAAGTCTCAGCAAGAGCTCTGCAAGCCTATAGCAAGAGCCCTGCAAGTCTACAGCAAGAGTTATGCAAATCTCCGGTTTTATCTATTTACTAAAAAGTGAAGAGCGGTGAATTGTCAGGAGAATTGCAAAATGTAAGCCAAAGTGACGGAAGTAGAAAAATAATCTCCCATTCAAATATTTTTGGTTCAGCTTTTTTGGCCTTTATTTTACAATTTCCCTGAAAATGTACCTCAATTCACTGAATAGTGCATTAAGACAGAAATTGATCTAAATAAAAATATTTATTTAAAAATGTTAATAAAAAATCAATACATAACACTGTATTACATCTTACAAACAGTTATTTTCTTTAATAGGTTGAACATTTAACAAAACATGAAAAATAACTTTTTTTAAAAATATAAAAAAATAATATCTACAAAAAATACTAAAATGGTAAAATACTCTATACCTCTTCTATGGGCTTGAATCTGGAACTGGTCTGTTAAAACAAAATAAATCATTACAATACATAACAGTAGCACTAAAATAAAGTATTTAAATCCATAGACACATTAACTATCAGCTGCGGATGGTTCCTCCGAATATCCTATACAGTGGGTACGGAAAGTATTCAGACCCCCTTAAATTTTTCACTCTTTGTTATATTACAGCCATTTGCTAAAATCATTTAAGTTCATTCTTCTTCCTCATGAATGTACACACAGCCCATATTGACGGAAAAACACAGAATTGTTGACATTGTTGCAGATTTATTAAAAAAGAAAAACTGAAATATCACATGGTCCTAAGTATTCAGACCCTTTGCTGTGACACTCATATATTTAACTCAGGTGCTTTCCATTTCTTCTGATCATCCTTGAGATGGTTCTACACCTTCATTTGAGTCCAGCTGTGTTTGATTATACTGATTGGACTTGATTAGGAAAGCCACACACCTGTCTATATAAGACCTTCCAGATCACAATGCATGTCAGAGCAAATGAGAATCATGAGGTCAAAGAAACTGCCTGAAGAGCTCAGAGACAGAATTGTGGCAAGGCACGGATCTTGCCAAGGTTACAAAAAGATTTCTGCTGCACTTAAGGTTCCTAAGAGCACAGTGGCCTCCATAATCCTCAAATGGAAGACGTTTGGGACGACCAGAACCCTTCCTAGAGCTGGCCGTCCGGCCAAACTGAGCCTTGGTGAGAGAGGTAAAGAAGAACCCAAAGATCACTGTGGCTGAGCTCCAGAGATGCAGTCAGGAGATGGGAGAAAGTTGTAGAAAGTCAACCATCACTGCAGCCCTCCACCAGTCGGGGCTTTATGGCAGAGTGGCCCGACGGAAGCCTCTCCTCAGTGTAAGACACATGAAAGATCGCATGGAGTTTGCTAAAAAACACCTGAAGG
Source organism: Pelophylax lessonae (assembly GCF_965119305.1). NCBI lineage: Eukaryota > Metazoa > Chordata > Amphibia > Anura > Ranidae > Pelophylax > Pelophylax lessonae. The sequence continues at coordinate 180,834,139 of NC_138773.1, read as the reverse complement.
ACTCCAAGATGGTGAGAAATAAGATTCTCTGGTCTGATGAGACCAAAATATAACTTTTTGGCCTTAATTCTAAGCGGTATGTGTGGAGAAAACCAGGCACTGCTCATCACCTGTCCAATACAGTCCCAACAGTGAAGCATGGTGGTGGCAACATCATGCTGTGGGGGTGTTTTTCAGCTGCAGGGACAGGACGACTGGTTGCAATCGAGGGAAAGATGAATGCGGCCAAGTACAGGGATATCCTGGACAAAAACCTTCTCCAGAGTGCTCTGGACCTCAGACTGGGCCGAAGGTTTACCTTCCAACAAGACAATGACCCTAAGCACACAGCTAAAATAACGAAGGAGTGGCTTCACAACAACTCCGTGACTGTTCTTGAATGGCCCAGCCAGAGCCCTGACTTAAACCCAATTGAGCATCTATGGAGAGACCTAAAAATGGCTGTCCACCAATGTTTACCATCCAACCTGACAGAACTGGAGAGGATCTGCAAGGAGGAATGGCAGAGGATCCCCAAATCCAGGTGTGAAAGACTTGTTGCATCTTTCCCAAAAAGACTCCTGGCTGTATTAGATCAAAAGGGGGCTTCTACTAAATACTGAGCAAAGGGTCTGAATACTTAGGACCATGTGATATTTCAGTTTTTCTTTTTTAATAAATCTGCAACAATGTCAACAATTCTGTGTTTTTCTGTCAGTATGGGGTGCTATGTGTACATTCATGAGGAAGAAGAATGAACTTAAATGATTTTAGCAAATGGCTGCAATATAACAAAGAGTGAAAAATTTAAGGGGGGTCTGAATACTTTCCGTACCCACTGTATGATGTTGCAAAATTCAGTTGGTTTGTGCTCTACTCTTCACTTAGAGTAGGTAAATTTAGCATTTTGTTATTGGGAGATAGACGGTATTTTCTATTTTTTCTGACTTCTTAGAGAACAATGTGCAGCTCTGAATCATGCATTCTGAAGCCCCCACAGTACCGTGGCCCTCTCCCTGCTCAGGTCCAAAGGGGATAAAAGAAGGGGAAAGCACCTCTTGACTGTGATAAAAGTAAATTTTAATACAAGACAATGTAGTCACTTACATGTAAGTAAGCATATCAGTGCATGGCGCTCCGAAGGCGGCAGTTGGTGGTTGCATCCAGGTGTCCAGGCGTTAGCTGGTGTCCGGGGAGCTGGAGAGACCCGCTCTAGCCTTCCGGATTCACGGGACAACCATGGAGACTGGTGCAGCGGCCGACGGTCGGCGGCAGCATCTGACGTCACACAGGTATGGATGGGTAGTGTGGGCAGTCTGGGCTCACAACGCATTTCGGAGCATGCGCGAATGTCCGGTCCTGGACATGCGCACTCCTTTGTCAAGTGTGTCTGAACAGGTCCAAAGGGGATGAGTGGGAGTAAGTGACACAGCTAGGACTAGGATAAGCTATAGTAATGAGAGAGAAAGGGAAGAGCGGGGGGTGAGTGACATGGACACATTGATCCACATATGACACATACACATTGTGGGGTTCAGCTTCTCAGAGAGGTGATCCAAGCTGCAGGAAAGCTTCTTGATCGTGTTTGTTGGTCAGCATGTACAACCAAACAAAATGATTCCCGAGCAGGGTTAGGAAACACAGTCCCAAAAACAAAAGTCCATTAAAACAAATGTAAGCCTCCTGGCTAATAAACAGACCTCACTGGGTCTTTTCCAGTCCTGCAGGCATGCTCCCTCACAGCCTTCTTGTCTCCTTTCTCAGCACCCATCCTGATTAACTCAGGAAGACCGATTATACCCCAAGTGGGGAGCAAGATGTGGCCAGTGCTTAACCTCTGGCTGCCTACAGACCTCTCACTGGGATTTGTAGTCTTCTGTACAGTGGTGGAACTACCAGATTTCTTGCATCGGGTCTCTGAGGTTTCTACTTACACCTCTGGTTAAATACACAAATTTTCGGCAAAAAAACAGAAACGAGGAAAATTAAAATATTCTAAATTGTGCTATACCAATGAGAAGAGAGTGAGCGAGCCTCTATGTTAAAAGTCTATTCGACTTGTACCAACATCCATAAATAATTGTAATAACTAGGGAGAAAGGAAGAGACTATTTCCCCATACAGTAGTCTCCAAGAAACAGAAGGGAAAGGGAGATTGTGTATTGGACTTTATAGGTACCTTGGGTATAAAGTCATGTACAGTGAAGGTATATATAAAATATACTTTTTTATTCAAAACATAGATTAATTTGAAAGAGAACAAAAACACTATATAGGATAGAGAATTATATTAAAGAGTTATATTTCCCAATGTTAAATCGCAAAAAAGCATTTACACCCAAATATGACAATGGTATCATCAAGAAACCAGCCTGCTATTTAGGACAGTCACATAAGAACATGATATAAGCCAGGGGGAAAAAGGGGGACTCGTCATCATGTATAGGAAGATATAGATATAAATCAATATTCAGTAAGCTCACAAACGGCTCATACTCCTCAAGATGGTACAGATGAAGTGTACAGTCTGCAAGTCTGCTGCAAGTTCTGGATCAGATCCTAGAGATGGGCTCAGGCATGTTCGGAATGTCTCAATTTTTCTATTGTCAGATTCTTTGAAAGAAGGGACATCTTCAATAGATACAGCAAGATTTTTGTTTAGGACAAAAACAGTGGGATCAACTACAGGAATAGCCTACTTATTTGCAAACTCTTTTTCAGTTTGAGTTCAGCAAATATTTGGGGGGAATGAAAATACTTTTAGTTACATTCTATCTGGTCATGAACAGAGAATGTTTTGCAAGATTTTACAGACCTCTTTGTACCCAAAGAGACCTGGCAAGAGGAGAGTCAGGTTGCACAATGCCAAGGCTTTTGCGGACAGAGGCAATGAGTTTTTCAAAGTTAGCAAGCGTGTTGGTTGAAGCTCCTTCTTCAATATAGTAACAATCTGGGGAAGAAAAATCTACTGGAGCTTCCTCTAATATTGCTTTAATTTCCTCTACATTTCCTTCTATATCTGTGTACTCTAGGACCGACATATTGAGATCTGACATACATGCAGAAAATTCAGCTTTAGTCAAATAAGCCGTTTATTGCATGCCAGAAATAGAGCTAGAGTCAGATACAAAGACTGGCTAGTGTTATGCGGGCCTTCTGCAGAAGAAATGTTTACCTTTGATTTTACATTGACTCCCTTTCTCCTTGTCTCAGCCATAACTACAAGACAGGCTATTCCCTCGTGGGTTACTTATGCAATATGATGCAGAGAATAGGGTAAGCATGTCAAGAAGGAGTATGCGGTAACCCAGATTTGGACTGTCTTGTAATAAATTCTTGTGGTGAAAGGAAGCATCTGAGTGCTTTATAAGGGCTCTAGATGGCAGTGGCAGTGACCAGTGGTGTGATATAAGACCTGGTTATCCAGCTGAGACTAACCTCTGAGTGGATGAATTTTAGCACCAATTCTGAAAAGTTTACACTGCGTAGTGAATACATTCCAAATATAGTCCTGTTTTCACAGTAACAGTCACAGATACAAGTGACCCTGTCTATGATGCTGGACAGAACATAAAGGCCAGGCTTTGCCTGTCATGGTGGGCTTACCCCCAAAAGGGTCTTTAGGGAGTTCCATAGCAATTGACTATGGCCTAGACCTGTGTAGCACCCTACAGCTGACTCAACACATTGCACCAAGTTCCATGGGGAAAGCCCATGCAAGATCCAGTGCCAGAAGCAACATTAGAGGTCATCCCCAGTGTAGGGTCCAGCAAAGCTCCCTAGGTTTCCCAGAGGCTTCGCTGGTCCAGATACACTGCTTCTATGTTTGCATTAGAAAACACTTAGGGGTTGGTTGAAAAATCTGGAGAGTAAATGAAAATAAAAATAAAAAGAAAGGATGCTTTTCTCAGTGAAGGAGAAAAGTTACATCACCTTCAGACCTCAGGACAAAACTGAGGACTCACAGAGTGGGGTAAGGTTATAGGGGAGTCACCAATGGAGAGTGTCCTCTAAAGCTTTGTCATTGTCCAATCACCATAAGGTACACACAAATAACGTCTGGGATATGAATTCTCTGCCTTGTTCTGCATGATTAAGATATGATTTTTTTTCCTTCAACTGCATTTTTAGGGTTCTGAGGATGCAAAGTGCTTCAAAAAACATGTAATGCTCTTTTGTTTTTATTAGTGCATTTTTAAAGTGTATGTAACGTCACAAAGATCTGAAAATGTATTTTAATTTTAAAAGCAATTTTTAATACTTTTCATTTTTCATCTTCCATTAAACTATTATCTGGCAATCCTGCCATGAAGGCCCTTGTTCTGGTGCATCCTGTTATAGAGTGACAACTCTCTATACCTGATTCCCAGTAGTAAACCTGAATTGTCACCATTTCACACATTTTTTTAATGGGAAGGTGGCCATTTCAAAAACAAATTATGCAGGCATGGTCCATTGTTGTCACTATCAGAATACCCATCCTGAAAAATACCAAGCAGAACATGCATGTACACTCAAAGTGGCTGCAGAGAAACTGCAACAGATCAGTAGCTCTGAGATGCAACAAAGTACAAAAAAAAGGTACAAACAGTTTTTTTTTTTTTTTTTTTTAATGCCAATTGTTAATAATAATATTTAAGTATAAAACCAAAATGTATTTACATATACATTTATTTATACCGACAGGCTTTCCTTATCATTAGTGGTGAACTACAGCTTTGCATTGGGACGTCTGTTGTTCATTTACAAGGGAAGCATACATGCACAAGAAATGTGATACTAGGAAGTATAAAAATGTTGCACTATATGGGGATTAGAATGATTTATTCATCTGTTCATTCCTCTAGATTTTATTTTATGCCTGTTTTCACAAGCTTAACATTTTGTTTACATTTGCCAAATCTAAGTAGAATGTTTCTGCCACCGGACTCTACATCCGTGAAATCGGTTTACAGCTATTAGTTATTTCCTAATATAGATGATATATAATTGTAGGTAATGTTGCAAGTTGTTTTTATTTATTTAAATATTAACGGTAATATATTGTAATTACCTTTTCTAGGTTAAAAAGGAAGCAAGCATTATGTTTATGTGTGGACGATTTGTTTAATGTAGAAAGAATACACACATAATTATCATAAATGGTTAAGAATTGGCTATCCATTTCATTTAATTTAGGGCTCATTTATATTACAATCCCCGCATTCAGTGCGCAATTCCACATCCATTTTTGCTTGCATTTGTGGTGTGTTTGTAGGTATTATTTTATGATTTTTTTGCTCTTGATTCATGTGTATTCACGTACATTCCAGTATGTTTACGTGTGAAAAAATGTATCATGCTTGTTTTTTTTTTTTTTTTTTTAATGCACATAAAATCACTGCAATGGCGCTCACTAAAATACATCAATTTTTCTTGAATATAATTTGCACTGCATTTAAAAATGCATTTGGCTGCTTCTGGCGTAAAAGAGCTGTTATGATTTAGACGTGTAGGAGAAGCTGTGTTAGTCACCAGAAAAGTCGAGTTAGAGTTGATTTATAATAGGAATTTTTTTTTTTAAATTTACCCAACATCCTATCATGTACAGGGGTATGATTTATATTTTTTATATTCCTAAAGTTGATTGTTTGTGCAAAATCAACGCAATTTATTAGATTAAATTAAAAAAGTAATTTTCAGAAAATCACCCCCTATGTCTCTCTTTTTTACTCTGAACACATTTACCTTCCTTTGCTGACCTGTATGGATAAGAATTTATGCTAATTGTCACCTTATGATAGTATTTAACCACTTTACCACCGGAGGATTTTGCTGCCTTACGTTTGGGCCACTTTTTGCGATTCAGCACTGTGCGAATTTAACTGACAATTGCGCGGTCATGCAACGTCGTACCCAAACAAAATTTAGGTCATTTTTTTCCCACAAACAGAGCTTTCTTTTGGTGGTATTTGATCACCTGTGCGATTTTTACTTTTTGCGCTATAAACAAAAAAAGAGCGACAATTTTGAAAAAATAACAATATTTTTCACATTTTTTTATATGAAATTCCCCCCCCCCCCCCAAAAAATGTAAAAATCAAAATTTTTTATCATTTTAGGCCAATTTGTTTTCTGCTACATATTTTTGGTAAAAAATATTGCAATAAGCGTATTTTGATTGGTTTGCGCAAAAGTTATTGCGTTTACTAACTAAGGGAAACATTTCTGTTGTTTTTGGTGTTTTTTTTTTTAACGAGTAATGACGGCGATCTGCAATTTTTTTTGCGGGACTGCGACATTGCAGCGGACAGATCGGACCCTTGACTGACATTTTTTACACTTTTGGGGGTACCAGTGACATTACTACAGTAATCAGTGCTATACATATGCACTGTTACTGTAAAAATGACACTGGCAGGGAAGGGGTTAATTTTATTGGAGAGGGAGGGGTTAATGTATGCCTGGTGCTTACTGACGTGTGTGGGGGGAGGTGACTGAGTGACACAGGGACAGATCGCAGGTTCAGCTTTGCTGAACCCTGCAATCTGACCCTGCCTGTCACTTAGGAGATCCGCCTGCTTTGTTTACACAAGTGGGCGGATCTCCACACTCGATTCCCCGACGATCGGGGAAGAGCGGCGGTGATCACCGCCGCTCCTCCCCTGGCCCGACTCCCTCTGTGACTGAATACAGCGGGAGCGAGCCTCCGGCGGCGCGCGCGCGCCGCCGAAAGAGAGGAATGTCTAGCGACGTAGGTCTACGTGGCCAGACGTTATCGAGCCACTTTGCCGCAGTAGAGCTCTAGTGAGCAGCAGTAAAGTGGTTAAATACCACGTGAGACATATTCCGGTCCGCAGCTGCACAGATCTGGAAATGCCTCACTCCCTGTGATTGCCGTGTGTAGAATCAGCTTCCTTGTGGAATCGGGCAGGTGGGATCTGCATTTATTTTCCTGCTTCTACTTTTTTCAATCTGTGAATCTGCGCTTCCTACATCTCTCTTGATAGCATGTTTATTACTCCCTCATCACTTATCAGATCACCAGTCATCTGGGAGCAGCTTTGATATAAGGAAGAGCTTTGCCTCTACCAAGATGGCCAGCTCCATGCTAATACACAATGCAGAACAAGCCATGGATTGGTAAGTCAGTAAAAGAGAAGAGAAAAGAGCAAATACAAGGAAACCACCGGCAATACCAGTGACTAGTCCTTGGCCCTTTACTTGCCTTTTTTGGGCACAGCTTCCAGGGTTCAGGTTCTCTTTATAAGCTCTTAATGCTTATATAGACAAAAGGATAGATTTTACTCCTGCACTACCTGTGTGAATATAACAGGAGTGTAAAAAAAATAAAATAAAACACTATAATGATAACAGGTTGCTGCAACCATCTATTATGTTCCCACAAGTATTGACCTAAATAAAAAATTGATAGTACGCACAGCTCACTATGCAATAAAAAAGCAAAATAGTACATAAAATGTGCAAATATTTATGCAATAAATATTACATCAAATTTATGCCTTATAGTAAATAAAAACATTTAAAATACAAAGAAATATGAATTACTTGTGTCATGATAACTTCTTATTCAGATAATCAATACATCATGTGTTCATATAATTTATATGTTTTCAATGTAATGTTTCCTGTAGTGCTACCCCCTTAACCTCCCTGGCGGTATGATTATGTCTGGAATTACATACCAAAAGCGGTACAATTCTTTTCATGGAAATTTGGCGTTATGTATTATAGGCCTACAATTCTTAGTAATTACTGACTTAAACCTGACCAAAACAAGACTCTAGTAGACATCCCAGATGTGATAAATTTGAAACACAAACGCATGAATTATAATCAAATCAATAATATTATTTTATTATTTAATATATAATATATATAATAAAATTATATTATTGATTAGATTATAATTCATGCATTATATATTATATATAGATATATGTGTGTGTACATATATATATATATATATATACACACACATATATATATATATAATATATAACGCATGAATTATAATTGAATCAATAATATAATTTTATATATATATATATATATATATATATATATATATATGTGTGTGTGTGTGTGCATATTATATATATATATATATATATATATATATATATATATATATATATATATATACATATGCATATGCATATATATATATATATATATGCATGCATATATATATATATATATATATATATATATATATATATATATGCATATATATATATATATATATATATATATATATATATATATATATATATGCATATATATATATATAATATAATATAAAGTGTGTTTTGTGTAACGTTTTTTTTTTTTTTTTTTTGAATTTCCCTCCCTAGTTCCGCTCCCATGCAGCATTGCTGCTGCAGGGAACGGAACTAGGAAGTGATCGTACCGACGGAGGGACGGAGGAGCGGCGGGACTCTCGGCTGGCGGTCACAGCAATGAGAGATCATCGCTGGATCGCCAGGAGAAGGTAAGAGAAGCTCCGCTGCGCTCTCTGCAATCCACCCCGAGCGTGACTCGGGGTTACCGTTCCTGCAATGAAAAATCAACCCCGAGTCACGCTCGGGATTACCGCTAAGGCGGTTAAGGGCCACTTGGTTAAAAGGGTTTCTGTTCACTCTTGAAGCCCCAAGTGAGCTTTTCCCCCATTCCGCTGACACCACACACTGCAATTGACTGAACGGACAATGTGATTTTGTCAACCAAGCAAGATCTTTATAATGAAAGCAAAGTTTTCAAACAATTTGACATTACATTGTGTTGAGCGTAACATGAACAGAACTTAACGTAAGCGTAACTCCACTTTTGTTGAGAAAAAAAATTCCCCTCTGGGTGATCTATGTACATTGCAAGGATTTTAACAACCTTTGTTGGAGATTCCTACCTTTTGTTATGTTGAAAATATCACTGTTTGTTCCTCTGTGCCTCTGTGCTGAGTGGGTCTAATGGGAATGGTTTCTTAATTAATCAACCAGCTGTGCACCTGCAGAGCACTAATAAGGAAAGCTGCTGGGTCTGCATCCCTTTAGATATCTTCCTATTGGGAGTATCTCACCAAAAATGACATTTTTGTTGCAGGTGATGCCAGAAATCTGACTTCTAGGGAGACATCTGGGAAAATTGGTGAACCAATCACATAAGCAGGAAATTATGTTTCTGGGGTGTGGTCAGTACACATTCTGTGTACAGAACAAATCCAGGTTGCCATATTGTATTGCATTTTCAGAAAATTACAGCGGCTGCAGATTGAAAAGGAAAGGTAATTTTTAATAACATTCAACAATTAAATTACAATATGACTTGTGTCGCAATTGTATACGCTATATTATTTTTTCTTTATTGGCTATTTTTTCACCCCACTAAAGTGGAGTTACCCTTTAGACAATACTCTATGCTGTAAGAACTTGACTTCAATGGTAATTCTAGTAAACCTGAGTTTGGTATAAGACAGGACCTCTTTTCCTTCAATTAGTCCTACAGAACAGAAAAGTATAAACATTCATCCCCAGCTCTGGATATGGAAAAGATCCACCCTGAGCGCATAAGTAGAAAAATAATATTGAAACTAAATCTCAAGGGCGTCCTGAACAAAGGACTAAGGTTTACTATTAAAACATTAACCTAGAAGTAAAGCATAACATAATTTTATTGGCCAAAAGTTGGAGCTCTTTTGAGTTAACAATGTTGGTCCCAAATCTTCCCCATGCTGCCCAATACTATGGGGGGCTCATGTCCAGGCTTTGGGATAGGCTGTACAATCTATAGATGTGTGAGATAGGATTTCATAAAGTGGTGATGGGAATGGAATAAAATATATTTTTAGGATATGACTGGGCCCTAAGTACACCTGGATGTCAAGGTGTGAGCATACCCCATCAGTACACATAAGTAAAAATAAATAAGTTCTTCACCACAAAAATTGTTAAAACTTTTCAAGTGTGTGGCGAAAATTTTTAGATGCGCCGCAAGACAAAAATGTTTGAGAAACACTGATATAACGCTTGTGTATTATTAGGTCATGACTTGATCTTAATAAATACCTTTACACTCAAAGTTGAATACTCACCAGTGCTGTGGATGTTTAAAAGTACACAGGTCTTGTTAGAACTACCTCCTCTGGGGTATTCTACATTACCCAGAACTTTCTTTTCTGTACAAAGGAAAATATTAGGACATCTTTCAAATACCATTATAGAAGTTAATGTGGACCAACAAAACACAATTCTGCAACTATGACATATGTTAGTAAATTTGTACATATCATCACAACTACTTTGTGTATCTAGGTGAATTATACCTTTTTTCAGAATTATCAAAGGAAAACTATCCTAATATAGTAAATAAAAAGCATTGTTTTAAGTTAGATGTATATTTCTTGCTTTTAGAATCATTTACCCCCAAAAAATAATCCAAAATAAATTCTCTGGCTCCTGACAATCACAGCAGAAGGACATATGTGTATGTTATTTGTTGTTTGTACCTGTTGTAGGGATCAGAAACAATGGTGCTCATTTTGCTTTTTTTACCCCAACAAAAACACGTTGACATTAATTTAAAAAATGCCTTTTTTTAAAACCTTCTACCAAAAATATATTGACAATGACCTTTGAGCCGACCTTTGACCCTTGCCTTGACCTTAACACTAACACTGGTACTGACCTAGATCTAACCTTGATCTAGCTATTTTTTTCTCTATTTTTTTTCTTTTGTAGGGCTCTTTCACACAGGCGAACCGTTCAGATCCGCCTGTCCGTTTTTTTTTGGCGGATCTGAACGGTCCCCCCATGCATCCCTATGGGGCATTGGATGTCAGCGGAGACATGTCCGCTGACATCCGATCTGATCCGTCAAATCTGGACGGATGGAATCCCTATTTTCCATCCGTCCAGCGGATCGGATGGGATCGGATCAGAACGGACCGACGGTCCGTTCTCATCCGATTTCCCCCATAGAGATGCATGGGGAACTGACATCTGTGTCTCCGCACACAGGTCGGAGACACAGCTGTCATCCTCCTGCTCAGCGGGGGATCGATGGATCTATCCCCTGCTGAGAAAAACTGAGTCCGTCCAATGGACGGAGTGTGGGAAAGGGGCCTTACACACTTCGGTCGCTTACAGCTTCCTCTCCTGCAAGGTACAATGTATCTTTCTCTTCATTCAGAAAAGGAAGAAAACACAGGGACGGGCTGCACAGTGACTGATCACTTTGATAGCTAATCAGAGGCTGCTACAGCAATCAGGTGACTTGGAATCGGGAGTCCTGGGCCCCAATGGTTAGTATGAGACTCGGGGCTCTCAGTGAGAACCTGGTCTCTATGTTGGGAGCGTGCTGTGCAGCGTGCTCCCAGCACAAAGAGATGTACCTATATTTGCAGCCCCATGGAACAAAAGCCCATATATGGGTACCATCAGTGGGAAGACATTTTTATCATTGGATTAAAAACAAATTGTGCTGTGCTACCTCTTAATACCTTTTTTTTTTTGGTAGTTCCATTTGTCTATGTGAATGACGTAGGCAGTTTGACTCCTGGGATATTATGGTCACTAATCACAGGAGTTGCAGCAAAGGAGGAGGGCAGTAGGAGAGTAGAAGAGAGTTGGGGGAGGGCTAGATGGGGGCAGAGACACACTGTGCCCCTACTTTTCCTGAATGTGGCCATTTTCACTGTGGGCCATTCAAGGGTCAAGTCTTAGGAAAAAACAGTGTGGGAACTCACCCGAGACCCCCCCCCACCTAAAAAATAAAAAAGTGTGTATGTATGTATGTATATAAATATATATATATATACCTTTTGAGGAGCGAGGGCCACTTTAATAAATTGGTAACCAGTCATTGGGCAAAATGAGCGGAGCGGGCAGATGACAGGTCCGTGTCCACTCAGCATATGCAGAGCAGACACGGCACAGCCCGCTCCACTATATGGGCCCTCTGATCCGATCCGCCCAGACAAAAGGGGACGGATACCCTTCTGTTTTTAAGTGGACACAAGGCCGTTTACATCTGCTACTCAATAGAGGTGAATGGAGGGTCTGAATGGGTCCACCTGAAAAACAGACAGATGGACCCGATCGGACTGATCGAGTAAAAGGGACCTAAAGCTGCTTTCACACGGATACACTGCAATTTACCTGCACCTCAACTGACCTCAATCTTCACTTCTTCCTCGGGATTGCTGCAGGTATCGCCAGCGGCTGCAGTCCCCCAGGCGGGTATGGCTGGTGGCTTCTGCTTGCTGTCCTTCAGGGCCGGTACTGCTGGCTGGTACTGCTGGTGGGTACTTCTGGCTGGTACTGCTGGTGGATACTACTGGTGGGTACTACTGCCTTGTACAGCTGGTGGATACTCCTGGTGCTGCTGGCGCGCAGTGGCGTACCAAGGGGGGGGCGGCCAGCCCCGGGTGCCACGCACTGGGGGGTGTCAGCCGATGTCCTGCCCGGCGTGTTCCATATCGCAGTGTGAAGGCAGAAGGCAGCTCCTTCAGTCAGCGCTGTGGAGGGGGCGGAGCGGCGGTGGGAATAAGGGGCGGAGCTGCGGCGGGAGAAGGGGGCGGGGCATCGGTGACTGACACTGTCAGTCAAAAACTGGTGCCGGGCCGGCCGCTGCTGCGTATAGGCTAGCTAGCATGACAGAAGGCAGTTTCATTCCGGGACAAAACAGTGTCCCAGAATGAAACGCACGCTGCCTGCTTCCTCCACTGGTTGCTATCTGA